>NC_086104.1:30802735-31410735 GCF_963921235.1 Mobula hypostoma
CTGTATCATACATTAATAGAAAAAGACTAGCTCAGACAAGAACAGGCTATTTCAAACAATCTCTATGTCTATTAATACACGGTAATGCAAATGTGGCATTCATTCCTCACAATCACTATTTTTTGCTATTCTATGCAAATATGAAATGACTCAATCTTCTCAACCAAAACAGTAATAATTCGCATATGTGTAGCAGAAATCCAACATACCAAGCCCTTGATAAAGCATTTTTGACACAGATTACAAATTTATCCTCAGCTAAAGGATGTATTTGTGTAAAGAGAGTAAGAACAGAAAAAAAAATGTGTTGTTATCTTGGGTCTATGCAGCTTTCAGGAAGGAGCTCATGGTTCTTTACAAAAGCAGTGCCAGGGAAGAAGTTCTGCTGAGGAGTGCAATTGTGTCTTTGTATTGCAAAAGGGACGAAGCAACACAGCAAGTCTTGTGAGAACAAGCAACACACACAAAATGTTGGAGGAATTTAGCAGGTCAGGCAGCATCTAGAGAGAGGAATAAGCAGTTGATGGCCTGAGCTTTGACCCTTCATCAGGACAGGAAAGGAAGGGGACAAAAGCTAGAATGAGAAGGTGGGGAAGGAATACAAGATGGCAGGTGAGAAGAAAGGAGGGTGGGTGGGGGAGGAGATATGTGGAAGAGATAAAGCACCGGAGGAATCTGATAGGAAAGGACAGTGGACCATGGAATAAAGGAAGAGGGGAGCCAGAGGGAGATGATTGGCAGGTGAGAAGGTAACCAGAAAAAGTGGAGGGAGAAGGGAGGAGGGAAAAATTAATGGAATATGGAGAAATTAATGTTCATATACAGACTGAATGAAGTGTTGCTCCTCCAACCCAAGTCTGGCCTCATCATAGACAACACGCCAGAATGGGAATGGGAAGTCAATCTGAAATGGGTAGTCACTAGGAGATACATATATGAACAGGGTCGGCAACATTCAATAAGTACATTTTTTTTAAATTGCAACTAACATTAATTCTCCTAATTTACATAATTTTAATAACCAAATTTTAATTATTCACAGTTTTCCCACACTTTCTAAATAGAACAATGATTAAAAACATGCAGAAATTCTAAAAGGCTTTCTGACAGCACAAGGCGTTAAAAGACCATCAAGCAGGTCTTGAGGACACCGCAGCTGTGAGAGTCATTCTGCCACATGGAACATTCGCAGCAATGATCAGGATGCCATCTGACGCACAAAACAGGGCAACTCTAGATCCTCAATTTCTTCACTTGCAAACTGCAGTCAATAAAAGTTGGCAACATCTCCTCCACAAACACCTTCAGCACAGGTGCACCACAAAGCTGTGTGCTTAACCCCTTGCTCTACTGATTGTGTGGTTAACTGCAACTCCAATCACACATTTAATTTTGCTGATGACACCACATTTGTTGGCTGAGTCAAAGGTAGTCACAGATCAACATGTAGAAGGGAGATTGAAATTCTGGTTGAACAGGGTCACAACCTCTCACTAAATGTCGGCAAAACCAAAGAACAGAGGAAGAAACTGAAGCTCCATGGGCCAGTTTTCATTTGAGGATCAGAGGTGGAGAGAGTCAGTAACTTTAAATTTCTTGGTATTAATATATCAGAGGATCTGTCCTGGGATCATCACAAAGAAGGCACCACAGCTCCTCTACTTTCTTAGAAGTTTACGCAGATTCAGCAAGTCACCTAAAACTTTGAAAAACTTCTACAGAGGTACCCTAACTGGTTGCATCATAGCCTAGTATGAAAACACCAAATGTCCAGGAAAGAAAAAGTCTACAGAAGGTGGCAGGTATAGCACAGTCCATCAGGCAAAACCCTTCACTATTGAACATACTCACAATGACTGCCGCCTCAAGAAAGTAGCATCCATCATCAAGACAGCCCACCATCCTGGCTGTACTTTCTTACTACTAGCTTCAGGAAGGAGAAACAGAAGCCTTTAGGTCCCACACCACCAGCTTCAAAAACTGTTAACCCTACAACCATTATGCTCCTGAACTTCACTTATCTCATATCTGAACTGATTCCACAACCTAATGACTCACTTTTAAGGACAACTCATGATCTCAGTATTATTAATTTTTTGAAATTTGCACAAATTTTCTTTTGCACACTGGTTGTTTCTGAGTCTTTATGTGTAGTTTTTCATAAATTTGATTGTGTTTCTTTATTTTCTTGTAAATGCATGAAAACACCTTAAGATAGCATATGGTAACATATACATTGATAATAAATTTACTTGACCTTTTTTGACAAGTACGACTGACTGATCCAGCACAATCCAGCCCACGTTTACTAAATCTGAATAATGAACAAAGTTAGCATTCAAGATACAAAAAAATCCAAAGCTATAGATTCACCTGTCTGAGTTTAGTGATATCTCCTGCACTCTCACCACCTGAAAGCACACATTCCTTGGGTCCAATTTGCACCAGCAAAGCTTCCAGATTAGAAAACTGATCGTTGTCCGGGAACTCGCATACACCCATCTTCCGGAGTGTGGAATCAACATAGCCAACGCCAACTAACCTCTGCCCATCTCCAGTGCCTAATTTAACACCCACTACACCAGCTGCAGTGGACATATCATTGTTGCCAAACAGAATCTCTTCAAATTGTGTCAGGTTACCCGGAGAAGCCTGAAGAGAAGAAAGAGAACTGGATTTTTACTAAGCAAACAACACTTTTAGACATTTCCAAATTACAGATGCATTACAATTATTCCTTTGTTCAGGGAACAATACTTTCAATAGGTATGTTTCATTACAATAGCGTTTTCAGAAGAGGACTGCATACATTTGTGATATGCATCTTAAAGAACACAATCTCAGAATAGAGGGACATCCTTGTAGAACAGAGATGAGGAGGAATTTCTTTAGCCTGAGTGCTGAATCTGGAATTCTTTGCTACAGACAGCTGTGGAGGCTAAGTCTTAAAGTATATTTAAGGCAGAGGTAGGAAGAGTCTCAATTTGTCAGGGCATGAAGAAATACAGGGAGAAGACCGGAGATTGGAGCCGAGAGGAAAATTGGATCAGCCATGATGAAATGACAGAGCAGACTCGATGGGCCAAATGGCCTAATTCTTATGGTCAAAAGCACCTGGCTCACATTCACCTTCTTGTTGAAAATCTGCTCTTTACCTCCATTACTAACACGAATATCATGCCCACAACTTTGACATGTAACTTTCTCATTATTCTTCCATTGACAATCTCTGAATTTTACATAGGTAAACTCCTAACACATTGAGTTTTCCTAACTTCAGGACAAATGCTTGCTTACTTTAAAAAATGATGTACAAAAAAGCTTGCCATGCAATCTGCAATATATTTTTCCAACCCACTACTCAAGTTAACATTACATATTAAAATCTCTAGCCCGATTTGGAGCATAATCTGATGGTTATATTAATTACCAACACTTACCTTACAGGCCAAGTACCAATCATTCTCCTTTGAGGATTTACCTGCTGCTTTGTTTCTATAAACCTCGACACGATATTGTCGGACCAATAGAAGATCCCTGACCACAGATTCAAAATTCATTTTGCTCAGCACAACACTTTCAATCTTATTGTTTCCTGCAAAGAGGAAAGGTAATTATTCAAAGCAACACACACAAAATGTTTAAGGAACTAAATAGGTTTGGCAGCATCTATGGAAATGAGTAAATAATTGACGTTTTAGGCCAAAATCGTTCTTCAGGACTGGAAAGGATGGGGGATGAGTCCATAATCAAGTGTGACAATAGTGATATACCAAACCAGAATCAGGTTTATTATTACAAACACGAGAAAATCTGCAGATGCTGGAAATTCAAGCAACATACACAAAATGCTGGTGGACCGCAGCAGGCCAGGCAGCATCTATAGGAAGAAGTACAGTCAATGTTTCGGGCCAAGACCCTTCGTCCTGACCCTGAAGGGTCTTGGCCCGAAACGTCAACTGTACTTCTTCCTATAGATGCTGCCTGGCCTGCTGTGTTCTACCAGCATTTTGAGTGTGTTGCTCAGGTTTATTATTACAAGCATGTTATGAAATCTGTCAACTTAGCAGCAGCAGTTCAATGCAATACATAATATAGAAGAAAAATAAGTAAATCAATTACAGTATATGAATATTGAATATATTAAAATTTGTGCAAAACAGGACTAGTATGTGTAAAAAAGTGAGGTAGTGTTCACAGGTTCGCATAACTAACATAAAATATTAGGCTACAGCAAAAACTCTTTTAATACTGCTGACCACAGTATAGGAAGGATGGAATGTTAAGGAGATTCACAGGGATATAGTGCTTTATTCAAGACAGGAAGCTGGATTTGGTTTATTTACAGCAGGGAATAATCAGCCAGGCTGCCTTTGATCAGAAAGCAGTAGATTCAAGGGGACAGAGAATATAAGAATTGTTATTTTCACCGATATGGCAGTTGAAATCTGCAAAACGCTAACTCTCGGCGTGGAGGTGATGTTTAAGGAGTATTTAGAGGAGCATTTGAAACATGATGACGTAAAGGCGGAGCCGGGGGGAAAATCAGCGCTGATAAATACTCATGGCCGGCTTGCATATTTTAGTGCTGTACAGTACAGTAGCTACATACAGTCACTATATGTACTGGGGGTTATGGGCCGAGTGCAGGTCGGTAGGACTAGGTGAGACTAAGAGTTCGGCACGGACTAGAAGGGCCGAGATGGCCTGTTTACGTGCTGTAATTGTTATCAGGTTATATTGGGAAAAGCAGGGCATTATAAACTGATTCCAGATTAACTTCCATACAAAAGTAGTGATTGCATAAGGATAATTCTCGATTCAATCGCAACGGCCGCAGATTGAAAGTTGTTGCCCTTCGAGAAGGGAATGCAAATACCTGTGTGCATGTAGAACAGTGATTGAGATCAGGCCAGAACCCACCAGCCCAGCTCGCAAGGGTTCCCGCAGCGAATGAGATGCAGCCCGAGCAACACTGCTCCCGGCCGAGCTGTAAGCTCCAGGAAGCCTCAGCTTCAGGCTCACCTGATCCCAGGGACTTGATGACACCGTTGGTTTTGAAGACCTCCTTGGCGGCGAACAATGCGTCTTTCCCGTGCACCGTGTAGTAGTCGCTCCGGTCAAAGACGCGGAAGGTGGTGGGAGGCTGCTCGGGCATGGCCCTGTAAAAGGCCACGAAGGCGCCGCCATCCTGCCCGCCGTCAGCGCCGCTCAGTCGGTCGCGCGGCTGCACAGCCATCTTACCCGTTGCAGCTCGCGAGGCGATCGAGCGCGGGAGATGAGGCGCGAGGGGAGGCCGCCGAAGGCGCCAATTCGACGTCACCCGACAGAGGCGTGGCCGAGGGGCCGGTGGAAGGGAGGAAAGCCAAGGGAGACCCTGGAAGTGATAGCTAAACGGAGAAAATGCGGAAAATATTTGGTGGGTTAGGCGGTCTGTACAGAGGAAACAATTGTAATATATCTAGTTTATGGGAATAGGTGAATATCGACATCAAATGCCTTAAATTGCTGACCCTGAGGGGAACTACAGGGAACCAAGAGAAGGGCATCCAATTGGATTCGATAGCCAATCAGAAGGAGAAGGTCCCTGGATCGGTCAACCAGTAGGAGTCAAGGGCCTCGACACAGCCGAATAGAGGGGCGGGAGGAAATTCCGACCAACCAATCAGAGTAGAAGAAACCTCAGCATGCCAGCCAATGGGAATGACAGTTTAGGAAGGGACCTCGGAGTGAGGGATTTGAGGTGAGGTCTGAGTTTCGATTTACGTGCGAGTCGGGAGGGAGTGGGCCTCGTACCTGCGTGGTTGGCGTAGCAGCACCGGCCCCTCCATTCAGCAAGGGGGCAGATGGAACACGGCTGAGGTGCTGCAGCGCGGGAATAATCAATGTGGGTGGAGCGTCTGGTTGAGGGTAGAGTGAGCGAGTGTTCGCTTTGGGAAGCGGGGGGGGGGGGTGCCTTCGCGCTGTGCAGAAACGACTTTCTTCAATAAACTCCGCTTTCTTCTCTGCATGTAAGTTATCCAAAAATCCATATTCACAGGAGTTCAAATCATTTATTGCTCATTCCATCTACTTAGTGACATGAACAAGAATAGAAGTCAAGTGTTAACCAATATTGTGCTTGCATGTGAGGCTGCGAGTAATTTTATGCAGAGATTCTGTAGAATTATTTTCTTTTGAAAACCGTCAGGTTAAATTTGGATTAAAGCTAAAGACGCTTATTATTTTGCCAGGACTGAAGAAAGAACACGAAACGTTAGCATTTCACTGGCCTGAAGCATTGCTGTCTGAAATACTGTCTGCTGAATATCCTGAAAATGTTAGTGACAGAATCATTTCCCCCAATTTGGTTCTCACTTTACAATATTTCCCTCTCGTATAATTTCCTTTTCTGCTACTTGAAATTGCTAATTTGGAGATCAAAACACTATACTGGCAAGTTTGTCGTGAGGTTTTCATTTAATGTGTTGCGAACTCGATATCTATCAGAGCACTAAAAATAGAACCATTATGGCCGGTGCTGTAGTTTTGATCGTTTTTTCAAACTTCACGGTGCATCTTTTGACTGCTGTTGTGTCTGATAATCTGTTGATCTCAGTTTTGCAGGTTCTTGGTAGATTAGGCTGCATGTGGGAAGAGAAGCAGCCCTACCATTTAGGGTTGCACCAGGTAGGGGAGGGGCAGGACAGGAGTTGAGAGGCAGAGTCGGCTGGGCAACTGACAGAAGCTGGCAAAAAAAAGAGGAAGCAGGATCGCAAAGGATACCAGTGTAATAAACAAGAAATTCTGCGTGTGGTGGAAATCCACAGCAACAGGTGCTGGAGGAACTCAGCAAGTCAAGCAGCATCTGTGAAAGTGAATAAACAATCGATGTTTCAGGCTAATAATATCATGTATCAAGATTGGAAAGGAAGAGGGAAGAAGTCAGAATAAGAAAATGGGGGGAGGGGAAAGAGGATAGCTAGAGGGTGGGTAGGAAAGGTGAAGGGCTGGAGAGGAAGGAATCAAAGAACCAGTGTTTAAAGAACAGGGTTTCCCATCCTCCACTATTGATGCCACCCTCACCCACGTCTCCTCCATTTTCTGGACTTGCAGACGCACCTTGTCTTCCCACTGTCTTAATGGTGATAAGTGTTCCTCTTGTCCTTACCATCCCATGAGACTCCATGTCCATGAAGATTGGCAGAGTTGTTGCCAGTGTGGAAGACTACAGCTCAGCATTCAACACAATCACACCCTCAATTTTAATCAACAAGCTCCAAAACCTGGGCCTCTGTACCTACCTCTGCAAATGGATTCTTAACTTCCTTATTGGGAGACCACAGTCAATTGCAAGTTGGAAATAACATCTCATCCTCTGACAATCAATACTGGTGCATCCCCAGACCACGTGCTTAGCCCACTGCTCTTCTCTTTCTACGGCTATTATTGTGTTTCTAGGCAGAGCTCAAACATCATCTATAAATCTTCTGACAACACAACTGTTGGTATAATTTCAGATGGTGATGAGGAGGCATACAGGAGTGAAATAGACAGTAGTTGAGTGGTGTCACAGGAACAAATTTACACTTAACATTAGTAAAACCAAGGAATTATGGACTTCCTCGGGGAAGAAGGGGAAGTTGTGGGAACATGCACCCAGTCCTCATCGAGGAATCAGAAGTGGAAGAGTGAGCAGTTTCAAGTTCCTGGGTCTCAACATCTGTGAGGATCTGTCCTGGCCCCAACATATTGATGCAATGACAAAGAAGGCACAACAGCAGCTCTATTTCAGTAGGAGTATGAGAAGAATTAGTCTGTCACCAAAGACACTCGCAAATTTCTACAGATGTGTCATGAAGAGCATTCTAACTGGTTGCATCACCATTTGGTGTGAAGAGGCCACTGCAAAGGACTGGAAAAAACTGCAGAAAGTTGTAAACTCTACCACCTCCATGATGCGCACTATTCTCCCCCAGCATCCAGGACAGCTTCAAAAGGTGATGCCTCAAAAAGGTGGCAACAATCAGAACTGGGTTTAATATCACTGGCATATATTGTAAAATTTGTTGTCTTTCCAGCAACAGTACAATGCAATACATAACAATACAGAGAAAAAAACTGAAGTACAGTAAGTGAGTGTATGTATGTGTGTGAGAGAGAGACACACACACAGGAAGAAGTTATTCCTGATTTTTGAGAGTGAGCCTTCAGCCTTCTGAACTTCCTTCCTGATGGTAACAATAAGAAGAGGGCATGTCCTGGGTGATGGGGATCCTTACTGATGGATGCCACCTTTTAGAGTCACTGCTGCTTGAAGATGCCCTGGATACTACGGAGCCTAGTACTCGTGATGGAGCTGACTAATTTCACAATTTTGCAGCTTACTTCGATCCTGTGCAATTGCACCCCCCGCCACCATACCAGACATTGATGTAACCAGTTAGAATGCTCTCCACAGAGCATCAGTAGAACTTCACGAGTGTTTTTGGCGAGATACTGAAACTCCTCAGACTCCTAATGACAGAAAGCTTTGTCTTGCCTTCTTTATAGCTGCATCAATATGTTGGCTCCATGTTAGGTTCTCTGAGATATTGACACCCAGGAGCTTGAAATTGTTCATTCTCTCCACTTCTGATCCCTCAGTGAGGTTGGGTGTGTTAAGGATGCCATCACCCAGGACATACTCGCTTCTGATTGCTACCATCAAGGAGGAGGTAGAGAACCTGAAGGCACACTCAGCATTTCAGGAACAACTTCTTCCCCTCTGCCATCAGATTTACAAATAGAAGATAAACCCATGAATACCACCACAGTAATATTTTCTTTCTTAATGCACTACTTATTTAATTTTCTTTTTTATATATACTTACCATGAGTAATATTTTTATCATTATACATTGCAACGATGCTACTGCTGCATAACAACAAATTTCAAGACATACCACCGATATTAATTCTGATTCTGATATAAGCTGAAGATTGATGTTACACTCCGAGGGATTTGGTGTGCAAATCTGACGATCCTTGAAGGTGGGAACATAAGTAGACAACGTTGAGAGGAAGGCAAATGGGCTACTGGCTACCATTAGTTGGTGCATTGATTATAGAAGGAGGGAAGTTATATTTCAGCTTTATAAAACCTTGGCCAGATCACAGCTATCGTTCTGCATACAGTTCTGTTCACCAAGGTATATGAAGGAAGTGATAGCAATGGGGAGGGTGTAGAGGAGATTCACCAGGTATTGCCTTGGATGAAGCATTTCAGTTATGAAGAGAAATTGGAGATGCTTCTCTCCCTGAAGTGGAGGGGACATGATTGAGGTATATAAAATTATTAGTGTCACAGGTAGCGTAGAGGGGTATTCAGTGCCTATAAAAAGTATTCACCCCCACCCCCCGAAGTTTTCATGTTTTATTGTTTTCCAACATTGAATTACAGTACAACTGGTGAAGCACTTGTATCCATCTCCTGACTTAGGCTTTTCAGTAACCTTTTTGTGGAATTGCTTGGAGTGTTCTTTTGTCTTCATAGTGTAGTTTTTGCCAGGATACTGACTCACCAGCAAATCGACCTTTCAGATACAAGTGTATTTTTACTACAATCAATTGAAACACCTTGACTGCATTGATCTCCATTTAACTAAATATGTGACTTCTAAAACCAATTGGCCGCACCAGTGATGATGTGGTGTTTCATATTAAAGGGATGAGTAATTATGCAATTAATTATTTTCTGTATAATGATTGTAATAAATTTAGACCAACTTGTAGAAATCTGTTTTCACTTTGACATGTCTTTTCTGTTGATCAGTTCCAAAAAAGCCAGATTAAATCCACTGTATTTCAATGTTGTAAAACAATAAAACATGAGAAGTCCAAGGGGGTGAACACTTTTTATAGGCACTGTAGATAGATAAATAAAGCTTAAGGTTTATAAGTTTAGAGTAAAGGAGAAAAGATTTAGAGTGGATATGGGGGGGGGGGATCTTCTTCATTGAGATTGTGATAAGTATCTGGAATGTACCACCTAAGAGAGTGGTTGAATTGTCTTGATGTCCCAAGGAAGAAGAGCACGTCAACACTCTGCATTAAAATCACAGGCTACTTCCAGTCTTGGCTGCCATTTCTGAAAGACCTTTGTAAACGTAACTTTGATGGATCAAATAACGACAGCACAAAAAGATCATTACTTGTCTTTTCAGCCGTTTATTTCTTTGAGCTCAGCCGGTGAGTGAACTTGTACCGACATCAGGAAGAGAACCTTTCTCATCTCCCCGGCAGTTCTACAAGTTCACTGCCTGATGTCAGAATGGTCAAAAGTTATAAGGGCACCGATACAAAAGAACAATCAGTTTGATAATCTTTCCGGCCAAGTCAATGGACTATTGATAGAAAGGTACAATCAATTTGTTAGACACGCCAGCCACCTTAATTAAAGAAAGGAATGTCCTACATGGTTTGCTGGAGCCACAACTTAATTACAAAGATAAGAACATCCATCAAATTTATGCTTTAATTAAGAAAGGAATATTCTGTCTAATTTCCATCAGGTACTGCTTTTTGTCAAAATCAAAAGGTGTGAAAAGCCCAGAGACATCTTATGTGGATCTGGGCAAACTTTAACCCTTATCTTGCTCCAAAGAAGGCAGCTGTGAGACATTATTCCAACACACTGCAGTCATAGACATAGTCAGTACTTAATCCATTGTTTACGGGAATCTGAGATCCCCCATTCCATTAAACTTTATCAACTTCCCATTATCTGAGCCAATTAATTTTATGGAACTTCATTTTCCATACCACCAAAAACTTTACAACACCAATTAATTGTTCCTGAGCTTGTATATGGTGTCTGAAATGTTTTGGCAGCCTATAGAGGAGAGTATCCTGACTGGTTGCATAATGGCCTGGTATGGAAACACCAATGCCCAGGAACAGAAAAGTCTACAGAAAGAGGTGGATACAGCCCAATCCATAACAGGCGAAGTCTTCCTCGCCGTTGAGCAATAAGTGCTGCCACAAGAAAGCAGCATTCATCATCGAAGATCCTCATCATCCAGGCCATGCTCTCCTCTCACTACTGCCATCGGGCAGGAGGTACTGGAGCCTTAGGTACAACACGACCAGGTTCAGGAATAGTTATTACCCTACATTAACCATCAGGCTTCTGAACCAGTGAGGATAACTTCAGTCACCACAAACTCTGAATTTATTCCACAACTTGTAGACTCACTTTCAAGGACTCTGCTACTCATATTCTCAGTTTTATTTATTAATTTTATTTTTGCATAATCTGTTTTCCTTTGTACATTGTATATTTGTCTTTATGTATAGTTTTTTAAAAAATAAATTCTATTGCATTTCTTTATTTTTCTGTAAATGCCTGCAAGAAAATGAATCTCATTGTAGCATATGGTGACATATACATACTCTGATAATAAACTTACTTTTGCTTTGATTTACCAGCCTGTAATGGAGATGCTGCACTGAGTCTGCATCCTAATGTGTCAAGAGGACGGTAATGCAAGGATGTAATGCTGAAGCTTTATAAGGCATTGGTCAGACTGCACTTGGAGTATTGTGAATAGTTTTGGGCCTCTTATCTAAGAAAAGATTTGCTGGCATTGGAAAGGGTATAGAGGAGGTTCACATGAATATTCTGGGAATGAAAGGATTAACATATGAGGGCTTTTGATGTCTGTGGGTCTGTACTCAGTCTAGGCCCATGGTCTGACTCTTTTTTTTCCTTTCCATAGATGCTGTCCAACCTGCTGAGTTCCTCCAACATTTTGTGTATCTTACACTGGATTTCCAGCAACTGCAGATTCTTTTGTATTTAATATTAAAAGGCTGTATTTTTAGCAATAGTTTATTTGCCACCAGTCAACAAGCACGTTAACTTATTATGCCTCTTGACATCGGATAATCATCCCTGAAAACAGTATGGGCCAGGTGTCACAAAGACAGATTATTTTATCACTGTCACATTGCTGAGTGCAGAAAGTCTATGCAAGAATTAGCAGAGCATTTCCTACATTACCAATGTAACTTTGTTTCATTGATTGTAAAGAATCTTGAATGTTCTGAGGTTGGGAAAGGTGCTACATAAGTGAAAGTTCTTTCTTCTTAACTAAAGAAATCACTTGCATGGGTTTAAACTAGCATTGCAGCATGGCAATAGGTGGTAGGTTGGAGGACAAGAAAGATTGTATGACTGTGCTGTATAGGTAAAATAAATAAGTAAATTTCCTCTCATAACTGGATCTCATGAGGAACAAAGACAAAATGCTGGAGGAATTCAACAGGTCAGGCAGCTTCAATGGGGAGGAATGAACAGTTGACATTGGGACTGTAAAGGAAGAGGGCAGAAGACAAAATAAGAAGGTTGGGGGAGGAGAAAGAAAAACTGGCAACTGATAGGTGAAATCAGGTGATGAGGAAGGTAGGCAGGGAAAGGGGAATGAACTAAGAAGCTGGGAGGTGATAGGTGGGAGAGGCAAAGGCTGAAGAAGAAGGAAACTGATAGGACAAGAGAGTGGACCATGGGGTAAGGGAAGGAGCAGGGGCACCAGAGGGAGGCGATGGGCAGGTGAGGAGAAGAGAAGGGGTTAAGAGTGAAGCTAGGATGGGGAATGGTAAAAGAGCAAAAGTGGGGGGGGGGGGTGAAGGGAGAAATTACCGGAAGCTAGAGAAATCAATGTTCGTGCCATCAGGTTGGAGGCTACCCAGATGGAATTTGAGGTGTTGCTTCTCCAATTTGAGAGTGGCTGCATTATGGCAGTAGAGGAGGCCATGGATTGACATATCAGAATGGAAACGGGACGTGGGAATTAAAATGGGTGGCCACTGGGAAAGTCCACCTTTTGTGGTGGACAGAGCTCAGGTGCTCAACGAAGTGGTCCTAAGTACGAGATGATTTTGATGGAACTTTATGAGTTCATTCAAAAACATCTCATATATTCTCTGATAACTTAGCCACCATGGGTAAGTGGCAAGTGAATCTAACTCTGTACAACCTTTACACAACCTGTAAGGTGCAGCCCAGAACCTTGGCAACATAGAACGTAGAACATAGTACAGTACAGGCCCTTTGGCCCACAATGTTGTGCCAACCCTTCAACCCTGCCTCCCATATAACCTCCCACTTTAAATTCCTCCGTATACCTGTCTAGTAGTAGTAACACCCAGGACAAGGCAGTGGACTGGACAACACCTTCACTCTTTCCATCACCACATAGCTTCAGTAGGCAGAAGATGAGCTGAACACAAACCTTCAAGGCTTTTTTCACAGCATCTCCCAAAACCCTACCTTCTGCACCCAGAACAATACTCTAGGTAGCAGGTACAGGGGAACACTTATCTTCGGCCTATCCTATAGATGGACAAGAAGGGTTTAGAGGAATATGAACCAAATCCACTCAAATGGGACTGTCGTGGATAGACAGTTCTGAAAGAGGTGGATGAAGAGACTGTGGAGGTATTAATAATGATCTTTCAAGAATCAATTGAGTCTGGCATGGTTCCGGAGGTCTGGGGAAATTGCAAATGTCACTCTACTTTTCAAGAAGGGAGAGAGGCAGAAGAAAGGTAATTACCTTGGTCTGACAGTGGCTAGAAAGATGTTGGCATCAATTGCTAAAGATGTGGTTTCAGGGAATTTAGGCACATGATAAAATAGGCCAAAGCCAGCATGGTTTCCTTAAGTGAAAATCTTGCATGACAAATCTGTTAGAATTCTTTGAAGAAATAACAAGCAGGATAGACAAAAGATAATCGGTGAGCATTGTATACTTGGACTTTCAAAAGGTCTTTGACAAGGTGATATACATGAGGATGCTTAAGTTAAGAGCACATGGTATTACAGGGAAGATTCTAGCATGTATAAAGCAGTGGCTGATTGGCTGGAGGCAAAGAGCTGGAATAAAGGGAACCCTTTCCGGTTAGCTGCCAGTGACTGGTGACTTTCCACAGGGGTCTGTGTTGGGACAAAGTCTTCTTACATTATACGTCAATGATTTGGATGAAGGAATTGCCAGGCTTGCAGATGATACGATGATGGGTGGAAGACAGGTTGTGTTGAGGAAGCAGCAAGGCTCTGTTAGGACTTAAGACACATTCGGAGAATGGGCAAAGAAGTGGTAGATGGAAAACAGTGCTGGGAAGTGTATGGTCATGCAGCTTGGTAGAAGAAATAAAAGCATAGACTATTTTCTAAATGGAGAGGAATTTCAAAAATCTGAAGTGCAAAGGGTCTTGGGAATCCTCATGCAGGATTCCCTGAATGTTAATATGCAGGTTGAGTTGGTAGTGACAAAGGCAAATGCAATGTTAAGGATTATAAAGCACTAGTGAGGCCTCACTTGGAATACTGGAAGCCGTTTTAGACCCCTTTTCTAAAAAAGGATTTGCTTACATTGGAGAGGGTTCAAAGGAGGTTCATGAGAAAGATACTGGGATTGAAAGGCTTGTCACATGAGAAGTTATTTGATGGCTCTGGGCCTGCACTCACTGGAATTCAGAAGAATGAGGGGGATCTCATTGATTTGGGTCAGGGGGTATGGAGGGAAGGCTGGGGTGGGGTTCTGAGTTGGATGATCAGCCATGATCATAATAAATGGCGGTGCAGGCTCGAAGGGCCGAATGGCCTACTCCTGCACCTATTTTCTATGTTTCTATAAGACCGAGAGAAAGGACAACAAGAGACAGGCTGGTAATTATCGTCAGAAACCTGGTTGCATGAGTGAGAGGACTAGCAGCTCAATGCCCCTGGATTTTGTTGCTTTAGATGTGATAAGAGAGAGTGAGAGGTAGAAGGGTTGCACTACTGACAAGGGAGAATGTGACAGCAGAACTCAGTGACGATAAGAGTTTGTTTACAGAAGGCAATTTGGGTGCAGCTCCAGTACAAAACAGGTGCATTTATGCTGATGGGATTATAGTATACCCACCAAGAGGTGGAGGAACAGATATAGTAACAGATTTTGGAAAGGTGCAGAAACAAAAGTTATAGCGGGTGACTTTAATTACCCTAATATCGATTGGAACTTCCTTAATACAAGAAGCATAGATGTGGCAAGAATTCTTCAGTGCATCCAAGAGTGGTTCTTGAAACAGTATGTGGAGAGTCCAACTAGAAAACATACTGGACCTGGGTTTTGGAAATGACTTGTTAGTG
This sequence comes from Mobula hypostoma, assembly GCF_963921235.1. Taxonomy (NCBI): domain Eukaryota; kingdom Metazoa; phylum Chordata; class Chondrichthyes; order Myliobatiformes; family Myliobatidae; genus Mobula; species Mobula hypostoma. Next base: position 30,817,893 of record NC_086104.1, read on the forward strand.
GGTGAACATTTTGGGAACAGGGACCAGAATTCATTATATTTTAAGATAGTTATGAGTAAGGATAAAATTGGATTTTGTTGGGAACATACTGAATTAGGGGAGGGCAAATTACAACAGGATAGAATAGGCGCCAGGTGCATTGATTGGGAGAATTAAAGACCAGCAAGAATGGTAAGGTAAGGGAACCTTGGAAAACCTGAGATATCCTACATTGAGTCAGGAAGAAAAGAGAGTCATATGTAAGTTTTAAGAAGCTTAAATTAGAAGGGGTTGTGGAATATAATGATTACAGGTAAGTGCTCAAGCAGGTGATTAGGAAGGCCAAAAGGGATCATGGAGCAGGATCAAAGAGAATCTCAGGACATTTTATACTTGAATTAAGTAAGTAGAAGGTAGGGCCACTCAAGAAACATAGAAAAACTACAGCACAATACAGGCTCTTCAGCTCATAATGCTGTGCCGAACATGTCCTTACTTTAGAAATTACCTAGGGTTACCCATAACCCATAGAATAGATGAGAGAATTTGTGCTTAGTGTCAGAGCAAGTGACTGAGGTTCTAAATTAGTAATTTATGTTGATATTTATTGAGGAAAAGGTTTTGAATGATAGTGAAGGCAGAATGGGGTATGCCAATATGCTGGGAGATTTTGACATTAAGGAAGAGGTAGTGCTTGGCCTTCTGAGAAGCATTTAGGTGGATAAATTTCCAGGGACTGATGGCATATGTTCCAGAATATTGAAAGTAGCAAGTGAGTACTTTGACAAACAACATTTTGTCCTCACCAGCAACAGGCAACGTCCCAGTGAACTGGAGATTAGCAAATGTAGTCCTTTTGTTCAAGAAAGAAAGTGGGGATTTTCTAGGTGTTTAGGCCAGTAAGCCTCACGTCAGTGTAGGGAAGCTATTGGAGAGGATACTAAGGGATAGGATTTATACACATTCTGAAAAGTATGGCTTGCTTAGAGACAGGCAACATGGCCTTGTGTGGGGCAGATAATGGCTTACAAACCTAATCCAGTTTTTTAAGGAGGTGACAAGGAAGCTTGGTGAGAGTAAGGCGATGAACATTATCTACGTGGACCTTAAAGCAATTATTCCACCATTCAGCACATTTAGAAAGATGGCTGCCACAAGAAAGCTGCATCTATCATCAAGGATGCCATCATCCAGGCCATTCTCTCTTCTTGCTACTACCATTGGGCAAGAGGTACAGGAACTTTAGGTCCCACTCCATCAGTTTCAGGAACAGTTATTACTCCTCAACCATCAGGCTCCACTCATCACAAACTCTGAACTGAGTCCACAACATACAGACTCACTTTCAAGGATTCTACAAGCATTGTTCTCATTATTATTATTATTATTTAATTTACACAGTTTGTCTTTTGCACATGGGTTGTTTGTCAGTCTTTGATTTAAGTAGTTTTTCACAATTCTATTGAATTTCTTTATTTTTCTGTAACTGCTTGCAAGAAAATGAATCTCAAGGTAGCATTTGGTGACATATAAGGTAGCCAGTAGCCGGACGATGCTGAGGATGTTCTACGAGTCTGTGGTGGCCAGTACTATCATGTTTTCTGTTGTGTGCTGGGGCAGCAGGCTGAGGGTAGCAGACACCAACAGAATCAACAAACTCATTCGTAAGACTAGTGATGTTGTGGGGATGGAACTGGACTCTCTCACGGTAGTGTCTGAAAAGAGGATGCTGTCCAAGTTGCATGCCATCTTGGACAATGTCTCCCATCCACTACATAATGTACTGGGTGGGCACAGGAGTACATTCAGCCAGAGACTTATTCCACCGAGATGCAACACAGAGCGTCATAGGAAGTCATTCCTGCCTGTGGCCATCAAACTTTACAACTGCTCCCCTGGAGGGTCAGACACCCTGAGCCAATAGGCTGGTTCTGGACTTATTTCCTGGCATAATTTACATATTACTATTTAACTATTTATGGTTTTATTACTATTTATTATTTATGGTGCAACTGTAACAAAAACCAATTTCCCCCGGGATCAATAAAGTATGACTATGACTATATATGTACTTTGATTTTGATTTGTTATGATCTCTCATGTTATGATTCTTATGCAGAAGATGAGGATGTGTGGGATCCAGGGGTGAATTGCCAGTTTGGATTGAGAACTCCCTTGCCCATAGAAGACAGACAGAAGGAGTGGAAGGCTGTTGTTCTGACTGGAGGTCTATGGCCAGTGATGTCCCACAAGTATGTTATATGTCAGTGAATATGATGAAAGTGTAAATGGGTGAATTAGCAAGTTTGTGGGGAATTTTAAGGTGACATGAGGGGTAAGTTTTTTTTTACAGGGAGAATTGTAGATGCCAGGAATAGGTTACCAGTAGTGGTAGCTGGCAGTCTGGTAGAGTTTAAGAGGCTTTGAAGTAGACACATAGATGCATGGGGAATGGAAGAAAATGATAATAAGGTGAAGGACATTTGGTATAAATTGGCATTAAGATTGGTTCAACAGAGTGGGCCAACTGGTCTATCCACTGCTGTACTCTATTCTTGGAATTTTGCTGTAAGTAATTTATTCAACATGGATTGAACTGGGGTGTTCATGGTTAGTTTGACTCAATTGTAAAACACATTGGTTTCTTTCCAAGACCACTAGACTGCAGACCTCATTACAACCTTGTTCTGAATATGAGCAAAGATGCCAAATGTTAAAGGCAAAGCAATAGTGTAAGGGGGGCAGGGTGATCGGGGCAGATGGGAAACGGGTTGAGGAGGGATAGTGCCCTGAACGTGGAGGTGATAACGTGGAAGTAACAAAGCTGAAGATGATGATTGAATCTGATAGGAGAGGAAGGTGGAGAATGGAACAAGGAAGCGGGGAGGCCAGGTAGGAGTAGTGGGAGAGGGAAACCAGTGGGAGGATGGGCAGATGGAGAGGATGGAGAAAGGGAAAGAGCAAGAGACAGGGTTCTGGGTGCATCAGGTAGAAAAGGGACAGTAAGGCAGCAGTTTACTAGAAGTTGGAGAATGCAGTGTTCATGGCACCAGGTTGTAGACTACCCATGCAGAATATGAGGTGCTGTTCCTCTACTTTATGCTTAGCCACACTTGGCAGGACAAATAAACCCTGAAAAAACTGAAGGTAATGGGGAAACATGTTTTATTGTGTTTTGTGATTAATGATCCCAGCCCAAGGACATCATCGAACAAGTTGCTCAGGGCAGCGATCAGGGCCTAATCATCTTCTCTTGCTGTATTAATGACCTTTATTTATTTTGTCATAAAGTCAAAATTAGGATTACTGTTGACCTTCAATTTCATTCACAACTCGTGGTCTGGAGGCAGGGCAATGGGATTAATGTAGATGGGCAAAAAACTGGTTGGCTCTGATACAGTGGAGCAGAGCGCCTATATCTTTGCGGCAACTCTAATTCCACTGAAAAGGAAGCCACCTTGTCTGCATGCAGCAAGATTTAAACAACAGGGGGATGGACTAATAACTGGTAAGGACCATATCTACCACTAGAAGTTCCTTGAGGCTAGAGTAGAACTTTTTACAAAATGCACTACAGATTGTATCAAGGCTTCTCTAACAACACCTCTCTGATCTGTGACTCCTGCCAATGAGGACAAGTGTTGCAAGTGCACAAAAATGGTAAACTTCCAAATTCCTCTTCCAGTCACATGCTATTCTAACTTAGGATTGCTATTCCTTCATTTGTGGGTCTAAGTTCTGAATCTCCCTTATCAATAGTTAAAGAAGATGAAGTATCCATAGCACTGCTGAATAGAGGTGTCCAGGAAGAACAGAGATTCAGGATTCCAATGGCAACTACATCTAATAAAATAGTTTCCAAAAAAAAGTTTCAAAAAACGATTAGGTTTCCATTAAAAAGGAATGTGTGTATTTCTGTTATGAAAACAGTTTGTGAATAAAAGCAAGTATTGCTAAGGGGTTGGGACTGTGACAGGAAAAGAACAGAACTGTTCCCCTTTGAGGTGACTAACTCCAAAGGAAAGTTCCTGATGGGAACCACAAAGTTATTGTATCAACATGAGGAAGTTGATGAGGTGAGGTACACAGCATAACCAGAAATCATTTGCACACAGCACAAAGGTTGTAGTGAGTTTCAGAAAGTTCCTCTATGAACATTTATTTCATTTCATTTCTACTTAGCTGGGAACTCCTACTTGGCCTGTTTGAAAAGTGGAATCTCTCCAGATGCAACAATGAACAGCAGTTGTAAAATGTTGATGTGTGCAGAACATAGAACAGTACAGCACAGTGATAAATTATTACAAGAAATGTAATCATTTTACAAAACCACTCACTTTTTCAATTCCTCATAAGAAAGTAGAAGAAGGAATTAGCTACTTGCCCCCTCAAGGTGGCTCTACCATTCAATATGACTATGGCTGACTTGCCCCAGGTATTGTCTCCTCATCTCTGCCAGTTCCCCAGAGCTTTCACTTCTCTGATTTTTGAAACATTTATCTACTTTCTCTCCAGTGATCTAATCTCCACAACCCTCCGAGGTAGAAAATTCTGGAGATTCAATGAGAAGAAGTTCCTACTCTTTTTCATCACCACACGCAGCAGTCTTTTTCGCTCCATGTTAGAATATCTGGACCATTCTCAGCTTCTCATAGCAATTGAACTAGAATCTTTTTTCTGAGATCATATGTGGTGTCGAGTCTCTCACACAGTGTCAAGCCATAAATGTCCTTCTCCTACTTCCTGTGATACCAACAAATTAAATGAGTAAGTTTAAAATGTGGAGGGGTGTTAGCAAGGGAAGGGAAACTAAAATAAGAGCAGCAAATATTAGAAACTCACAAGAGAGAAGCTAACACATTATGAAAGGGAAATGGCAGATCAAGAGCCTAGATGCCATATTTCTTGATTTTTTAAATGATTTTTATAGCTTTTATTCCTCTCATTTTCTTACGGCAAGCTTACGCTTCCTATACTCAATCCTGCTTTATTTAATTTACCTTATTTTCATTATTTCAGTCAGCTAAAAATTTCAAATTCAGTTTTAATTTCATTCCAACTTTTCTAAAAAAAAAACAACCTGCAGCATAGTTAATTCTCCTGTGTGAACAACGTCAACATTCCTGACTTCGGATCTTTTGTTCACTCCCTTTATTCCCCCAACCCCTTTTATCCATCCTCCTCACTTATGATTGTACTGCCGTTTTAAGGATTTAATTGGCCTTCCAGTTTCCTGTGGAGGTGAATGTTCACCACACAATATTTAAGTCAACTTTTCAGATGCAGTGTCCTGTAAATTCCTTTCTTGAGTTAATGATCAAGAGCTTATCTGTTTAAATGCAAACTATCAAGAATTATTCCACACACCAGACGAATTAATCTTCAAACCACTCAGAACATCCTATTTAATCAGTAGGGTAAAATGTAAGAATAATTATTAACTTTATTGCAAATTAATTTTCAACTTCAGTCAGGAAGCTGTGTCTTCTTAATGCATGCTGTCTTCATGCACAGAACATCGATAAGCAACTTTTCATTAGCTTCATTGAGAACAGAAAATATTAAGCACATCAATATAAATCCTACACACCTTCAGTTTAATTTCACTATAACTCAGATCATTCTAGAATCATTTTTTTTTAAAAGACAATTTTGTAAATTTATAGTTCAATTTGCATGCCAATTTGAAGACAACTTTCCCTAACTATTAGCAAGTGTCAAGTGCCTGCCAGGTGTAGTGGTGGCCAGAACTGCACTTGGTACTGCAGTTAAAGGTTAACTTGCTTGTGTGAAGGTTTTCATTAGCCAATTACTTTTTTTTTGTTCTACTGTGAATGTCTGCAAGGAAATGAATCTCAAAGTAGTACAAATTTACTTTGAACTTTGACCCTAGCTGACTTTGTGTTACAAAAGTTCTGCAGATACGTTGGCAAGCCCTTCAACCCAATCAGATGTACGTGTGTGGGCATTTATGTAGGACCATACATAAGAACACTGGAATCAGGCAGTATTCATGTTTTATTACCTCACTGGGACATCTTGAAGCACTTTATGGTCAATAACATTTTGTACTCGTGTTGAATGTGCAGCACCTAATTTGAGCCGAACAGCTTTCCCCAAACATCAATGTGACAATGAACAAGTAATTTCTTTTCAAGATGTCGATTGAGGGATAGGATACGAGGGAAAATTATCCTGCACTGTTTCAAAATGCTGCCATAGTATTTTTCACCAGCTCGCAAGAGCTTCTATGAGGGAAAGCAAATATATTCTCATTATTTTACTAGATCTTCAATCTGGATTTGTATGATCAGATCTCTAGATCGGAGTGTGAAAACACAGCATACGTATAGAGTAAAACACAGCATACATATAGAGTAAAACAGCAGATGTACAGAGTAAAACAGCAGATGTATAGAGTAAAACACGGCACGTACAGAATAAAACAGCACATGTACAGAGTAAAACACAGCATATGTACCAAATAAACAACATATGTATAGAGTAAAACACAGCAGACGTATTGAGTAAAACAGCAGACATATAGAGTAAAACATGGCAAATGTATTGAATAAACACAACATATGTATAGAGAAAAACACAACATATGTATAGAGTGAAACACAGCAGACGTATTGAGTAAAACACCGCAGATGTATAGAGTAAAATACAACACACATGTAGAGTAAAACACAGCATACATATAGAGTAAAACACAGCACACGTGTAGAGTAAAACACAGCACACGTGTAGAGTAAAACACAGCAGATGTATAGACTAAAACACAGCACACATATAGATTAAAATACAGCACATGTATAGAGTAAAACACAACATATCTATAGAGTGAAACACAGCACACATATAGAGTAAAACACATCATATGTATTGAGTAAAACACTGCATGCATATTGAGAAAACACATATGGTAATGGCACGGTCAGCTAACCAAACGTCATGGCTAGTTCCAACCTCCATCCTTATAGATGGTGCCACATGTCTGTTTGCTCCAACTCATTCACTGGGTCAGTCTTGTTGGGATGTATCAACATTACGTTGGGAAAATCCCGTAGGATTGGACCCAACTGATTTCAGTTGGGATTCTTAGCCTGTGGATTTAGGGAAAGGCAAGATTTTTTCAGTCTTGATGAAGGGTCTTGGCCTGAAACGTCAATTTCCATAGACACTGCCTGGCCTCCTGAGTTCCTCCAGCATTTTGTGTGCGTTGCTTGGATTTGCAGCATCTGCAGACTTTCCCATCTTCGTGCAATTTTTTTTATTATTTTGCTCTAATGTATTTCTTTACTTAAAATACTTTGGGTGTTTCTTATTGAATCTAATTATTATTTAACTTATTAACTTCGGTGTTGATGTTCTTAAATGGTTCAATGTCAAAGATGTTTAATATTAATGAAAATGCTGTCAGAGCTGCAGGTGCAACTTTGCTTTCTCTCAGGACTCTACAGGATAGGGCCTGTACATTAACACTGCCTGATGTCCACTCACTATCTGGACTATGCCACAACCCTAGACAGTGTGGTAGGCTGGTAAGGGTGACCCTCCATACGTGGCTCACCCAAAAATGGGGGCTACAAACAGATTCTGGACAGTGAGTGTGGGCTGACATGGTACAGAGCAACACACAAAATATTGCAGGAATTCAGTAAGTCAGGCAGCACATATGCCGGGGAATAAACAGTTGATGTTTTGGGCTAAAATCTTTTATCAGAACTCAGGAAGGGTCTCGGTCTGAAGTGTTGACTATTTATTCCTCTTCATAGATGCTGCCTGACTTGTTGAGTTCCTCCAGCACTTTGTGTGTGTTGCTCAAGATTTCCAGCATCTACAGAATCTCTTGTGTTTATGACACAATACAGGTTAAGTTTCAGAAGTTGGTTAGAAATGTAATCAAGGTTTTGGGAAGCATTAAAGACCAAGACTAATCAGCACTGGGGACACTCTCAAAAGGAAGAATGCTTTAGAAGTATAAGGATAAAGCTAATAGGGATGCAGAGATAGGGTATGGTGAAATCATGGAGTGATTTTTAGATGAAGATAGATGAAAATCTGGATTTAATCTTTCAAATGACAGGAAGCTGTTGATGGTCAATTACTACAGGCTAATGGCAATCAAATCTTGAATAAATTGGAGCTAAGATGATGGGTCAGGAGTATACCTGGAACCAATTAAACAGTTTAGCCCCAGTATTTTTAACCAATTAACACCTTACAAAAGAATTAGTTAATAAATTGACTGAGTTGGAAACAATATGACAAATGGATTATAACCTGGAACTTCAAGAATGGAAAAGAATCATACTTAAATGGTGTAGACAAGCAACATGCAGCCACATGCAATGTTGTCCTTTAATGACAGGGATAGAGTACAACTGCACAGGACTTTGGTGAGGTGGCACCAGGAGTATTGCGATTTGTTTTCTCTTACTCAAGTTTAGGTATATTTCTCTTGTGGGCAATGTAAAGAAGCTTCAATGAAATGATTATTGAGATGTAGGGAATAATCCCACTCAGCAGATAGGAGGATGATAGCAACCTTTTGAAGAGAGAAAGCTAAATACACTCACTCTAGTTGACAAGTTAAATGTTGTTACAACTGTTTTTTTTTGCGTTTGTAAACTGGACTCATCTCTTTCCCTGAAGCTGGTCATGACGATGGGATCTTCATAAATTCTCCGCTATGCTTTTGGCTTCCTAAACAGTAGGTGAGGTGGCAATACATCACCAGTTTTAATATCTCTCTGGAGTTTCTTCCTCCATTTTTTGAATGTTCTTTTTGAACTCTTGTCAGGTTTGGGTAATTCTGGGGCTGTGACAGATAGTGTGGTATAAAATAGAGTCAAGGACAAGCCCAAGGCAGTTTTTGGCTGTTGGTCTTGGGTCAATTTTTGATTCACTACATTTCCTACTCCATTGTTGTGGAACCTAAGAGCAGAGCTGAACCTTTCAACAGACCAGGCTGGAATAAATCATGAGAACAGATCAAGACGCCTGCAGTACAACTGGCTCTGTTCTCAACAAGAGTGAATATTAGTGGAAACCTTGTGTTAGGCATCAAATAGTCCTACACAGAACTACAGAAATGGTACAGCCAAGATGTTGCTAATCCCAGTGATTCTTTGGATTACAATGTCCTTGGACAAGCAGTTGTAGTTAAAGGATGAAGCCTTGTAAGGGACATCTTGCAAGAAGTCAGAGGCAGAATAAACCAAGTAACCAGTGTCAACCAGCTCCATCCAATATCAACTAGAGTTAGAGAACAAATATAAGACCATAAGATGTAGGAGCAAATCAGGCCATTTGGCCCATCAAGTCTGCTCCACCATTCAATCATGGCTGATCCTTTTTTTTCCTCCTCCTCCTCAACACCTTTTCCCAGCCTTCTCCCCATAACCTTTCACGCCATGTCCAATCAAAAACCTATCAATTTCTGCCTTAAATACACCCAATGACCTAGCCTCCACAGCTGTATGTAGCAACAAATTCACCACCCTCTGTCTAAAGAAATTTCTCCGCCTCTCTTTTGAATGGATGCCCCTCTATCCTGTGGCTGTACCGTCTTGTTCTAGACTCTCCCACCACAGGAAACATCCTTTCCACATCACCTCTGTCTAGGCCAGCCAACATTCGAAAGGTTTCAATGTGATCCCCCCCTCATCCTTCTAAATTCCAGTGAGTACAGAGCCAGAGCCATCAAACATTCCTCATATGATAACCCTTTCATTCCTGGAATACGTCCCTTGTGAACCTCCTCTGGACCCTCTCCAATGCCAGCACATCTCTTCTAAGATGAGGGGCCCAAAACTGTTCACAGTACTCAGGGTGAGGCCTCACCAGTACATTTCTGCTCTTACAATATCTTGTAAGAGACCAGCAGCTCCATTCAAAGGTTAAAGCAGGGTAGAACATTGAAGTTCTACAGTATTGTAATCTTTTAAAATTATGTAACACAAGATTAGTGAAGTATTATATTTTGTCATCTTCATGATTATACTTGAATATTGATTCACATTTTAATAATCATTTAGGAGTTCAAAGTTGTGCTGCTCTAAGGACTTCAGATCTCTCTCCTCCCACCCCCGCCAAAGTCAAAATCATGGTAAGAAGAACTATCTAGAGTCAGAACACTACACACAGAAACAGGCCCTTAAGCCCATCTAGTCTGTGCTGAACTGTTATTCTGCCTTATTGCATCAACCTGCAACTGGATCATATCCTTGCCATCCCTGTACTTATACAACATGTCACAGTAGCACAGCAGTTAGTGTGATGCCATTAAAAGCTTGGGATGTTGGAGTTTGCCATTCAATTCTGACATCATCTGTACACCCTCCCAGTGGAATGCATGGGTTTTCTGCAGGTGCTCTAGTCTGGAGAGATATTGGTTAGTAGGTTTATTCGTCACTGTAAATTGTCCCATGATTAGGCTAAGGTTAAATCAGAGGCAGCTGTGTGGCACAGCTTGTAGGTTCTATTCCACACTCAGTCTCAATAAATGTTAAAATCAAACCTGTATTAACCACTTCTGCTAGCAGTTCATTCTACTCACCACCCTGAGTGAAGTTACCTGTCAGGTTTCCCTCAAAATATTTCACCCTTCTCCCCTAACCCAAGACCTCTAGTTCTAGTCTCACCCAACCTCAGTGTGAAAAGCCCTCATCTATACCCCTCAATTTTGTCCTCATCTTAATCAAAAATCCCTCCATTCTTTACTCCAGAGAATGGAGTGCTAACCTATTTAATCTTTCCCAAAACTCAAGTCCAAGTCCCAGTAACAGCCTTGTAAATTTAATCTGATCTTTCAATCTTACTAATAACCTACCTCCTGTTAGGTAGGTGACCAGCACTGCATATATTACTCCAAACTTGGCCCCAAAATGGTTTCATAATTTCAACATACCAACTCCTATATTCTATTCTCATATGTGAAAGCAAATGAGCCAAAAGTTCTTTAGTCTTACATAAGAGTATTCTAAGACCCCCCCCCGCCCCCACTATTTAAATCCCACCCTAGTTTGTCCTCCTAAACTGCAACACCTCACAGCATTAAGTTCCATCTGCTGTTTTTCAGCTGGTCCAGATCCAGCTGCAAGCTTTGATAAACTCTGCTTTCTAGCACACTCCCCAATCTTGGTGTCATTGTCCACTACAACCCAATCTTAAGATCATTCACTTATTCTAAGGAACAAGACAGACAGACAAATATTAGGTTTATCCAAGAATGACCCACAGGTGGTAGGCTAGACTAGATCACTTTTTGCAATTAACTTCCTTGCATTTCCAGTATCTGTCCTTTGAGACAATCAGTTCCAACCATGGTTTCTGGGCTATAATAGTAGTGAAACTACAGTGTTGAAGTTACTGTCAAGTTAACTGCTTTTATGGCCCATATCCTAAACATGGAGTGTACAATTGTTTCAAACAAGTTGTCAGTACACACCAGCTGTAGGAGTTGGATCAAATTCTCATCCCCTTACTCAGTTCCACCTTCCTTGGCTAACGGCTGGTGAGGAAGAAAACCATCTTCTCTACTAATCCCAGTCAGAACAAATGAATGCCATTTTAACAGACAATTTATTTTAAGATATTTCAGCATTGAAGCTGGATAGGAAGCTTAATCCTTCTTCCATGCCAGTTGATAAAGTAGGAGTTGAAGTGCCAAACCACAAAGTTGAGATTTACATTAACCAAGTCAACAAATTTGTAGTCTTTATTAAAAAACTCATATTACAATTTAAAGTATTTTGTACACAAGCTCCAATGAATTGCTAAAGTTTAAACTTGACCCAAAACAAGCTTTCAACTATACAACAGTTAAAAAGTTAACTATTTTCAAAGTTCTTTCAATATTATCCCAATATATGCAATGCTAGTTTAAAATGCCAATATTACTCATGAAAAACAATTATAAACAAACTACAATCCAATAAGACCATTTGAGAACTTGCAACTAAAGCCTTGGGAGCAAAGTCCAGTAACATTTACCATTTTGTATTAAGCAAATCTCCCAAATGCAAGTAGAAAGGATGGAATCACTTAAAGGAATGGAAGTTAGAGCTGCACAGCAACCTTGTAAATAATCCAAAGTTAGATGACTATCCACTTGCTTTGGCTCAATGGTTCAATATTCCCAGGTTGTAGGACATCAATTGGTCCCAAACACATCATTTTAGGATTAGGTAGTCAGCTGCTGTTTCTGAATTTCATCCAGTTCTCTTCCCTGTAAAGAGACAAATGTACACATTAAACTAGAAGCATTTTTAGTTAAGAAACTAGTTTACAAATGGTGAAAAAAAACTTACCTCAGCTTTTTGATATATGTGTGACTTGGCTGCCTTCCTTCGGGCAAAGAACTGGAAAAAGGAACCAAACAAGACATTAAGTTCTGTCTAGAAAGCCAATTCTGTAGTTTGAGTTTATTTTCAATGGCAATTTCATAATATAGGGTTGCAAACAAATCAAGAATCTATTGATCAGTAGTAATTTTCTATCAAGATTGTCATTCTGCCCACAAAACATTTTTCCTCTGGCTTTAAATTTATGGGCATACTATTGACAAGCCACTATTGGTCATCCTCAGTTACTGATGAACCACTGACCAAGCTGCTGCAGTCTGTTGGTGCAGGTGAATGGAATTGGTTTTTCAGGTTGTATGTTGTCTGAACTTCTAGGTGACATTTTTGGGGATTGGGAAGTGCTGATCAAGCAAGATCTAGAGGTTGCTCTAGTCTAGTAGAACTTAACTAATCAGTATTAAAACTATACACTTCAATACTTGGATGCAAGATATTCTGCAGATGCTGGAACCATTGAGCAACACAATGCCAGGAGTCAATGCTTCCCTTGTCAACTAGATCCTTTACTTTAAGCAGATCTGAATCAGCAAGGATAGGTAGCAACAGCTCCACCACAATTATTCTAAACACTGGCCATGTCCTTAACCATTCACTCTACTGCCTATATGCTTGTGACCGACTCCTCTGGGAATTTGCAGGTGATACCACTACAGTAGGACAAATGTGTATTGAGATTTGTACATCTTACAGAGTCAGTACAGGAATGAGAAAGCTTGGTAACACTGTCATGACAATTTTTGTCAGCAAATCAAAAGAGCTGGTCATTGACTTCAGGAAGTGAGGTGATGCATAAATGCTCTACTGAATGTTGAGCTCCTAGGAGTGAACATCACTAACCTCTCCTGAGCCAACCATCCAGATGCCATGTCTCAGCAATGCCTCGACTTCAAGGTTAAAGAAATTTGGCATGTCCCCATCAACCCCAATGCACACTAAGCATTCTATCTGGATATATCATGGCACTGCTCAGAAACTGCTGGAAATTGTGGATAGTTGAACAAATGACCAAAACCAACCTTCCCCTATGGATCTTCACTCCCTCAAAAGCAGCTAGTATAATCAATAATCTCATCCGCAAAGCATTCTTTCACACCCCTCCTTTCCATTGGCGAAGATACAAAAGCCTGCAAGTATTTACCACTTCTATCCAAGGACAGCTTCTATCCCACTATTAAATTGTTCCCCATTGGATTAGGGACAATTTAATATGACCTTGACCTGACAATCCACCTCATTATGATCTTCATCTGCACTGCACCTTCTCTATAACTGCTGCACTTTATTCTGCATTTTTAATCTGTTCTATACCTTAATGCACTGAACAATGATTTGATCGATTTAAACAGTATGCTAGCTTTTCACCATCTTGCCAAGTGTTAGAATTGTAAACCAATTTAGATCAGGCAGCATCATTTCCTTCCAAAGATGCTGCCTGACCTGCCAAGTTCCTCTAGCAGAGGATCCCAATATTATTTTTATTAAATGCCACAGACCAATACCATTAAGCAAGGGGTCCATGGACTCCAGGTTAAGAACCCCTGCTCTAGCATTTGTTGCCCTTCATATACTCAGCCAAACAGATCCTTCAACAGTCACTACGCTGACCAGTCTCACATTCCCTTCATGAAAGAGATTTCATTTAATGACTAATTAACCCACAACATTATATGGAAGAAAAATGAACCATGCAAGGAAACTGATGGGGAAAACATTTGTAAGCCCAAGTAGGACCCAAGATCAGGACTGAACCAGAGTTGGAGCTGCTTACTACCTGCACCATTCAAATTTATACACCAATAAACCAGCATCTGATATTTTACAGAATGATTTACTGGAGACAAGTTTGAAGACAAACTAATCTGCAGATCTCCAACTAGTCAAGCAACAAAAGTGACTATAAATTCATTTGAGTTAAAGAAAATTTGTGACTTTAGAACTGAATTCCAAACTAAACCTATAAAAAAACGCTTCAATAAAAGCTGTTATGTTTAATACTTACAAGCACAATGAGTCCAGCCACAACTGCGAGACACACTACGACGACAACTGCAATAATGCCAGGGGTCATTCCCTTCATGGAGAACTCTGGATTCTTTGAATCAATGTAGTATACATAAGCTTGTTCAAAAGTAAGTTTAGTCCCATCATATGGCATACCATCATCTTGAACTGATCGATTATACGTGTTGGAGAACAACGACTTACCCTTGATCTAGCATGGAAGGGAAAAACTTAGTTTTAATATTGTGGTCAGAATTGTACACAGACTAGTCATTTAAGTTCTATGAAAGATTAAAATGCATTTGCAAACAAAGTCCTCTTTCCATTAACCAGGATTTCCAAAGTCTCCCGCTCAGTTGCTTTAGTTGACAGCAATTAATGAGTACCATCTCAAATCCATTAATTGCTATCCATCTGAACCAAGGCAAGTTCAGCTATTAATTGCTATTTATCAGGATATTGAATGCTACTTACATCCTTTTCTAGATAATATGTTGCTGTAGCAAGATCAGTTGGCGAACTCACAGTAAGATTTTGCTTCAGGTCCACTATGATATAACGGTCATCCTCAAAATACTGAAATAAAAATGTTGGCATGTAAGAAATACAACTTCTGTGCCTATAATACCCATTTTCTTTTAATAGCTTAGATACAGAATGTGAGAAAATCTCTGTCTCCATTAACCCCAGATTTTGGTAAATTTGTCAGGACCTGGAAGCTCCAGACTACTTATTAAAATATTCCCTGCAACTTTTGTTTCGGAAAGGAAGCTCAAGAAGCTTGCTAAGATTTACAGATGAAACAATGTTTAAAGCCGTAAAAATTGGAACTGCAAACTTGGAAGAATCAGTTTGCAGAGATAGGCAACACAAAGGCCAAGTCAAAGATCTTCAAAACAGTAAAGGGAAAATAAAATGATTTCACCATCATTGCAATTACTTTAACATAGATTATAAATATGGCGCTTGGTTTGACCATTTTCAATGAGAAAATTCCTAATGTTCAACATTCACATGGCTTTGATACAAGTAGCATTCCACAAACAAAAGCCAATTTTCTAGACAGGATGCTGAAACAATTATCTGCCTACCTCAACCTTCTCAATGTAGCCCGAGTCCACCATGTAGCCTGAAAACATTTTTTTGATTGCACTGTTGAGAGAAAAGCCACAAGCATTAGCCATTGAGCTATTGTAATTTACATTCAGTGGCTGACATATCTAGCAAAACAGTTTTATATTAAAATCAATGCCAGTGATACAAAGACCAGTGCCCAGAACAAAGTTCCACAAATCTGCACTTGGAACAGCACCTTCCTAGACTTTCTAAAGTGCTTCATAGCCAGCAGCTTCTGAAAATACATTGTATAACAGCGATGCAGAAGTAAAACTTTGTACAATTAAACCTGATAATATATTAGAACAGCATACTATTCTGGCATCCAGTACAGCAGTGGTTAAGACAAGGGGATCATAAACATAGATCCACTGTTTTAAAGCTGCACAGTGCCAGCAGCATAATGAACCAAACAAAACAATTACATGCACACATCCATGAATTGGGAGCACACTACTGGGCACAGATTATATTGACTAATTAAACTTGGGAGTGCTTACTCTTTAAGTTTATCTTCATCGATTGCTTTATCCATGGGTTTATGTCTCAGCTGAACTTGAAACCAACTATGAAGAGTAAAGCAAGGGAAGAAATAGGTTAATACAAATTGGTCCTTAAATATATTTTTAGAAGAAGCCTTAAAAACAACTCTTACTGATCCTTTTCATTGGGTCAATATGAAATCCACAAAAGGATTGAACTCTTTTCTCTCCCCCCCACCCCCAACTGATTGTCAGTAAGTCAGTGTTGACACTTGTGTTCATCACAAGCATGTTCCTCTGCCTACCACCCACCCTACTCCCCAGTTACGCCAAATAAAACTAGTCTGCAGTCTTTATGACCAGAAATGGGTCCACTTGCATTGACCTTTTACACTTTTCCTCCCTGCTACCAAGCCCAAGTTCAAACTTCAGTGTACAGTACTTACAAAGTGTGCACAAGCTCAGAGCACTGAATATTTTTATCTCCTTTGTCAGTTCTCCGAACACCAGCCGTGTTAACACACCAGCATGTGTCAGTCCCATTGCACTGCTTGGCATGGAATTTTCCATCATTCTCGCAGTCAGGATCATAAATGCCATCATTATCCAACATCGCATGCTCAGTGGGCTTTCTGCGGGTTCCAATATTATTCTTCTTTCTGTACATTTCATTCTTCATCATCCAACACTTGGGGGTCACTAAAATGTTTGAAGATCATTAGGTTTTGCCAGCTCTACTTTGAAAAGTAAACTTTTGATTTATGATTTAATTCTACTGAGCAAATGTTTGGTCCTTCCAAGTGGATGGGTGCAGGGCAGAAATACACTTGCTCATTAAATTGAATGATTTTCACCACAAATTATCCTAACTCCAGTTGAATAGGAGTTACACTGAACCAGAAACAGCAACTCCATGTCACATGCACAAAATCAATTTCTACCTAGTATGTCCAAAGCAAAGTGTATATAGGGCAAATTTTCCCCACTTTTCTTTACTAAAGAAAATGAGCCAAATGGTGTGTTAATTCAAGTTCAAAAATTTTATACCCACAAATGTTGCCTTCTATCCCCAAGATCACATGCACCATTTTAGTTGCATTATTCATCTTTGATCAATTCTCAGGTCAGAAATATTTAAACACTAGAATGCAGTGAGTGAAGAGTAAAGTTTGGTTTATCCAAATCAATGTTGGAATATAGTGACCAATTCAGCAAATAGTTACCATAGTCTTAATAGTCTGTTAGAAATCCTTAAAATCATTTCACTCAATTTGCTGGATCCCAAGAGAGCCTATGAGATGGCTTTTTAGAGTAGGATGTGATTGAGCCCACTAGGGGAATGGCAATTCTGGATTGGGTGATGTAATGAGCCAGATTTGCTTAGGAAGCTCAAGATAAAGGAACCATTAGGAGACAATCATAATGATAGAATTCACCCTGCAATTTGAAAAGTTACTCAGATGTGTCAGATTTACAAAGGAGTAAAGGGAATTACAAAGGCACGAGGGGGAAGCTGGCCAAAGTTGATTGGAAGGGGACATTAGTATGGATAACAGCAGAACAGGAATGGCCTGTATTTTTGGGGGAAATTCAAGAAGTGCAAAATACAGCCCAAAGATAAAGTATTCTACAAGGGAGAATGAGGTAACCATGGCCGATAAGGGTAGTCAAAGGCACACAAAAGAAAAAAAAAGCACATAATATAGCAAAAACTAGTGGGAAGGTAGAAGATTGGGAAGCTTTTGAAACCAACAGAAGGCAACTAAAAAAAGATTAATTATGAAGGTAAGCAAGCCAATAATACAAAAAGTTAAAAAAATAAAGGATGGATATCTGATCACTGGGGAGGTAGTAATGAGGATAAAGAAATGGTGGACAACCAACAAGTATTTTGCTTCAGTCTTCACTGTGGAAGACATTAGCAGTATGCCAGAAATTCAGGAGTGTCAGCGGCAGTAATGAGTGTAGTTGCCATTTCGTAGGAGTTGCTTAGGAAGCTGAAGGATCTGAAGGTACACAAGTCACTTGGACCAGATGGACTACACCCCAGGGTTCTTTAAGAGATAGTTGAAGAGATTGTGGAGACATTAATAATGATCTTTCAAGAATCACTATCCTTTGAGGGAGACTGAAGGAAGGAAATTTCAGGCCAGTTAGTCCAACTTCATTGGTTGGACTAACTGAGAGTCTTCCAGCAGGATTCCTTAAAGGTCAACTTGGAGGTTGAGTTAGTGGCAAGGAAAGCAAATGCAATGTTAACATTAATTTCAGAGGACTATCATGCAAAAGCGAGGATGCAATGCTGAGGCTTTGCAAGACATTGGTCAGACCACATTTGGGATCAACAAGCCTAAAAATGTTCAGAATATTTAAAAGAAAATTATGTGCTGACACTGGAGAGAGTCCAGAGGAGGTTCATGAGAATTACCCCTGGTCTAAAATAGACTTAACTTATGAGGAGCATTTGATGGCTTTGGGCCTGTACTTGCCAGAGTACAGAAGGATGAGGGAGGTGAGAATGGGAAGACTTATTGAAATTCAAATATGGAAAGGTCTGGACAGAGTGGGGGAGTCTAGGACCAGAGGGCATAGCCTTAGAATTGAGTGACATCATTTAGAACAGAATTCCTTCAGTCAAAGGGTGGTCAATCTGTGCAGGCCAAGTGATTGGGTACATTCAAGGCCAAGGTTGATAGGTTCTTGATTAATCAGGGAGTCAAATTATGGGAAGGCAGAAGAATTGGGTTGAGAGGGATAACAAGTCAGCCATGATAGAACAGCAAAGCAGACTTGATTGGCCAAATGGCCTAATTCTGCTCCTGGGTCTATGGTCTTAACCTTGTTACATTTGAAAAGGTATGGTGGCCAAATATTCATCATTTCTGTTCCTGCACATGAAAAACAGTCAAGACAGACAAACAAATGACTACCAATTAATTACTCAAGTATGCTAGGATTCAATTCCCATCTTACATTGGCTAATGATCCACATTTCATTAGCAATGTCAAAAGGAAATGCAGCCTTTTTCTTGTTCATAAATAGTTCCTGATACCCCTCTATCATCTCCCTCAAATAGTGGAAGCAACATCCACAGAAACTCAAATAGTTCAGTTATATCCAGACACACTAAAGGACATCCTGGTTTACTCAATGCAAGTCTTTCTATTTGACATTTTATTATTACATTCTGGCTCCTAGTATTTCACATAACACCAAAATTTAAAATTACTATAGATTGAACAATGCTGTCAAACTCAAACCCAAGATATTTCAGATCAAGTTAAAAAACAGGAAACAGTTTTGAAACACAAGGTCACTGATGGACAGAGCCAAAGATAGCTCCAGAGGATGGCTTCTCTCAGCTCAGTGAAAGTGTTACACTCTTTCTATGTAATGTCTCTTTTCCTTTACAGGGTGGCTGGGGTCCTATCACGATCTTTGATCTAGAGCGACACTCAAAACTGCATTCTGCACGTTGGTGCGTTCCCATTCTTGGAACTTGTCGATCGGCAGTATTTCATTACATCAGGTGCGGCCTGAAGGCAGGTAAATTTGGGGCCTTGCATGGTCCTGTGGACACAAATTCTCACCCATGTCATGAACTGAAGCTTAGCAGGAGCAGGAACATCAAAGACAGCGAGAGTGGCCATCAGAGGGCTCTGCACTCAGGATCAATCTATGGTGGGGGGGAAAGAGTTTGTTGCCAGCTGTCAAGTTGGGGAACTCAAAATAAAAAACACTTCATACTGACCAACTTTGAAATAGCTGTCTTCCCCTCATTAGAGAGCCTGTGGAATGTTGAAATGTGGGAGTGAACAGTTAAGTTTTTGATGTACTGGAGACCATGGTCTCTCTTTGGGGCTTTACTGTTGCTTGCATGGAAGGTGGTGGGAATGCTGATGCTTTATGCTAGAATAAGTGAGGGAGGGGGAGGGGGAGGGTTAATGCTTTTGTTGCTGCTTGTGTGGGAGGGGGCAGGGGGCTTTGGAGATCCTGTGTTTTTGTCATTCATTCTTTGGAGTTTTCTTCTGTTTCAAGGATTAAGAAACAGTAAGAATTTCAGGTTGTATTTTTATAATATATATTTTTCATTCAGATACTAAATGGAACTATTGAACTTTTTACCCAAAGTGTTGCCCATGAACAAGGTTAATTGGCCTTTATGATAGGCACTCATACCTCAATCAGGTGTCTAAATAATGGAAAACTCACCCATTTCTTTCAAAATAAACAATGTTATCAATTCTTTTAAATTCCATCCCAATAATTGCCTAACATCCTGGTAATAACTTGAGCAGCAAAATAATGATAAAGGGATAATAGAAAGTTGTCAAAAGAACTTTTCATAAAAAGTATGTGCATTACTTTGCTGCACACGACATAGATCTTTCCATTCAAAACTTACGTTTTTTGCAATCTACTGGTTGAGTCACATCCTGATCTAATTTCAATGTACATTTACATTCAGATCCACTGCATTTGGCAAATTGGTTTGTTAAGCACATTTCACAATCTGAAAAAATATACAAAGTATTAATACAAACAGAACATCATATTTAAACACTGAGGCTAGAGAATGGAAGCTAAATGAATAGATTTATCAAACTCAAACACAAGGAATTCTGCAGATGCTGGAAATTCAAGCAACACACATCAAAGTTGCTGGTGAACGCAGCAGGCCAGGCAGCATCTCTAGGAAGAGGTACAGTCGACATTTCAGGCAGAGACCCTTTGTCAGGACGGACGTACTGTACCCCTTCCTAGAGATGCTGCCTGGCCTGCTGCGTTCACCAGCAACTTTGAGATTTAACAAACTGTTTTAGTGAGGGGATTTTCAAAGAAAATTCATTCACACCACTAATTTCAGGGTAAGCCGCTCAAACTTCCATTTCCCTTCAAAAACGAAGCTCTCACGTTGTAGTTTTTTTTAAAAAAAGAAAAATGACTACATGCTTTAACATCATGTCCACCAGGGGTTCCACAGACCCCTCGGTTAATGGTAGGGGTCCGAAAGGGTTGGGAACCCCTAGCTCCAAGCCAAGCATATCCTTGCAGAATATTAGTAGAATTTACAAAATGCTACCCGCCCCTCATTTATATGCAAATGTTGACCAGGTTAGTGTTTGTTTGTTATTAAAAAAGTGGATTTTAACTAGCTTAAAAATTGGGAGATCTGACAACTCCGCCTAACAATCCACTGGATCAAAAACATTAAAATTTAAACCCAAAGAGATTCGTGACTGTAGAGGAAAAATAATTGAGAACTCATACACAAATCGAAGCCCACCCTCCGGCCCTGGCGCCACAGGGTGCCGAAAAGGACAAAGCCAGCCACACCTTGCGGACACCGGGCGGCCCCGCAACCCCGCAAGCGTCCCCCAGCGTCGACCGTGGGAATTGCCCGTGCACCCAACGCCCCAGCGCACCCTCGTGGACGCCGCTTTTCTCCAAGTTTTCTATGTTACATCAGTGATCGAGGAGAAAGGGTCAAAGACAGCAAGCCAATTCCAACAACGAAAGTCGACATTTGTAAGAGTTAATAAGTAACCAAAGCGCAGATCTTTACTGAACGAACCTTTCTCTCCGTCATTCAGCGCCCAGGCGGCCAACGAACACAAGGCCAACACCAAGAAGCCCAACACACGCATCTCGCCCGCTCACAAACAAATCCCGCTTCAGACCAGGTCCTTTTTAACAGAGACTGAACACTCGGCTCGCAGGTCACGGCTCCAATCGGATTTTCAAATCTTAAAGGATATCAACAGCGCTCCAATTCCAGCCCAACCAGAACTCACTCTACCTTCTTTGTTCCAACCTGGACTACCAATTTCCTCTTCCTCTCGGCATTTATACCTTTGGGAAGCTGACGTCAGGTTATTACCTGGTGAAACTGGGAAGAGTTTTTTTCTCTGTTAGGTGATACCAATTGGTCGTCAAGTCACTGCCTGTCCACACCATATTTGTCTCTTCCTCTTTGGAAAGATCAGGGCGTGATCACCCGCGACTGCTTACAACAACAACAAAGAACATGTTAAATTTCCCTCGTAACCCACCCAGAAAGTGGAAAACGTCGATAAGCACATGATACCGAATCACCAAGATTTCAGCACCTTGGGGCTCAAAACACGATCTGTGTTCGAATTACATTATGTTTACTAACTAGGTGCACAGACTTACTTCAATTCAGTAATATTATGCTTTTATTGATTTTCGTTATTACTTTGTAAACAAATAGAGGGGCAACAATTTTAATTAATAAATAAAATCAGAAATTGCTGGGAATCTTTAGCAGATCGTCTTTGATTTTTTTTTCCTCTCCCTCTCCCTCTCCCTCTCTCTCTCTCTCTCTCTCTCTCTCTCTACAAAACAATTACAGGTCAGACGGACGGATGACCTTCGGTCAAACGTCCGGCCAAAAATGAAAGGTTTTTAAGTACAAAGGCGAAGAGGAGGGACTAACGAATAATCAAATGAAGGGTTAGAAGCAAGGGTTCTAGAGACTATAGGCCTCGTAATTGTCATATTTCAAAGATATGCTTTATTGATAATTTATACAATAAATAATTGAACCAGATTTATAAAGGAACCCTTGAGCCGGGCAGTGATCATAATATGATAGAATTTGCCCTGCATTCTGAGAGGGAAAAGCTAAAATCAATTGTATCAGTATTATATTGAGTACAGGTAACTACAGAGGCAGAGAGAGGAGCTGGCTGAACTTGATAGGAAGAGCAGCAGTGGCTGGAGTTCCTGAGGGTAATTCAAAGATGTAGGATCATTTCATCCCAAAGAAGCATTCTAGGGAGGAAGAGGCAACGGTGACTGTCAAGGGAATTCAGAGAGCAAAAAAACAAAAGATTGGGTGTACAACATTGCAGAAGTTAGTAGGAAGCCAGAGAACAGAGAAGCTTAAAAAAACACAGAAGGTAACTTAAAAAGCCACATGGAGAAAAAATATGAAATGTGAAAGAGGATAGTTAAAGTTTTTTTTCAGATATACAAAGAGTAAAAGAAAAGAAAAGCTTGTGTGGCATTGGATCGTTGGAAAATGATGTTGGAGAAATAGAAGAAATGGTGGATGAAGTGAATAGGTATTTTTCGCCAGTCCACACTATGGAAGATATCAACAACGTGCCAGAAATTTGTGAGAGTCAGGGAGAAGGAGTGAGTTTAGTCACTACTGCTAAGGAGAAGGTCCTTGCGAAGCTTGAAGGTCTGAAGGTGGATAAATTATTTCCAAACATGAGAAAATCTGTAGATGCTGGACATCTAAGCAACATGCACAAAATGATGGAAGAACTCAGCAGGCCAGGCAGCATCTATGTCGCCGTTTCGGGCCAAGGCCCTTCGTCAGGATATATTACTTGGACTGCACCCCAGGGTTCTAAAAGATAGCAAAAGAGATTATGGAGACATTAATAATTACTTTTTAAAAAATAACTAGAGTCAGGAATAGTTTCAGAGGACTGGAAAATCACTCTTTAAGAAGGGAACTAGGGATAATCCTGGAAACTGTAGACCGCTAAGTCTCATATCAGTGGTTTGAATTGGCTTTATTTTTTACATCCTTCACATACATGACGAGTAAAAATCTTTATGTTACATCTCTGTCTAAATGTGCAATGTGTAATCATAGTAATTTATAATAAATAGAACAGTCAACGTAACATAGAAATACACTCAAATCAGCATGAGTTAATCAGTCTGATGGCCTGGTGGAAGAAGCTGTCCTGGAGCCTGTTAGTCCTGGCTTTTATGTTGCGGTACCGTTTCCTGGCTGGTAGCAGCTGGAATAGATTGTGATTGAGGTGACTCAAAGGTTGAAAGGTACAATTTAATGTCAGAGAAATGTATACAATATACATTCTGAAATGCTTTTTCTTCGCAACCATTCACAAAAACAGAAGGGTGCCCCAAAGATTGAATGACAGTTAAATGTAGGAATCCCAAACTCCCCCCCAGCTCCCCTGTCCCATACGTAAGCAGCAGCCAGCAACAATCCCCCCTCCCCCCACCGGCAAAAAGTGCATCGGCACCGCCATCGAGCACCCAAGCATGAGCAAAGCAACAGCAAAGACACAGACTTGCAGTTACCCCAAATACTTCGCGTTTCACCTGGTATTCGACATACCACAGGTTCTCTCTCTCTCTAATAAGGGAGAAAGGGGTGTCTCCATTTTCCCAGCAAGCGGGGAGAAATAACAAACAACTCACTGGTTTACGATGTTAAAAGTCCATCAAGTCACTTTTTTTGCGCTGTGAGCCCAAAAAACTAGGCACACAGCCGCGGATATCCTGACTTCCCCGATGGCACACGGGTCTCCTGTCATGACACCGACACTCAATCTGCTCTTCTCCGGAGTCCCGAGATCCTAGGCTTTCGAATCTGAGCCCGACTCTTAGGCCGAGTCCGGTGTGTCGAACAACAATGGCCAGTTGTGAAACCCCGAGAGCCGGTCCCATTCCTGCAAGGAACCATAGTCAGCGTGCAACTCCAGGTCAGGGTCTTCAAAAGAACCCTGAAAGGGAAAAATAGAGATATTAAAGATGAAAATAGAGCTGTTTCCAAGGATGCGAGCAAAGGAGTCGCCGTTAGGTGCCATTAACCCTCCTAAGCTCCTAAGGCCCCCTATGATCCTTTGGGCCCTTTTCTCATACCTGACTTTGTAAATGTCCTGAATCATGGGAAGTTCACATGTGTAGGGAGGTTACTAGGGAGAATTCTTAGGGATAGGAATAATGAGCATTTGGAAAACCAAGTTAGGAAGAGCCAGCACAGCTCTGAGCATGGTAAGTCATACCTTAATAACTTGACTGAATTTTTTTGAGGGTGATTGATGAAACCAGAGCTGTGGATGTTGTCTCCAAGACATTTTAGCAAGACATTTGACAAAGTCCCTCATGGGAGGCTCATCCAGAGAATTAAGATGCATGAGATCCATGGTGAATTGGCTGTTTGGATTCAGAACTGGTTTGCCCATAGAAGACAGAGGGTAATGGTCAAAAAGACATTCTAGCTGGTGGTCAGTGATTAGTGGTGTTCTGCAGGGACCTATTCTACTTTTTGTGATGTATATCTGGATTAGAGAGCATATGCTATAACAAGAGGTTGGACAAACTTGGATTGCCTTCTCTGGAGGTTGAGTGGAGATCTGATAGAGGTTTATAAGACTATAAGAGGCATAAGTAGAGGAAGAAGAAGAAAGCCCTTAACTCCAAGTGGAGTCATCGGGACGCTGTCATGACGGCGTTTTTTTAGCAGGCTTTCTTATTTTTACAAGGCCGAGTTGCTAGCTCAACGCTCAATCCAGCACGGATGGAAAGCATGCAAGGGGGCCAGCTGGATTCAAACTCGCTGATGCCACTACGCCAACAGCTGGTTTTATAAGAGGCATAGACAGAGCAAAAGACAGTATCTTTTCCCCAGGGTTGAAACGTCTGATGATTTAAGGTGAGAGGAGGGAAGTTCGAAGGAGATGTGAGGGGCAAGTTTTTTACACAGAGAGTAGTGGGTGCCTAGAATGTGCTGCATGGGGTGCTGGTAGAGGCAGATATGTTTAGAGATTTTGAACAGATGTTCAGACAGGCACATGAATGTGAGGAAAATGGAAGAATATGGACATTGTGTAGGCAGAAGGGATTTGTTTCATTGGCCAGTTGATTACTAATTGAATTGGTTAGTTAGCTTAACTTCAGTGGTTGTTAAGATGTTAGAATCCACTATTAAGGATGAGATTTTGAGGTACTTGGAGGCACATGGTAAAATAAGCTGAAGTCAGCATGGTTTCCTTAAGGGAAGAACTTGCCTGACAAGTCTGTTGGAATTCTTTGAAAAAATGACAGGCAGAATAGACAAAGGAAAGTCAGTGAATGTTGTTTACTTGGATTTTCTAAGGACCATTGACAAGATACTGCACATTATTATGTGGCTATTACAGAAAAGGTACTGGTGTGGACCAAAGATTGGCTGATTGGCAGAAGGCAAAAAGTGGAAATAAAGAAGGTATTTTCTGGTTGGCTGTTGGTGACCAGTGATATTCCACAATGGTCGGTGCTAGGTTCATTACTCTTCACATTATATGTTAATCATCTGGATGATAGAATTGATAGCTTTGTGGATGATACAAAGATAAGTAATGTATAGAAAGCAGGGAGTCCACAGAAGGACTTAGATTAGGAGAATGGGCAAGGAAGTGGCTGATAAAATACAGCACAGGGAAATGTGTGATCATGCACTTTGGTAAAAGAAATAAAGGCCTAGAGTATTCTCTAAATGAGGAGTGCAGGATTATTGAAGGTTAACTTGTAGGTTGAGTCTGTAGTAAGGAAGGCAAATGCAAAGTTAGCATTAATTTCAAGAGGGTCAGAGTATAAAAACAACAATGTAATGCTGAGGCTTTATCAGGCTCTAGTCAGACCATATTTGGAGTACTGTGAGCAGGTTTAGGCTCCATTTCTAGGAAGGATGTACTGACGTTGAAGACAGTCCAAAGGGGGTTTATGAGAGTGATCGCATCAATGAAAGGGTAAATGTATGAGGGGTGTTTGATGGCTAGATAGAGTAGACTAAGTGATGCTGTCTGCAGTAGTGAGAGACTTTGCAAGGACCCTGGCAGAGGTATATAAAATATCCTTAGCCACAGGTGAGTGCTGGAAGATGGAAACAGAAACATAGAAAAACTACAGCACATTACAGGCCCTTTGGCCCACAATGTTGTGCCGACCATGTAACCTACTCTAGAAACTGCCTAGAATTTCCCTACCGCATAGCCCTCTATTTTTCTAAGCTCCATGTACTTATCTAAGAGTCTCTTAAAAGACCGTATTGTATCCACCTCCACTACCGTTGCTGGCAGTGCATTCCGCACACCCATCACTCTCTGTGTGGAAAACTTACCTCTGACATCCCCTTGTACATACTTTCAAGCACCTTACAACTATACCCCTCATGTTAGCCATTTCAGCCCTGAGAAAAGCCTCTGGCTATCCACATGATCAATGCCTCTCATTATCTTATACACCTCTATCAGGTCATCTCTCATCCTCCATTGCTCCAAGGAGAAAAGGCCAAGTTCACTCAACCTATTCTCCTAAGGCATGCTCCCCAATCCAGGCAACTTCCTTCTACGTCTCACCTACACTCCCTCCACAGTATCCACATCCTTCCTGTAACGAGGTGACCAGAAGAAAGCTAATGTTGTTCTGTTGTTCAAGAGTGGCTCTTAGACTAAACTGGGAAATTATAGGATAGCAAGCTTGATGTCAGTGGTGAGTAAATTAATCAAAGGCATTCTAAGGGACAGGATATATAAGTATTTGGATAGACAGGGCCTGGTTAGTATAGTGAACATAGCTTTCTGCCTGGGAGATTGTCAATAGAGTTTTTCCAGGAGGTTGCCTGGAAAGTTGATGAAGGAAGGGCAATGGATATTGTCTACATGGACTTAGGAAGGCCTTTGACGAAGTCCTGTATGGGAGGTTGGTCGAGAAAGTTTGGTCACTTGGCATTCAGGATGAAGTAGCACAGTGGTACTCGATGGTTGCTTCTCCAACTGGAGGTCTGTTGGTAGTGTGCCACAGGGATTAGTGCTGGGTTTGTTGTTGTTTGTCATCTATCTCAATAATCTCAATGATAATTGATAAGCTGGATCAGGAAATTTGCCAAGATTGGGGTGTAGTAGACAGTGAAGAATACTTTTAAAGCTTGCAGCGGGATTTGGACAAGCTGGGAAAATGGGCTGAGGAACAGCGGATACAATTTAATGCAGACAAGTGTATGATGTTGCGTTCTGGGAAGACAAACCAATGTAGAACTTACACAGTGAACAGTAGGGCACTGAGGAGTGTGGTAGAACAAAGGGATCTGGGAATGCTGATCAATATTTCCTTGAAAGTGCATCACAGGTAGATATGGTCATGAAGATAGCTTTTGGCACATTGGCCTTCATAAATCAGAGTACTGAGCACAAGAACTGGGATGCTATGTTGAAGTTGTTTAAAACTTTGGTGAGGCCAAACCGTGTGCCGTTCCGGTCACCCATCTAGAGGAAAGATATCAATAAGATAGAAAGAGGACAGAGAAAATTTACAAGGATGTTGCTGGGACTTGAGGACCCGAGTTACAGGGAAAGGTTGAATAGGTTCCGACTTTCTTCCCTGGATAGCAGGGGAATGCGGGGAGATTTGTTAGTGGTATACAAAATTATGAGAGATATTGATAGGGTAAATGCAAGCAGGCTTTTTCCACTGAGGTTGGGTGAGTTTGGGCAAAAAAGTGGGAGATGGAATACAATGTTGGGAAATGTATGATAATGCATTTTGGTAAAAGGAACAATAGAAACCATAGAAACTACAGCACAGAAACAGGCCTTATGGCCCTTCTTGGCTGTGCCGAACCATTTTCTGCCTAGTCCCACTGACCTGCACACGGACCATATCCCTCCATACACCTCCCATCCATGTATCTGTCCAATTTATTCTTAAATATTAAAAAAGAACCTGCATTTACCACCTCATCTGGCAGCTCATTCCATACTCCCACCACTCTCTGTGTGAAGAAGCCCCACCTAATGTTCCCTCTAAACCTTTCCCCCCTCACCCTTAACCCATGTCCTCTGGTTTTTTTCTCCCCTTGCCTCAGTGGAAAAAGCCTGCTTGCATTCACTCTATCTATACCCATCATAATTTTATATACCTCTATCAAATCACCCCTCATTCTTCTATGCACCAGGGAATAAAGTCCTAACCTATTCAACCTTTCTCTGTAACTGAGTTTCTCAAGTCCCGGCAACATCCTTGTAAACCTTCTCTGCACTCTTTCAACCTTATTTATATCCTTCCTGTAATTTGGTGACCAAAACTGAACACAATACTCCAGATTCGGCCTCACCAATGCCTTATACAACCTCATCATAACATTCCAGCTCTTATATTTAATACTTTGATTAAAAAAGGCCAATGTACCAAAAGCTCTCTTTACGACACTATCTACTTGTGACGCCATTTTTAGGGAATTTTGTATCTGTATTCCCAGATCCCTCTGTTCCACTGCACTCCTTAGTGCCTTACCATTAACCCTGTATGTTCTACCTTGGTTTGTCCTCCCAACGTGCAATACCTCACACTTGTCTGTATTAAACTCCATTTGCCATTTTTCAGCCCATTTTTCCAGCTGGTCCAACCCCTTCTGCGGGCTCTGAAAACCTTCCTCACTGTCTACTACACCTCCAATCTTTGTATCATCAGCAAATTTGCTGATCCAATTTACCACATTATCATCCAGATCATTGATATAGATGACAAATAACAATGGACCCAGCACTGATCCTTGTGGCACACCACTAGTCACAGGGCTCCACTCAGAGAAGCAATTCTCTACCACCACTCTTTGGCTTCTTCCATTGTGCCAATGTCTAATCCAATTTACCACCTCTCCATGTATACCTAGCGACTGAATTTTCCTAACTAACCTCCCATGCGGGACCTTGTCAAAGGCCTTACTGAAGTCCATGTAGACAATATCCACTGCCTTCCCTTCATCCACTTTCCTGGTAACCTCCTCAAAAAACTCCAATAGATTGGTCAAACATGACCTACCACGCACAAAGCCATGTTGACTCTCCCTAATAAGTCCCTGTCTATCCAAATGCTTGTAGATTCTGTCTCTTAGTACTCCCTCCAATAACTTACCTACTACCGACGTTAAACTCACTGGCCTATAATTTCCCGGATTACTTTTCGATCCTTTTTTAAACAACGGAACAACATGAGCCACTCTCTAATCCTCCGGCACCTCACCCGTAGACAGTGACATTTTAAATATTTCTCCCAGGGCCCCCGCAATTTCAACACTAGTCTCCTTCAAGGTCCGAGGGAACACTCTGTCAGGTCCCAGGGATTTATTCACTTTAATTTTCCTCAAGACAGCAAGCACCTCCTTCTTTTCAATCTGTACAGTTTCCATGATCTCACTACTTGATTCCCTCAATTTCATAGACTTCATTCCAGTTTCCTTAGTAAATACAGACGCAAAAAACCTATTTAAGATCTCCCCCATTTCCTTTGGTTCCGCACATAGCCGACCACTCTGATCTTCAAGAGGACCAATTTTATCCCTTACAATCCTTTTGCTCTTAATATACTTGTAAAAGCTCTTTGGATTATCCTTCACTTTGACTGCCAAAGCAACCTCATGTCTTCTTTTAGCCCTCCTGATTTCTTCCTTAAGTATTTTCTTGCACTTCTTATACTCCTCAAGCACCTGATTTACTCCCTGTTTCCTATACATTTCATACAACTCCCTCTTCTTCTTTATCAGAGTTGCAATATCCCTTGAGAACCAAGGTTCCTTATTCCTATTCAATTTGCCTTTAATCCTGACAGGAACATACAAACTCTGCACTCTCAAAATTTCCCCTTTGAAGGCCTCCCACCTACCAATCACATCTTTGCCAGAGAACAACCTGTCCCAATCCACACTTTTTAGATCCTTTCTCATTTCTTCAAATTTGGCCTTCTTCCAGTTCAGAACCTCAACCCTAGGACCAGATCTATCCTTGTCCATGATCAAATTGAAACTAATGGTGTTATGATCACTGGAACCAAAGTGCTCCCCTACACAAACTTCCGTCACTCGCCCTAACTCGTTTCCTAACATGAGATCCAATATTGCATCCCCTCTAGTTGGTCCCTCTATATATTGATTTAGAAAACTTTCCTGAACACATTTTACAAACTCTAAAGCATCTAGACCCCTAACAGTGTAGGAGTCCCAATCAATGTATGGAAAATTAAAATCCCCTACCACCACAACTTTATGTTTCCTGCAGTTGCCTACTATCTCTCTGCAGATTTGCTCTTCCAATTCTCATTGACTATTGAGTGGTCTGTAATACAATCCCACTAATGTGACCATACCTTTCCTGTTTCTCAGCTCCACCCATAAGGACTCAGTAGACAAGCCCTCTAATCTGTCCTGCCTGAGCACTGCTGTAATATTTTCCCTAACAAGCAAAGCTACTCCCCCACCTTTCATTCCTCTACCTCGATCACATCTGAAACATCAGAACCCTGAAATATTAAGCTGCCAGTCCTGCCCCTCCTGTAGCCAAGTTTCACTAATTGCTATAACATCATAATTCCACGTGTCCATCCACACCCTCAACTCATCCACCTTCCCCGCAATACTCCTAGCATTGAAATATATACACCTCAGAAGATTTTTACCACCACTCACAACCTTTCTATCAGCGGATTTGCTTAAACTTTCAACATCATTTATTTTCACCCCAGCCACACTGTCAGCTCCGGCACTCTGGTTCCCATCCCCCTGCAAATCTAGTTTAAAGCCTCCCCAAAAGCACCAACAAACCTCCCTGAAAGGATATTGGTCCCCCTGTAGTTCAAGTGTAACCTGTCTCTCTTGTACAGGTCCCACCTGCCCCAGAAGAGGTCCCAATGATCCTAAAATCTGAAACCCTGCCCCCTACACCAGTTCCTTAGCCACTTGTTCCTCCTCCAGAGCATCCTATTCCTACCCTCACTGGCACGTAGCACAGGTAGCAATCCTGAGATTACCACCCTTGAGGTCCTGCTTTTCAACTTCCTACCAAGCTCTCTATACTCACTCTCCAGGACCTCCTCACTCTTCCTTGCTATGTCATTGATACCAATATGCACCACGACATCTGGCTGGTCACCCTCCCACTTCAGAATGTCATACAATCGATCAGAGACATCCTTGACCCTGGCACCCGGGAGGCAACAAACCATCCTGGATTCTCTGTCATGACTGCAGAACCTCCGATCTGCACCTCTAACTATCGAATAGTGAGGACTATTATCTAAATGGGGAGAAGGTTCAAATATCGGAGGTGCAAAGGGACTTTGGAGTCCTCATGCAAGACTCACAGGGTGGATGTGGAGAGAATGAATTAAATCCTCTGTCATTCAGTGTTGTAAGGTTGTCATAGCCAGGGGTGGTGGTAGTGGAGATAAGCTCCCACTACCTATAAAGTGCTCCAAATGGCGTTCGACTCTTAACAGCATCTGACAACCAAGTCTAACTCTTGGCCTTCATGTGTAGCTTAGTTTCTAGGCCCAGCGGAACTGTATTTACTGACAAGAGAAGGGGCAAAGGTGGACCACTGGCCCCTCAAAACCAGTTGCTTTGGGCAGGTGGGGCTTGTCAGCCTGTCTGGGAAAAGGAAAACTCTGACTTTAAACACACCATGGCCATACCCACCCATGTGAAAGGCTTCGGGAGTAAACCCCGAGGCAGAAATCTGGAGCCAGGGTCCCTAAGACAGTTTGATGTTGTTTACAATTTCAGTCTGGCAGCCTCTGCGATGACGCTGGTGCCAAGCTGTATTGGCACTTGCCCTTCCCTTGGACTACATCAGTGACGTGGAGAGGGGGAGCCCGCTGCATGGGCAACAGCCGGTTCTTCAAATCTTCCTGCGCAGGCTCTGCGCCCTGGAGAGGACACAGTCCACCAGAGGCGCAAACCCATGATCCCCTGGGATCAGCGGCTGCCTACTGTAGTCAGCAGAGCTTCATTAAAGGAAACTCCTATCTGACCAATTTCATGGAACCTTCTGAGGAGTTGTCTAAGTTGTTTATATATGTGGATGATGTGGTTAATGGACTTTAGTAAACCCTTTGACAGGATTCCACATGGGAAATTGATCCAAAAATCAAGTCACAAGAAAATTTGCAGATGCTGGAAATCTAAGCAATACACTCAAGATGCTAGTGGAACTCAACAGACCAGGCAGCATCTATGGAATAGAGTAAACAGTCGACGTTCGGGCTGAAACCCTTCATCAGGACAGGATAAGAAGGTAGGGAAAGGGGAGGAAAAAGAACAAGGTGGTAGGTGATAGGTGAAACGAGGGGAGGGGGAGATCTGGGAAATTGAATGGTGAAAGAGGTCAAGGGCAGGAGAAGGTCGAAGAGCACCAGAGGGACGTGATGGGCAAGTAAGGAGATAAGGTGAGAGAGGGAAACAGGAATGGGGGAATGGTGAAGGAGGGGAGACAATTACTGGAAGTTGGAGAAATTGATATTCATGCCATCATGTTGGAGGCTACCCAGATGGAAAAGAAAGGTGTTGTTCCTCCAACCTGAGTGTGGCCTCATCACAGCAACAGAGGAGGCCATGGACTGACATATTGAAATGGGAATGGGAAGTAGAATTAAAATGAGTGGCCATCAGGAGAATCCACAATGGCAGTAGGTGCTCGGAGAAGCGGTCTCCCAATCTGCGTCAGGTCTCACCGATATACAGGAGGCCACACCAGGAGCACAGGATACAGTAGATGCCCCCAAAAGACTCAAGGTGAAGTGTTGCCTCAGCTGGAAAGACTGCTTAGGGCCCTGAATGGTAGTGAAGTGGGAGGTGTAAAGGCAGGTGTGGAACTTGTTCCCCTTGCAAGGATGAGTACCAGGAGGGAGATCTGTGGGGAAGGACAAATGGACAAAGAAGTCTCATGGGGAGTGATCCCTGGGAAAGTGGGAACTGCGGGGGAAGGGGAGGGAAAGATGTGCTTGGTGGGGGGATCTATTGGAGATGGCAGAAGTTACAGAGAATTACGTGCTGGATGCAGAGGATAGTTAGGTGGTACGTGAGGACAAGAGGAACCCTATCTCTGGTGAGGTGGCAGGAGAATGGGGTTAGGTCAGTGGTGCGTAAAATGGAAGAGATGCAGTTGGAGGCAGCAGTGATGGTGAAGGAAGGGAAGCCCTTTCATTGAGGAAGGAGGACATCTCATTAGTTCTGGAATGAAAAGCCTCATCCTGAGAGCAGACGTGGCAGAGACAGAGGAACTGAGAGAAGAGGATGGCGTTTTTACAAGTAACGTGGAGATCTCTGGTAGAAACCCCTCTCTTTTGAGCTCCATTGAATCGCGCATTCCCTCCGGACTCCTGTGACTGGAGGTTGGATGTGTATCCAGGGTTGGTGTCTGGTTGGATGTGATTATGCTGATGCTGGCTTTGCTGGTGGAGATAAGTGGAAATGAGAGTTAAGCAAACATAGTAATTCTCCCAAGGTAAGGGTATCAATGTCAAGAGGGCGTGGGTTCAAAGTGACTGGATGGAATGTTAAAAGGAATCTGAGGAAGCGTTTAAACAGAGTGATTGTCAGAAGAGGTGGTAGAAATAATCATGTTAAAGAGGCATTTAGACAGACACTTAAATAAGGCATATGAGATTAGTGTAGGTGCTCAAAATGGTCACCATGGATGTGTCGGGCCGAACGGCATGCTTCTGTGCTGTATGACTTGCTGGCTATGACTTTATAAGTCTTTACCTCACATGGAAATGGCAGATGCCTCCACCGAAGTATAGCAGGTAAGGTAGGACTTCTTATCTATCACTGAAGCAAGCACCAGTGCTGTAATTTGTATCTGCCATGGCGCACAATTCAGTCATAGGCCCTCATATTCAAAATAGAATTTTGAACAAGCATTGTCAAAATATGCACTGTGTAAAGTGTAAAGCAGACATCTACTACACATTTTTAATAAAATTTAATGGCACGAAAGCCTTGCAGTTCATCGTATTACTGTTCACTGTAGTTTTATGGTGAGTCCTCTCATCGTAGAACTGCCAGCAAAATTGAGACTCAGTGGCATATCTTTATATTGTTAGGCTGATAAGTTTAGTGAACAAACAATACAATCTATAACCTGCTTATCAGTGCTGTTACAGAATGAAACATACTTTAGATAATTAATTTATTTTTGTGTAAACATTCTTAATCGCATGTGTAAGCTTTTATACACTTCATGTTTGGTACAACTAAGCATCAAATTTACAGTTTTCAGAATCAGAATCAGGTTTATTATCACTGGCATGTGTTGTGAAATTTGTTAACTTAGCAGCAGCAGTTCAATGCAATACATAATATAGAAGAAAATAAATAAATAAGTTACAGTATATGTATATTGAATTGATCAAGTGCAATGAAGATATAGCATTGTATATCTTCCCCATAAGTTGACAAATATCATGGCATATACCGGTGATAATAAACCTGATTCTGATTTCTGATTTTATTCTGAAATTGGCAAGTGAGTTAAGCTAAGAAATGACTAATGTTTACCACACTGTGCATTACCTCACATTTAATCTGAATTGTTTATTTGGAAATTTGAAATAAAAACAGAAAATGTCTGAGTTTATTATCTCGAGTTCAGTTGCTGCTCAGTGATTGCATGTGTTGCTTAGGGTTTTTGTGATCAAATCCCAGGCACGGGGATTTGGGATCGAGTTCCATTCCTGATACTCGAACACAAAAATCTAAGCAGTGCTGTTGGCTGTTACAGTCCTGCATGAAATGTTAGTTTGCAAAGTTAAAGCCAATGGTATTGGGGGCAATACGTTGCCTTGGATTGACAATTGTTTGACAGGTAGGAACTGATAGGAATAAACGGACTTCTTCTGGGTGGCAGGGATCAGCTATCCACAAGGGTTTGGATAAGGGAACAGAATGTAATATTTCAAAGTTTGCAAAATAAACTGGAATTGACCCTGATTTGTGAGGAGAATTCAAAGAGCCTTCAAAGTGACCAAGCAAAAACATGGCCTTCACGAGGATGTTGTCTGCAGTGGAGAACTTTACATATAGGGACAGATTGGATAGGGTGGGTTTACTCTCATTGGAACATAGGTGATCTTTCAGACGTTTATAAAATTATGAAGGGCTTGGGTAGGAAAGAGCCAGAATCCTTTCCCAGGGCAGAGAAATCTAGAACCAGAGTACATCAGTTTATGGTGAAAGAGGAGAAATCTAAGGAAGATCTGAAGGGCAATTGTTTCCCCAGAAGGTAATGGTTATATGGAACAAACTGCCGGAGGAAGTTGGAATGTTCTTGGATAGGAATGGAACGGAGGAGTACGGGCCAAATGCAGGAAAATAGGATTAATGGAGTAGGTATCACAGTTGGCGTGGATGAATTGGACCAAAAGGCTCATTTCTTTGCACTATGACTCTTTTGGACTGCCTACAATTCCAGCATAGTATATCCTTTCTTAAATAAGTGGATTAAAAATGTGTACAGTATTCCAGTTGTGGACGCATCAGGACTTTGTACAAACACAGAATAATCAATTTCTAAACCAGCCTCTCACAATAAAGATGAATATGCTGTTTGTTATACTGTCCTGCAATTATGCAAAATGCTGTTCAAGGATTCTGCAACCCTTGTTCTCGGCATTATTTAACTACTATTTTATTATTTGTGTGATTTGTCTTCTGTTGCACATTGCTTGTTCATCGGTCTTATGAATAGTTTTTCAGAAGTACTATTGTATTTTCCTGTAAAGGTAGTATATGGTGACATATACATACCTTCATAGTAAATTTACTTTGAATTTTGAACTATCTTCTTAGGCACTTGCTGCACCCATCTGCTATCTTTTTCTGATTTGAGCAGTAGAACATCTAGATTCATAGAAACATAGAAATATAGAAAACCTACAGTATAATACAGTCCCTTCGGCCCACAAAGCTGTGCCGAACATGTCCTTACCTTAGAAATTACCTCGGGTTACCCATAGCCCTCTATTTTTCTTAGCTCCATGTACCTGCCCAGGAGTCTCTTAAAAGACCCTATCGTTTCTGCCTCCACCAATGTGCGCCAGCAGCCCATTCCACGCACTCACCACTCTCTGCGTAAAAAACTTACCCCTGACATCTCCTCTTTATCTCCTTCCAAGCACCTTAAAACTGTGCCCTTTCGTGTTAGCCATTTCAGCCCTGGGAAAAAGCCTCTGACTATCCACACGATCAATGCCTCTCATCATCTTATACACCTCTATCAGGTCACCTTTCATCCTCCGTCACTCCAAGGAAAAAAGGCCGAGTTCACTCAACCCATTCTCATAAGGCATGCTCCCCAATCCAGGCTACATCCTTGTAAATCTCCTCTGCACCCTTTCTATAGTTTCCACATCCTTCCTATAGTGAGGCGACCAGAACTGAGCACAGTACTCCAAGTGGGGTCTGACCAGAGTCCTATATAGCTGCAACATTACCTCTCAGCTCCTAAGCTCAATCCCGCGATTGATGATGCCAATACACTGTATGCCTTCTTAACCACAGAATCAACCTGCACAGCAGCTTTGAGTGTCCTATGGACTCGGACCCCAAGGTCCCTCTGATCCTCCACACTGCCAAGAGTCTTACCATTAATACTATATTCTGCCATATTTGACCTACCAAAATGAACCACCTCACATTTATCAGGGTTGAACGCCATCTGCCACTTCTCAGCCCAGTTTTGCATCCTATCGATGTCCTGCTGTAACCCCTGACAGCCCTCCACATTATCCACAACACCCCCAACCTTTGTGTCATCTGCAGATTTACTAACCCATCCCTCCACTTCCTCATCTAGGTCATTTATAAAAATCACGAAGAGTAGGGGTCCCAGAACAGATCCCTGAGACACACTACTGGTGACCAACCTCCATGCAGAATATGACCCGTCTACAACCACTCTTTGCCTTCTGTGGGCAAGCCAGTTCTGGTTCCACA
This sequence comes from Mobula hypostoma, assembly GCF_963921235.1. NCBI lineage: Eukaryota > Metazoa > Chordata > Chondrichthyes > Myliobatiformes > Myliobatidae > Mobula > Mobula hypostoma. The sequence goes on from NC_086104.1 coordinate 30,855,387, forward strand.
AGGTAATATCCCCTTGGATCCCATGCCTCCTTACTTTCTCAATAAGCCTTGCATGGGGTACCTTGTCAAATGCCTTGCTGAAATCCATTTACACTACATCTACTGCTCTAACTTCATTAATGTGTTTAGTCACATCCTCAAAAAATTCAATCAGGCTTGTAAGGCATGACCTGCCTTTCACAAAGCCACCCTGACTATTCCAAATCATACTATGCCTCTCCAAATGTTCATAAATCCTGCCTCTCAGGATCTTCTCCATCAACTTACCAACCACTGAAGTAAGACTCACTGGCCTATAATTTCCTGGGCTATCTCTACTCTCTTTCTTGAATAATGGAACAACATCCGCAACCCTCCAATCCTCTGGAACCTCTCCCGTCCTCATTGATGATGCAAAGATCATTGCCAGAGGTTCAGCAATCTTCTCCCTCGCCTCCCACAGTATCCTGGGGTGCATCTCATCCGGTCCCAGTGACTTATCCAACTTGATGCTTTCCAAAAGTTCCAGCACATCCTCTTTCTTAGTACTTACATGCTCAAGCTTTTCTGTCCGCTGTAAGTCATCCCTACGATTGCCAAGATCCTTTTCTGTAGTGAATACTGAAGCAGAGTACTCATTAAGTACCTCTGCTATCTCCTCCAGTTCCATACACACTTTTCCACTGTCACACTTGATTGGCCCTATTCTCTCACGTATTATTCTCTTGCTCTCACATACTTGCAGAATGCCTTGGGGTTTTCCTTAATCCTGTCCGCCAAGGCCTCCTCATAAGCCCTTCTGGCTCTCCTAATTTCTTTCTTAAGCTCCTTCCTGCTAGTCTTATTATCTTCTAGATCTCTATCATTACCTAGATTTTTGAACCTTCTGTAAGCTCTTCTTTTCTTCTTGACTAGATTTACAACAGCCTTTGTACACCCAGGGTTCCTGTACCCTACCATCCTTTCCCCGTCTCATTGGAACATACCTATGCAGAACACCATGCAAATATCCCCTGAACATTTGCCACATTTCTTCCGTACATTTCCCTGAGACCATCCGTTCCCAATTTATGCTTCCGAGTTCCTGCCTGACAGCCACATATTTCCCGTTACTCCAATTAAACGCTATCCTAACTTGTCTGTTTCTATCCCTCTCCAATGCTAAGGTAAAGGAGATAGAGCTGTGATCACTATCTCCAAAATGCTCTGCTACTGAGAGATCTGACTCCTGACCAGGTTCATTTCCCAATACCAGATCAGGTACAGCTTCTCCTCTTGTAGGCTTATCTACATATTGTGTCAAGAAACCTTCCCTAACACACCTAACAAACTCCACCCCATCTAAACCCCTTGCTCTAGGGAGATGCCAATCAATATTTGGGAAATTAAAATCTCCCACCACGACAACCCTGTTATTATTACACCTTTCCATCTCCTCGATGTCCCTGTTACTATTGGGTGGTCTATAAAAAACACCCAGTGGAATTATTGACCCCTTCCTGTTCCTAACTTCCACCCACAGAGACTCCATAGACAATCCCTCCATGTCTTCCACCTTTTCTGCAGCTGTGACACTATCTCTGATCAACAGTGCCACACCCCCACCTTTTTTGCCTCCCTCCCTGTCCTTTCTGAAACATCTAAAGCCTGGCACTCGAAGTAACCATTCCTGCCCCTGAGCCATTCAAGTCTCTGTAACATCATAGCTCCAAGTACTGATCCACGCTCTAAGCTCATCTGCTTTGTTCATAATACTCCTTGCATTTAAATAGACGCATCTCAAACCATCGGTCTGAATGTGTCCCTTCTCTATCACTTGCCTATCCTCCCTGTCGCACTGTCTCCAAGCTTTCTCTGTTTGTGAGCCAACCACCTCTTCCTCCGTCTCTTCAGTTTGGTTTCCACCCCCCAGCAATCCTAGTTTAAACTCTCCCCAATAGCCTTAGCAAACTTCCCCGCTAGGATATTAGGCCCCTTGGGATTCAAGTGCAACCTGTCCTTTTCGTACAGGTCAATCCTGCCCCAAAAGAGGTCCCAATGATCAAGAAATCTGTATCCCTGCCCCCTGCTCCAATCCCTCAGCCACGCATTTATCCTCCACCTCACTCTATTCCTCACTGTCTCGTGGCACAGGCAGTAATCCTGAGATTACTACCTTTGAGGTCCTGCTTCTCAACTTCCGTCCTAACTCCCTGTAGTCTGCTTTCAGGACCTCCTCCCTTTTCCTGCCTATGTTGTTGGTACTTATACGTACCACAACCTCTGGATGTTCTCCTTCCTACTTCAGGATATCATGGACGCGATCAGAAATATCCCACACCCTGGTACCTGGGAGGCAAACTACCTTCCGCGTTTCTTTCCTGCGTCCACAGAATCGGCTGTCTGACCCCCTAACTATAGAGTCTCCTATCACTACTGCCTTCCTCTTCCTTTCGCTACCTTTTTGTTGTTTCCCCAGGTAGGCTGTCCACCCCAACAGTACTCAAGCAGGAGTACTTATTGTTAAGGGGTACAGCCACAGGGGTACTCTCTAGCCTCTGACTCCTGCCCTTCCCTCTCCTGACTGTTACCCACTTATCTGTCTCCCGAGGCCCTAGTTGACTACCTGCCTATCACCTCCTCACTTTCCCTGACCTGATGAAGGTCCCTAACACGGTCCCTAAGGAGGTGCAGCTCGATGCACCTGGCGCAGATGTGGCCGTCCAGGAGGCTGGGAGTCTCCAGGACTTCTCACATCTGACACCAAGCACAGAACACCAGCCTCACACATGTTCTTCCAGTCTGTATTCTACACAAGCAACTTACCTTGCCTTGACCCGTTATCAGCGAGGCCGCGTTGAGCCAAAGCCTTCCTACTCTGACTCCCTCTATTCCCTCACGGGCGAGAATTCCTGTGTATTTCACTCACTCCTCACTCATCTGTTATCTTTTTCTGTTCAGATAATAGTCTGCCTTTTTATTTTTCTTACCTAAGAGCATGACCTCACACTTCCCATATTAAATTCCATTTGCCAAGTTTTCACTAACTCACTCAATCTATCCAGATTCTATTGCAGAGTCCAAATATTGTCATTTCCACATGCACTCCTACTTAATTTTGTGTTATTTGCAAACTTCTGCATTGTCCCTTCCTCCAATTTAGTACTATTAAGTGTAAATAATTTCAGGCTAATAGCTGATCATTGGGACATACTGCTTATTATAAAACAGTACTTCCTTTAAAACCTTTGGGTGCAAGCCAATGGGATCTAGTGACTTATCTGCCATTAGTCTCCTTAGCTTTTCTAATAGATTGTGTCTTGTCATAATAATTATTACAAATTCCTTTCTATTATTTGGAACTGGCCCATGAGATATCTCTTGAATAATCTGCAATGGTTATCACCATGAAGACTGATATAAAGTGTTGATTTATCTGATCAGTCTTTTCCTTGTTTTCCATTAATAAGTCGTGTTTACCAGTGTCCCACAATTACTGTAGCCATCTTTTATATATTCATAGAAGTCTTTGCCATTTCTTTTGATATTACGTGCTGTTTTCTCACTCTTAATTTCATTTTCATTACTGACCAATGGACCTATATAGGATAACCATCAAAAATGAGTGAGGACATTGGCATTGCCTTCAACGTAACATGAGCAGCATGTGAGCCTCAGGCTGCTTGTTCATTCTCATGTTCGCTGCATCTTCTGGGGAACAAATGCACAGATCATTGACTGTCTGTATCAACAATGATGCATAAAGTTGTGCCAATCCCTCTGATATATTGAACAGCACCGATTACATTCAGGTGTTCTTTAACTATTGAACATTCTGTTAATGAGTTTTCACTTTCTACGTAGAATTTCAAAATACTGATGATGCCCTTCACCTAGCATTTTAGATGTAGAAAATTCACTTAATGAAATGTTTTCCAGGATATCTTTGATAAATTGAGGAATGGCATAGCTTCATTTTGGATTGGAGAGCAACACTGTCCTTCAATATGGCCCCCTTGCTGGTCATAACACATCCTATAAGGTTTGTTATTTTCACAACTGCACCAGTTGCAGAGTCAGGAGAGCCAAAAGGGACGCTGGTGGGTTAATTTGCTCCTGCTAATTGGCCCTGGTATAAGTATGTGGTAAAAAAATCAAAGGAGAGTTGATGGAGATGTAAGCAAGAATAAGCTGCAGAGCAATTGGGGGATAAGAAGAAAGGGGATGAGACAGATGGGATTGCTCTGGACGGAGCTGTCACGGACAATGGCTGCTACAAGTAGCTTGTGTGCTCTCATCCCAGATTGGGGAATCAATTTCCCAATGTGATATTTCTGTTTCCCAAAACAGTAAATATTCCTGTAATCTATCCCAGGGAATGAATCAATTGTTGTTGAAATAATTGCTTAAGCAAATAGTAAAATTAGTAAGTGATGTTTATTTAATATTTTGTTCTTCTGTAGTCATTGTGTGCAATGCAATATTTGTCAATAGAAAGATAAACGGTGGAAAGTTAACAGCATTGTTACTCTCCCACCCCTTTTTCTTTCTTCTATGACCTTCTGTCCTCTCCTATTAGATTCCCCCTTCCCCAGCCCTGTATTTCTCTCACCAATCAACTTCCCAGCTCTTTACTCTACTTCTGCCCTATTTCACCTATCACCTGTTGTTTCTCCTTCCCATCCCCTCACCTTTTAAATCTACTCCTCATCTTTTTTCCTCCAGTTCTGGTGAAGGGTCTCAGCCCAAGACGTCGATTGTACTCTTTTCCATAGATGCTGCCTGGGCTGCTGAGTTCCTCCAGCATTTTGTGTGTGTTGATCATTACAAAGCTAAGCCACCTAAAGCCAGTTAGCACGACCTAAAGCAAAGGTGTAATTGTGACTGCTGAAGATCATTCAGAGTTTCACTATGCCACACAACCAATAGCGGACGGTGAAACTGAGCAACATCAAACTTTTCGTAACATTGGACCCAAGGTCTTGTTGGCAGTATGTGGAGGAGAAAGAAGGGAGTGGAAGGGACTCGGATAACCTGAAAAAATGTAAACAGACAGCTGCCAGGAAATGAATTCATTTTAATGATATTTTCATTCCATTTTCAGAAAGTCAAAGCACTTTGGTACTTCTGTAGGATGTTTGGTGTTATAATGTAGGAAAGGAGGTAGCCAGTTTGAGCAGGTTCTCACCAACATGATAATGACGACATTATTTGTTTTAGAAATGGTAACTGAGGGACAATTTTTGTCCAAGAGTCCACTATTTTCACTCTTTTCATTCTAAATTGTGCCAAGGCATCTTTCCAGTACACCCATTAAACTGGCTGGGATTGAACATCAGCCCTGTCTTTTAAAACACAACAACCCAAATTCAACTAATCAGTTCCATGCCAAATTATTTTTCTATGCTCTATTTATCTTGTATGTCGTATGTGCTGAATTTTTAAAAAACTGGATAGTTTAACAATCTTTACTTTCATCCAACTGTTTTAATGATGTTGTAGTACATAGGCTTCTGTATAATACATTTTCCTCATTCTATACTTCAAACAATTAAAATAATTTAACAGAGCTCAATTTGCATACATTATTTTTCCTAATCCAAAAATTTCCAAATTTCTTTCCCCCTCTTGTTTGGGCTTCTTTATTATTCATTCCTACATAAAATTGGTGTTTTGGAGCCTTTTCCTTCAGTGGATCTGTTCTCTTTTTAGGCCAAGGAAAAGGCTTATTTTGACTCAGTTATTTTTGCATATGCAGCTGCTTTGTTTTTGCAAGCATATTGTTAATTTTCTCTGAATTTCTCAACAACCCCTTTTCATTTTCTGTGCAGTTTATTTCCAAAGTAACACACACAAAATGCTGGAGAATCTCGGCAGGTCAGGCAGCATTTATGGAAATGACCAAACAGTTGACATTTCCGGCTGAGGTCCTTCTTCAGTTTATTTCCATATTTATAGTAGTGTGATCAGAGTTTTCCAGTAATGGTTTACTCAGGTTTTCCCATCATTTATGCTATCCAATAAGAAACATGGGGAAAATCTTGTTGAAAGATATAAAAGCATAGCATAAATAATGCATGCATATTAGAAGGAATACAGTAAAAATAAATGAAAACAAGGGTCCAGTGCTGTTATCATGATGCTGATTACATTCATGTTTCATTTAACTTTGGTCCGCTGGCCCTTGAGTGAACCAACTCCTCTGACTTTTGCCAGAACTGTCAGATGACCAGTTTGGCCATGAGTCAGCCCAAGGAGGGGGACAGGAGATACATTTAATGTAATGCAACGCATGCAAAATGCTGGAGCAGCTCAGCAGGCCAGAGTCTTCTGGGTCTCAACCTGAAACGTCGACTGTTTACACTTTTCCGTAGATGCTGCCTGGCCTGCTGAGTTCCTCCAGCATGTTGTGTGTGCTGCTTTGGATCTCCAGCTTCTGCAGATTTTTGCATGTTTAATATAATGCTTGAAAAGTGGCATCTCAAGCAATGCAGCACCACCCCCTCCCCGGTACTGCCAGCTCAGGTTTCTCTGGTCAGCCATCTGGGCTGCGGCTAGAACTGTGATGACACAGGAAGATTGCCCACTGAATCACAGGTGACAAGCATTGATTGACTCTCAGAGGCTGAGAGGGATTTGACCTCCAGAGTAGCAATGAAAGAGGAGATTATGTTGTCTGACTTTTGGATTTGCCTTTTCTGCAGGCTTTTGGTCCAAGATTGCTCACTGCTTTGCGACAACGGCACCTAGCTGGTGGTGCTCTGAAAGTGTGCGAGCAGTTATACGGGTAGCATTTTGAAATCCTACAGGCCATTGTGACACTCAAAAAGTGGTGTAATTTGTCTCCTATGACTTCAAGGGATGTTGAAAGAATGTTGACTGAGAGGTACACCGAGAACTTTTACCAGCCACACGTACTCAGAATTGTACTTTGTTATTTACCTGACTTAGCGGGAGACTGGGCTGAGAAAAGTTGTGAGACTGGACATACCTGTTTTGGAATTACATCTACATTAATAAATCATGGTTGTTAGGGTGTAGTCCATAGCAACCATTTCAGCAAGCCAGTGTTTGGCAGTGGGGTAGGGCAGAATGTTCATTTCATTTTACATTGAGCTCTTTTAACCCTTTCTTGACCATGCCGTATTTTATGCATCAACAAAAGCAATTAGAGGATTGTGATGGCACAGAAGGAAGCAATTCAGAACAGCCCGTCTCAACTTTTCTCAGTTCAATAATGGAATGAGTTCTTTCATAGCATTCAACTTTAGAATTGTTTTGTTGTGCTTTCATTCACCTGATCCTTCCGTCTGTGACCAGCAGCTGTGAAGGGAACTGCCTGTGTTCAGATATCACAAATATGTCCAAGAAATATTGTAAATATGCAATAAAACCAGGACAAGCTAAGCAACTGATGGTATGCAGACAAAGTTACGGGGTGAAGGCAAGAGAATGGGTTGACAGGGACAACCAAACAGCCATGGTGGAATGGCAGAGCAGACTCGATGGGCCAAATGGCCTAATTCTGCTCCTATACCTTATGGTCTTCTGGTCTTACATTTGTTTTTCTCTCTGCCAGTGGTCTCCAGGTGTCGTTCCAACAGATGAGTCTAGACAAAGAGGGATTCCCTCGCCCTGGGATGGCAACTCCATCTTTTTCTCCAATGCCTGTAAGACTTGGAGTAGGACAAGGGGCATCTGTCCTGGAGATTAGAAGGGAAAAGGTTAAATAAATTATTTACTTTTTACTTATTATAAGACTACTCATTATTTTAGTTAATTCTATTTTAAGAGATTGATCTTCTTTAATTATTTATTGCAATTATAATAGTTTTTAAATGTCATTGTCAAACCCAGTTAGGGTACTTTGGGGACGGGTGGGTCATTTTTTGGGACATTCTGAGATTATGTAATTTTAGCAAACTGATGGTTGGGGTTTATACACTTGCCTGTTGATCTACACTTGAAGTACAGTACCTCCTCTAGCTGACAACCTTTAATGCTGTTTTTGAGCTGTGTGGCCTAGGGTTAGACGAACACTGTAGTGTTAGGAAGACAGAGCTCTTCTTCCTGCGCTGGCACAATTACAGAGCTCAAGATGCAGCTGCTGCTTGCTGCGCGATGTAGAAATAGGGAGGGGTGTGGTTCCAACACAGCAGTTCCTCTACAACCATATGAGATTGGGAGCAATATGGATGTTACTAGAGTAGTCGTGTTGGCCAGAGGTCGGGAGGCCGCATCAGGCCAGTGGTTGGAAGCCACATGTCAGCGGTCACTCTCCATGGAAGAGTTGAGTTTGAGCTGACACCCTCCTCAATGCTGACGGAGGATGTTCTCAAAAGTCTGAGCCTGATGTGATTATTGGTGTGGACTGTAGTCTATGTGGTCTCTTTCAGTTTTCTGTGTTTTCTTTCTTGTTGCTGTTTTCCAGGTGAACAATATGTTGCGTTTTGTGCGAGGGAGGGCTTGGGGATTTGGAGTCTGTTGCTCTTGGTGGTGTTTTTCCGTGTGGACGATCTGTTAGTTTTTTGTTTGCGGGACGAGGGGTTTGGGGTTTGATGTTATCGCTGTCTTTTTTTGTGTAGAAGGGGGTTGGGGATTAGGGGAATGATGTTCTAACTGCCGTTTTCTGAGTGGACAATCTGTTTGTTGGGGTTTACAAGATTTATTTATTTTTCTTTTTCATGTGAGGAGGGTGTTGATATCCTTTTTATCAACAACATCCATGGTTTTTCTGTATTTCATATTTTGTGGCTATCTGGAGAAGACGAATCTCAGAGTTGTATTCTATGTACGTACTTTGATAGCAAATTGAACCTTTGAACTACCAATCTAGTGGCCTAAATAGGTAGTCCAACAGGAGCGGTTAAATTCAATTAACCAAATCCACATTGGGATGAAAACCAATCATCAGTAATTGTGATTACAAAGCCACTGAAATACTGTTAAAACCTAACTGCTTACCTAGCGTGGATTCTAGAGGCTCCTGTGTGTATGAGAACAGAGTAAAGAGATGAAGTGGGATGTCATGTAGTGGTGGTAGAGAGGGGAGTGATGCAAGGCTGGTCGTGGCAATAGTATGATTGAGATCAGAGTAATTGAGGGGAGAGATTCAATAGAGATTGAACTCTTAAGAACTTCACTAGATTTGTCAACTTTTTTCAGAATTTCAGCGCAGAGAACTCAGCTCTGAACATTGCTCTCGACTTCTCATTGGTGGTGAAGGTGTTATTGTTAGATGTCCCACTCCCATTCTGACCTTCATCTCATTAAGATGGCGGTGCACAGAGACACAGCGGCTTCCAAAAATGGTGCCAGCTTTCAATTCTTAGACAATGCTTCAAATTTTTTAGTCAGAGATTTTAATTGACCCAAAACTCTGCGAATACAGTGGCGCTGAGTTCTTGGACAAAATTATATTTAGTCTGCCGGCAGCGGAGTTAATAGCGGTGGTCAACAGACTGGGGATTCCATGGACACCAGACCCAGTGACAGCGACCTGGCCAAAGTGACCCAGCCGAGGAAGCGGCAGGCGCAGGCAGTGTGAGAGGAAGCAGAAATGTGGCAAGAGAGCTAGGGCGCTAGCTAGGAGGAGAGCTAACCTGACTAGACCAGTGGTACCATCACTTTTTCTGGCCAATGTCCACTTGCTGGATGATAAAATGGACTTACTGAGACTGAGAATGAACACTCAGAAAGAGACGAGAAACTGCTGCATCCTGGTTTTCACCAAAACGTGGCTAAACAACAAAGTGACCGTTTTGGCATTTCAACTTGATGGGATGACTCTGTTCCGTGCAAACGGGACCTCCCTATCAAAGAATTCCAGAGGAGGTGGGATCTGTGTGTACATTAACAAGGGTCGGTGCCCCAAACTCATTTGTAGTTAGCAGTCACTGTTCTGGGGAAATTTAGCATCTTACAATTAAATGCTGGCCACATTACCTGCTCAGGGAGTTTACTGTTGTGCTTGTCACCACTGATTGTCATCCCCCCCTGAAAGCAAGCATCCAGACAGTCTCTTCATAATTACAGGAGACTTCAATCATGTTAACCTGCAGAAGTTTTACCCAAACTCCACCAACACATCGCCATGGCCACTAGAGGAACAAACAGTCTGGACCATATTTATACAAACAGACACGGTACTTGAAAAGCCATCCCACACCCTTACCTTTCTTTGCCTCTCTGACTGCATATCCGTAATGTTAATCCCAGCAAACAGACCACTGCTGAAAATAGAGAAACCAGTCAAGAGGATATATAGCCTGTATAGCCTAATGAGGCGATCTATATGCCTCAGGACTGCTTTGAAAGGAGACGGCCACAAAAGGAGTAGACACACAACTTGAGGAATATGCCTCATTTATCATCGACTATATCACTAAGTGCGTAGACAAAGTTGGTGCTTCAAGAATGGTTATTTCACAGCCCAATCAAAAGCCTCAGCTGAATGCAGAGGTGCGTTCCCTGCTAAGAGGCCAAAACACTGCCCTTAAGTCCAGAGACAGAACAATTCTCAGGGCAGCCAGAAGAAACCTCATCCTAGGCATCAAAAGGGCAAAAGCCACCTACACGCAAAATATTCAGAACACTTGTCCGATAACGATCCCCATCGTAGTAGCTGGACATCAAAGGCATTATCAACTACACCAGGAAAAGTACCATCGACTGTACCAGTGATGCCTCCCTCCCTGGCACTCTAAACAACTTTTATGCACGCTTTGAGGCATACAACACAATACCGGCCATGAAAGTTACCCCTCTCCCAGGTGAGCAGACACTGTCTGTAACAGCAGCAGATGTGAGAAGGTCTCTGCAGATGGTCAACACCCCCCTCCCACCCTGTAAGGTAGCCAGGCCAGACAACATCCCAGGTCAAGTACTCAGGGAGTGTGCACACTAGTTCACTGACATCTTCATGGAAATCTTCAAAGCTTCACTCATTCAGGCTGCTGTCTGCACATGGTTCAAATCAGCCACCATCATCCCTGCACCTAAGAACTCTACACCTTCACAATTAAACAATTACTGACGATGGCACTGACTCCAATCATCATGAAGTGCTTTAAATGGCTGATAATGGCACCTATCAAAACTCCATTCCTGCCATATTGGACACCCGTTGATATGCTAACCAACAGAACTGTTCTAAACCAGAAGGCAGAGCATCTGACTTGCTCCTGGCCTTGATCACTTCAGAAACAAGGACACTTATATCAGAATGCTGATCCAGCATTCAACACTGTTGTCCCACAGACGTGGTGAACAAACTCCTACTCCTCAGTCTAAGTACACCACTGTGCATCTGCGTGTTGGACTTCCTGACCAACAGACCTCAGACAGTCAGGATGCACAACTGCTCCTCTCTCCCCATCAACCTCAACGCAGGCACCCCAGGGCTGTGCGGTGAGCCCACTGCTGTACACTCTGCTCACACATGGCTGCACGGCCAAACACCCGAGTAATCACATGACACCACAGTGGTGGGGCTCATCACCAATAATGATGAGGCGGCCTATGGAGAGGAGGTGGAATAGCTCGACGCCTGGTGCCAGGCAAATAACTTTGGTGGCACAGCAATAGGAATGGCAAGTGGTTTCAAACTCCTGGGAGTGCACATCACACACAAGGTCCCTGAGCACACCTACACAGCAAAGAAAGTTCACCAATGCCTCTACTTTCTGAGGAGTCAGAGGAGAGCTGGACTTTGTACATCCTAGCTCACCTCAATCTGCACATGTGCAGTAGAGAGCATCTGGACAAGCTGTATCACTGCTTGATACAGAAAATGCGCTGCAGTGGAGAGGAAGGGTCTACAATGGGTAGTCAGATTGTCCAACGCCTCACCAGCACCAGCCTACCCACCGTCAAGGATGTGTATACAGAAAGGTGTTAGCAAAGGGCCAGTAACATCATGAAAGATTTCACCCACCCTGCTCGTGGACTGTTTGCTCCACTCCCATTAGGGAGGAGGCCAGGACAACCAGACTCAAAAACAGTTACTTTCCCCAAGCAGTAAGGCTGATCAACACTTCCACCCACAAACTCAGCCGCTACATCCAGGGTCAGGGATGTCTCGGATTGTGTCCACAGCATTCTAAAGGGGGTGGGAGAGCAGCCAGAAGTATTGGTAACATGTTGGCACCAATGACATAGGCAGGAAAGGTGAGAAGTCCCTGAAGAGAGGTTTTAAGGAGCTAGGTAGAAAACTGAAATGCAGGACCCCCAGGGTAGCAATCTTTGGATTGCTGCCTATGCCACATGACAGTGTGGGTAAGAATAGGATGATTAAGCAGACGAATATATGGCTGAGGAACTGTTGCAGGAAGCAGGCCTTCAAACTTCAGGATCATTAGGATCTCTTTGGAGGAAAGTACAGCCTGCTCAGAAGAGAGGGGTTACACCTGAACCCGATGGGGACCAACATCCTTGTGGGCAGGTTGGCTAGAGTTGTTCGGGAGAGTTTAAACTAATTTGGCAGGTGGATGGAAACCGGAATGATAATGCTGAGGATGAGGTAGTTGGTTTACAAACAGAGGCAGTGTGTAGTGAGACTGCTCGCAAGGGGAGGCTGACGATAGGGCAAAATTACAGTCAATAGGATGAGTTGCAACGTAAAAGGGGAACAAAATCGAAAAGGGTGAATACAAGACCGAAGGGATTCTATTTGAATACATGCAGTATATGGAATAAAGAAGATGAACTTGTAGCACAGTTACAGATTGGAATGTATGATGTTATGGGCATCACTAAATCAGGGCTGAAAGAAAGTGATAGCTGGGAGTTTCATGCCCAAGGATACACAATGTATCGAAAGGACAGGCAAGTAGGCAGAGGGGATAGCATTGCTCTTGGTTAAAAATAAAATAAAATCATTAGAAAGAGGTGACATAGGATCAGAAGGTGTAGAATAGTTGTGGATAGAGCTAAGAAACTGCAAGGGTAAAAAGATCCTGATAGGAGTTATATACAGACCCCCTAATAGTCCACAAGCCACAACAGGATACAGAAAAATGCATGTCATAAAGACAATGTTACAATAGTCATGGGGGTCTTCAATATGTAGGTAGATGGGGAAAATCAGATTGGTGCAGGATTCCAAGAGGGGGATTTGTAGAATGCCTGCAATTTGGCTTTTTAGAGCAGCTTGTGGTTCAGCCCATTAGGGGATCAGCTATACTGGATTGGGTTTTGTGCAATGAACCACAATTGATTAGAAAGCCTAAGGTAAAGGAACCCTTAGGAAACAGTTATCATAATATAAAGCGGGGTTTATCCACTCAGGGGATCTCCCATCCACTGCTACCAACTTTATAGTTCCCACACCTCGCACTTCCCGTTTCTACCTCCTACCAAGATCCACAAACCTGCCTGTCCTGGCAGACCTATTGTCTCAGCTTGCTCCTTCCCCACTGAACACATTTCTGCATACCTCGACACGGTTTTATCCCCCCTTGTTCAATCCATTTCCGACACCTCCCTCCCCTTTCTAGATCTTTCTGTCTCTATCTCTGGAGACAGCTTATCTACTGATGTCTACTATAAGCCTACTGACTCTCACAGCTATCTGGACTATTCCTCTTCTCGCCCTGTCTCTTGCAAAAATGCCATCCCCTTCTCGCAATTCCTCCGTCTCCGCCGCATCTGCTCTCAGGATGAGGCTTTTCATTCCAGGACGAGGGAGATGTCCTCCATTTTTAAAGAAAGGGGCTTCCCTTCCTCCACCATCAACTCTGCTCTCAAACGCATCTCCCCCATTTCACACACATCTCCTCTCACTCCATCCTCCCGCCACCCCACTAGGAATAGGGTTCCCCTGGTCCTCACCTACCACCCCACCAGCCTCCGGGTCCAACATATTATTCTCCGTAACTTCCGCCACCTCCAACGGGATCCTACCACTAAGCACATCTTTCCCTCCCCCCTCTCTCTCTTTCCGCAGGGATCGCTCCCTATACGACTCCCTTGTCCATTCGTCCCCCCCATCCCTCCCCACTGATCTCCCTCCTGGCACTTATCCTTGTAAGCGGAACAAGTGCTACACATGCCCTTACACTTCCTCCCTTAGTCCTTCCAGGTGAGGAGACACTTCACCTGTGAGTCGGCTGGGGTGATATACTGCGTCCGGTGCTCCCGATGTGGCCTTCTATATATTGGCGAGACCCGACGCAAACTGGGAGATCGTTTTGCTGAACACCTATGCTCTGTCCGCCAGAGAAAGCAGGATCTCCCAATGGCCACACATTTTAATTCCACGTCCCATTCCCATTCTGATATGTCTATCCACAGCCTCCTCTACTGTAAAGATGAAGCCACACTCAGGTTGGAGGAACAGCACCTTATATTCCGTCTGGGTAGCCTCCAACCTGATGGCATGAACATTGATTTCACAAACTTCCGCTAATGCCCCACCTCCCCCTCGTACCCCATCCGTTATTTATTTATATACACACATTCTTTCTCTCTCTCTCCTTTTTCTCCCTCTGCCCTCTGACTATACCCCTTGCCCATCCTCTGGGTTTTTCCCCCCTCCCCCTTTTCCTTCTCCCTGGGCCTCCTGTCCCATGATCCCCTCATATCCCTTTTGCCAATCACCTGTCCAGCTCTTGGCTCCATCCCTCCCCCTCCTGTCTTCTCCTATCATTTTGGATGTCCCACTCCCCCTCCCACTTTCAAATCTCTTACTAACTCTTCCTTCAATTAGTCCTGACAAAGGGTCTCGGCCCGAAACGTCGACTGTACCTCTTCCTAGAGATGCTGCTCGGCCTGCTGCATTCACCAGCAACTTTGATATATGTTGCTTGAATTTCCAGCATCTGCAGAATTCCTCGTGTTTGCGATCATGATATGATAGAATTCACCCTGCAAGTTGAGAAGGAGAAGCTAAAGTCAAATGTATCAGTATTACAGTGGAGTAAAGGGAATTACAGAGGCATGAGAAAGGAGATGGCCAAATTGATTGGAAAGGGACATTCAACACAAAATGCTGGAGGAACCCAGCAGGCCAGGCAGCATCTAGCAAAAGAGCACTGTCGACGTCCTGACCCAAAATGTCGACTGTACTCTTTCGCTAGATGCTACCCGGCCTGCTAAGTACCTCCAGCATTTTGTGTGTGTTGCTTGGATTTCCAGCATTTGCAGACTTTCTCCTGTTTGTGGAAGGGGACGTTAGCAGCTATGGTGGCACAGCAGCAAAGGATGGAATTTCCGGGTGCAATTCAAAAGGCACGGGATAGGTATATCCCAAAGAAGAAATGTTTTAAAGGCAGGATGATGCAATTGTCCCTGACAGAAGTCAAAGCCAAAGGAAAAAAATTAGTGGGAAGTTACAGTATTGGGAAGCTTATAAAAACCTACAGAAGGCAACTAAAAAAGTCACAAAAAAGGAAAAGATGGACTATGTAGGTAAGCTAGGCGATAACATTAAAGAGGATACAAAATGTTTCTTCAGATACATAAAGTGTAAAAGAGAGGCAAAAGTAGATATTGGACCGCTGGAAAAAGATGCTGGAGAGGCAGTAATAGGGGACAAGGAAATGGCAGACAAACTGATTAAGTATTTTGCATTTGTCTTCACTGTGAAAGACACTAGCAGTATGCTGGAAGTTTGAGAATGTCAGGGGGTAAAAGTATGTGAAGTTGCCATTACTAGGGAGAAGGTGCTTGGGAAACTGAAAGGTCTGAAGGTAGATATGTCACCTGGACCAGATGGTCTACCCTCCAGGGTTCTGAAAGAGGGAGCTGAAAAGATTGTAGAGACATTAGTAAAGATCTTTCAAGAATCAATGAATTCTGGTATGGTTCCGGAAGACTAGAAAATTGCAAATGTCACTCCACTCTTCAAGAAGAGAGAGAGGCAGAAGAAATGAAATTATAGGCCTGTTAGTCTGACTTCTGTGGTTGGGAAGATGTTGGAGTCCAGTGTTAAGGATGTCGCTTTGGGGTACTTGGAAGTACATGATAAAATAGGCTGTAGTCAGCATGGTTAACTGTTTCTCTCCTCGCTGATGGCTGAGTAACTTGCTGTGTACTTCCATCATTTTCTGACATCATTAACCTGGAGCCTTGCTGGATTTTAGTGAAGGACTGGAACTAAGAGTCAACTCGAGCACTTGAAGTAAATCGACCCAATTTCAATCTGTGTGCTTTTTGCAAGTTATTTTCAGTGCTAAGTAAAAATGAGCTTTCAATAGTTATATATATTTTATTTTTATTCACCATTATTTTTATTGTTATAGTTTGTTGGCTCATCTGTAATGGTAAGTTTTTATTTTTTAACATTTTAAACAAAACAGAAACACACATTTGGTGAGCATTCAACCTGTACACATTACCGATATTGCTTTTTGTCTGACCCTTTACTCCTCCTCTTCCTCTGGTTTGCTTTAGTCAATAACAACATTTACCTTTTGCTGGTAGTACTGGTCAGTAAAATAGCATTTAGCAAGTCAGCCGCTGGTGTGCATTGGTAAAGCAAAATTACTTCTAGACAGGGTCAGTTACAAAATCAGCAAGGACACAGACCATAGACACAGAAAATTTCAGGCAGCTACAAATAATTTTCTTTATTGATGTAACAGAATTAAACAGAATTTGACATCTGTATGGGTGCCATAGGACCATTTAAGAGAATCTTAAATAGGCATATGGATGAAATAAAAGTGGAGGGCTACATGGGACAGAATGGTTCATTGATCTTGGAGTTGGTTAAAAGATTGACACAGAATTGTGGGCTGAAGGGTCTGTACTGTGCTTTTCAGTTCTATGTTCAAAGTTCTGAATGCAGAGTCACTTTATAGTCAGAAAAATGCTGGAGGAACTCAGCAGATTAGGCAGCGTCTATGGAAATGAACTAACTTTTCAGGACAGGAAAGGAAGGGGAAGACACCAGATACCTTCTGTCTGTCCTCCTTCCTTTCACCCCACCTTTTTATTCTGGACTCTTCCCCCTTCTTTTCCAGTCCTGAAGAAGGGTCTAGGTTTATTAATTTCTATAGATGCTGCCTGACCTGCTGAGTTCCTCCAGAATTTTTTGTGTGTTGCTTTGGATTTCCAGCATCTGCTGACTTTCTTGTGTTGATTCACAGATGTTTGACGAATTATTCCTGACAACATTGACAATCTCTTTCTCTATTATCCTCCCCTCAACTGTGAAAACATTGTCTCCAAATATCCACAAATTTAATTGTAAGGGGTTTCTTCTTTTATGTTACTGCGTAGTCTAATTAAAATGGCTTCTTTGTTAAGTTATAATTGAAATGGCTTCTTTGTTATGTTAACTGCTGAGAAAGTCCTCCCGCTAGCAGTTTGTTTGGATTATGTTACTGATAAGAGGATGTTATGAACCAATTGGGATAGATGTTGTGCTTTCTGTGTGTCTGTAAGATATTGTGATGCGCGGGTTTTTGGGCAGAAGGCGGGAGAGAGAGAGAGACAGAGGATGGCCCAGGTGCTGTGAGTCCGCTAACGGGGTCAGACCCTGAGCAGGAGTCTGAGGTCCAGGTTGTTCGGTGAGGAGAGGAGACGGAGACGGACTCGTGTGGAGCATATGGTCGACCACCGTTGTTGGTCCCAGGCGGCAGGTTGAGGTGGTCCAAGGGGTCGCAGGGTGAAGAAGGAGGGTCCTGAGCTCCAACTGTTTGTGCACGAAGAGATTGAACTTTGGTAAGTGTGGCGCCTTTTATTTTCCTTTTATATTTTATTCTCTATTAATTATATAGTTCCAATAATACCTATAAACTGTAAATCATTTAATCGTATCTGGTGTATTGTCTGTTATTTGGGTGGGGTGGGGTACATTACACAGCGTCCACAGAAACTATTACCCAGTTTGGCGGGGCCAAGGGCTGTTTCCCTAGATAACAGCGAGCTGAGCGACCCTGAGGCTGGGCAGGGGAGCTACATAATCATCAAATCTGCAACAAAAGGCTGTCTGTTGAAGTGCAGACAGACAGGACCAGGACAGCACTGAATGTGTGGCGACACTTGTAGGCTGCCCTGAGCACATCCTTAGGTGTGTTGGTTATTGACACACGTTTCACTGTATGTTGCGATGTAATGTAATAATTGATTCTGAATCTGCTTTCATGAGAGTTAACTTATGGGTGTGGCCTACAGGGATTCAAAGCAGTGTGGAGACATGTGACTCCAGGTTCCTCTGGCATTTTGTGTGTGTTGCTCTGGAAGAAGTATGTTTTGGATTTTGCTATTCACAAAGGCAAATCAACATCCATTGGTTTTGACATGTTTTCTAATATGAAGTGTTTATCCATTTATATGTAATCTCAGTACAGTTGCCTGAAACTTTCTGTGTCTTTAGTCCATAATCTTGCTGGTTTTTCTTAAGATAAATTCTGTGTTCTTAAAGGGAGGTATTTAATATGTTAAGCTTCCCTAGTACGCTTTAAAGTGATATTACACAGCAGAGAGAGGATAGGGCTAAATGGTTATAATTATAAACTCAGTCAACGTGTGACATAATGCAGCAACATAGCTATAAGTCTTTAACAGGAAAGCACAAACAAGAGAAGCAAGGCGTCACAGTGAGAGAGATAATAATCATGTTAATATCTGTGCGTAGTTCAATGTGCGTAACTTCCCTTCCGCCTACCAATCCTGTGTCCATCTCTATAACAATAATCATCCAGATTCAAGATAGGAAAGATAATGTGGGCATGATTGTAATGAAAATCAAAAAAAAATGCTGAGGCTGGGAATCAAATAAACTTGAATGGAAAATGCTGAAAACATTTAGCAGTTCAGGCAGCATCTGTGGAAAGAGTAAAAGTTAAAATGTCATATCTGTGATCTTTTGCAAGAGAAATGGGAACACAAGAGGCTGCACCATATGGCTATAATTGTTAATTTAATTATTCATACCATTGGGTTGTAAGTTACCTAAGTAGAATATTAAGTGCAGCCTCTTGCTGGCTGTGTTGTAACATGTTGAGATCTGATGGTTTTGGTGAGGCCATATTTGGACTGTGATATCACCACTCGGTGATGCACAGACAAGAAATCCTGACAGTATCACTGACATAATATCCAGTAAAGATTTAGCATTCATGCTCTTCCATAATGTTTCATAATCCTCAGAGAAAGAAGAAACTTCGCTCCGCAGGCCCACGGGGTCCAGAACTGGGAATTCCCCCAACGTCTCTGATTCCCACAAGGCTCGATGAGTATTTTTCTTGGATTCGGATGCATAGCCTTTTGAATACTCTCAAAGAAAGGTGATGATTTTCATTTTATGCTGGAATGTCACCTTCAGTCCCTGGTAGATAGTGTGATGGAATACTGTACTTCTCTGCCATGAAAATAAATACATTCTCAACAAGCAAGGCTTTAAACCTGATTATGCACTTGAAAAATTCTGCCCCAACATATTGGGGAGGACTGCACTGGTTGAGAGAATGAAGGAATACCTCATTTAATTTTCACATAAACTAGCAGGGAGTGAAGATTCTGACTCACCAAGACTCAACCGTATCCATTCCCCAATCCCTCCCCCCCCTCCCAGTATCCTTTTCAGTATACTATGGATTGCCTATTGTTAAATTCCATTTCAGTGACGTTGAAAACTTCGGAACAGATAAAGAAGATGTAAACTGGGATCTGATGGGCTATAACCTGCGTTCTATAAAATCCCCTTCGCTGTTAAAATTACTCAAGCACATAAAAGGTATGAGTCTGCTCTGGGAAGGGAAGAACCACATACATCCAACTGACTGACGATAAGCTCCGGTTCCTGACCGAAACTCCTCCCACACTCAGTGACTTTATCATGTGACAATTAATGGTGGCTTTGTTTTACTGATTTGCAGTGTATGGCCCCCTTACTTGCTAACTACCCAATAGGAGGACAAATCCCATTAATATACTTTGCTTTATAATTTCTTCTTGCAATTTGACGGGAAATTAGTTTGCTTATTAAAATAAATCTGTTCCTTTTTTTGCATGAATATAGAACTTGAGTGAAACATTTGCAAATCTCAAAGGACTGGAATACTTTCTAGTTCTGTATTCAACTGATCTTACAAACCATCTCTCCACAAGCCACCCTCCCCGACCATAAAAGCTAACTACTTGACTGCATTCAGTACTATGAGAAATCTAGGAGTAAAACAGCAGTTTGTCGGTCAGCTCTTTTGGGTTTTGCTGCTGTTCCCCCTGCTGAGTGAGGGGTCAAGGTAGGGGGTATGGTGGGAGCGGCGAATGATCAGTAGCTACTTAGTATTATCTTTGTTGGCTCTACATTAATGAACCCTTTCAGTCTCTGTGAAAGTAACTATTCACCCATTTAACTTCCCAGTCCAAAGAAATCCATTCTAGGTCTTCCAGGTTTGTCCTTAAGCAGCCACTTCCATTCCAGGTGGCTCCACTCCAGGACTCCCAGGAACCACCTCAGAGGTTTGGTACGAGTCCTGGGCTGCAGGTAATTCTGAAATAGCCTGAGTTCAGGTCAACCCTCCTAAGCATAGTGCTATACCTAATGTTCAGGCCATTGAGAAAATTACTGCTGTTGTTGGCAGAGTCTCAGATGGCAATGAAGAGGCATACGGAAATTAGATAGTTCATCTGGATGAGTGGTGTTACAGCAGCCACCTCACACTCAACGTCAGCAGGACCAGGGAATTGATAGTGGACTTCAGGAAGGAGAAGTCAAGAGAACACACACCCATCCTCCTTGAGGGATCGGTAGTGGAATGGGTGAGCACCTTCAGGTTCCTGGGCAGAGAAGTGATAGTCACCCAGCTTGGCATATCTCATAGTGAAGTATTGCCCATACTACCTGCGGATGCTGGTAATCGTTCCAACCTGATGGCATGAACACCAATCTCTCAAACTTCCAGTAAATGCCCCACCCCCACCTTCACCATTCCCCATTCCTGTTTTTCCTCTCTCACCTTGTCTTACCTGTCCATCACCTCTCCCTGGTACTCCTCCCCCTTCCCTTTCTTCCATGGTCTCCTATCAGATAACCCCTTCCTCAGCCCTTTATCTCTTTCACCAATCAACTTCCCCAGCTCTTTACTTCACCCCTCCTCCTCTCCTGGTTTCACCCATCACCTACCATCTTGTACTTCTTCCTCCCCTTCCCCCCACCTTCTTGCTCTAACTTTTCATCTTTTTTTCCCCAGTCCTGATGAAGGGTCTCGGCTCAAAATGTCGACTGTTTATTCTTTTCCATAGATGCTGCCTGGCCTGCTGAGATCCTCCTGCATTTTGTGCGCGTGTTATCTGCCACAAGATTTCACTTCAGCTTGCTTGACGGCAATCTATATCTCACCCCAGGTGGATGTGAAGCCTGCACTCAATCAGTGATACTCCATGAGCTACAGCCTTGAAACGGGTTACCCAGAGGCCCTCTTCATCATTGCCAGTGACTTCAGCCAGGCCATCTTTGAAAGTATTGTAACACATTACTGCCAGCTTGTCTCCTGTCCCTGCAGGGACCCAAGCAGTCTTGACCACTACTGAGTGAGTGAGGCCTCCGTCGGTAAGGGTCAAACATGGATGTTGCATCCTTGCTGTCTAGATACTCAAGCCTGGACAGTAAGCTGTTGCCCATGTTGCAAGCTCCTTCTCTCTGTGCATCTGATGAACCCAAAGAAATGGCAGAGACCAATACAGTTTGGCAGCAGCAACTTTGCAGGAGCTGCCAGTCAGTGTAGAACTCAACATAGGACTGCCTTAGAGACTCCAGCTCCAGACGTTTCCCTTGGGGTTTACTTCCAAACCCTTCCCCATGAATGCGTATAGCTGCAAGGCAGTGGAGGTTTGAGATCAGAGTTTTCCTTCTCCTAGATGAGCTGCCAACCATGTCTGATGAGCTCCATCTGCCTAAAGTGACTGGTTTTAGGTGCCAGTAATACGCATTTGCCCCTTCTCCTCTCAGTTCCACCAGACGTAGTACCTAAGCCACACATGAAGGCCAGGAGCTGGACCTGGTTGTCAGAGGCTATTTAGATTATGAAGACACGTAGTCCTCTTTTATTGTCATTTAATAATGCATGCATTAAGAAATGATACAATATTTCCTCCGGTGTGATATCACAAAACACAGGACAGACCAAGACTGAAAAAACTAACAAAACCACATAATTATAACATACAGTTACAACAGTGCAATAATACCATCACTTGATGAATAACAGTCCATGAGCACAGTAAAAAGTTCAAAGTCTCTGAAATGTCCCACATCTCATGCAGACGGGAGAAGGAAGAAAAACACTCCCTGCCATACCGACCACAATCCGACTCTGAGTCGTCCGAAAAACGTCAAGCCTCTGATCAGCTCTCCAATACCGAGTACCGAGCACCATCTCTATCCGAATGATTCGACCTCAATCTCGGTCACCAACAGCAGGCAAAGCTGGGGATTTTGAGGTCTTCCCTCGGAAGATTTCTCGATCGCGCAGTAACAACAGCAGCGAAACCCTGCGTTTCAGAAATTTCTTCAGATGTTCCTCTGTGCTTTCCCGTATGTCTCCATCAAATCAGAATTGTCCACGGCCCCTATTTAACGGATAGGGTATTATTTTCACCGGAGGGCTGCGCACACGTGGCGCGCTGTTCTCTCTCCTCCCGCCATTTGAGGTGCACATCATTAGGAGCATTTTATAGGTAGTGGGAGCCTGTCTCCATTACCACCCCTGGCTATAACCACCTTAAGGAACCAATTAAGGACCATTGCTACACAGCTCTGAAAGCTACCTACAGAGCCATCCCTACCGATACTTTGGTAAATCGGACCATCAGGTTGTTCTCCTTATTCCTACATACAAACAGAAGCTGAAATGTGAGGGTCCAGTACAAAGCTGTTCAGTGGTGGTCTGAGGAAACAGACGAGCTTCTCCTTTACTGCTTTGAACTCACGTTTAAAGACTTAGCAGGAAGCCTAGATGAGTATGTCACTACTGCCTCAGATTTTATCAGCAAGTGTGTAATGAACAACATACAAAGGAGGACAATTTGGTTGTTCCCAAACTGCAAACTGCAGATGAACTGGGAGTTACACCACCTACAAAAGTCTAGGTGACCCTGACCAATACAAAAAGAATGAGATACAACTTCTCTACAGCCATCAGAGATGCCAAGACACAAGTCCCGGACTAGCTGTCAGTTGGGGCTGGGATCACATACTATCACAGGCTACAAAACACAGTCGCTCAGCATTAGTAACAACAGCATATGCCTTCCCTATGAGCCGAATGCATTCCATGCACATTCTGAATAGAAACATAGAAACATAGAAAATAGGTGCAGGAGTAGGCCATTCGGCCCTTCGAGTCTGCACCGCCATTCAGTATGATCATGGCTGATCATCCAACTCAGAACCCTGTACCTGCCTTCCCTCCATACCCCCGATCCCTTTAGCCACAAGGGCCATATCTAACTCCCTCTTAAATATAGCTAATGAACTGGCCTCAACTGTTTCCTGTGGCAGAGAATTCCACAGATTCACCACTCTCTGTGTGAAAAAGTTTTTCCTCATCTCGATCCTAAAAGGCTTCCCCTTTATCCTTAAACTGTGACCCCTCGTTCTGGACGTCCCCAACATCGGGAACAATCTTCCTGCATCTAGCCTGTCTGATCCCTTTAGAATTTTATACGTTTCAATAAGTTCCCCCCTCAATCTTCTAAATTCCGGCGAGTATAAACCTAGTCGATCCAGTCTTTCATCATATGAAAGTCCTGCCATCCCAGGAATCAATCTGGTGAACCTTCTTTGTACTCCCTCTATGGCAAGAATGTCTTTCCTCAGATTAGGGGACCAAAACTGCATACAATACTCCAGGTGTGGTCTCACCAAGGCCTTATACAACTGCAGTAGAACCTGCCTGCTCCTGTACTCGAATCCTCTTGCTATGAATGCTAACATACCATTCACCTTTTTCACCGCCTACTGTACCTGCATGCCCACTTTCAATGGCTGGTGTACAATGACACCCAGGTCTCGTTGCACCTCCCCTTTTCCTAATCGGCCACCATTCAGATAATAATCTGTTTTCCTGTTCCTGCCACCAAAGTGGATAACCTCACATTTATCCACATTACATTGCATCTGCCATGAATTTGCCCACTCACCTAACCTATCCAAGTCACCCTGCATCCTCTTAGCATCCTCCTCACAGCTAACACTGCCGCCCAGCTTCGTGTCATCCGCAAACTTGGAGATGCTGCATTTAATTCCCTCGTCTAAATCATTTATATATATTGTAAACAACCGGGGTCCCAGAACTGAGCCTTGCAGTACCCCACTAGTCACTGCCTGCCATTCTGAAAAGGTCCCATTTATTCCCACTCTTTGCTTCCTGTCTGCCAACTAATTCTCTATCCACATCAATACCTTATCCCCAATACCGTGTGCTTTAAGTTTGCACACTAATCTCCTGTGTGGGACCTTGTCAAAAGCCTTTTGAAAATCCAAATATACCACATCCACTGGTTCTCCCCTATCCACTCTACTAGTTACATCCTCAAAAAATTCTATAGGATTTGTCAGACATGATTTGACGAATAGAAGCAGGTTGCAATGTAGCCACGCACACCTGACCCCATGGAAAGCATCTGACCTGGATGGTATCCTTGTACGGGGCCTATCAGTGGCGTCAACAGAGCTCTGCGAACTAAATTAAAGTACAAAAGAGATTAGCGGTTGTCGGGTGTAGACCAGTGGCGAGAGTAGAAGCGACAGGCTTTAGCTCAAAAAAGGCTTCGGCGTGGAAGAGGCGTCAGCTCTGTGTGAAGTGTCTGCTAAGGTTTCCTTTTTGTTTTTTGGTTTTTTTCTCTCTCTTACTGTACCATTTAAATGACTGTGATGTGTTCTTCATGCCGGATGTTGGAGAACTGGGAGACTCAGAGTCTTCTGGGGAACTACATCGGTGTGAAGTGCATCCGGCTGCAGCTCCTTGAAAACCATGTTAGGGATCTGGAGCAGCAACCGGATGACCTTCGGCTTTTACTGGAGAGTGAGGAGATAATTGATCAAAGCTACAGGGAAGTAGTCACCCGGAAGTTGTAGGAGGCAAGTAGCTGGGTGACTATCAGGAGAAAGGAAATAGGCAGTTCGAGCAGAGCACACCTGTAGCCATTCCCCTCAAAAATAAGTATGCCGCTTTGGATACTTTTGTGGGGGATAACCCCCCAGGAGAATGCCATGGCGACTGGGTTACAGGCACTGAGCATGGGTCCGTGGTGCAGAAGGGAAAGAGAGAGAAGAAGGCAGCGGTAGTGATAGGGGACTCTCAAGAGTGAGGGGAACAGACAGGAGATTCTGTGGACACAAACGGGACACCTGAATGGTATGTTGCCTCCCAGGTTCCAGGGTCAGGGATGTCTCGGATCATGTCCACAACATTTTAGAGAGGGAGGAAGAGCAGCCAGATGTCTTGGTACTTATTGGTACCAATTACATAGGAAGGAAGAGCAAAGAGGTCCTGAAAAGAGAATTTAGAGAGCTAGGTAGAAAGCTGAGAAGCAGGACCTCCCGGCTAGTAATTTCTGGATTGCTGTCTGTGCCACGCGCCAGTGTGGGTAGAAACAGGATGATTTGGCAGATGAATGCATGGCTGAGAAGCTAGTGCAGGGGGCAGGGCTTCAGGTTCTTGGATATTTGGGATCTCTTCTGGGGGGGGTATGACCTGCTCAAAAGTGACTTGTTGCACCTGAACCCAAGGGGGACCAATATTCTCACAGGCAGGTTTGTTAGAGCTGTTGGGGAGGGTTTAAACTAACTTGGCAGGGGGGTGGGAACCAGAGAGAAGGGACTCAGGATAGGACGGATGGTAAAAAAGTAAAGATTGCGTGCAGTCAGACTGTCAGGAAGGGCAGGCAGGTGATGGGACTTAGGTGCAGGCATCAGGCTGGGAATCAAACATTAGGAATGCAGAATCAGAAAGGTAGCAAATACGGTGCTCAATGTGTTGTATCTAAATGTGCGTAGTATAAGAAATGAAGTGGGTGATCTTGTTGCACTATTACAGATTGCCAGGTGCGATGTTGTAGCCATGACTGAATCGTGGCTGAAGGATGGTTGTAGTTAGGATAGGAAGGTAGGCAGAGAGGGTGGTGTGGCTCTACTGGTAAAGAATGGCATCAGATCAGTAGAAAGATGTGACATAGGATCAGAAGATGTTGAATCCTTGTGGGTTGAGTTAAGAAACTGCAAGGGTAAAAAGACATTGATGGCAGCTATATACACGTCTCCCAACAGTGGCTGGGAGGTGGACCACAGATTACAACAGGAAATAGAAAAGGCGTATCAAAAGGGCAATGTTATGGTAGTCATGGGAGATTTTAACATGCAGGTCGATTAGGAAAATCAGGTTGGTAATAGATCTTAAGAGAGTGAGTTTGTTGAATGCCTAAGAGATGGCTTTTTAGAGCTGTTTGTTGTTGAGCCTACGAGGGGATCAGCTATACTGGATTGGGTGTTATGTAATGAACTGGAGGCAGGTAGGGAGCTTAAGGTAAAAGAACCCTTAGGAACCAGTGATCACAACATGATTGAGTTCAACTTGAAATTTGATAAGGAGAAAGTAAAGTCTGATGTAGCAGTATTTCAGTGGAGTAAGGGAAATTATAGTGGTATGAAACAGGAGCTGGACAAAGTAAATTGGAAGGGGCTGCTGGCAGGGATGACAGCAGAGCAGCAATGGCGTGTGTTTCTGGGAAAAATGAAGAAGGTGCAGGACATATGTATTCCAAAAATGAAGAAATACTCAAATGGTAAAATAATACAACCATGGCTGACAAGGGAAGTCAAAGCTAGCCTGAACTCAGCGTTTGGGAAGATGTTGGAGTCAATTGTTTAGGATGAGGTGATGGAGTACTTGGTGACACAGGACGAGATAGTACAAAGTCAGCGTGGTTTCCTTCAGGGAAAATCCTGCCTGACGAACCTGTTGGAATTCTTTGAGGAGAATACAAATAGGACGGATAAAGGGGATGCAGTGGATGTTGTATATTTGGACTTTCAGAAGGCCTTTGACAAGGTACCACAATAGGCAGCTTACCAATTTAAGAGTCTATAATATTACTGGAAAGTTACTAACATGGTTAGAGCATTGGCTGATTGGTAGGAGGCAGCGGGTGGGAATAAAAGGATCCTTTTCTGGTTGGCTGTCAGTGACTAGTAGTCAGTGTTGGGACCACTTCTTCTTATACTGTACTGTATATAAATGATTTAGATGCTGGAATAGATGGCTTTGTTGCCAAGTTTGCAGATGATACAAAGAATGGTGGAGGGGCAGGTAGTGTTGAGGAAACAGGTAGGATGCAGGATGTCTTAGACACATTAGGAGAATAGGCAAGAAAGTGGCAAATGAAATACAATGTTGGAAAATGCATGGTCATGCACTTTGGTAGTAGAAATAAATGTGTGGGGTATTTTCTAAATGGGGAGAAAATCCAGGAATCTGAGATGCAGAGGGACTTGGGAGTCCTTGTGCAGAACACCTTGAAGGTTAACTTGCAGGTTGAGTCGGTGGTGAGGAAGGCAAATGCCATGTTAGCATTCATTTCAAGAGGTCTAGAATACAAGAGCAAGGATGTCATGCTGAGGCTTTATAAGGCACTCATTCTGAGTATAGTGGACAGTTTTGGGCCCCTCATCTTAGAAAAGATGTGCTGGCATTGAAGAGGGTCCAGAGGAGGTTCTCAAGGATGATTTCAGGAATAAAAGGGTTATCATATGAGGAATGCTTGATGGTTCTGTGTCTGTACTCACTGGAATTCAGAAGGATGAGGGGAAATCTCATTGAAACCTTTCAAATGTTGAAAGGCCTAGACAGAGTAGATGTGGAAAGGATGTTTCCCATGGTGGGACAGTCTAGGGCAAGAGGGCACAGCCTCAGGATAGAGGGGCGTCCATTCAAAACAGAGATACAGAGGAAATTTCTTTAGCCAAAGAGTGGTAAATTTGTGGAATTTGTTGCCACATGCAGCTGTGGAGGCCAGGTTGTTGGGCGTATTTAAGGCAGAGATTGATAGGTTCTTGGTTGAACATGGCATCAAAGGTTACGGGGGGAGACCCAGAAACTGGGGTTGAGGAGGAGAAGAAAAAAGGATCAGCCATGATTGAATGGCAGAGCAGACTTGTTGGTCCAGAAGGCCTAATTCTGCTGCTATGTGTTATGGTCTTATGATCCTGTGTAAGTCATCCATCACGGGTATTTAGAGATATTTTTTACCTCTCCCTACTTCAGTCTGAGGATATCCTCTGCTTTAAGAAGACCAATATCATCCTGGTTCTTAAGAAAAACAAAGTAACATGCTCTAATGACTATCTACTATCATGAACTGCTTTGAGAGGCTGCTCATAGCATGCACTAATTCTATCCTCGTAGACAACCCTGACCCACTGCAATTCACCCACCACAGAAACAGGTCTATGATGGGTTGCATCTCCCTGTCCCTGCACTCATTTCTAGAGTATCTGGACACTAAAGTCTCACTCCTATGTGAGACTGTTGTTTATTAACTACAGATCCACCTTCCATACTGTTATTAGAGACATAGTGAAGTACAGTAGAGACAAGCACAGCCCATCAAGTCAGTGCTGAACTATTTAAATTGTTTAGTCTCATCGACCTGCACTGACACCATAGCCCTCCATACCCCTACCATCCATATTTCTCTTAAATGTTGAAATCAAGCTTGCTTGCAGCACCTGTGTTGTCAGCTCGTTCTACACTCTCACAACCCTCTGAGTGAAGATATTTACCCTCATGTTCCCCTTTTCACCCTTATCCCATGACCTCTGGTTGTAGTCCCACTCTACCTCAGTGCAAAAAGCCTGTTTGCATTTACCCTATCTATACCCCTTAGTCTGTGTACCTCTATCAAATCTGCTCTCAATCTCCTACATTCAAAGGAATGAAGTCCTAACCTATTCAATCTTTCCTTATAACTCAGGACCTC
Organism: Mobula hypostoma; assembly: GCF_963921235.1. NCBI lineage: Eukaryota > Metazoa > Chordata > Chondrichthyes > Myliobatiformes > Myliobatidae > Mobula > Mobula hypostoma. The sequence continues at coordinate 30,884,274 of NC_086104.1, forward strand.
TAGACCCAGCAACATCCTTGTAAGTTTTCACTGTCCTCTTTCAAACTTATTTACATCTTTCCTGTATGCAGGTGACCAAAACTGCACACAGTACTCCAAATTTGGCTTCACCAATGTCTTATACAACTTCAACATAACATCAGATCTCCTGTACTCAATACTTCGATTTATGAAGGCCAATTCTTTATGACCTTAATTCCAAGGAAACTCATTTCCAAACTTTTAGACCTGGGCCCATCATGTGAATACAATTACGTGCAGTCTACTTTGCTACTTTATGGTGAGGGGGGAGCAGCATCGGTGCTGGTAATGCAAAAAGACTAAATAAACTCATCAAAAAGGCTGGATCTGTCCTTGGCTACAACCCAGACTCTTTTGAGTTGGTGGTGGAGAGGAGGTCACTAAACGAACTGTTATCCATTATGGACAATCTGGCACATCCTCTCCATGACCTACTGAAAAATCAGCGGAGCACGCTTTCAAACAGATTCATTCAGCTCCGCTATCGCAAGGATCGTTACAGAAAATATTTCCACCAAATGCAATAAGCATACACAACAGTTCATCTCTATGGAACAGAAGAACACACATCATAGTACAATATACTCAGCTTTATTATTTTCTACATTATTATTGCACATTGTTACATTATTATTCTGTATATTATTATCCTGTACTTTATTATTAGTTAAAGTCTGCACACTGCTAAGTGCGTTTTTAAATGTTGTTACTGTAGTGAAAGAATTTCCCACTGGGATCAATAAAGTACTTATTATTATTATTATTATTATTATTACTACTACTACAAAGAAAGTATGTCAGCTTCTCTACTTCCTGAAAAGTTTGTGAAGATTTGGCATGACATCTAAAACCGTGTCAAACTTCTACAGATGTGTGGTTGAGAATATATTGGCTGGCTGCATCACAGCCTGGCATGGAAACACCAATGTCCTTGAATGGAAAATCCTGTAGCCCATTCCATCATTGGTAAAGCCCTACCCACCACTGAGCACATCAACATGAAGCGTAGTTGCAGGGAAAGAGAAAGAGTATCCATCATTAGGGACCCCTGCCCCCCAGGTCATCCTCTCTTCTCGCTACTGCCATCAGGAAGATGGTTCAGGAGCCTCAGGACTCACCTCACCAAGTTCAGAAACAGAAATTACCTCTCAACCATCAGGCTCTTGAACCAGTGGGGATAACTTCAGTCAATGTCACCTGCCCCATCTCTGAGCTCTTCACACATCCTATGGACCACTTTCTTCATCTCATATTCTTGATATTTATTGCTTATTTATTTGTTATTATTTTTCCTTTTTGTAGTTCCACATTTTGTCGTCTTTTGCACACTGGCTGTCCACCCTGTTGGGTGTGGCTCTTTCATTGATTCTGTTATCGTTATTGGATTTATTGAGTATGCCTGCAAGACACCAAATCTCAGGGTTGTATATGGATATGTATATCTACTTTGATAATAAATTTACTTTGACCTTTGAACTTTTGAACACGTGTCTTTGCAAATGGATCCTTGACTGCAATCGGCAAGGATAAGTGGCAACACCTCTGCCCCAAGGTATAGCTTCTTATTCTTCCTGATTGTGTTCTCAGCTCTATATCTAACTCTTTACATACTCATGACTGCATGGGCAGGTTCTGCTCTAACTTCAGCTACAAGTTTGAAGATATCGCCACCATAGTGGGCTGTAACCCAATAACAATAAGTCAGAGTACAGGAAGAAGAGAAAAAGCTAAGTGACATGGTGCCATGACAAACTCACTGTCAGCAAAACAAAAGAGCTGGTCATTGACTTCAGGAAGGGGGGCTGTGCATCTGATCCTGTTTGCATCAATGGTGATAAGGTTGAGGGGGTTACGAGCTTCCGTTTGCTGGAGGTGAACATTACCAATAGCCTATCCTGAACCAAGTAGATGCCACAGCCAAGAAAGTTCACCAGTGCCTCTACCTCCTCAGGAAGCTGAAGAAATTTCACCCTCACATAATTTTTATTAATGCATCGTGGCTTGGTGTAACAACAGCTCTGCAAGTGACCACAAGAAACTGCAGAGAGCTGAGGACACAGTTCAGTACATCACTGAAAGCAGCCTCTCTTCCATGGACTCTGTTTACAGTTCTTGTTGCCTTAATGAAGCCAATGGCACAATCAAAGACCCCACTCAACCTGGACATTCTCTCTTCTCTCCCCTTCCACTGGGCCGAAGATACATCTGCCTGAAAGCACCTACTACCAGGCTCAAGGATAGACTCTATCCAAAGGTTCCCCCAATAAGATGCAATAGACTCTCAACTTCACAACCTATCTCGTTATAGCCTTGCACCTTATTGTCTACCTACACTGTACTTCCTCTGTAAAATTTCTTACTATTTATTCCTTGGAGCATGAACGATTAAAGGTGGCTTTAGAGAAGTTTATAAAATGATGGGGGGTGAGGATGGTCATAGTCTTGGGGAGTCCAAAACTTGTGGGCATAGTTACAAGATAAGAGGGGAGAGATTTAAGAGAGACCTTAAAGGTAACTTCTTTCCATGAGGGTTACGAGTACCTGGCTTGAACTGCCAGAGGAAGTGTGTGAGGTGGGTACATCTGCAACATTTAAGAAGAATTTGGATAGGTACTTGGAGGGGAAGGGCTTGCAGGGTTATGGGCTGAATGCAGGCATCTGGGACTGGCATGATTGGTATGGACCAATTGGGCAAAGGGGCTGTTTCTGTGCTGTATGACTCTATAACTCTGTAACATTGTATTCCACAACCACTTACCGTTTTACCATGTACTACCTCAATGAACTATTATAATGAATTGCTCTGTGTGAACAGTAGGCAGGGCAAGTTTTTCACTGCACCTCAGTACAAGCGACAATTAAAGACCAATTTTCTGAATTTATCAAGGAATGCACTATGCTGTACTTACTTGCTGGTGAAAAATATTTGATCTGGATTTAGAGATTACATTTATTGCCATATACACAATTTATTTTTATTGTCATGTAACAAAATGGAACTAGAACAATTCCTTTAGATTATAATTCAGATCATTTCCATGACTTCGGGTTCAAAATACAACTTGCATGATGCAGCTGGGCAAACCTGCACTATTTTATTTGCTCGAAGTAGGGATGAATACAATTAAAGAGAGGGTGTATTCTGACTGCAGAACAAGTAATTGGCTGCTAGACCTGCTACTTGCCCACTCATGTTCTTTGATACTGCACTTTGGGCCCTGATTCTGAAAGGAGAATATAGGGAGTTAGGAAGGAAGTTGAGAAAAAGGACTGCAAAGGTAGTAATCTCGGGATTACTGCCTGTGTCACGCGACAGTGAGAGAAGGAATGCAATGAGGTGGAGGATAAATGTGTGGCTGAGGGATTGGAGCAGGGGGCAGGGATTCAAGTTTTTGGATCAGTGGGACCTCTTTTGGCACAGGCGTGACCTGTACAAAAAGGATGGGTTACACTTGAGTCCTAGGGGGACCAATATCCTGGTGGGGAGATTTGCGAGGGCTACTGAGGTGACTTTAAACTAGAATGGTTGGGGGGTGGGAATCAAATTAAAGAGACAAGGAGAGAGGAAGTTAGTTCACAACAGGGGTATGGGAACCAGTGCAGAGAGACAGAGGGGTGTAAAATGAGGGTAGAAGCAAAAAGTAGTAAGGTGAAAAGTAAAAGTGGCAGGCCGGCAAATCCAGGGCAAAAATCAAAAAGGGCCACTTTTCAACATAATTGTATAAGGGCTAAGAGAGTTGTAAAAGCGAGCCTGAAGGCTTTGTGTGTTAATGCAAGGAGCATTCCTAACAAGGTGGATGAATTAAAAGTGCAGATGGTTATTAATGAATATGTTATAGTTGGAATCACAGAGACATGGCTCCAGGGTGACCAAGGATGGGAGTTCAACATTCAGGGATATTCAATATTCAGGAGGTATAGACATGAAAGAAAAGGAGGTGGGGTAGCATTGCTGGTTAGAGAGGAGATTAACGCAATAGAAAGGAAGGACATTAGCCGGGAGGATGTGGAATCGATATGGGTAGAGCTGCATAACACTAAGGGGCAGAAAACGCTGGTGGGAGTTGTGTACAGGCCACCTAACAGTAGTAGTGAGGTTGGGGATGGTATTAAACAGGAAATTAGAAATGCGTGCAATAAAGGAACAACAGTTATAATGGGTGAATTCAATCTACATATAGATTGGGCAAACCAAATTGGTAAGGGTGCTGAGGAAGAGGATTTCTTGGAATGTATGCGGGATGGTTTTTTGAACCAACATGTCGAGGAACCAACTAGAGAGCAGACTATTCTAGACTGGGTATTGAGCAATGAGGAAGGGTTAATTAGCAATCTTGTCATGAGAGGCCCCTTGGGTAAGAGTGACCATAATATGGTGGAATTCTTCATTAAGATGGAGAGTGACATAGTTAATTCAGAAACAAAGGTTCTGAACTTAAAGAAGGGTAACTTTGAAGGTATGAGACGTGAATTAGCTAAGATAGACTGGCAAATGACACTTAAAGGGTTGACGGTGGATATGCAATGGCAAGCATTTAAAGATCGCATGGATGAACTACAACAATTGTTCATCCCAGTTTGGCAAAAGAATAAATCAAGGAAGGTAGTGCACCCATGGCTGACAAGGGAAATTAGGGATAATATCAATTCCAAAGAAGAAGCATACAGATTAGCCAGAAAAAGTGGCTCACCTGAGGACTGGGAGAAATTCAGAGTTCAGCAGAGGAGGACAAAGGGCTTAATTAGGAAGGGGAAAAAAGATTATGAGAGAAAACTGGCAGGGAACATAAAAACTGGCTGTAAAAGCTTTTATAGATATGTGAAAAGAAAAAAGATTGGTTAAGACAAATGTAGGTCCCCTACAGACAGAAACAGGTGAATTGATTATGGGGAGCAAGGACATGGCGGACCAATTGAATAATTACTTTGGTTCTGTCTTCACTAAGGAGGACATAAATAATCTTCCGGAAATAGTAGGGGACAGAGGGTCCAGTGAGATGGAGGAACTGAGGGAAATACATGTTAGTAGGGAAGTGGTGTTAGGTGAATTGAAGGGATTAAAGGCAGATAAATCCCCAGGGCCAGATGGTCTGCATCCCAGAGTGCTTAAGGAAGTAGCCCAAGAAATAGTGGATGCATTAGTGATAATTTTTCAAAACTCGTTAGATTCAGGACTAGTTCCTGAGGATTGGAGGGTGGCTAATGTAACCCCACTTTTTAAAAAAGGAGGGAGAGAGAAACCGGGGAATTATAGACCGGTTAGCCTAACATCGGTGGTGGGGAAAATGCTAGAGTCCGTTATCAAAGATGTGATAACAGCACATTTGGAAAGCGGTGAAATCATCGGACAAAGTCAGCATGGATTTGTGAAAGGAAAATCATGTCTCACGAATCTCATAGAATTTTTTGAGAATGTAACTAGTAGAGTGGATAGGGGAGAACCAGTGGATGTGGTATATTTGGATTTTCGAAAGGCTTTTGACAAGGTCCCACACAGCAGATTAGTGTGCAAACTTAAAGCACACGGTATTGGGGGTAAGGTTTTGACGTGGATAGAGAATTGGTTGGCAGACAGGAAGCAAAGAGTGGGAATAAACGGGACCTTTTCAGAATGGCAGGCAATGACCAGTGGGATACCACAAGGCTCAGTGCTGGGACCCCAGTTATTTACAATATATATTAATGACTTGGATGAGGGAATTAAATGCAGCATCTCCAAGTTTGCGGATGACACGAAGCTGGGCGGCAGTGTTAGCTGTGAGAAGGATGCTAAGAGGATGCAGGGTGACTTGGATAGGTTAGGTGAGTGGGCAAATACATGGCAGATGCAATTTAATGTGGTTAAATGTGAGGTTATCCACTTTGGTGGCAAAAACAGGAAAACAGATTATTATCTGAATGGTGGCCGATTAGGAAAAGGGGAGGTGCAACGAGACCTGGGTGTCATTATACACCAGTCATTGAAAGTGGGCATGCAGGTACAGCAGGCGGTGAAAAAGGCGAATGGTATGCTGGCATTCATAGCAAGAGGATTCGAGTACAGGAGCAGGGAGGTACTACTGCAGTTGTACAAAGCCTTGGTGAGACCACACCTGGAGTACTGTGTGCAGTTTTGGTCCCCTAATCTGAGGAAAGACATCCTTGCCATAGAGGCAGTACAAAGAAGGTTCACCAGATTGATTCCTGGGATGGCAGGACTTTCATATGATGAAAGACTGGATGAACTAGGCTTATACTCGTTGGAATTTAGAAGATTGATGGGGGTTCGTATTGAAACGTATAAAATCCTAAAGGGATTGGACAGGCTAGATGCAGGAAGATTGTTCACGATGTTGGGGAAGTCCAGAACGAGGGGTCACAGTTTGAGGATAAAGGGGAAGCCTTTTAGGACCGAGATGAGGAAAAACTTCTTCACACAGAGAGTGGGGAATCTGTGGAATTCTCTGCCACAGGAAACAGTTGAGGCCAGTTCATTGGCTATATTTAAGAGGGAGTTAGATATGGCCCTTGTGGTTCAAGGGATCAGGGGGTATGGAGCGAAGGCTGGTACAGGGTTCTGAGTTGGATGATCAGCCATGATCATACTGAATGGCGGTGCAGGCTCAAAGGGCCGAATGGCCTACTCCTGCACCTATTTTCTATGTTTCTATGTTTCTAGGACATTGTATTTTTCACTGGAACAGAATGATCTCAATGTTATCATACAGCCACTGACGTTGTTGCCAGCAATTATCTCCCTTCACTTTAAACATTTGTCCTTGTTTATTCCGCTTGGAGAGATGCAAGTACTGCTGCTTAAGGAAGTGGAGGCCGGGGCATTCAGCATTATTTAACCTGTCCCCCATCAAGCACCATCGATCTTCCAAAATTCAACAGATTCTAAAGTTGTGGATTGGGTGGTAGCAAACGTGGAGGAGGAAACAGTATTGGGGAAAAATGCTGGAAAATGCAAATCATCTTGAGGGAAAACACAACTGTGCTTGTTGGAAAGTGGCAGCTGGACATTTGGAAAATAGCAATAAGATTGGACAGAGTCAACCTGGACTTATGAAAGAGATTTTTGGAAATTTTTGCAGCTGTAATTCGCAGAATATCTTGTGACATACTAATTAATTGGTGCATTTGGATTTTCAAAAGACCTTCAATAAGATGCCACTAAAGAGGTAATAAAACAAGATTATAGCACAGTCTTGTTCATAACCTCTTGTGTGGCACCTTATTGAAGAGGTAGTGTGCTGGCATAGACATAGGAATAGATAAAACACTGGATGTAGGAATAAATGAGTTATTTTCCAGTTGTGAGGCAGTGACCTGCAAATACCACAGAGGCTGGCACTGGGACCCAACTGTTCACAATCCGTACCAGTGACTGGCTGAAGGGATCAGGTAATCTATTCAAGTTTACTGAGCTAGGTGGCAGTTTGATTATAATAGGGAAACTTGGAAGCTACAGGGAAACATGGACAGACTAAACAAATAGATAAGAACGTAACCCGCAGACGTGGAAAACTATGAAGTCATCTAATTTGGCAGAAAAATGGAAAAGTATTTTGTCAATAGTGGGAGATTGAAAGTTGTTATTTCAGGAGTCTTGGCTTACATCTAAACAAATCACAGACAGTTCACTTGCAGGTTCAGCATTCAGTTGGAAAGGCAAATGTACACTGGCCTTTATTGTAAGAGAATCTCTATAGGAGAGTGGAGATAACCTGCTTAAATAAACACAGCCTGGGAATACCACAAATGGAATTTGATGACAGTGATTCAAAATGAATGGAGGAAAAGCATGTGGGATCACTTATTGCAACCGAATGCACTACGGAATACTCTAGACATGTACACTCAGTGGACACTGTATTAGGTACACCTGTACACCTGCTCATTAGTGCAAGTATCTAATCAGGCAATCATTTGGCAGTAACTCAATGCATAAAAGCATGCAGACATGGTTAAGAGGTTCAGTTGCTGTTCAGACCAAACATCAGAACGGGGAAGAAATGTGATCCGAATTACTTTGACTGTGGAAAGGTTGTTGGTGCCATATGGGGTTTGAGTATCTCAAAAACTGCTGATCTCCTAGGATTTTCACATAGGATAGTCTCCATTGTTTACAGAGAATGGTGCGAAAAACAAAAAACTTCCAGTGAGCGGCAGTTCGGTGGGTGAAAACACCTCATTGAAGGGGGAGGTTAGAGGAGAAGGGGCCGACTGTTTCAGGCTGACAGGAAGGTGACAGTAACTCAAATAACCACATGTTACAGCAGCGATGTGCAGAAGAGCACCTCTGAAAACACGGCACATCAAGTGGACTGGGTCATGGCAGCAGAAGACCACACCAGGTATCTAATAAAGTGGCCACTGAGTGCATTTGTGGCACTTGAGGGGATGGCATTAGAAAGACTTGCAACGAGACACTCACTACATGAAATGACAATGGTTACAGACGGAAACTGCAAGTTTCACTGCCATTGACAATGCTTGTTTCACAGGATGTTTACATTGACATTACCGGTTTCGGTACAGTACTTAGATTGAGATTATTTAGGCTTCACTAGGGCGTGGATATTGGCATTGTCCGTTTTACTAGAGCACTGACATCAACATTATTAGGGTCAGCAGGGCACTGCTTATTTGTATTTTGTAAGCACTTGTAGCTTTTGGTATGTAGCAATAATTGAAGGCAACTCTTAAAGGGACATACCACACCATGTACAGTACTGTGTGAAAGTCTTAAAGGCACACATATAAATAACTAGGATGCCTAAGACATGGACAGTACCGTATTTGTACTGTGAGTTTGTAAACCTGGCAGGAGCAAAGGATGTTGTGAATGGAGCGCCACGGGAGGGGTGTGGGACAGGTCTCAGAGAAGGAGTGCCGCGGGTGGAGGTTAGCACGGCTGCAGACTCACCCTACCCCTGAAACACCAAACAAGGTCAATTGATTCCAAACAACTGGATTATTGATCATTACAGAATGTCTCTCTGGTTCTTCCTGCTCCCTCCTCTAGATTTTCCCCTTTTCCCAACCAAGATTCTCCTCTCCCTGCCCCCTTCCCATTCTCAGTCTACAATAGAGACCCGTATCAGAATCAGGTTTATCATCACTCACATATGCCATTTGTTTTTTTTGCTGCAGCAGTACAGTGCAATACATGATATTACTACAGTACTGAGCAAAAGTCTTAGGCTCCCTAGCTGTATATGTGCACCTAAGACTTGCACAGTACTGTACATCTCTCTTCCAACCATAGGACTGTTTTGCTTTGAAAGAATGAATAATGCAAAGATGGGATGGGTCAGACTGAGCAGGATAACTGAAGAACATTACCTTAAAGAAACATATTCATTCTACAAGGGGATCATGGGCTTCCTCCTGGGCTCGACCCAGAGATTCCCTGGCATGCAGTTAGCAGGGAGTCTCTGTAAAGACATGACTGGGGGCATTGTGGAGGCAAGCAAGGTTGTGTATGGCTACAGCAAAACAAGGATCAGTTGGAAAGTTGGGCAAAGCAAAAGCGAATAGACTTTAATCCCAACAAGTGCTAGGTGATGTATTTCGAGAGGGCAAGCAAGACACACAGTGAATGAAAGCACCCTAGGGAGTATTGATGGGACTTGGGTTATAAGTCCATTGGCCCCTGAAAGTGGAAGCACACATGGGTGGGTAAGGTAATGAGGAGGGGTTGTGAGCACTTGCCTTTATCAGCCCGATATTAAATATAAGAGCTGTGACGTCAAGTTTGTGAATCATTGGTCAGGTTGATAATTTTTCAAAACTCTTTAGATTCTGGACTAGTTCCTGAGGATTGGAGGGTGGCTAATGTAACCCCGCTTTTTAAAAAAGGAGGGAGAGAGAAACCGGGGAATTATAGACCGGTTAGCCTAACATCGGTGGTGGGGAAAATGCTAGAGTCAGTTATCAAAGATGTGATAACAGCACATTTGGAAAGCGGTGAAATCATCGGACAAAGTCAGCATGGATTTGTGAAAGGAAAATCAAGTCTGACAAATCTCACAGAATTTTTTGAGGATGTAACTAGTAGAGTGGATAGGGGAGAACCAGTGGATGTGGTATATTTGGATTTTCAAAAGGCTTTTGACAAGGTCCCACACAGCAGATTAGTGTGCAAACTTAAAGCACATGGTATTGGGGGTATGGTATTGATGTGGATAGAGAATTGGTTGGCAGACAGGAAGCAAAGAGTGGGAATAAATGGGACCTTTTCAGAATGGCAGGCAGTGACTAGTGGGCTACCGCAAGGCTCAGTGCTGGGACCCCAGTTGTTTACAATATATATTAATGACTTAGACGAGGGAATTAAATGCAGCATCTCCGAGTTTGCGGATGACACGAAGCTGAGCGGCAGTGTTAGCTGTGAGAAGGATGCTAAGAGGATGCAGGGTGACTTGGATAGGTTAGGTGAGTGGGCAAATTCATGGCTGATGCAGTTTAATGTGGATAAATGTGAGGTTATCCACTTTGGTGGCAAGAACAGGAAAACAGATTATTATCTGAATGGTGGCCGATTAGGAAAAGGGGAGGTGCAACGAGACCTGGGTGTCATTGTATACTAGTCATTGAAAGTGGGCATGCAGGTACAGCAGGCGGTGAAAAAGGTGAATGGTATGCCGGTATTCATAGCAAGAGGATTCGAGTACAGGAGCAGGGAGGTACTACTGCAGTTGTACAAGGCCTTGGTGAGACCACACCTAGAGTATTGTGTGCAGTTTTGGTCCCCTAATCTGAGGAAAGACATCCTTGCCATAGAGGGAGTACAAAGAAGGTTCACCAGATTGATTCCTGGGATGGCAGGACTTTCATATGATGAAAGACTGGATGAACTAGGCTTATACTCTCTGGAATTTAGAAGATTGATGGGGGATCTGATTGAAACTTATAAAATCCTAAAGGGATTGGACAGGCTAGATGCAGGAAGATTGTTCCCGATGTTGGGGAAGTTCAGAACAAGGGGTCACAGTTTGAGGATAAAGGGGAAGCCTTTTAGGACCGAGATGAGGAAAAACTTCTTCACGCAGAGAGTGGTGAATCTGTGGAATTCTCTTCCACAGGAAACAGTTGAGGCCCGTTCATTGGCTATATTTAAGAGGGAGTTAGATATGGCCCTTGTGGCTAAAGGGATCAGGGGGTATGGAGAGAAGGCAGGTACAGGGTTCTGAGTTGGATGATCAGCCATGATCGTACTGACTGGTGGTGCAGGCTCGAAGGGCCGAATGGCCTACTCCTGCACCTATTTTCTATGTTTCTATGTTTTCCCTGGAGCAGAGAAGGCAGAGGGGAGGGGTCTTGATAGAGATATGTATATAAAATTAATAAGGGCATAGATAGGGTAGGTAGTAGAAATGTTTTTCCCTTAATGAATCATCAAAGACAAGAAGGTTTAGTCAACTGGAGTTTATTCATACGCGCCAGTATGGTGATGCATGGATACAATAAAAACTCGCTGGTAGTAGTGTCATAAGCACATGGCTACAAGCAACACACAGAACTTAAGTTCTTATACAAGACAGTGAAAAAAGGTGAGAGGTAAGAGGTGTAGAGGGATTTGTGGGGGAATTTTTTCACTGAGAGTCTGTAATGCTCTGCCTGAAGAAGTACTGGAGACAGATGTGACAGTGATGTTGGGGAACAGACAGACAGAAGCATATAGACAAGTTCTTGAGGCATCAAGGCATAGAGGGCTGGCAATTGGCGAAATGCAGGTAAATATCCGCTGGGCCAAAAGGCCTGTTTCAGTGCTGTGTGTGGTAAACCATGTGTATAAGCTGTAACTGGGTTACCTGTCTGGACACGCCCTTCTGCTGACTGCTCCTGCGACTCCTCCCACAGACCCCATAAAGGCAGTTGTGCCACTCCTCCCCCCCTCGTCCGGGATAGGGATGTAGCATGGACGTAGTCCATTTCATTGTTAATAAAAGCCTTTCAGTATTTACTATACCTCCAGTCTTTTGGAGTAATTGATAGTGCATCAATTTTATTAACAATAATTTTAAGGCATGGAACACGTTCTGAGACCCGACAAGTTAGACCTCAACCCGCAAACACCTGAAGCCGGAAACACTTTTGAACTCTGGCTGGCCTGCTTCGACTCATACCTGGAGAAGATTGAAGTGACCGAGTCTGCTGCGAAGCGCAGAATTCTCCTCTCCAGGGTCAGTCCACGGGTCTACTCAATGATTAGAGACCAGCTGAGCTACGACGGCGCGATGAGCGCCATCCGAAAGCAATACCTGCGCCCTGTAAATAGCGTCTATGCGTGACATTGCTTAGCGACGCAGTTGCAGCGGCCCGGAGAGTCGAGCACTGAGTTTGTCCGGGCCCTACACACACTCGTGCGGGCCTGAGACTGCTGAGAACTGACGGCTGAACAGCGCGCGGAGCTCCTAGTAAGAGACGTCTTTGTCACGGGGACCAGGTCAGTGTATGTGCGCTGGAATATGCTGCTGGAATATGCCAACCTTACCTTACGCTCGGCGATTGAGCTGGCCGACACGCTGGAGGCCGCTCTGCACAACTCTGACGCTCTCCAGGCACGTGATCTCCCGACGGCCTCATGGACGCCGCAGACCCCACAACCCGCCAGCAAATCGACCACGGCTTCTGCCAGTCGCGAGTCTGTGAAGTGTTACTTCTGTGGACTCGAGGAGCACCGCCAGAAACGCTGCTCCAGCTGCGGAAAGAAGGGCCGCTTCGCCAAGGCCTGTTATTCCAAACTGCAAGTGGGATCGAGCAGTGCTGCATGCGAGGCGTGGGGGTCGCCATCTTGCCTGCATGCCGCCACCTTGTGCAAGACATGGGGGCGGCCATCTTACGACCCATGGGTGCTCTCCAGGCATCCCACCGCACCGGACCAAGACAGCGACTCAACTCTGGCCTCCGTGACCCTCGACCAAAGTGCTCCCCATCAGCTCGCAAGGTCAATGATGGACATCCTGGTGGAGGGGCACAGGACAAGCTGCCTGTTTGACACAGGCAGCACGGAGCGTTTTATCCACCCGGACACGGTGCAGCATTGCAGACTCACGATACAGCCGGTAAGTCAGAGGGTCACCGTGGCCTCCGGGTCGCATGCAGCAGACATCCGGGGGGATTGTGTAGCGACGCTAGTGGTGCAGTGCATAGAATATCGAGACTTTAAATTACTGGTCATGCCTCAACTGTGTGCCCCCGTGCTATTGGGGCTGGACTTCCAAAGTCACCTGAAAAGTGTGACATTGGAGTATGATGGGCCCCTCCCACCAATTACTGTTGGAAATCCTCAGCTTTGTAGGAATACGTCATATACCCCACTACTGACCACACACACACTGACCCGCACATCCCACCCAACACCATGCCAACTGCCGCACTACGGACACCACTTGTGGCCTCTCCACCCTCAGGATCTCCCCCCACCGCTGTTCGCCAACCTGACCCCTGACTGTAAACCCATGGCAACTAAAAACAGGAGGTACAGCGCGGGGGACAGAGCCTTCATTAAGTTAGAGGTGCAGCGGCTGCTCAGGGAGGGGGTCATTGAGGCAAGCACAAGTCATTGGAGGGCGCAGGTGGTCGTTGTTCAGAACGGAGAGAAGAATAGGATGGTCATGGACTGCAGCCAGACCATCAATAGGTTCACGCTGCTCGAAGCGTACCCTCTACCCCGCATTGCGGATATGGTCAATCAGATAGCACAGTACAAGGTGTACTCGACCATAGATCTAAAATCCGCTTACCACCAGCTCCCCATCCGCCGGGAGGACTGCCCTTACACCGCCTTCGAGGTGGACGGCAGGCTTTATCAATTCCTGCGCGTCCCCTTCGGTGTCACGAATGGTGTATCTGTCTTCCAGAGGGCAATGGACCGGATGGTGGACCAGTGCCAACTGAAGGCCACGTTCCCATATCTGGATAACATCACCATCTGCGGTCACGACCAGCAGGATCACAACAACAACCTCCGAAAATTTCTCCAAGCGGCCAAAGTTTTCAATCTCACCTATAACAAGGACAACTGTGTGTTTGGAATGACCCGACTTGCTATCCTTGGGTGTGTTGTGGAGAATGGAGTCATTGGCCCTGACCCCGACCGTATGCGCCCCCTGTTGGAACTCCCTCTTCCCAACACCCTCAGAGCCCTTGAAAGGTGCCTGGGCTTCTTTTCATATCACGCCCAATGGGTCCCTAACTACGCAGACAAGGCCTGCCCCCTGGTCCAGTCCACCACATTTCCCCTCTCAGCCAAGGCCCGGCGGCCTTCAGCCGCATTAAAGGGGACATTGCCAAAGCAACAATGCATGCGGTGGATGAGGCCATTCCCTTCCAAGTAGAGAGTGACACCTCCAACTCCGCGCTGACTGCTACCCTTAACCAGGAGGGAAGACCGGTGGCGTTCTCCTCCCGTACCCTTCAAGGACCTGAAATTTGGCACTCCGCGGTGGAGAAAGAGGCCCAGGCCGTAGTGCAAGCTATAAGGCACTGGAGGCACTATCTTGCCGGCAAAAAGTTCACCCTGCTGACTGACCAGCGCTCAGTCGCATTCATGTTTAATAATCAACAGCGGGGCAAAATCAAAAATGATAAAATTCTGAGGTGGAGAATCGAACTCTCCACCTAAAACTATGACATCATGTACAGGCCTGGGAAGCTCAACGAGCCCTCCGATGCCCTATCCCGGGGAGCGTGCGCCAGTGTGCAGATCGACTGGCTATACGCCTTACATGCAGATCTTTGCCACCCGGGGGTCACCCGGTTTTTCCACTTCGTGAAAGCCCAGAACCTGCCTTACTCCCTTGAGGAGATCAGGACGATGACCAGGGACTGCCAAGTCTGCGCAGAGTGCAAACCACACTTCTACCGACCCAAAAAGGCACCACTCATCAAGGCCACCCGCCCCTTTGAGCGACTGAGTGTTGACTTTAAGGGCCCCCTTCCCTCCACCGACCGCAATGTGTACTTTCTTAACGTAATTGACGAGTACTCGCGGTTCCCCTTCGCCATCCCCTGCCCCGACACCACTACCACGTCAGTTATAAAAGCCCTGCGCAAGCCCTTCACTCTGTTCAGATACCCATGCTATATCCACAGTGACAGAGGGTCCTCGTTTATGAGTGACGAGCTGCGCCAATATCTACTGGCTAGGGGAATTGCAACTAGTAGGACCACGAGCTATAATCCCCGGGGGAATGGACAGGTGGAGAAGGAGAATGGCACATTGTGGAAAGCCACACTCTTAGCTCTCAGGTCAAAGGGACTGCCGGTCTCCAGCTGGCAGGAGGTCCTTCCCGAGGCGCTCCACTCCATCCGCTCCCTGTTATGCACGTCTACCAATGCCACCGCTCATGAACGACTCTTTTCTTTTCCCAGAGAGTCGACCACTGGGACAACCCTACCAACTTGGCTGACGTTCCCGGGGCCAGTGCTGCTCCGGAAACATGCGAGGAGCAATAAATACTCCCCGATGGTCGAGAGGGTTCACTTACTTCATGCGAACCCCCAGTATGCCTACGTGGTTTTACCAGATGGGCGGGAGCACACCGTCTCTATCCGCACCTGGCGCCCGCAGGAGCACTGGACCCCTACCCTGAACACTCTATTAACACCGTATCCACGGATATATATACCCATGAGACACCGCGCACTCCAAGCCCTACACAGACACCATACGACACTCACATACCGGGCGCGACGCACACGCACGAGGGATTACCGACGCCTAACGTGCTGGCACCTCAAGTCAGGCCGAAGCCAGCACAATCACCATTACCGGTGCAATCACCACCGGTCTCATGTAGGTCACAGCGACGGACTCAACCACCTGATAGACTTGATCTGTAAATATTGTTACATGCTCAAGGAGATCTGTTTTTTTTGTGAGAATGCTGTAATGGTCTTTTGGAGGTCACCTGATGTGATTTTCCCGCCGAGGTGAGGTCACCTGATGACATGTGCCCCCCCCCGTGACTATATAAGGGTCGACTCAGGTGACGCAGTGGGATTTTGAGTTTGTAGATTTCCAGGTAGAACGTGTTGTGCCTCCATTTCTGTTGCGTTTGTTTTTGTGATGCAGTTTCATTTTTAAAACGGTTGTACGTTCTGTTGAAAGATTCCATATTACTTGGACTGGAAATTTGTGGCTGGAGTGCCAATTTACTCAATTCCGACAGTTTTGAAGGGAGAGTGAAGAATTCATCGAAGTGAAGGATCGAGAGAAGTCGGCATCGTTTGGCAGGTTAATAAAGGATCAACCTTATTGAGTCTTCATTGAAGAGAAGCTGCATTGAGATAACTCTTGTAAAAGCGCAATGAGTTCATGCACAAAGGCTCTCTCTCTCTCTAAAAGGAATTTAAGGTCAGTCGATTTAAACTGTTTATTTTCGGCATCGGGAATCCTGTGGACGGAACCAGCAGTAAAGGTGCGTCGGTGAAGGAATCATTCTCCAGAGAAGTCTCTCCCAATTGAATGTGTAAAACTGTTGGGCTTTCGAAGTTATCGCTTTAAGAACTGTTTCCGCATTTAACTCTTTAAGAGCCAGAGCCGAGTGGAGTTGATGAACGACTGCGTACCTGTTTAACCTCCGGTTAAAGTTTTCCTTTTTTTTCCCCCTTATCGTTTACGTGTTCAATAAATGTTTGGTAGTTTTCATAAAACCTGTCTCGGTTAATACTCATTGTTACCGGTTACGTAACATAATTTTGTTGGGGCTTGGCTGTGATATGTTCCAATTTTGAGTTTAAGTGCTGGTAATTGCCATTTTGATTTGGTAAAAAGGAATACCCGATTTTTTTTTGGTTTGATTGGTGTGTGTTGTATTCGGCAACAATGGATATTGACGAGTTTTTGAAGACGCCTGACTTGGGATTTTTAGAGACTGCGAGAAAACCTGTGGTATTGGAGATTGCTAAGAAGTTGGATATTAAAGGAATTACGAGAAATTCTACCAAGGCTTTCATACAAAGAAAAATTGCTGAACATTATATTAATTTAGAATATTTTGAGGAAGAGGTGTGAGATAAATTTCCAATGAGTAATCTGGAAATGCAGTTGCATCTTGAACAGTTAAAGTTTGAAAGATTTAAAGTGGAAATGAGAGAAAGAGAAGCTGAAAACCAGAGGAAATTTGAGCTAGAGATGGAGAAAATAAGGTCTGGGAATCAGTCTTCTGGTTCTACATAACAATTTATTGCTAGTCGTGAGGTTGTTTTGGCTCCTCCATTTAATGAAGCTGATGTGGATGCATATTTTCAGCTTTCGAAACAGTTGCTCTGAGTTTAAAGTGGCTGAAAGACCAACGGCCAGTGATGTTACAAAGTATAATTAAAGGCAAGGCACAACAAGTTTATACAGCTTTAAATGCTGAGCAAGCACTGGATTATGATATTGTTAAAGAGAATATATTGAAAGCATACGAGATGGTTCCGGAAGCGTATAGAGAAAGGTTTAGAAGTTTAAAGAAATCGGTGGAAAAAACTTATGTGGAATTTGCTTATGAGAAATCTGAATGTTTTGAGAGATGGGTTTCCTCTAAAAATGTGAATGGGGAGTATAATAAATTGAAAGCTGATTTTGCAGGAGGAATTTAAAAGAAGCATTCCTGTTGAAGTGAGAACATACTTAAATGAACGGGACACTGCTACATTGCAGGAGATTGCTAAATTGGCTGATGAGTATGTTTTAATGCACAAGAATAAATTTTCTCCAGGTAAATTTTTTAAAAGGAAAACTAGCACAGAGAGTCAAGGTAAATCAGACATTAGATCTGAAGTTAGTGAGAAAAGTAAGGATGAAGGGGGAGACATGTGAAGGAAAGACATTTTGGTATTATTTGTAATTATTGTAAGAAACCTGGACATGTAGTGGCTAACGGCTTCCAGTTGAAACGGAAAGAGAAAGAAGTGGCCTCAGATGCTTGTGTGCAGCATATTGGAAAACTGTAAAACCACAGGGTTTAGAAAATATTACTGAAGATGTGTCAGAGCCTGACCAAGTTAAGAAGGGATATGAGGCTTTTATAACAGAAGGATTTGTATCCTTGAAAGAAGGATCCAATGCAGTACCGCTAAGGATACTTAGAGATACTGGAGCTTCGCAATCACTAATATTAGATAGTGTGTTAAGGTTTAATGATGAGTCTGACACTGGTGAGGTAAATTATGTAAGAGGAGTAGGGAGTGCCCTTATGTCAGTACATTTACATAGAGTAAATTTAAGGTCAGGATTAGTTACAGGGGTTGTTAAGGTAGGACTACAATCCGGTTTACCTGTGAGTGATGTTTCTCTTTTGTTAGGGAATGATTTAGCAGGTGGACAAGTTTTTCCTGAAATGCATTTGACAATAATTTCAAATTCTGAGGAACCACAGAAGGATTCTAACACAGGTTCTTCCTGTGTTGTAACAAGACCAATGGCTAAAAAGACTGATGTAAAGGATGAGGTTGTTACCCATGACAGTTCAAATCAAGATTCGAATTTTAAGGATGTATCAGAAACTTACTTACCTACCTTATTTGATCAGGATTTTGGTGGTAAGTCTGATCAGGAAGATTTGTCTTTATCTCAGAAGGAGATAGCAGAGCAGGGTAGGGATCCTGAGATAGTTAAATTAAAAGAACAAGCTCTTCCAGATAGTGAAATTGGAAAAGTACCAGTTGGATATTATTTTGAAAAGGGGGTATTAATGAGAAGTGGAGATCGCCTACAATTCCTGCTAGTGAGGAATGGGAAGTTAATCATCAGGTTGTTGTTCCTGAAATTTACCGAAATGAGATTTTGACTATGGCTCATAGTATTCCTTTGGGTGGTCATTTAGGGGTAAAGAAAACTATGAACGAAGTTTCTAAACATTTTTATTGGCCTAGTTTAAGACAAGATGTGGCAACATTTTGTAGAATGTGTCATACATGTCAAATTGTTGGTAAACCCGATCAGGTTACTCCAGTGGCTCCACTGCAACCAATTCCTGTATTTGGTGAGCCGTATTATGAAGGAGAAGTTGCCACTGTGACTGTTAAGGAAAAGGGTTAAGGAAATTAAACTCCAATTTAATAATCCAGTTTAATGTTACAGGAGTTCAATATTTTGATCACTCATATCAAGGATAAAGATAATGTGATTGCTGACTGTTTGTCTAGATGTTAAATGTACGATGAAAATTTTTTTGGAGTGATATTTTATCATTTGTAACACTCCTACTATACATTAGTTTGTAAAGGGCTGAAAGATAAGATTGTATATATTGTGTGTTTTGTAAATTTTATACCTTTGTATTTTTTTTGTATAAATTGTTAAATTTTTGTTCTTCAAGAGACCAAAAATTTTTTTTTGGAGGGAGTTGTTACATGCTCAAGGAGATCTGTTTTTTTTTGTGAGAATGCTGTAATGGTCTTTTGGAGGTCACCTGGTGGGATTTTCCCGCCGAGGTGAGGTCACCTGATGACGTGTCCTGTGACTATATAAGGGTCGACTCAGGTGACGCAGTGGGATTTTGAGTTTGTAGATTTCCAGGTAGAACGTGTTGTGCCTCCATTTCTGTTGCATTTGTTTTTGTGATGCAGTTTCATTTTTAAAACGGTTGTACGTTCTGTTGAAAGATTCCATATTACTTGAACTGGAAATTTGTGGCTGGAAGTGCCAATTTACTCAATTCCGACAGTTTTGAAGGGAGAGTGAAGAATTCATCGAAGTGAAGGATCGAGAGAAGTCGGCATCGTTTGGCAGTTTAATAAAGGATCAACCTTATTGAGTCTTCGTTGAAGAGAAGCTGCATTGAGATAACTCTTGTAAAAGCGCAATGAGTTCATGCACAAAGGCTCTCTCTCTCTCTCTAAAAGGAATTTAAGGTCAGTCGATTTAAACTGTTTATTTTCGGCATCGGGAATCCTGTGGACAGAACCGGCAGTAAAGGTGCGTCGGTGAAGAAATGGTTCTCCAGAGAAGTCTCTCCCAATTGAATGTGTAAAACTGTTGGGCTTTCGAAGTTATCGCTTTAAGAACTATATCTGACTGTATCGCTTTAAGAACTGTTTCCGCATTTAACTCTTTAAGAGCCAGAGCTGAGTGGAGCTGATGAACGGCTGCATACCTGTTTAACCTCCGGTTAAAGTTTTCCTTTGTTTTTTTTCCCCTTATCGTTTATACGTGTTCAATAAATGTTTGGTAGTTTTCATAAAACCTGTCTCGGTTAATATTCATTGTTGCCAGTTAGTAACAATATAAACAACATGAATTCTGCAGATGCTGGAAATTCAAGCAACACACATCAAAGTTGCTGGTGAACGCAGCAGGCCAGGCAGCATCTCTAGGAAGAGGTGCAGTCGACGTTTCAGGCCGAGACCCTTCGTCAGGACTAACTGAAGGAAGAGTGAGTAAGGGATTTGAAAGTTGGAGGGGGAGGAGGAGATCCAAAATGATAGGAGAAGACAGGAGGGGGAGGGATGGAGCCGAGAGCTGGACAGGTGATGGGCAAAAGGGATACGAGAGGATCATGGGACAGGAGGTCCGGGAAGAAAGACAAGGGGGGGGGGGGTCCACTGCAATTGGTCTACATCCAATAGAGGTCCACCTTAGTGCAGCATGGTAACGTTGCAGTTAACGTAACGAGTCTACAGCGCCAGCAACCCAGGTTCAATTCCACGTCCTCCCTGTGACTACGCGGGTTTCCTCTGGGTACCCGGGTTCCTGCCCACATTCCAAAGAGGCATGAGTTAGTAAGGTCACATGATGTAATTGGGTGGTGTGGGCTCATTGGGCCAGAAGGCTCTGTTACCGCCCTGTGTCTCCAAATAAATAAAGATCTCCCCAGCTCTACACTCATCTCCAGGAACATCTGATGACAAAGACAGTTACATCAGACTACAGCTCACCTTCATATTCCACTTTTCAAGTGCATATTCCAAGTGTTGTACCCTTATACATTCTACGAAATTTTATAAACCATTGTTCCCTTTTCAGCTAGTGTACTGTATGTGTGTGTGAGGTATATTGCAAAAGGAAATAAGCATATTTGGATCAATGAGGGAGAAAGAACACATCAAAGTTGCTACTGTGTATGTATTGAAAGTATAACAGGATCGGAATACAGTGTATTCCAGTTAATTGGGATACATTGGGGCCAGTACATTTTAGCCCAATTAAGTGGCTGCCCCAATTAACTGAAGCTTAATGGAAATAGTTAAAAAGGTATTAAAAAAAGGACAAACTACCATTTACGTGAGTAGCAAATTATGTATTTAAATGAAATACAGAACAAATTAGAACACTACTAAAACTACTACAGTGTACACTACAACAGTATAAAGCTGTGTGTTAGTTCCTAATAGCTATAGCTGCCGTGTTCTTTTGATTGACTGCAAATGAACAAAATCTGTGTAGACACCTAGTGCAGGTAATGGACAGCCTTCAAACAACGATTTTGATGATTGCATCTTCCAACTCTTCATTTTCATTGTAACATTCACGATGATTGTCGATACCTTCAAATTCTTCATAGTTTCTAACTTGTTGAAATAGAGAAATCATTTACAGTATTGCTTTGCACTGTTGTAACTATATGTTGTAATTACGTGGTTTTGTCAGTTTTAGTCTTGGTTTGTCCTGTGTTTCTTGTGATATCATTCTGGAGGAACATTGTATCATTTTTTAATGCATGCATTTCTAAATGACAATAAATGAGGACTGAGTGTCCTCATAATCTAATCTAAAAAAATTTCATTTTCAATCCCAGCTGTTTCTGGCATCTCCAAGCCTGAATGTTTGAACCCTCAGTGAACAAATCAGTTCTGAATTGTCTTACTACTCATTACCTGCTACTATCAGTGACAAAAATCACTACTTTTTGAACAGAAACACAGTCAAGTGACACTATCTAAAACTTGTTTGCTCTAAGTACAGTGCAGTGTCTAATGGCCATACAATGTGCATGAGTCTGACTTTGGTTAGAAACTGTTCGACAATAGTCCCCTGTCCCAATTAGGCATAGTGTCCCAAATAAACAAGGAAATTCTGCCACTTTCTCGATTTGTTTATATTCTTTAAGAGTTGTCCCAATAAGTGATCAACCAATGACCAAATTAACTGAAATCTGCTTTATATACAAAAGAATGCATCTAAATCACAGTGTAGAATGATTAATGGAAGATCAAGTCTCATGCCTTTCTGCTCATCAGCGACTCCAATTTACAATGACTGGTGTGGAAAATCTTGGAGGTCCTCGGCATCGATTGTGATGCAGTCTGACGAGAAGTCTAGTGAGCTTGTTCACTACTCACACAGAGTGCGCATGTGCCGGTCGTGCATGCAGCCTGTTACAGCCGTTCCGACTAGTATTCTTACTTTATAACATGTTATTTTTTGTATTTTTTTTTTCTCACAGTAACATGTCGAAGCTCACCCTCTCTAAAATGCTGGTGGAGAGAGTTTTATCTGGGTTCTTAGTGCTTCTGGGACAGAAGCATGGTTGCATTGTGTATTCCAGGGACCAGCTGCTTGCACTAATGCCGGCCGGTTTAGCGAGCAGAGCGGCGGAGACCCCTGCTGAAATCTGGAGGAAAACACACAGAGGATGCAGAGGGGGATCACAAAGGCGAGGAAAGAGGACCAGGTCGAGACAAAGAGACTTATGGAGAAGAGGAGTTCGGTGGGTAATAAAATGGACGAGTTCATGGCGCTAGCCAGGCGTCAGAGAACATTTCGGGAGTGCAGTGTTACGTGTTTCACTGGAACGTGGCTGCACGAGGATATACCCGATCAAAACTTTTCCATGGAGGGCTTCCAGACTGTTCGGGCTGACCGGAAGTGCACTGAGAGCGGTAAGCGTAAAGGAGTTAGGTGCTTACTGTTCTGGTTAGCAACAAATGGTGCAATCCAAGTCATATTACGATTGAGGAACGTGCTTGTAGACTGGATATTGAACTTTTTGCTGTTGGACTTCGGCCATATTCCACCGAGATGCAACACTGGGCGTCACGGGAGGTTGTTCCTGCCTGTGGCCATCGGACTTGCAGCTCCTCCCGTGGAGGGTCAGACACCCTGAGCCAATAGGCTGGTCCTGGACTTATTTTCCATCTGGCATAGTTTGCATTTTGTTGTTTGATTGTCTGAGGTTTTTGTATTGCTATATTTATGCTCTATTCTTGGTTGATGCGGCTGTAACAAAACCTAATTTCCCTCGGGATCAATAAAGTTTATCTATCTATCTATAAACAAGGAAACTCTGCTTCTTTTCTAACTTCTGCATTCCATTCAGCTATAGTTTTAAAGCTAGTTATTTCTTAATGAATTTTACATGGTCAACTGAACCAGTTTCACTCGTCTCTGAGAAAAAACAATTGATCATGTCATTTCACACTCCTTAACGTCTCACGTGTGCATGCTTCAAGACCTCAAGGACCCTATGAACATCGTCTGTTTCTTCCTCTCTGTAGGCGAGTGATGAGTTCCTCCAGCAGTTTGTGTACGTTGTCATGAAACATGACCTTCTGTTTTACTTACTGTCCTGATTAACATACCTGCTCATTATGAAAACTATGGCCTGACAACTTCATTTTGAATGAAAAGATATGCTTTTAACCCTCTCATTACACATGCAGAGGTGAGAGATCTACAAAATCGGGTTCCGGGATGAGACATTACAGATACAAGGATAGATTGGAGAAGTTTGCAGAAATTGCTTTGGTGAAGTTAAGTCTCAGGGTAAATTTGATAGAAGAGGAATTAAAAGTGACACAGGGCAAAACTTCTTTTGAAACAGTATGTTGATGGAATGCACTGTCCCGAGGTGTGGTGAAGGCTGGTTTCAATGTGGTCTTTGAAAAGGGAACTGGATAAATATAGGGCAAGGAAAATGTATAGGGAATAGGTATGTGGGGTGGGGGAGGAGGGCGGAACTGAGTTGATCTGATAGACAGCCATTGTGGACATAAGGGGCTGGAAGGTAACCTATTTATTTTTTATTCTCTCTGTTCTGATGAAACGTTATCAACCTGATATATTAACCTTATGGGTGCCTCTCTCCACAGCTGCTGCTTATGTGCCAAGTTCTTCCACCTTTTTTGTGTCTTTATTCTAATTTTTCCATTTGATTCCCCTTTACAATCAACTGCATTTTTGCACTTTGGAGATTTGCAGTCAGCGAGGAGCCTTGAAAATACAATCATGTTCCCATTTTCATTTTCTGTTACTGCCAACAAGGCTCGCAGGCAGAGTGTGCTAACACCCCAAAGGCCCAGCAGACATCAGGACTGAACCCAGGTGTCCGTACCTATGAACCGTCAGCACCACCCTGACTTCTTTTGCATCCATCATTCAGGTCAGGAGTGTGAAGCCGTGCCTTCCAGTTGACTAGATGTGCGAAGCTGCAGCAACTGTGCTTCCCCAATACTAGTATCAGTATAATGTAGGCCTCTCGAACGGAATTCTCAGCCCTCGGCCTTCACTCCCCACCCCCTCCATCCACCCACCCACCCACAGTCACTCTCACCACTTGCAAAATGCAATGCAACAACTCATGCCAGATTCTTTTCCAGTTCCTCCCAAACTATGCAGCCACTACCACCAGGCCAGCCACAACAAGGAAGCAGGATCACCTGCAGGTTCTCCTCCAGACCACATGTTCTCTTATATTTGCTGTTGGATACAAATATCTCCTGCAGCCACTTAACCGTCAGCACTGTGGGAAGATTGAAGCTCAAAGATTGCGGTGGTTCTGGAAGATGGCTAATCGCCACCTTCTCAATGAAATCGGGCTTGACCATCAACAATAGGCCTTGTCTTCAATGACCACATCCTGAAGACGGGATCTCAATACCTGAACACGGTACATGGTATGTGGTGCTTTATAGCCTTCTAAGATTATATTATCTTCATTGGCTTATTGTTGTTTTGTTTGACAGGTGTTTTTTCTCCTCACACTTCTAATTGCTTTTTGTCAAAGCACTCCTCCAGTTCGTGGCTGCATCGATGGACCACAGCAAAGCTGTCTCAGATCCTGGTGAGAGGGCATGTTTGGACCAGGTGGTGGGCATCCTGGGATGTGGCACCACATGGGCAAGCTGGGGTTTGTTGGGCGCCCTGTTATGATATACTTGTACATGCACTCATGAGCAGACGATTAAAGTTGGTGTGCATGTGCCATTGTTTTTATCTGAAATATCTGTCTCAAAACATGGTGGCAGCGGTGGGGCTCGGAAAATTGCTTTTTCCAACCGCAGAGCCCGACTTTTTCAACTTGCAGTTGGCAGCATAATAATAGCGCAGCTCTGAAACGTCGGAGGGTGAGGGTAAGAATAGAAAAATGTCGACCGAGATGAGCAACCAGCCACAAATAGAGAAAGGTGCAGTAGCAATGCCTGGAGGTGAGACAGCAGAATCTCAGTGGCACCCAGCACCTGTGGGCGACCCCATGCCGGGGAACCATGGTCGGGACAGAAGTCCTCCCCCAGTCAGCGGCATCTGCCCGCCACTGGCCGTGACGGTCAACCGCAGAGTGATGGACAGATGGAAGACATGGCGGCAGATGTGGACCAAGCACAGCATCGTAGCACAACTGCACAAACAGGTTCCAGCGTACCAGACGGCATTGTTTTTACATACAATTGGACCGTCAGGACTTGAAGTCTACAACAGTTCTGTGTTCGCAGATGAGGCTGAAAGCCAAGACCTCACAAAGATTTTAGCTGCATTTGACAGATATGCTATCGGTGAGAAAAATGAGACGTATGAACGGTACTTGTTCAACAAGCCGCAACAAGAACAAGGTGAGACCTTTGAATCGTTTCTTGCCAGCTTTAGGTCTCTTGCAAAAACATGTAATTTTTGCTCGTGTATGTCAGACGATCTGCTGAGAGACAAGATCGTACTGGGCATTAACGACTCCCAAACCAGAAGACATCTGTTACAAGAAAGCTATCGCTCAATGACTGCACTGACATCTGTAAAAGCACAGAAATGGCAGACTCACTCCTACAAGCGTTCAGTACAGCTGCAGATAGCAGGTCCCCTACTGTCCATGGGATTAAACCTCGCACTAACAAGAAAGGTTCAAAGCATCCTGGACAGAAGGCTAGTGCTAGTGGTGGAGCCAGAGCAAAAGGCACCTTGATCAGCCACAGAAGCAAAGTGAACCCTTGCAAGTACTGTGGCACGGAACATGCAGGAGACAAGCAACAGCGCCCAGCATACGGACAGGCGTGCAAGGCATGTGGCATTCGAAATCACTCTGCAAAGGTATGCAAGCAGAGGCCTGTGCATGGGGTGGAAGCACAAAGCGAGGACCATACCGACAGTGACAGCAGCACCGAGTTTATCGACAATGTCATACTGGTGGTCAGCAGTTTGAAGACAAAGGATGATGTATTCTCACAGACGCTCATCAATGGAAAGCCGATAGACTTCCAAGTCAACAGCGGGGCGAGCATTAATAATTTACCCTGCAAATACTTGGAGGGAGTAGACCACACACTAAGACAATGTACAAAAAAGCTTCTGATGTGGAACAAGACCACCATGAGTGCAGAAGGGATGTGCAGAGTGAAATTGCATAACCCCATGACGAACCGCAAGTATTCTGTTCAGCAGGGCCAGCCAGCAAATGAAGCTGATGATGGTCAACAATGACAACTTTCGCGGGGTGCATGCACCTACATTTCAAGAAGAACAACGCACACCAGAAGAACGCTATGCAGAGGTGTTCGATGATGCACTTGGGGAGCTTCGGGGTGCAGCCCACCAGCAGATTGATGAGGAAGTTCAACCCACAGTGTTACCCCCATGATGTCTACTTCACACTATGAAGCAGAAAGTGAAAGCTGAGCTTGATCAACTGGTAGACCGCAATGTGATAGCTCCATTCCATGAACCAACAAGGTGGGTTAGCCAGTTAGTGGTCGCAGAGAAGAAGATCAGCAATCTTCGTATATGCATTGACCATTGAACAAAGCGCTGAGGAGAGAACACTACCCCCTTGCAGTGATAGAGGACACTTTGCCAGATCTTGACCAGGACTAGGCAGAAAATGGTTTGGCACAGCCAAGAAGGGCCAAAGGGCCTGTTTCTGTGCTGTAGTTTCTATGGTTCTATGGTTAAGGTTTTCAGCAAGCTTGATGAGTTCTGCATTCTGGCAAGTGAAATTGGACAGTGAATCAAGCGTGCTCACCACTTTCAACACACCTTTCGGGCAGTATAGATGGCTCAGCCTCCCGTTTGGAACCAGTGTTTCATCAGAGATCTTCCAGCGTAGGCTGCATCAGGCACTGGAAGGACTATCGGGAGTGATCTGCGTCGCAGACGACATTCTGGTGTACAGAAAAGGGGAAACACAGGAAAAGGCAATCGCCCATCATGATGTGAAACTTGAGCAGCTATTACAGCGTTGTGCAGGGCAGCATATCAGGCTCAATAAGAACAAATCTGTCTTCAGAGCGACAGAGATACCCTTTTTGGGGCATCTCATCACGAGTGAGGGACTTCAGCCTGATCCTAAAAAGGTCGCTGACGTTCTCAGCATGCCAGCACCCACGGATGTGCAGGGAGTGCAGCGATTGATTGGATTTGCCAACTACCTGAGCCATTTTCTACCAAGTCTCTCAGATACCCTTGAGCCAATAAGACAGCTGAAAAAACCAGATGTAGCTTGGGAGTGGTCAGCTGAGCAGCAAAACGCTCTCTCCAAGATCAAGCGGATGGTATCCGAAGCACCGGTGTTAGCATACTACAATTCTAAGGAAGAGCTAACCATCCAATGTGACGCCAGCAACAAAGGCCTAGGGGCAGCACTCCTCCAGAATGGATGTCCAATCGCATACGCAAGCAGAGTGCTAACGACACAAACGCGTTACGCAGCGATCGAAAAGGAAATGCAATCGTTTTAGCACTTGAGCATTTTCGTCAATACACTTTTGGCTGCTTCACAAGAGTACTCAGCGATCACAAGCTGCTCAAAATGATAGTTAAGAAGCTGTTGGTGAAGGCACCAAAGCGCCTACAGGGAATGCTTCTTCGCCTGCAGAGCTATGACTTCGACATCACCTGCTGTCAAGGAAAGCTCATGCACCTCACGGATATGCTATCGCGAGCAGTTAGCGGTACTCCAGGCCAGGAGAACAGCTTCGACGAAGTCAACATGCTATCGCACCTGCCAATCCGTGATGAGCGTCTAGAGCAGATTCGCATAGAAACAGCAAAAGATGACACACTACAGATGTTGAAACACATAATCATCAATGGATGGCTGAACGAACGTGATGTGCTACCAGAGCAACTCACACCTTACTAGAGCTTTAGGGATGAGCTCGCAGTCCAAGATGGCTTAATCTTCAAAAGTGAGCATGTCATCATACCGCAAAGTGAGCAAAAGCAAATGAAGGAAAGAATTCATTCGTCACATTTGGGCGTAGAAGGATACCTCAGACGCACACGCGAATTTCTTTTTTGGCCAGGCATGAGCAGCGACATCGAGCAATATATTGCTACATGTGATGTTTGTCGCACATACGAAATGAGTCAGCAGAAAGAATCGCTTATGAGTCATGAGGTACCTGCTCGGCCCTGGGAAAAGATAGGTACCGACCTGTTTACATTCTAAGGAAAAGAGTACCTTGTCACTGTTGATTACTACAGCAATTTCTTCGAGATAGATCTTCTTTGCAATACGACCAGCGCAGCCGTTATTCGCAAATTGAAAGCTCATTTTGCGAGATATGGTAGCCCAACACAAGTGGTTAGTGATAATGGGCCACAATACACGTCAGCGGAGTTTCACAGATTTGCACGAGACTGGGGTTTTGAGTACTTGTGTAGCAGCCCTGGAAATAGCAGAGCGAATGGAAAAACTGAATCAGCAGTTAAAACAGCGAAGCGGATCCTCACAAAGAGCAACAAATCGCGAGCAGATCCCTACCTCGCACTTCTAGACCATCGCAACACACCTTCGCGAGGGCTCAGCACGAATCCTGCCCGGCGTTTGATGAATCGCCACACACGCACGCTCCTGCCTACAACAGCGAGTTTACTGGAACCCAGAGCTGTACGCAAACGCGAGCATATGAAACAACACATCCAGCAGCAGGCCGACAATGACAACAAATCAGCCAAAGATCTTGCCCCACTTGATGAAGGGGATACCACGCGCATGCAGCCCCTGGTGCAAGGTAAAAAGAATTGGGAGAAAGCAATTGTGTGTCGGCGCCTTGATGAGCGTTTATACGTAGTTCATCTGGGATCTACCGAAGTAATCGCACACATCTACGAAAGACGGCTGAGGAACCGTCTGAAAAGCTAATCACATTGAACAGGCAAAACCAGGTCAAACAACCGAGATCAATGACCACAGTGTGCCTACCGCATTAAATGCACACAGCCAAACACTAGCAGAGGCTAATGACACAACACAAACATTGAAACATGCACATAATAAACAACAGGACTCGGACAAAACAGTAAAAACTCGTTCTGGCCGCACAGTGAAAAGGCCACAATATCTAGAAGACTGTCCCACATTGAATAATAGCATGAAAAATTGAACAATAAGTCTGTGACTCTATTTGGCATTTTAATGTCATGTTTATACTCAAAGAAGGACCGTGTCCTATTTGAGATTGTGTAGTTTGTAGTCTGAAGTTAAAGTCGAATTTTAGTATGTTTTATATTTTGCATATATGCTTATACAAACAGAAATAATTTGTAGTATGTATTTGTGACAGGCATAAGAGACATAAGGCATGATTAATGAATCCTTCGAAAGTTAATTCCATGAAAATACACTGGAAAGCAGACTTCAGAGAAATTAAGTTTAATTAATACAATTGTTCCTTTGTTTTGATAAAAAGGGGGATGTTATGATATACTTGTACATGCACTCATGAGCAGACGATTAAAGTTGGTGTGCATGTGCCGTTGTTTTTATCTGATATATCTATCTCGAAACACGCCCCATCAGTGTGGTGTTTGCGCTGTTTTGGCATGTCAACTTCTGAGCCTATTTGCGGCTGTCCAGTTTTTTCTGGGTAGCTGTAGTAAAGCCCAGGAGAAGTGAGGTGGGGGTCGTCGATCAAATCTCCGCTGGGAGGGGTGGGGCATGTCGGTATACCAGTATTGGTGCCATTCAGTGTGTTTATTATAGGAGTCAAATTTTTTTTCAAGTTGTAGAAGTGTTTTTGGGATTTGAGTCGGGAAGTTGGAGGAGCATTTTCGATGAGATTACGAATTGGAATGCTGTTGGACATATTTTGGATACGCTTGTAGAATTTTGCTGAAGCTGCACTCTACAAATCTCCGGGGGATTTCATTTAAACAAGTGTTGACTGTCCCTGATAGCTGGTCTGATTTTGAGGATTTGACTGTGAGCCTTGGCCGCCCCCATGTGGCTGAATTCCAACTATTTACAAATGATTGCACTTGCGTATCCTAACCCCCTCAGCATTTTACATTCTGCAAGGTTATCCTAATTATTTTTTTCAGATTAATCTACAAATTAATGTAATTATACTGTTCCATGTGTGCAAATGATCTACCATTATCTTGAAAGAGAGCTTTTCTCATCAAGAGTGTTAGTTAAGCTGTAAAAAGTCTTTGAACAAATTCTAATATCAGATTTCCTGCACATAAATGGCAATTTGGCTGCAATGTATTTTTGATTGAACAAGTCACTAACAGGGAACTAAACAGGTGAATCTTTTGATGTTCATTGCAATGATGTTATATAACAAAGCAGAGACTTGAAATCTATACAATCAACACCCATACAAATGTCAACACACAGCCGTGAAAATCATTATTACTGATTTATCATTCCTCCAGCATTGAGAAGAACATGTCTGGTCCATAAAGGGGTGAGAACCTACTGGACGCCTAAGCAGTAAATCTGCTCGACCTCATCTTCTGATATAAAATTGAAAACTTGTGAAACATTCAGCAGGTGAAGTTAAAAGCAATTAGTATTTTAAGCCCAGGATCTTTCATCTACCCTGTTGAATATTCCAATATTTTCTTCTTTTATTGTGAAACTCCATCTTCAGCCGTTTTTAAAATTTCACCTCCCTTGTCTTCTTTCTGATTTAATTCACAGATCACAACAACAGTCCCAGGAATGATCAGTCAATTTATCAGAATCCCCAATGAGCACAACTATGGCGTTGGTGAAGCTGGCTCCTCGCGTTGAGTTCCAGCTCTTGAATTTCCTTGATCTCCCCACCGTGGCTGCTTTTTCTGATTATTGTCTTCTTTCCCCTTGCACAAAGCCTGGCTTGTTGAATGGAATAAATTTTGGAAGTCTCATTAGTGCAGGGCCTCATCCAATTAGAGTTTGGACTAGGAAGGAAGGCATGGATGCCAGCAAGTCCAATTGAGTTGTTTTTGCCTTTCTGCATGTGAGGTTTTTTGGAGTGACACATCCAATTCTTCAGTATGCATTTCCACTAATCAAGATTTCACTTAACCAGACGCACCTTATATGCATCTTTTTCTTCTTAATCATTAGTCTCTGTTTTACTTTTTTTTCTTTTCCCCTTGGCAATTTATATGTTGTTTCATGTGCAGATTTCTCCATTTAATCTGAAATAGCAACTTAACTTTTATTTCACAGTAACTGCTTGATGTATTGAGCATTTACAACATTTTCTGTTTTTTTTTCTACTGAAGCCTATGTCAAATGAAAAGTATGCACAACTGAAAAGTATGCACATCAGTCTCAACGTAGAGAGTGAAATGATAACTTGTCCTAATATGTCTTTGCCCATAGTTTTCTCCTCAGGACATGCATATTCTTATGCTGAGAAACTGACATATGTTTGGCATATAAAACTGTTGTTATGCGTAGCAGTAACGTAATAATGTTTATCGGTCACCAGAAGAGTTCTCAACTTTTTCCATTAATCTATCAAAATGCTTCTTAAATGTTGCAGTCTTACCCTCTTCGTCCACTTCCTCCGGCAGCTTATTCCAGGTAATCACTACCATTTGTGCAAAGAAGTTACCTCTCAGATCTTTTTTAAATCCCTCTTTTCTTACCTTGTTCTATTGTTTTTATGTTATGAGATAAATATTGGCATTGTACAAGGATGGAGCAGGGTTTTCCAATGCACAGATGAAAGATTTTATGATTAGTGAGCCTTCCATTAGATAAATAAAATCGAGGAATAAAATTGGTTTCCATCAGTTTATTTCTAACAATATAATTGTCACTTAAATATGACTTCTGCCTATCATGAAACCCTTCTCAGTCCTTCTGCAGACACCCTGCTTCCTCAACGCTACCTGCCCCTCCTTCTATCTTCATATCATCTGCAAATCTGGCCACAAAGCCATCAATTCCTTTATCCAAATCATTGACATACAACGTGAAAAGAAGCGGTCCTAGTCACCGGCAGCCCACCAGAAAAACGTCCTTTATTGCCACTCTTTTCTTCCTGCCAGACAGCCAATCTTCTATCCATTCTAGTACCTGTCCTGTAAAGGTAAGGTAGTGTAGTTGTTGGCACAACGCTTTACAGTACAAGCAACCCAGGTTCAGTTCCTGCTGCTGCCTGTAAGTGTTTGTATGTAGCGTATAATATGCATATTCTGTGTGGTATTTTTATTGATATTTTATAAGGGTTTGTTGACTTGTATTCATCAAGACATGGCAGCATAGGAGGTGGGCTTCAGGATTCTTATTACATGATTGTGATCTTGTGTATGCTTACTGTGTCTGACTGTTGGTTCTGTGTGTTGCACCTTGATCCTGTAGTAATGCTGTCTCTTTTGGCTGTATTCGTATATTATTAAATGACAATTAAACTTTTAACGATTAATTGATGTTGACAGGGCCTATTCCACACTGTATCACAAATAAAATAAATAAATAAAAATACCCCAGGCTCTTATCTTGTTAAGCAGCCTCGTGTGGTACTTTGTCAAAGGCCTTCTGAAAACCCAAGTAAACAACATCTATTGACTCTCCTTTGTTTATCCTGCTTGTTATTTCCTCAAAGAATTCCAACAAATTTGTCAGGCAAGATTTTTCCTTTCGATATCCATGTTGACTTCAGCCTATTTTATCATGTGCCTCCAAGTATACTGAAACCTCATCCTTAGTAATAGACTCTAATATCTTTCCAACCACTGAAATCAGACTAACTGGCCTGTAATTTCCTTTCTTCTGCTTCCTTCCCTTCTTAGAGAGTGGAGTGACTTTTGCAATTTTCCAGTCCTCAGGAATCATTTCAGAAGCTATTGATTCTTGAAAGATCACTACTAATGCCTCCATAACCTCTTCAACTACCTCTTTCAGAACCCCAGTGTGATCCATCTGGTCCAGGTGATTTATCTACCTTCAGTTTCCCAAGCACCTCCTTCTTGTTAATAGCAACTACAGTCACTTTTGCCCCTAACACTCTCAAATTTCTGACATACTACTAATGTCTTCCACAGTGACAAAAATACTTATTAGTTTCGTTTGCCATTTCTTTGTCTTTTCCAGCATCATTTTCCAGTAGTCCGATATCCACTCTCACCTCTCTTTTACTCTTTAAATATCTGAAAAAAACTTGACCAGAGATTTACCAGGAGCATAACTCCCCATCTCAGCTCCGACTTCTGTGCCTGTGCACTGGAGCAGTGAAAAGCCTTCAGGTTTTTCAGCCTGCCAAGCACCTTCTCCTTAGTAATAACAGCTACACTCACTGCTGCCCCTGACACTCTCGCAATTCTGGCATTCTGCTAGCATCTTTCACAGTGAAGACTGCTGCAAAATGCTTATTAAGCTCCTCTGCCATTTCTTTGTCCCCCATTACTGCCTCTCAATCATCATTTTCCAGCGATCTGATATACACTCTTGTCTCTTTTTCTCTTTATATATCTGAAAACAAGCCTTGTACCTCCCTCCAATCCATGCACGTACAGCCCCTTCCTTTCCAGTCTGCTCCCTTCATTTCCACTCCTGACACTTGACCCGAAACCTCGAACCTTTATTCCCGTCCATAGACACTGCCTGACCTGTTGAGTTCTTCCAGCATTTTGTGTGTTGCTCAAGGTTTCCAGCATCTCCAGAAGCTCCTGTGTTTATAGAAACCATAGAAACCATAGAAACTACAGCACAGAAACAGGTCTTTTGGCCCTTCTTGGCTGTGCCGAACCATTTTCTGCCTAGTCCCACTGACCTGCACATGGACCATATCCCTCCATACACCTCCCATCTATGTATCTGTCCAATTTATTCTTAAATGTTAAAAAAGAACCCGTGTTTATCACTTCGTCTGGCAGCTCATTCCGTACTCCCACCACTCTCTGTGTGAAGAAGCCCCACCTAATGTTCCCTTTAAACTTTTCCCCCCTCACCCTTAACCCATGTCCTCTGGTTTTTTTCTCTCCTTGCCTCAGTGGAAAAAGCCTGCTTGCATTCACTCTATCTAGACCTATCATAATTTTATATACCTCTATCAAATCGCCCCTCATTCTTCTACGCTCCAGGGAATAAAGTCCTAACCTACTCAACCTTTCTCTGTAACTGAGTTTCTCAAGTCCCGGCAACATCCTTGTAAACCTTCTCTGCACTCTTTCAACCTTATTTATATCCTTCCTGTAATTTGGTGACCAAAACTGAACACAATACTCCAGATTCGGCCTCACCAATGCCTTATACAACCTCATCATAACATTCCAGCTCTTATACTCAATACTTTGATTAATAAAGGCCAATGTACCAAAAAACTCTCTTTACGACCCTAACTACCTGTGACGCTACTTTTAGGGAATTTTGTATCTGTATTCCCAGATCCCTCTGTTCCACTGCACTCCTCAGTGCCTTACCATTAACCCTGTATGTTCTACCTCGGTTTGTTCTTCCAACGTGCAATACCTCACACTTGTCTGTATTAAACTCCATCTGCCATTTTTCAGCCCATTTTTCCAGCTGGTCCAAGTCGCTCTGCAGGCTCTGAAAACCTTCCTCACTGTCTACTACACCTCCAATCTTTGTATCATCAGTAGATTTGCTGATCCAATTTACCACATTATCATCTAGATCATTGATATAGATGACAAATAACAATGGACCCAGCACTGATCCCTGTGGCACACCACTAGTCACAGGCCTCCACTCGGAGAAGCAATTCTCTACTACCACTCTTTGGCTTCTTCCATTGAGCCAATGACTAATCCAATTTACCACCTCTCCATGTATACCTAGCGACTGAATTTTCCTAACTAACCTCCCATGCGGGACCTTGTCAAAGGCCTTACTGAAGTCCATGTAGACAATATCCACTGCCTTCCCTTCATCCGCTTTCCTGGTAACCTCCTTGAAAAACTCCAATAGATAGGTCAAACATGACCTACCACGCACAAAGCCATGTTGACTCTCCCTAATATGTCCCTGTCTATCCAAATGCTTGTAGATTCTGTCTCTTAGTACTCCCTCCAATAACTTACCTACTACCGATGTTAAACTTACCAGCCTATAATTTCCCCAATTACTTTTCGATCCTTTTTTAAACAACAGAACAACATGAGCCACTCTCCAATCCTCCGGCACCTCACCTGTAGACAGCGACATTTTAAATATTTCTGCCAGGGTCCCTGCAATTTCAACACTAGTCTCCTTCAAGGTCTGAGGGAACACTCTGTCAGGTCCTGGGGATTTATCCACTTTAATTTTCCTCAAGCCAGCAAGGACCTCCTCCTTTTCGATCTGTACAGTTTCCATGATCTCACTACTTGTTTCCCTTAATTCCATAGACTTCATGCCAGTTTCCTTAGTAAATACAGACGCAAAAGACCTATTTAAGATCTCTCCCCCATTTCCTTTGGTTTCGCACATAGCCGACCACTCTGATCTTCAAGAGGACCAATTTTATCCCTTACAATCCTTTTGCTCTTAATATACTTGTAAAAGCTTTTTGGATTATCCTTCACTTTGACTGCCAAGGCAACCTCATGTCTTCTTTTAGCCCTCCTGATTTCTTTCTTAAGTATTTTCTTGCACGTCTTATACCCCTCAAGCACCTTATTTACACCCTGCTTCCTATACATGTCATACAACTCCTTCTTCTTCTTTATCAGAGTTGCAATATCCCTTGAGAACCAAGGTTCCTTATTCCTATTCACTTTGCCTTTAATCCTGACAGGAACATACAAATTCTGCACTCTCAAAATTTCTCCTTTGAAGGCTTCCCACCTACCGATCACATCCTTGCCAGAGAACAACCTGTCCCAATCCACGCTTTTTAGATCCTTTCTCATTTCTTCAAATTTGGCCACCTTCCAGTTCAGAACCTCAACCCTTGGACCAGATCTATCCTTGTCCATGATCAAGTTGAAACTGATGGTGTTATGATCACTGGAACCAAAGTGCTCCCCTACACAGACTTCTGTCACTTGTCCTAACTCGTTTCCTAACAGGAGATCCAATATTGCATCCCCTCTAGTTGGTCCCTCTATATATTGATTTAGAAAACTTTCCTGAATACATTTTACAAACTCTAAACCACCTTGACTCCTAACAGTATTGGAGTCCCAATCAATATATGGAAAATTAAAATCCCCTACCACCACAACTTTATGTTTCCTGCAGTTGCCTGCTATCTCTCTGCAGATTTGCTCTTCCAATTCTCGTTGACTATTGGGTGGTCTGTAATACAATCCCACTAATGTGGCTGTACCTTTCTTGTTTCTCGGCTCCACCCATAAGGACTCAGTAGACAAGCCCTCTAATCTGTCCTGCCTGAGCACTGCTGTAATATTTTCCGTAACAAGCAATGCTACTCCCCCACCTTTCATTCCTCTGCCTCGATCACATCTGAAACATCGGAACCCTGGAATATTAAGCTGCCAGTCCTGCCCCTCCTGTAGCCAAGTTTCACTAATTGCTATAACATCATAATTCCACGAGTCAATCCACACCCTCAACTCATCCGCCTTCCCCGCAATACTCCTAGCATTGAAATATATACACCTCAGAAGATTTTTACCACCACTCACAACCTTTCTATTAGCGGATTTGCTTGAACTTTTAACATCATTTATTTTCACCCCAGCCACACTGTCAGCTCTGGCACTCTGGTTCCCATCCCCCTGCAAATCTAGTTTAAAGCCTCCCCAAAAGCACCAACAAACCTCCCTGAAAGGATATTGGTCCCCCTGTAGTTCAAGTGTAACCCGTCTCTCTTGTATAGGTCCCACCTGCCGCAGAAGAGGTCCCAATGATCCTGAAATCTGAAACCCTGCCCCCTACACCAGTTCCTCAGCCACTTGTTCCTCCTCCAGAGCATCCTATTCCTACCCTCACTGGCACCTAGCACAGGTAGCAATCCTGAGATTACCACCCTCGAGGTCCTGCTTTTCAACTCCCTACCAAGCTCTCTATACTCACTCACCAGGACCTCCTCACTCTTCCTTGCTATGTCATTGGTACCGATATGCACCACGACATCTGGCTGATCACCCTCCCACTTCAGAATGTCATGCAATCGATCAGAGACATCCTTGACCCTGGCACCCGGGAGGCAACAAACCATCCTGGATTCTCTGTCACGACCACAGAACCTCCTATCTGTACCTTATGATTTAGATTCTGATCTCTCTTAGTACTCACTGAAGAATTGGTTTGGTACATACACTCTTGTCACTTAACAGGGCTCTGAGTGTAATGAACAGTACTTAGGCACTGCACTGACTCAAACTCACACACAGCGTTGGCATAGATGATCCCGCGTGATATGCTGTCATAGGGTTGGGCTCTTCAGTTTCTGTCAGTCACGAGTCATCCCAGATGTTATGCTCTGAGCTTCTGGACAATTCTAGCAAGGCCAAAATGTAATGCCTTCTGTAATTACCTTTGAGAAGATGGTGAGTTCTGGAGCACAGTTATGCTATAGTCTGGTTTTACAGCCTTTGCTACATCACTTGCTTTAGCAAGATGATCCATTAGTTTTTTCCAACTCCCTCTTTGTTGTCTTTAGCTCTTCGCCCTCTGGTTTTAATTCATTTGTTTCAAGTACCATATTTAGTTAGCATATCCCTGGCAAATTTCATTTAACTCTCTCGTGTAGCCGGAAAATGGCTAAGCTTTTGGAACTGCTAGTCTTTAAAACCAATTCAGAAAGTGACTCGTCATCAAAGGTTAAAGAAGCAATGCATCAATACACACGTCGAGATAACTTTGAACTCTGGATTGTCCAGCTGCCCCACGTCCCAGTCCTCCTTTTCAATTAGTGTTTGTTTTGATCTCTCAGCTTCCTCTTCCACCTTCCTCTCCTCCGTTCATGAACACAGTGAAGAGACATTGTCTCCTTGTCTTGCCATTCCTTCTACTAATTTGCATTTTACTTTTAACTCTGCAGTTATTCATCATTTTTTCTTGGCCTTTCTGTCAACCTATGCCTGCTATCTCTTGAGATTTACTCAACCCAATTCTGTACAGATTTGCTTTTTCACCTGCAGTGTTGATCCATGGCAAACCGTTTGTTTGTTACGCGTTGTTCCACTCTCAGAAATCCTACAAGTAAGCCATTTTTGTGGGAGTTCAATTACCCTGCAGTTTCCTCATAGTAATCGGCCAAAACTCATGCTTCTTGATTCACCAGTTTACAAAGGCAAGTGCAAGAACCTCAGCAGGCCAGGCAGCATCTATGGAAAAGAGTGAACAGTCAATGTTTCGGGCCAAGACCCTTCATCCGGACTGGAAAAGAAGATGATACATCAGAACAAGAAGCTGGAGGAGGGGGAGGAAGAAGTACAAGGTGAGAGGTAAAACTGGTAGAGTGGAAGGGGTGAAGTAAAGAGCTGGAAGTTGATTGGTGAAAGAGGGCACCTGATAGGAAAGGATAGAAGACTGTGGAAGAAAAGGAAGCGGGGGGAGGACCCCAGGGGGAGGTGATGAGCAGGTAAGGAGATAAGGTGAGAGAAGGAAACAGGAAGGGGGGGCACAATTACCAGAAGTTTGAGACATCAATGTTCATGCCGTCAAGTTGAAGGCTACCTGGATTCGAATATAGCTATATAGCTATATGGACAGGAAAGGAATGGAGGGTTATGGGCTGAATGCAGGTCGGTGGGACTAGGTGAGAGTAAGCGTTCGGCATGGACTAGAAGGGCCGAGATGGTCTGTTTCCATGCTGTGATAGTTATATGGTTATAAGGTGTTGCTCCTCCTCGTTGTGGCAGTAGAGGAGGCCATGGACTGAAATGTCAGAATGGGAATGGGAAATAGAATTGAAATGTGTGGCCTCCAGGAGAGCACGTTTTTTTCTGGTTATGGAGCATAGGTGCTCAGCGAAGCAGACTCCGGATCTACGCTGGATATGCCTGTTCCTGCAAGGAACTGCAGAGAGTTGTGGATGCAGATCATCACATCACAGGAGCCAGCCTCGCTTTTATAGACATTGTCTATACTTTTCACTGCCTCAGTAAAGCAGACAGAATAACCTAAGACCCTCTTTCAGCTTGGACATCCTTTCTTCTCCCTTCTCCCAGCAGGATGAAGATACAAAAGCCTGAAAGCACGTACTACCAAGCTCAAGGACAGCTTTTATTCCACCGTTAGCAGACTCAAACAGACATCTTGTACAAAAAGGTGGACTCTTGGCCTCCCAATCTACCTCATTGTTTACCTGCACTGTATTTTGTTGGTAGCTTTTACACTATATTCTGTGTTGATATTGTTTTACCTTATTCTACCACAATACACTCTGCAATGATTTGATCTCTATGAACAGCAAGCTTTCCACTGTATCTTTTTATTTATTTATTTATTTTTGCTCAGCATAAACAAAACTTTCAATTTACAGATGCATTTACATTTACATTTCTTCCCCTCATAGATAGCAGCTATCAGAACACTTCCATCAAAATATAGACATCACCCCAACATCCTGTACAAAAGCCCTTATTGGTATAGCAGACAGGTTTACATCTACATACTGCAGAAAAGGTTGCCATGTTTTATGAAAACTATTTGTTTTTGAGTGTACCATACACATCAAAAAGTCCAAAGGAATGTATTCCATGATTAATTTACGCCAACCAAAAAGTCCAGGGGCCTTATCGGATATTCAACAAAGTAAAATGTTCTTCCTTGCACAAAAAGTTAGGATGTTAAAAAGTTTTTTCTGATGTGCATTAATAATATGACTGCTGGGTAAGCCTAAGAGAAAAGGCACTGGGTCCATTTCAAGGCCCATCTTCAGAATCTTTTCCATTTTACCCAAAATATCACTCCAGTATGCCTGAAGCTTGGGACAAGACCAAAAACAGTGGGTGAAAGTTCCAGTATTTACTTTACATTTAGAACACATTGGAGAAACCCCGTCTTAAATTTCGAGAGACAATCTGGAGTCAGATGGGCTCTATGCAGAATTTTGAGTTGCAGTGCTTTAGTACTATTACAAACTGAAATTTTCTTTGCAATATCACAGATGTCTTCCCATGTTTCAGCTGTAAATTTCTACTCCCAGCTCTCCCTCCCAGACCCTTCCCAGCTGCTCTGCCTCTCCACAAGAACATTCCCTCAGGATGCTGTAAAAAGTACTAATAGAGACTTCACCCTTTGAACAAAACATCCTCTTTTCTATGTCAGAACTATGGAAATCAGTTAACAATGACGTCTTTTTCTGTATATAATCTCTTATCTGAAAGAAATGAAAAAGACCCTTGTTGGGTATGTTAAATTTCTGTACTATTTGTCTAAAAGACATCATCGTTCCTTCATCCAACAAATCTCCTAGATGGAAAATACCCTTAGAAATCCAAGGTTTAAATCCAGAATCCAATATGCCAGGCTGAAAATCTGGACTGCTGGTTATTGGAGTGAAGGGTGATATTTACGCTGCGTTGCCCTCAATTTGTCGCACTGCCCTCCGAGCGCTGACTGTGTTAATTGTTATTGGATTGCGACAATATTCCTTAACTAGTTTGATCTTACTGAGGAAATGCAAATTAATAAGAGGGCATTTTGCTTGTGAAGCTTCAATATCTAGCCAAATTGAGGAGGGGTCCCTGCAAACCCAGTCAACCTCATAAGATAAAAAGGAACTTAATTGATATTTTCTGATGTCTGGAAAATCCAGACCCCCTAGAGTACTGGGAAGCTGTAACTTAGACATTTTAATATGGGGTCTTTTTTTGTTCCAGATGAAAGAAACAAACCAGCCATTTATTTTTTTAAGTATTTGTTGGGTAAAAATGACTGGAATCATTCGTATTAGGTAGAGCAGATGAGGAAGAATGTTCATTTTGAGCAAGGATATTCGGCCAAGCCAAGAAATGGTAAGAGTGCTGCATTGCTCAAGATCCTGTTTGATTTTGACAAATAACTGTGTAAAGTTAGCTTTGAACAATTGATCAAACGTAGATGTGATAAATATGCCTAAGTAAACAAAACCTGTCTGCGACCTTTTAAAGGGGAAAACACCCTGAATGTCAGGTACTTGCTGCAGATTCCCCAGAGGCACAGCCTCTGATTTAGTAAAGTTTATTTTATAACCTGAAAAGGCACTAAATGAATTGATGCATTGTATAAGGTGGTGCACTGATATAGCAGGGTTTGATAAGAAAATTAGAACATCGTCTGCGTACAATGTAATTTTATGTGACTTTAGTCCTATGTCTGGAGCAGATATTTTGGGGTCTTGTGGAATAGCCTCAGCCAATGGCTCGATCACTAGTGTGAAAAGTAGTGGTGATAAAGGGCAGCCCTGCCGGCTGCCCCTCAGAATACTAAAATTATCCGACCTAATACCATTAGTGAGAATCGCAGCCAAAGCGTCACTATAAAGAACCTTCACCCACTTAATAAAATTATTGCCCAAACCAAATTGTTCTAAAGTGAAAAAAAGATATGGCCATTCGACACGATCAAAGGCCTTTTCTGCATCTAAGGAAACCACCAAGCTGTCCACTGCCTGTTGTTGGCATGCCTGAATCACATTAAATAATCTTCTGATATTGTTAGATGATCTATGGCCTTTTACAAAACCCGTCTGATCCTCTTTTATAATAAAAGGGTAACACAGTTTCTAATTGCAATGCTAAGGTTTTAGATAAGATTTTAAAGTCAACATTTAACAATGAAATAGGCCTGTAGGAGGCATAATTTTCAGGGCTCTTTCCTTTCTTAAGAATTAGGGAGATATTAGCTTCTCTCAATGAAGGTGGGAGGAGACCACAACTAAAAGCATGATTGAACATGTTTAGCATAGGCTCTGATAATAATCCTGTGAACTCTTTATAGAATTCACTAGTGAGTCCATCAGGACCAGGGGCCTTCCCACTTTGGAGCTGTCTCACAGCTTCCTGTATCTCATGAATAGATAACGGAGCAATGAGGAGGGACTCTTGTTCAGAAGAAATGCCTAGGAGATCTAAATTCCTGAAAAAGTACTCCATCCTAGATTGTCCATCATTGCATTGCTCAGATTGGTACAATTTAAGATAAAAATTCTTAAGCACAACATTAATCATTTTAGAATTACTAGTGAGGGCTCCTGTCCCATCCCTAATTAAAGCAATAGTCTGAGAGGCATTTTTCTTTCTAGCCAAATAAGCCAAATACCTACCTGGTTTTTCACCATGTTCAAACAATCGTTGTTTAGCAAATGTCAATTTTCTTTTGGCTGCTTGTGTAAGTAAAGAATTTAGTGCACAGCGTAGGGCTGTGATATTCTGTAACTTAGCTGCAGAATGCTTATGAATATAATCCTTTTTAGCTGCCGCAAGCCTTGCTTCCACTAGGCGCTGCCGTTCCACAGCTTGTCGCTTCTTACTAGCAGAGAAGGAGATAATTAATCCCCTTGCACAGGCCTTAGCGGTTTCCCAGAGCAACGATGGACTACTAGCTGATTTGGAATCAATAGATACGAAAGTTTTAAATTCAGCAGTAAAGTAGTCTATACATTTATTATCTTTTCGAATAAAAGTATTCAGCCTCCAATGTCTAGATTGTGCTGAATTATCTTTGGGCTTAATATTTAAATATACGGCTGCATGGTCAGAAATAGCGATATTTCCAATTGTGCAGGATGCAACTAAATCTAGGAGCATTTTGGGGGTTAGAGTAAAGTGTATTTTGTTATAACACTTGTGTGGATTAGAAAAAAATGTGAAGTCTTTGTCTGAGGGATATAACAACCTCCAGACATCCACAAGTCTTAGTTCTCCACATAAGCCCATGACTTGTTTGGACTGTGAGGAGAGCAATGGGGGACCACTAGGCACTCTGTCCATCAATAGGTCCAGGAGGCAATTAAAATCCCCACCTACAATAATGTTTTGTATTGAAAAGCTTGTAAGTTTGGAAAAAGCATCTATTAGGAATTTGAGAGGATGAGCTGGAGGGCAGTAAACCTTGAGAATATCATATTCCTCTCCATATATTGAAGCCTTAACAATCACATATCTCCCATACTTATCCTTAATGCAGTCTAATAAATTAAAAGGTAGGTTCTTCCTAATTAAAATGGCCACCCCCCTACTCCTGGTATTAAAAGATGAAAAATAGACTTGATCAAATTCACTCTGTTGCAGTTTTAGATGTTCTTAATCATATAAATGTGTCTCCTGCACTAAGGCTATGTCTACCCTTTCCTTTTTCAGGTTTA
Organism: Mobula hypostoma; assembly: GCF_963921235.1. Lineage (NCBI taxonomy): Eukaryota > Metazoa > Chordata > Chondrichthyes > Myliobatiformes > Myliobatidae > Mobula > Mobula hypostoma. Next base: position 30,927,855 of record NC_086104.1, read on the forward strand.
ATAGGATTTTCTTTCTCTTGATTGGTGAATGACTCCCCTTAATGTTCAAAGTGCACAATCTTAATATATTACTGGTCATAACCCTTTATAACAATCATTTGACTCTGGAGGAGAAGAAACCCGACTTAAGAACAGCTGAGCAGCAATAAGTGAATCTAAAAAACACACACAAAAAAAAATGAAGCGCCAACAACGCTGAACAAGAGGACGTACCCCACACTTAAAGGGGATATCTGAACCTTCTAGCACCCCATATTCTGCCCCACTGCCAATATGGCATTTAAGTTCCTCAAAAATGTAAACAGGGCATAATTTATCAATCCACTGATTTGTTACAATCATGTTTAAGCTCCTTCAGGCCTGAGCAGCACCGCTAATTTAAATAAATAATGAAACTATATTAATCAAAACAAATACATTACCCATCCTATAGGATATCTTGCTGTCGAGTAATGCAAAGGTAAAATAAAACGAGCATGGAGCATGTTATCGCCCATAACCAGGAATACACAATATATACATTCTTTAGCCCAACGTGTCTACAAAAGTTTTAGCTTTGCCAGGAGAATCAAATATCTTGGTGGTCCCATTGTAGGTGATCTTCAGCGCTGCTGGGTACAGCATAAAGTACCGGATTCCAGATTCTCTCAGCCGCTTCTTTACCTGGTCGAATTCCTTGTGCTTCTGAAAAATGGCTGCCGAAAAATCTTGGAAAATCATAAGCCTGGATCCCTCATATATTAAAGCCTGGGCATCAGTCCCGCGGCATCTCGAAGCCTCCATCACTCTTTGCTTATCACCGAAATCATGGAACAGCATGAGGACAGGTTGAGGGCATTGGTCTGGGCCCGGTTTTCGAGCCAGCATACATGAGCTCTTTCCACTTTAATGCGTCCAGCCTTGGTTTCCAAATCAAGGAAATTAGGCAGCCAGCCCTCAAAAAATTTCGCTGGCTGGCTGCCTTCTGTACCTTCAGGTAGACCAATAGTTCGTATGTTCTTCCTCCTGCTTCTATTCTCAAGATCATCGATATGGTCAGACAGGCTTTGAACTTGCTTTTCGAGCGCCCGGATGCGGCTCTGGGCCTGATCAGCTACAGTCTCTACCACGGAGGCTTGGCCCTTGGCCTCGGTCATTCTCGCATCAAGATTTTTAAGCTCCAACGTGTGGTTCTGGAGTGTTAGAGAGAGTGGACCCAGCTTCTCGTCCATCATTTTGGATATGTTCTCCGTCACTTCCTGAATCACTTGACGAAAAGCTGCGTCCGACATGTTAGCATAGCAAGCAGCAGCTAGCTCCTCAGCCCCGGGAAACCGCTCTGTGCAGTCCGTCCTGGCCGCCTTTTTAGTGCTTTTTGATGACACAGTGTTGAAGCAGCTCAAAAAAAAGTACTCATCAATGTTCATGTTATTAAATCCGACACTTGGGCATTAAAAAAAGTTGGAACGTTTGGTTTATATGCGAAATTATCAGTGTTGCGGTGCTGAGCTCAGCAAGCAGACCTTCCACTGTGCCGCCATCTTGAAAAACCTTCCACTGTATCATGATACATGTGACTACTAATACCTTATTTTAAGCATTGACAGTAGTGCCGTTGATCACCTGGTTTGATACCAATGGGAAAGTGATGGATATACCATAGTACGAGGGTACACATTATGGTGTGTACATTTTCGGTTGGAGTGGTGGTCCATAGTGTTTTGTGGGTGCACAGTTTTGAGCTGCCATATCTGTTCTGAGTTGAACCTAATGGACACTAATATAGTGATGTACAACAAGATGGAAGTCCTTGGTGTGAAGGCAGAATTGTGTCCCCACAAGGACTGTATGCGGGTCATTTCTACCAAACACATGTATACCGCCAAACGAAACAACATTTCCCCAGACCAAGGTGCACAACACAGTGCCTATAACTCACTCATAACACATAAAATAATATTATCGCAAATAAATTCATGAATAATAAGGTGCAGTTGCGACACAAGTTAAAATGTAAACAGTATAAAACTACTGGTGCTTCGTGTGTAATGAGACTTGGATGGTGGCAGGGAGTTCCATAGTCTCATGGCCTGGGGGAAGAAGCTGTTTCTCATCCAAACAATCCTTGTCTTGCTGCTCTGGTACCTCCGGCCTGATTATAGGGGGTCAAAGAGATTGTTGGATGGAGTGGAGGGGTCATTGACAATGCTAAATGCCCTGAGTGCATAGAGCTCCTGGTAATATTTCAGATAAGACCATAAGATATAGGAACAGAATTAAACCATTTGGCCCATTGAGTCTGCTCTACCATTTCATTATGGCTGATCCAATTTTCCTCCCAGCCCCAATCTCCTGCCTTCTCCCCATATTCCTTCAAGCCCTGACCAATCAAGAATCTATCAAGCACTGCCTTAAATATATATAAAGACTTGGCCTCCACAGCTGCCTGTGGCAAACAATTCTACAGATACACCACTCTCTGGCCAAGGAAATTCCTCTTCATCTCTATTCTAAAAGGGTGCCCCCTCTATTCTGAGGCTGTGTTCTCTGGTCTTGGACTCTCCCACCTCAAGAAACATATGTCCCCACATCCACTCTATCAAGGCCTTTCACCATTCAATACTTTCACCATTCAATAAATTTCAATGAGGTCAGCCCTCATTCTTCTGAATTCCAGTGAAACCAGCCCCAGAGCCATCAAAAGCTCTCATATGACAAGCCGTTTAATCCTGGAATCGTTTTCATCGAACCTCCTGTGAACACTTTCCGGTTTTGACTGTTTACTCTTTCCATAGATGCTGCCTTGCCTGCTGAGTTCCCTCCCGCAGTTTGTGTGTGTTGCTTTAAACTGGTTTGACGTGTTTAATCGGTGGTCTGTATTCAGGAATTAGCATAACAGGTAAGTGGTCAGAGTATCAAAGGTGGGGGTGGGGAACAGCTTTGTAAGCACCATAGATGGTTGGTATAAACCAGGACTAATGTGTTCTCACCTGATAACAAAGTAAATACGCTGATAGAATTTAGCCAGGACTGATTTTAAGTTAGTCTGGTTGAAATCGCCAGCAACAGTAAAGAAATCATGGGGGGGGGGGGCGCATTTGTATGTCACTGATGATGCCATAGAGCTCACAACATTAGCACAGTGGAGGATTTCTACCAATACTCCATTGACTGGTACACATACCATTGATTTAGTGAGGAAGAGGTTAAATTGTTTGATTCCTTCTTGTTGGTTCTCTCATCCCTGGCCACTGTCTTGTGTAGCTGATGCTTGAGGTCATGAGAAACAGCATTCAGATTTTTGTTTCAATAGAAAATTTATGACCAGGAGCCCAGTGGGCCAATTGCTCTGTCATATATGCTGGTGTATGAAGTGCATCTAGACATAGCCAGTAGAATATTCAGCAAGGCTGAAACTGGAGAACAATCTCATCCCACTTTACACATCTGCTCTCCTAGTTCATCTCCGGAGTCATCAGTTGAAGAGGTTGGCATCTAGCCAGGTTCATTACTGGTCTGACTGTGCAGGTGAATTGGGGTGAAAAGATGCAATAATCAAACAAGCTTTTCCAGGTACTGCTGACTCAGAAAGGAGTGCTGGTACAGATGTGCTCTTTTTGTTATTCTTAAACACTGCCAGGGTAATTATCATATCCTCCAGAGGAGACTTTCAGGATCCGGGATTGATGTTGTAACTGAGCCAATTGGCCTCCACTAACATATCCAGAACTAGAGCATCAGCTGAAACTACTTTTCGGTAATGGTTTGGACCAAATGCCCTGTTTCAAGCGTGTAGGTTATATGAAATCCTGTGTAATTTCCTTTTCAGATTAAGAACGCCTAAGGCATTACTTCTACATGAAATAAACAGGCAAGAAACTTGTGTAGTTCACAGATAGTTGACACCAACAGTTTACACCCACTGGTATTATCAGGCAAAAGTATGATTTTACAAAGGGCAGATCACTTGTTCATTATAATAGGTTATTAAGGAAACATGATCTGTAGGCATCATTGTAATGGAGTATTAATTTTCTCTCTCTATCACAAGGTAGGGTATTCATGTGCCTCTGGTAACATAGTTATATAACTGAATATGATCCATTCTCAGATTTAGTACAGATACTGAAGCAGCATGATTATCATAAAAGAGCACTTGGATATGTGCTAAATTGTATCTAAAAATGGACATCAGTAAAACATAGAAAAGACAGAAGGTCTTGTGAGGAGAAGCGTGCTTGTATTTGACTTCAGAAAGAGGCAAGAGTGTTCAATTCAACGAAAAGGCGGCAGGCAGAAGGTAAGAGAAAATTATTTCTTGGAACCACCTACGTGAGTCAGTGATATTTCTGGATGAAAGAGATTGCTAAAGTTGATGTTTGGTATGCTGCCTCTCTCTTTAACTCCTGCGATCCACCCACTGCAGCTTCTGCACCCTGTGATCACTAATATTCTCTGAAACAAATGTAAACCCTTGCTTTCATAGAATTCTGGATCCCAAAGAGGTTATTAGGAAAGCAATCACACTTGCACTGCGTAGGTCGATCGAGATTACAAAATAAACATCAGCCTGTGTGCCCAGGCACTGCAGCAGGAAGTTTAATACAGTTAGTGTGGAATTGGAAGAATCAGACAGTTTCCTCCTGATTGCGCAGAAGTACTGGGCTCAGCTAGCACGGACCCATCCCTGCTCAGGGCTGAGCGTGCCTCATCCTGACAGGAGAGCTGAAAGCTCTTTAGTATCCACAAACTGCCTGACAAATTAAAATGAGATCAGATTACCAAAATTGGGACACCTCTTCACCATCTGAACAAGTAGCCAAGGACAGACAGGATAAATGTCAAAACCTTGGTGTTTTCTTAAACATTTTTGAAAGCTGTGGGTTTCAGTCTGGCAGTAAAGAGAGTAGCTGTTGTTATTATATCTTATGAGTCTATGAAAGCTGTTTAACAATTAGATAAGCTCAGTTTTAAAACCGAGTCTTCCTCATTTTTTTTTGATGATCAAAGATTTACTGGTTATAATTTGCATTCTGATTGGTTTTGATGGCTTTGTGTATTCTTGAGTATGGTTTCAGCCATGACTTCAGGTCCGGTCACTTCCTAGGCTTCAGAATGTAGGAGTGTGGTATCACTGAATGTCCAGTTTGATCATTCATGCAATCTGAGGAGAACCTTCAATTAACCAAACTCACTGTAGTTCCCACACATTGGAGGTGGCCAGTGCAAAGGCAGCTGAGTAGCTTGGTAGCAATAGAGAATTATGTTAAAGAAAAGGTTACTAACAAGGTGTGCGGTATTATGGGATATGTCCAGATTTCTCTATCTTTCCATCAGTCTAGTAGGGTCTCTGTTTCCCACCACTGAGACAGAACAAAATGGGATTACAAGGTTTCTACCTATAAAGCCACTGTCAGGCCCAGGGTATCGAGATGCAGGATGACCTCGAGCTGTCCATAAAATGGCTCAACCATCCTTTACATCATTGTGTACGTCAGGCTCGGGGTGCATGTAAGGCATGTGATCAATTGTTGGTATTATTGATCCATAGTCAGCCAGGAATGAACTGAACAAGTGTGTGTGATAAAACATGTTTCACTTCATTCTGTGGAGATACCCAACAGCCTTCTCCCTGCCAATGTAATAATAAACCTTGAAGCTGGGAATGGATATGGATTCTTTACTGAATGATTTTTTAATAGTTCAATTTCCCCAAAATCATATTACAGTGTATATAGTGTAAACAATTGTAATTTATAGAAATAACATTGCCTTAAGTACTAAAGTTGTCAAATACAATGAATAACCATGTACTGATGATGAATAGGAATATCCACAATAACAACTTTAACAAGCAGACCTGGGGAAAAGGACTCAGGTTCAGACACGGACATAGAAAAAATAAAGGGCAGCATAAATCTTGCTGCCATTAGCGTGGGACTGGAGCAAGGATACAGCTCAGAACAAACGGGGTTCTATCAGAAACCTTGGTCTTTATGTTAAAGCATATGATAAATATGAGAATTGATAGAGAGAGGGCAAAAGATGACTGATCAAACTGAAGTGAGCTGACAGTATAAGAAAGCGATCTTACCAACAGGAAGAGCTGCAGATATGCATGTCGTCTTAACCGGCTTTCTGGAAACACACTAGACAGAAGGTTTCATTTGATGCAATCATTGTGAAATTCCAGAATCACTTTTGGAGATGGAGATTGTTAGATCAGAAACCAACAACCAGAAATATTGTATAAGTGCATTGAAAAATATCATTATTGATCAGATGAGCAAGTTTAATCTAGCCTCTGCAGTTACATTAATAAGATTGCTATAAAAAGATCTGAACACAGACTTAGGAATGTAATATTAACCCCAGGCAGCAGAAAATAATTTCCTTATAACAAACATAGAGAGAGCAAAATTAACGCTGAGGAGTCCAGTACTAAAGCAGGTATATGACTACATTGGACGATTGGATTGATTTGAACCTGTCCAGTTGAAAATATAAATACTTGCTTGCACAGACATTATGAGCTGTTCAGAAATCAAAGACTCCATCAAGTGGAACCATTATTCAATCATTAGTGAGTGTACCTCCTTCAGATACTTTGATGGAAGGAAGGTTTTTGATGAAACAGCTGAAGGTGGCTGGACATGGATCACTGAAGAACTCCTGCATTTAGATTCAGGGATTTAATGGTTGAACTCAACAATCACAGGCTTCTGCCTTTGTGCAGGGTATGACTCCAACCATGGTAGTGTTTCCCCTTTGATGAATGTTGACCAGTTTTATCAGGACACCTGAATGCCAGACGTACATGGTGTCCTGATGCCAGAGGTAGTCACTCTCATCTTATATCTGGTACTCACCTCATAAGGACCAAGGCTGTGAAGAAGCCTCAAACTAAGTAGGCCAAGTAAAAGCTAAACTTGATGCTGGTGAGCATTTTGCTGGTAAGTAGGAGGTACTTGATAACACTGTCAACAATCCCTTCCATTAATTTGCTGATAATTGAAAGAAGATTAATGGTAGGTACCATTAATGGTAGATTGGATCAGTGAACTTGTGCAAATTTTCACATTGCTTGGTAATTACTAGTGTTGTTAACAGTAGTAGAACAATTTGGCTGGAGATGCAAGCTAGTTGTGAAGCACAGGTCTTCAGTGCTACCGCTGGGATGTTCTCTGATAATGTAGCCTTTGTGGGATCCATTGCTGTCCATGTTTTGTTTTAAAATGATGCAAAATGAATAACTTTGGCTGAGACTTTTGTGATGGTGGGTACCCCAGGAAGAAGCAGAGATGACCCTTCACTGAAAATGGTTACAAACGCTTCCACCTTCTCATTAGCACTCACATGCTGGGCCCTGCCACCTGACAGTGTAAAATAATGTAAGAAATACGCTAGGAGGCTTTGGGTAATCGCAAACACAAGAAAATCTGCAGATGCTGGAAATCCAAGACAAAACACACACAAAATGGTGGAGGAACTCAGCAGGTCAGGCAGCATCTATGGAAAAGAGTGATCGGTCGATGTTTCGGGCAGAGACCCTTCTTCAGGACTGAGGGGAAAGTGGGGGGGGGGGAGATGCCTGAATTAAAAGGTGGGTAAGGTTAGTGTAAAAGCAGTGGCTCCTATACTTTTTGTCAGTTTGCCTGCTGTGAGCAAGTATCTGGAGTAGCTAACAAGCAAGTGCACATTTGCCAAGACTGCAGGCACATGTACTGACAGCATTATTCACAATACGTCTTTTTCAGTGTCGTCTGGTTTCCATCAACATCACAACCATTTGTAGGTTAAATGACCACTAACAATTGTCTCTAGTATGGTGTGGGTGGTAGAATTGAAGGGAATGAGGGGAGAATATATTTTTGGGAATATTACTGGGAGAATGGGATTGCTCTTTTAAAGAGAGCAAGCTGTGTGGTTTATATACATAATTAAATCTGCATTATGTTCTTGATCGGGCATGTTTAGAATGGAGAAAAAATTTGAATAAACCACATATACCTCAAGCTGACTTTGCTTCCCACACATTACTCAACAATTCTGCATGTTACTTGTCCAGCTACCTGAAATGTGCTGTATATTTGCAGCTATTATGTGTGTCTACGTGTAGTAGGAGATGAGAGAACTCCAAAGCTTGGCCTGTTGCAAGTATATACATGTGAGGTTGCTATAATGGAAAATCCTACAAAAAGTAGTGGATACTGTCCAGTCCATCACGGGTAAAGCCCTCCCCACTATTGAGCTCATCTACAGAAAGTGTTGTCACAGGAAAGCAGCGTCCATCATCGGGACTCCCATCATCCAGGTCATGCTCTCTTCTCGCTGCTGCCATCAGGAAGGTGGTACAGGAGCCTCAGGACCCACACCATCAGGTTCAGGAACAGTTATTATCCCTCAGCCATCAGGCTCTTGAACCAAAGGGGATAATGTCATTCAGGAGAAGATGGCAGCACGACGCAGCGCACGCAGCTCTCTGGTGAAATGATATCATATCCATTAAATAGGGGCCGTGGACAATTCTGATTTGATGGAGACAGACGTGAAAGCACAGAGGAACATCTGGAGAAATTTCTGAAATGCCGGTTCGCTGCCGTTGTTACTGTGCGATCGGGAATCTTCTGGAGGGAAGGCCTCAAAATCCCCAGCTTTGCCTGCTGCTGGCAACCGAGGCTGAGGTCGAAGTGCTCGGATAGAGATGGTGCTCGGTACTTGGTGTCAGAGGGCTGATCGGAGGCTCGAAGTTTTCGGGCGACTCAGAGTCGGACTGTGGTTGGGCATGGCAGGGAGAGTTTTCTTCCTTCTCCTGTCTGCGTGAGATTTGGGACATTCGAGAGACTTCGAACTTTTTTACTGTGTCATCGCCTCTTCTTCATCAAGTTATGGTACTGTTGCACTGTTGTAACTATATGTTATAATTATGTGGATTTTGCTAGTTTTTCAGTCTTGGTCTGTCCTGTGTTTCTGTGATATCACACCAGAGGAATATTGTATCATTTCTTAATGCATGCTTTATTAAATGACATTAAAAGAGGACTGCATGTCCTCATAATTTTAAAACTTCACTTTCCCCATCACTGAACTATTCCTACAACATATGGACTCATTTTGAAAGACTCTTACCTTTCTTTCTTTTTGTATTTGCATAGTTTATTGTTTTTGCACACTGGTTTAGTGCCCAAGTTAGTGTGATCCTTCATTAATTCTATTACTGTTAGTATTCTATAATGGATTTTTTGAGTACCTTGCAAGAAAATGAATCCCAGGGTTGTATATGCTGACATATATGTACTTTGATAATAAATTTACTTTGAACTTTGGTAGTGCTGTGAGTTGCACTCTGTCTCAGGGAAAGGAACCACTGTTATGTTCACCTTTGGAGATTGCTAACGGCACATTATGTTCTTTCCCATTTCACCTCACTCCTTGCAGGTAGCAAAAGTGACAAATTACTGGTCGTTCTGGACGCTCTCTCGTACACTGAAATGCTGGTAATTTCTTTAATCAGATAGAAGTGCCTTATCTTGTATCCAGAATTGCAGCAAATGTCTCATATCTAATTACATGATAATTCAATTTCTAGATATAATGTCAGGGCCCCCACATGATCAGATCTGAGCAGTGAGTTTATATTAACCCCCACACACTGAAATTCTCAGTTTCTCACGAGGATAATTGAAGCACTTTACTAAGACAAAGTCTGATCCAAGTTTTCAAGCTGCTCCATTGTGCTTATTAAAGTCAAATTAATGGATTTACAGGAGTAAGGATAAACAATTCCCTTTACTCAGTTATTATTCACTTTCCCCCTCCACAATAGGGAAAACAAAGTGAACTAGAAATTCTGCAAAGGTAGAGTCATTTAAATATTTAGTGCAGACATCCTCTGCCTGTGAAGATAACATGGCAGATGTATTATCAAAATAGTATGGAACCTGTTGCACTCTGAAACTGGATGGGTCCAACTGCATGGATAGGAAAAGCTGAGAGGGATATGGACCAAATGTAGACAACTAGGATTGGCACTGGTAGGCAAGCTGGTCAACGTGGTCATGTTGAACTAAAGAACATGTTTCCATGCTGTATAACTCTGACTTAAATGATAATAATTTGGCTGAGTCTTACACAGAAAAGTTATCTCAAGCCCAGTGGGGAATGAAGTGATGTCATTGCTTTCACTGGCTCCAATAGGTGGACAGCAGAGCTTTACCTATTCGAGCAGACTTCTTTGCTCTGGGTGTTGCTTCAGCAAATGCAATACATTCCAAAGCCCTGGGCTGCATTCTCTGGAGAAATCTGAGCTCCGTGTCTCCCAGTGATCACAAACCACACCATAGGGATCCATCCACTCCTTGGGTAAAATATCTATTTAGGTCCTCGATATTAGACTACAGGAGGCATTGGAAAGTCATAATTATTCTATCCAAATGAATCCTCTGCATCGTCTCAAAATGGCTTCTACCACTCTATCTCTGAACAGCATTTCAAAGTCAAAGTAAAATTATTATCAAAGTATATATATGTCACCATCTACTATCTTAAGATGAATTTTCTTGCAGGCATTTACAGGAAAATAAAGAAATACAGTAGAATTTATGGAAAAACTATACATAAAGACTGTTAAGCAGCCAATTGTCAGGCCTGCACATATAGGCTCCTCCCAGTCTCTATCCAGCTGGTAGGAGTCACTTGCCATTTGTTTCTAACTCATCACCTGTGGCCTATTTAAACCTAGCTCTCATCCACAGACATGTTCACTCATCGAACCAACCAGTTTCAACCTAGTTTTCAGTTACACTGTTGCCTCTGGTGCTTAGTATCTGTTCTCTCTTGTTTTGTGGCTCCTTATGATTTGTTATTTTTGCAGTCCCGGGAGGGGGGAGAAGATGGCGGCGCGACGACAGCGCGTGTGGCCACTTCGGTGATGAATATCTGCTATTTGTCAAGTAGGGGACCGTGCACAATCCTAATTTGATGGAGACAGACGTGCGAGCACAGCTGAACATCTGGAAAACTTCTGAAATGACTGCTTTGCTACCGCTGCTTCTGTGTGGTAACCGGAATCTCCGGAGCTGAAGGCCCCAAAATCCTTGGCTTTGCGTGATTCAGCGGCCGGGAAGAGGTCAAAGGCGCTCGGCAGAGGATGGCGCCTGGGAGGCTGTATTGGAGAGGCTGCTCGGAAGCTCGGAGTTTTCGGACAGATGGACTCAGGGTTGGCTGGGGTCAGCTGCTTCCAAGGTATCGGCAAGTTGATGGTGCCTGGAGGTTTATGGCAGGGAGTTTCTCCCTTTTGCCGCCGCTATCAGGGACTCGGGAGTCGATCGACTCGGGAACTCTGAGACTTTTTTTACTGTGCCTATGGTCTGTTCTTTATCAAATTATGGTACTGCTTTGCACTGCTGTAACTATATGTTACAATTATGTGGTTCTGTTAGTGTCAGTCTTTGGTTTGTCCTGTTTTCTGTGATATCACCCCGGAAAAACATTGTATCATTTCTTAATGCATGTATGCATTTCTAAATGACAATAAAAGAGGACTGAGTGTTCTCATAATCTAATCTAACATTAAACTGCTTTGCTTTTGAGTCCGGCCTCCTTTATGTTTCTTGACAAGGTGAATGAAACATTGATTGACCCAGCAGAGGATGCTCCCCTAGAGGAAGTCTCCTGTCAACATGAGCACATGATCCAGAAGCAGCAGGAAGCCATTGACCATCTGCTCGCCACTCTCTTCCAACTCTGTCTCGATGCAGCAACCCTGCACCAGTCTGCCTTCTACCTCTGAGCCCCAGATTCCCGTGCCTGAATGCTTCGACGGTTTCCCAACCCGAGCCGCAACTTCCTGTTCCAATGCGTGTTGTAGTTTGAGCTCCAGCCGTCTCTGTATTCCACAGACCGAGACAAGATTGCCTTCCTCATCTCTCTCTCTTTCCTGGGCGAGCTCTGACCTGGGCCGCCGCTAACTGGGACAATAACTTTGCAATAATTATGAGGAGTTCACCCCGAGGTGCATGGTGATTTTGACCATCTGTAAAGTGGAAGGGAGGCAGCAGATCGGATACTTGGCCTGCATCAACGCTCACACTTGTTCCTGGATTACATGGTGGAACTCAGGACCCTCACGGCAGAGTGCAGCTGAAATGCGTAAGAGCCGCTGGTCCATTACCTTCGCAGCCTCTCGGAGCACCTGAAAGACTCTCTGTCTACCCGGCATAGCCATGGACCCAGAGAAATTGTGTGCCGTCATTGAATGGCCCCGACCGCAGTCCCTCAAAGAGTTAGAGCGCTTTTTGAGCTTCTCCAGCTTCTATCGTGGTTTTATCAGAAACTACAGCCAAATTGCTGCTCCTTAAACCTCCCTCTCTAAGGCTACGCCCACATTAGACTGTATAATTTTGAAAACACTGGTTTTGCGTAAAAACGACAGGCGTCCACACTAGGCGTTTTAAAAAATACCTCCATCCACATTAAAAAGGATATTTGGGCGAATCTCCTCCCACTGGGCATGCGTAGGGCACACAGAAAACAAGCGAAGAGGAAATGGTATACTTGGTGCGCGTTTGTCCAGTTACAGACTAGAAAAACTTAAAAGGAAGTTGCCAAACGAAAAACTTGGTGTGCGTTTGCCCAGAAACATTTCCTACAGCCATAGTCTCTTCACTGATGAAAGGGACGAAGCTACAACTAAATGCAATAAGGCTTGTTACTGGGCAAAAGTGAAATTTGCTGTTACCTCATTTGTTTGCCTTTAATTTTGCCATGTCTTTGTGTATTATTTTGCTGTACTTAACGTGCAATAAAACGAGTTTCTGGGCAAAAGTGACAATTGCATCTATTGAATGTTTGCATAAGCAATACATTTATAAAGCACCTTGTTAAATGTATAAAACCCGTCTGCATCAGTGTTATCTTGTACTTCCATACAATGTTACATTCGGCTGTTACACATCTATTGTCAGATATTGTTGTGGTGTTGGAGGTTGCGTTCAAGAAAACAATGAAATGCCATGCTGCCGCCATCATTTGTTCCGGCACGTCATGACAGCGTTTTTAAAATTAGCCGGTTACCCCGTACACACTACGCTGGATATTAGGCGTTTTCAGATTTAAATACTCTGGAGAGTGTTTCTGAAAAGCTCCATTTTCGGGGGAGGAAAACGCCATTTCAGTGTGGACGGAGGGTCAAAATGAAGAGAAATTCTTCGGTTACGGATTTATCCGGTCTAGTGTGGACGTAGCCTAAGTCACCTGCCTCATGGATAACCTAGTCTGCTGCCATGGACCACACTTTCAAAGAGCTCAAGAGATGTTTTACTACTGCCCTCATTCTCCACCATCCGAACCCCTCCAGACCATTTGTGGTAGAGGTGGACACAACGGAGGTGGGTGCTGAGGTCAGTGAGGACTGGATGGGGGGGGGGTCGCTCTTGTGCCTTATTCTTGCGCAAGTTCAACTCCACACAGTGCCATTTTAGAGTAGGAGACAGGAAGCTATTTCCCATTAAATAGGCCTTGGAGGAATGGGATCATTGGCTGATGGGAAACACTGAACCCTTCCTGATCTGGACTGACCACCAGAACCTCATATCCACACAACAGACCCGCCAGTACAACCTTCGTCAGGCTTGCTGGGCCCTCTCCTTTGAGCAATTCAACTTCACCATCGCCAACCAGCCAGGCTTCAGAAACACTAAGGCAACACTAAACTTTTTCATGACAGGTTGACCTAGTGGAAACGGAAATCAACTCTCAGCCCATCATTCCATCTTCTCAGATCCGAGTCCTGGTCATCTGGGACCTCGAGAACCAGATCCACCAGGTACCAGAGCACGAGCCTGCTCCAGCCGACACACCTGACAGCTGCATGTATGTGCCAGCGGCTTTGCGCTCTGGGGCACTCCAGTGGGCCCAATCCTCACCCCTCTCCGGCCATCCAAGCGCACGACAGACTCTGGTTCCGATGGCCCACCATGATCGCAGATACGTGTCAGTTCATTGCAGCCGGCGCTCAATGTGCCCATTTCAATTCCTCCAGCCAGTGGCCCTCTGGGCTTCAGCAGCCCCTACCGGCCCCTCGATGCCAGTGGTCCCGCATCACCATGGATTTCATCACAGGTTTTCCACCTTCCAATGGGGCCATAGTGGTCGCGACAATGGAGAACCGGTTCACCAAGGCAGCCCACTTCATTGTTCTCCGCAAACTTACCTGGACTCCAGTGGCACAGTTTGGGTGCTCTGTTTATCGTCCACAAGCTGCAGAAATGGTCAACAGCACTAGAGATTCTGCAGGTGCTGGAAATCCAGAGGAACACACACACAATGTTGGGTGAAGCTTCTTGGGCCTGAAACATTGACTCTTTAATCCTCTCCATAGATGCTGCTCAACTTGCTGAGTTCCTCCAGCATTTTGTGTGTGAAACTTTGTGTTATCTACAGAAAATACAGCCAGCTGAAGCAGGGCACAGATAGAAACATAGAAAATAGGTGCAGGAGTAGGCCATTCGGCCCTTCGAGCCTGCTCCGCCATTCAGTATGATCATGGCTGATCATCCAACTCAGAACCCTGTACCAGCCTTCCTTCCATACCCCCGATCCCTTTAGTCACAAGGGCCATATCTAACTCCCTCTTAAATATAGCCAATGAACTGGCCTCAACTGTTTCCTGTGGCAGAGAATTCCACAGACTCACCACTCTCTGTGTGAAGAAGTTTTTCCTCATCTCGGTCCTAAAAGGCTTCCCCTTTATCCTTAAACTGTGACCCCTCGTTCTGGACTTCCCCAACATCAGGAACAATCTTTCTGCATCTAGCCTGTCCAATCCTTTTAGAATTTTATACATTTCAATAAGATCCCCCCTCAGTCTTCTAAATTCCAGCGAGTATAAGCCTAGCTGATCCAGTCTTTCTTCATATGAAAGTCCTGCCATCCCAGGAATCAATCTGGTGAACCATCTTTGTACTCCCTCTAAGGCAAGAATGTCTTTCCTCAGATTAGGGGACCAAAACTGCACACAATACTCTAGGTGTGGTCTCACCAAGGCCTTGTACAATTGCAGTAGAACTTCCCTGCTCCTGTACTCGAATCATCTTGCTATGAATGCCAACATACCAATTGCCTTTTTCACCGCCTGCTGTACCTGCATGCCCACTTTCAATGACTGGTATATAACGACACCCAGGTCTCGTTGTACCTCCTCTTTTCCTAATCAGCCACCATTCAGATAATAATCTGTTTTCCTGTTCTTGCCACCAAAGTGGATAACCTCACATTTATCCACATTAATTTGCATCTGCCATGAATATGCCCACTCACCTAACCTATCCAAGTCACCCTGCATCCTCTTAGCATCCCCCTCACAGCTAACACTGCCGCCACTGCCACAGATCTCCAGCTCACCTGGCTACTTCAAATCACAGGTCCTTCTGTTCTGGAATAACGTTGCTGTTGGCTGCAAATCCTGTGGCTGTTATTTATCAGGAGTCGGGGAGTCCTTGCATCACAAGGACTACAATGATTCAAAGATGACTCACCACCGGCTTCTCAGAAAAATTAGGATTGGGCTTCAAATGTTGGCTTTGTCACCACGACCGCACCCCAAGATTGAGTAAAGATACAGTATATTACAAACATAGAACATAATGTCATTGTTTGGCAATTATACACAAACTGAGTGATTGGCATGTAATACTTCTTTTTGGCCTTGTTAAATCCAATATCTTCATGTCATTTGAAATCAATTTCCTCAAAGCATCTTTTTGCTCACCAAGCCACACACACAACATGCTGGAGGAGCTCAGCAGGCCAGGCAGCATCTATGGAAAAGAGTACAGTCAATGTTTCAGGCAGGAACTTGCAGCGTCTGCAGATTTTCTCTTGTCTTGTGCTCACTGATCTTTGTTTGATCATTTAAGGAATTTGACATGTCTTGGGCACCCTCTTGTGGTTTAATTTGACTGTTTCCAAATGATTATTGTTTGTTGCAAAACTGTCCTAAGGTCCATAACTGGTCTCTAAATTAATTAAATGATTTTGCTTTATCTGTTATATTGCCAATGAACTGTATGTAATCGGTAAATCATTGGAGCCAGCGTTAGCAAGTTCAGTTAAAGACACAGTATAGCTAAACTGGCCTCTCATTTCATGTATCTATATGACATTTGCCCGTGAATGGACACATCTTGTTTTTTTTCTTTTTTTGCTCTTTGTATTGAAGACAATGACCTTTGCATGTACTATTCCAAGAAAAAAAACATATATATTCTTCAATTTAGAGATACATATCCATGTCCATAATAACAACATCGCACTAAAGACTGATGTCACGGGAGTGTACATGTTTGTGCAACTTTGGGGGGGGGACTCGGAGTTCAGAGTTCAATTCCGGTGTCCTTTCTAAGAAAGTTAGTAGGTTAATTGGTCATTGTAAATTGTCCTGTGATTAAGCTAGGGGTTGAATGAAAGGGTTAATTCCAGGAATGGAAGGGTTATCATATGAGGAACGTTTAATGGCTCTGAGTCTGTACTCACTGGAATTCAGAAGGATGAGGGAGAATCTCATTGAAACCTTTTGAATGTTGGAAGGCCTGGGCAGAGTAGATGTGGAAAAGATGTTCCCCATGGTGGGAGAATCTAGGACAAGAGGGGCACCCTTTCACAATAGAGATGCGGAGAAATTTCTTTAGCCAAACAGTGGTAAATTTGTGGAATTTGTTGCCACGTACAGCTGTGGAGGCCAGGTTATTGGGTGTATTTAAGGCAGAGATTGATAGGTTCTTGATCGGACATGGCATAAAAGGTTACGGGGAGAAGGCTAGGAACTGGGGTTGATCAGGAGATATAAAAAAAAGGATCAGGCATGATTGAATGGTGGAGCAGACTCGATGGGCCAGATGGCCTAATTCTGCTCCTATGTCTTTTGGTCTTATGGTCCAAATCAATGGTTTGCTGGGTAGCGTGGCTTGGTGGGCCAGAAGTGTCTGCTCTGTGCTGTAAATAAAATAAAATACATAAATAAATGCAATATTTAACAGCAATACAACACACTGAGTTCTTTTTATGTTCCTAGTTGCAAGAGAAGGCATTGCAATAAAATACAGAGTTTCTCTGTATAAAATAACATTCTACCAGGATAACACATCAGCTCTCCAGTATACAGACAAATAATTCATTCTGGGAGTGTTGACGAATGGTCTTGGCTTGAAACATCGACTGTTTATTCCCCTGCCTGACTTGATGAGTTCCTGCAGCATTTTGTGTGTGTTGCTCTAGATTTCCAGCATCTACAGAATCTCTTGTTTATGACAGATCTCTAGTTCATCTGGAGTGAGAATTCCACATTAGACAAAACCTACCCCTAAAATTTGCTTCCTTAAATTCCTCTAAATCCATGTGATTCTCACGTCAATATAACCTTCACACATGACAAAGTACTGTGGCATAAATTTAAATAATTTGAGAAGAAATGTTTATACGGAATATAATTAATTGGATTTAAACAGTGTCTTCAATGACTTTAGGGTATTACAAATCAATTTACAGCTACTTAAGTTCTTTTTAGGAGGTTGAAAGTGTGCCCTTTTTTTCAGATCTTGTCATGATATCTTATATCCCCAACTGGGAGAGGAGCTGGAATCTTGGTTTAATGTCTCAGGTTAAACTGAAGGGTTGGCTGAGATTATGTCTCAAGTGTACAGTACTTTTACTGTAACAAAATGTGCTGATGCACTTCATTAATTCAAACCTGGGCAAAATCTATCCGTGAAACCATTCCATCCATCCTTTAACATTACTCTTTCTCTAGGAAGTACTTATTTGATATCAAGATTATTTATGGAGTCCTCTTCAACTGCAGAGAATTCCACATTGTTTTCAATATTCACATTAAATTGATCAGTTTATGGAATTACAACAGATATTTAGATGCCTGAGATAGATCAGCTCATTCATGCATCTTCTGCAGATTCCTAAAATGTTATCTGTAGTGAGGGCTCCCAATTACTGTATATGCCACCGACTTTAATGTCACAGTCTGGTGTTGTTGATGGGCACCCCTCTGACAGGAAAATGTCATTGAACCTTTGGATAAGATGGACCATTTTGGAACAAGAGTCTTTGAAACCCATTGCTCTGCTTGGTCTTTACAAACAAACATAGAAGTGCTACCTTCACGTTTGTTAAAGGTAAAATAATGTAAAAACAACAACTGATACACTTCACCATCTCCATATAACCATAAAATACTATTTATCTCAATTAAGTTTCAGGATGATGGTAGGGTGCTAATCATTTGGTGGTAAATTGCTTATTAGAACTGCTGCTGTCTTTCTGGTGAAAGTCATGTCACGATGTTGCCGGGCAGGAGACTCCAGGATGTAGATCCAGTGACAGTGAAGTACCACCAGTATATTTCTAAGTCAGGGTGTGTGTCTTGAAGGGGAACTTGCTTGTGCTGGTATTCCTCTGTTGCTGTTGTTGTTAGATGGTAGAGGTCGCAGGCCTGGCATGTTCCATTAGGAAGAGAAAAGCCAAGTAACTGTACTGTGCCTTGTATGTGGTATAAACTGCAGGCCTTGTGAACCGGTGGTGGTGAGAATGGATGTGTAGGAAGGTTTATTTTTCTTTTAAACCAATGATCCTTCTGGAAGCAGCTAATTCTCCTCCATGGTGAGTTAAGCCTCGTCTAACTGCCTACTCTCTCACCTCCCCCCAGGAAGGTTGATGCGGTGCAGGTGAAGTAGGATGCTTTGCCGTGGATGGTGTTGACTTTCATCAAAAGCTGATTGTGTTGCACTTATCCAGCCAAAGTGGAGAACATATCGTCATGCTCCTGACCTGTACGTTGTAGATAGTGGAAAGGGATGTCAGGGATGACTTATTGATTGCAGGATACTTGGCACAGTCATGCTCTTACAGCCCTGATATTTATGTAGGCAGTCTAATGACTTGTCAGTGGTAATTCTCAGCATATTGATGGTATGGTTCTTAGCAGTGACAATGCAGTGAATATCAGGGATCGATGGTTAGGCTCCCCTGTTTGAGACAACTGCCAGGAAATTTTGCTGCTAGCGTTATCTGCCACTTATCACCTATGTCTTGCTACAAATAGGAATGGGCTGCCTCGTAGGTTGGCAAGTTGCAAATGGAATGCAATCGTCAATGGAAATCCCCATTTCAATTAAACAGTACCGAAACACACAAGTGGAAAACCCAATGGGAATGGAAGTGGAAAGGCTCAGGATAGAAAACACTCCGATTTCCTGCCACTATTCTCCAGTTCTGTTCAGAAATCAGCAGGTGGCTGCTACGTAGATGCCTTTCTGCTGGTGCCAGGATTGTCAGTATTAGGAATAGGTAAATCATTCATTAGGACATGCAGAGAAGTTGTGGTGAAAAGTCAACAAATGGCATGTTACTGACTAGCCAGACTAGTTGTTTCAAGTGAAAATCAAAAAACTGCAGACACTGTAAGTTTCAAAGTTCAAAGTAAATTTATTATCAAAGTACATTAATGTCACCATAAACAACCCTGGGATTCATTTGCTTGCAGGTGTACTTAAATCTATAGAACAATATCCATAACAGAATCAATGAAAGACCCCACCAACTTGGGTGTTCAAACAGTGGGCAAATGACAACAAATTGTGCAAATACCAAAGGAAAGAAAAAATAATAGTAATTAAATAAGCAAGAAATATTGAGAACATGAAATGAAGAGTCCTTGAAAGTAAGTCCATTGGTTGTGGGAACAGTTCAATAATGGGCAATGAAGTTATTCTCTTTAGTTCAAGAGCCTGATGGCTGAGGGGTAGTAACTGTTCCTGAACCTGATGGTATGAGTCCTGAGGCTCCTGTACCTTCTTCCTGTTGGTAGTAACGAGAAGAAAGCATGTCGTGGGGTGGGGGGGGGGGGTCCCTGATGATGGATGCTGATTTCCTGTGACAATATTTCCTGTAGATGTGCTGAACGGCGAGGAGGGCTTTATCCGTGATGGACTGGGCTATATACACTACTTTTTGTTGAAATAAAAACAAAAAACAATAAACCATAGCTGGTCAGTCAGCACTTGTGGAGAGAGATATGGAATTAATATAGACAGGTCTTCAAACTTAAATATTAACTTTGTTTCTCTTTCCACAGATGCCACCTGACCTATTGTTTCCAGCATTTTCTGTTCTTGCACAAGCTGATCTGGGTATTTATCTGGTTGAGTAAGGAACATTGGTTTGAATGTAAGGAGAGCGGCCTGATCTTCTTTTATTATCTTAATAGTACATGGAGTCAGTCGCATCCAGTGGAAAGGATTACTTAAATTCTTAGTTTTGCATTATATCTGAGAGATCGCAGGTCTGGCAACAGCACAATCAATTGGGCCTAATCCCAATTCTATGGTGCCAGTTCTACATAATGGCATATATCTTCAAAGATTAAGAAATCTTTTTAAATTTCCAATACACAAAATATAGAAAAAACTTCTGTAGTTCAGAAATAATTGATGCCAACTAATTCTTTCAATTGGTATTATCAAATGAAAGTATTGTTTTACAAAAGACTGGTAACTTGTTCCAGATAGTAGGTAACATGATCAGTACACACCGAGGAAATGGGGTTTCCATTTTCTTTCTCTATCACAAACCAGGGTATTCATGTGCCTTAGGGAACACAGCTATATAACTGAATAGGATCCATTCTCAGATTTACAGATTTTGAAATAGAAGGACTATCACAAAGCAATACTTGGATAAGCACTATATGGTATTCTAAAAAGGGCATCAGAAAAAGACAGAAAATAGTCATAGTCATCGTCATAATTTATTGATCCCAGGGGAAATTGGATTTTCGTTACAGTTGCTCCATAAATAATAAATAGTAATAAAACCATAAATAGTTAAATAGTAATATGTAAATTATGCCAGGAAATAAGTCCAGGACCAGCCCTAAGTCCTCAACATACTGTCATTCTGTGAGAAGGAAGCTGGTGTGTATTTGAGTCTTCTAAGAGGCAAGAGCACTCAGTCCAAAGGAAAGGCATTAAGCAGCAGGTCGGAGAAAATAATTTCTTGAAATTGCCTTTGATATGGGTCAATAATATTTTTGGGAGGAACTTTTCACTGGGCAAATTAAGAACCACTAGTATGCACTAAAGTGAATATTTGGTATGTTGCCTTTCTCCTTAAACCCTGTGATTGGCCGACTGTACCTACCCCACTCAGCAATCGCTGATTACCGTTAAACAAATGTAAACGATTTTCATGTAAGTCAGGATTCCAAGGAAGTCAGTAGGAGAATAATTGCCACTTTTGTGGGCAAATCGACTGAGATTACAACATGAACAATTAGCTCATGTGTCTAGGCACACCATATGGAAATTTAAACCTGCTTTTAGCGTGGAATTGGAAGAAGCAGGCAGGTTTCACCTGATTGCACATAAATACTGGGCTCAGCTGGCCTGGACACGTCCCAGCTGAGAGCTGAGCCAGCCTCATCCTGATACCAGAGCTGCAAGCTCTGCTCCGACAAAGTAAAACGAGATTGGGTTACCAAAATTGTGACACCTCGTCACCACTTGAATGAGAGGCCAATCTATGAGGGTTGACAGGGGAAATGTCAAAATTGCACCCCCCACCCCATCACTTCTGGTGCATTCTTAAATTTTGAAGTAAACTCTGGTCTGACAACAGAGTAACTATTTTTATATACCCTACAAATCTATAGAAACACTTTCACAATCAAACCACTCACTTATAGGAACGATAGGAAGGTAGGTAGAGGGAGAGGCGTGGCTTTATTGGTAAGAAATTATATTAAATCATTAGAAAGAGGTGATATAGGATTGGAAGGTGCAGAATCTTTATGGGTTGAGCTAAGAAATCGCAGGGGTAAAAGGACCCTGATAGCAGTTATACATAGGCCTCCAAGCAGCTGCAGTGATGTGGACTACAAATTACAACAGGAAATAGAAAAGGCTTGTCAGAAGGGCAGTGTTATGATAATTGTGGGGGATTTTAACATGCGAGTGGATTGGGAAAATCAGGTCGGCACTGGATCTCAAGAGAGAGAATTTGTAGAATGTCTGTGAGATGGCTTTTTAGAACAGCTTGTTGCTGAGCCCACTAGGGGATCGGCTATACTGGATTGGGTATTGTGTAATGAACCGGAGGTGATTAGAGAGATTGAGGTGAAGGAACCCTTAGGAGGCAGTGATCATAACATGATTGAGTTCACTGTGAAATTTGAAAAAGAGAAGCCGAAATCTGATGTGTCGATATTTCAGTGGAGTAAAGGAAATTATAGTGGCATGAGAGAGGAACTGGCCAAAGTTGACTGGAAAGGGACACTGGTGGGAAGGATGGCAGAGCAGCAGTGGCTGGAGTTTATGTGAGAAGTGAGGAAGGTGCAAGACAGGTATATTCCAAAAAAGAATAAAGTTTTGAATGGAAAAAGGATGCAACCGTGGCTGACAAGAGAAGTCAAAGCCAAAGTTAAAGCAAAGGAGAGGACATTCAAGGAAGCAAAAATTAGTGGGAAGACAGAGGATTGGGAAGTTTTTAAAAGCTTACAAAAGGAAACTAAGAAGGTCATTAAGAGGGAAAAGATTAACTATGAAAGGAAGCTAGCAAATAATATCAAGGAGGACACTAAAAGCTTTTTCAAGTATATAAAGAGTAAAAGACAGGTGAGAGTAGATATAGGACCGATAGAAAATGATGCTGGAGAAATTGTAATGGGAGATAAGGAGATGACGGAGGAACTGAATGAGTATTTTGCATCAGTCTTCACTGAGGAAGACATCAGCAGTATACCGGACACTCAAGGGTGGCAGGGAAGAGAAGTGTGCGCGGTCACAATTACGACAGAGAAAGTACTCGGGAAGCTGAATAGTCTAAAGGTAGCTAAATCTCCTGGACCAGATGGAATGCACCCTCGTGTTCTGAAGGAAGTAGCTGTGGAGATTGCAGAGGCATTAGCGATGATCTTTCAAAAGTCGATAGATTCTGGCATGGTTCCGGAGGACTGGAAGATAGTAAATGTCACTCCGCTATTTAAGAAGGGGGCAAGGAAGCAAAAAGGAAATTATAGACCTGTTAGCTTGACATTGGTGGTTAGGAAGCTGTTGGAGTCAATTGTCAAGGATGAGGTTACAGAGTACCTGGAGGCATATGACAAGATAGGCAGAACTCAGCATGGATTCCTTAAAGGAAAATCCTGCCTGACAAACCTATTACAATTTTTTGAGGAAATTACAAGTAGGCTAGACAAGGGAGATGTAGTGGATGTTGTATATTTGGAATTTCAGAAGGCCTTTGACAAGGTGCCACACATGAGGCTACTTAACAAGATAAGAGCCCATGAAATTACAGCAAAGTTACATACGTGGATAGAGCGTTGGCTGATTGGCAGGAAACAGAGAGTGGGAATAAAGGGATCCTATTCTGGACGGCTGCCGGTTACCAGTGGTTTTCCACAGGGGTCCGTGTTGGGGCCGCTTCTTTTTACATTGTACATCAATGATTTGGATTATGGAATAGATGGCTTTGTGGCTAAGTTTGCTGGTGATACAAAGATAGGTGGAGGGGCCGGTTGTGCTGAGGAAACAGAGAGTTTGCAGAGAGACTTGGATAGATTGGAAGAATGGGCAAAGAAGTGGCAAATGAAATACAATGTTGGAAAGTGTATGGTTATGCACTTTGGCAGAAGAAATAAACGTGCAGACTATTATTTAAATGGGGAGAGAATTCAAAGTTCTGAGATGCAACGGGACTTGGGAGTCCTCGTACAGGATACCCTTAAAGTTAACCTCCAGGTTGAGTCAGTGGTGAAGAAGGCAAATGCAATGTTGGCATTCATTTCTAGAGGAATAGAGTATAGGAGCAGGGATGTGATGTTGAGGCTCTATAGGGTGCTGGTGAGACCTCTCTTGGAGTACTGTAGGCAGTTTTGGTCTCCTTATTTAAGAAAGGAAGTGCTGACGTTGGAGAGGGTACAGAGAAGATTCACTAGAATGATTCCAGGAATGAGAGGGTTAACATGTGAGGAACGTTTGTCCGCTCTTGGACTGTATTCTTTGGAGTTTAGAAGAATGAGGGGAGACCTCATCGAAACATTTCGAATGTTGAAAGGCATGGACAGAGTGGATGTGGCAAAGTTGTTTCCCATGATGGGGGAGTCTAGTAGGAGAGGGCATGACTTAAGGATTGAAGGGCACCCATTCAGAACAGAAATGCGAAGAAATTTTTTTAGCCAGAGGGTGGTGAATCTATGGAATTTGTTGCCACGGGCAGCAGTGGGTGTATTTAAGGCAGAGATTGATAGGTATCTGAGTAGCCAGGGCATCAAAGGTTATGGTGAGAAGGCGGGGGAGTGGGACTAAATGGGAGAATGGATCAGCTCATGATAAAATGGCGGAGCAGACTCGATGGGCCGAATGGCCGACTTCTGCCCCTTTGTCTTATGGTCTTATGTTTCCCCAAATCCAAGATGTTTTAGGTACTGCACCTGAAATGTCCTCTCATCATTGACCATAAATTTCATCAATCACTGAGCTGATTTTGTTGTTGAAAAGTGACTGTACGTTTCTGGATTCCCAATCTGAAAACTTTGCAGTGAGAACAACTCTATATCCACCAACAAGTGGTTTGTTGTCAGTTTAAAAGCTGGCCACTTTTTATTCTGATCTGCACCTCAGTTTTCTTGCTGCTGCTGTGGGAGGGGGGCAAAGTACATTGTGAAGAAAAACCGCATCAGAGATCAGAACTGAACCCAGGTTGCTGAGAAACAGCTAGACAACCTCCCACACAACTGTGCAGCCTTAGACTGAAAATAAGAACTAAAATGATCATGAGATAAATTTTCGAAATTCAAAAGCTCCAAAGCTGTTATTTGATAGTGCAAGGGATTCAGCACTGTTATTTAATCAGATCACAGATGACTGGCAACTCAGATTACCCAATTTCACTCCACTGCCCTCCTTTTATAATCCAACCCTGACCTATTTTTAATTAATATTGATAAAGTTTTATGAATGCCAAAAATTTAGCTGGCAGGAAGGCAAGCATTTACTGTACCAGCTTTCTGGGAGGATAGAAAACCATTGGTAGGACAAGTTTGTATCAGCAATGGTGCCCCTACACAAATCCAGTCAAAAATCAGAACTGTAATTGTGAGGCTCAAAATTGTACTCAAAGAACAAAATTTGAGTCAGTCAAATCCTCTGGAACGTGATACAATGATGTGAGTTATAGTTAGAATTAGAGTGTAGGATGATTTATGTTCTTTTTGTGGGCAGTTACAGGATTTAGACACAATGACATAAAGGAAGAGCTAAGTCAGGACGGCTTGCGACGGAAAGAGGAAATTGCAGGTAGTTATACTCCCAAGAATCTATTTCCCCTCACTGTTAGAGCTCTTTTCTTTGGAGCGAAGGAGGATGAGAGGTTACTTGGTACAGGTCTACTAGATGGTGAGATGCATAGATAGAGTGGACAGCCAGAGACATTTTCCTAGGGCAGAACTGGCTAACACGAGGGGGGATAACTTTAAGTTGTTTGGAGAGAAGTATAGGGGAAACATGAGAGGTAGGTTTGTTACAAAGAGAGTGGTAGATGGGTGATGCCAGGTAATTTAACCTTCTTGACAAGCTTCCTGTGCAGGACTTTGTCAAAGGTTCATGTTGACAACACCTACTGTCTTTCCTTCATCAACTTTCTTGGTAATCGCCTTAAAACACTCTATAAGGTTGATTAGACACAACCTACCATGCACAGATCCATGTTTACTAACCTTAATCAGGCCCTGTTTATTCAAATACATATATATCCTGTGCTTTAGAATACCTTTCTATAATTAACTCACAATTGACATCAGCCTTACTGGCTTCTAATTTCCCGATTTATTTGTAGAGCCCTCCTTAAACAATGGAACGACGTTAGTTATTGTCCTGTCCCCTGGCTGCTCAACCATGGCAAAGGATATTTTAAATACCTCTGCCAGGGCCTCTGTAATTTCTGAACTAGCCTCCCGCAAGATCCTTTTCAGGTCCTGAGGATTTATCCAACCTAATTTGCCTCAAGACAGCAAGCACCTCCTCTTCTGTAATCCGGAAATGGTCCATGACCTCTGCTGTTTTGCCTCGGTTCTATGGACTCTGTGTCCTTCGCCTATTAAATATAGGTGCGAAAAGTCCATTTGCATTCTCTTTCAGTTCCATGCATAAATGGCCATGCTGATCTTCAAACGGACCAGTTTTGTATCTTGCTCTGTATGGGAGTCCCAGTCAATATGCGGAAAGTTAAAATCATCTAGTCACAACGTTATTTTTAACTCTCTACAGTCTCTACAAATTTGCTCCTCTAAATCTTACTGACTATTCAGGAGATCTATAATATAATCCCATTAGCATGGTCATCTGTAATATAATCCCATTCGAGTGGCCATCCCTTTCTTATTCTTCAGTTCCACCCATACAGCCTCAATATTGAGCCCTCAAGTCTGTTCTGTCCGAGCACTGAGTGATGATTTCCCTGACAATCTTCTCCTTTAATACCACCACCTCTATCATGTCTAAAACAACAGAATCCCAGAATACCGAGCTGCCAGTCCTGCCCCTCCTGCAACAGAACCTCATTAATGTCCAAGTTTATTGTCATTCATCATATACATCAAATGAAATAACATTTCCCCAGACCGAGATGCACAACACAGTAAATATAACTCACACACAACACATAAAGTAATGTTACCACAACTAAATTAACAAATAATAAAATATATTCCGGAACTCTGACAATTTAGATTCAAGTGTATTCATGACTCAAGTTAACTAACAAACAGTATAATGCTACTGGCAGTTCAATTATTTCTTAGCAAAGTATACAACTCTGAAATTCTTCTTTGGGTAGCCATGAAACCAAGAAAGAAAAGAAAGGCATCAACCCCCAAATCCCAAATCCCACCTCCCCACAAAAAAAAATGAAAATGGAACTGGCACATCAACCCCCAAATCTTCCTCCCTGCATAAAAAAACCCAAGAAATCGAGTGATAAGCACAAAATATTCAGAGGAGATCCTGGAAAAAGCATACAGAGGGTTAGGAAGGAAGCTGAGATGCAGAAGCTGAAGGGTGATAATCTCGCGATTGCTGCCTGTGCCACATGGCAGTGAGGATAGGAATAGAGTGAGGTGGCAGATAAATGTGTGTTGAAGAATTGGAGCAGGGGGCAGGGCTTCAGATTTCTGGATCATTGGGACCTCTTCTGGGGCAGGTGTGACCTGTACAAAAGGGATGGGTTGCACTTCAATCCGAGGGGGACAATATCATTTTGGGGAGGTTTTCTAGAGCTCTTGTAAGTAGTTTAATCTAATATGACAGGCGAATGGGAACCAGTGTGACAAAGCTGAGGTTAAGCCAGCAGGTTTACAGGTAGATGATGGATGTAACATGATTGTAAGGAAGAACAAGCCAATGATTGGGTACAAGTGCAGACGGAGCAAAGAGTTAAATTGTACCACAGAGGCAAAATGCCTAAGAGTGAAGAATGCAGGACTGAAGGTGCTGTATTTAAATGCACATAGTGTTTGGAATAAGGTGGATGAACTTGTGGCGCAATTAGAGATTGGTCAGTATGATGTTGTAGACATCACTGAGTCAAGACTGAAAGAAGATCATAGTTGGGAGTTTAACATCAAAAAGATATACCTTGTATAGAAAGGACAGCAGGAAGGCATAGGTGGTGGTGTGGCTCTATTGGTAAGAGATGGAATTACATCTTTAGAAAGTGGTGACATAGGGTCAGAGTCTTTGTGGGTGGAGTTAAGAAATTGCAAGGGTAAAAAAAAACCATTATGGGAATCATACATAGGCCTCCAAATAGTAGCCAAGCAATGGGGTTGAGATTGCAAAGATAGCTGGAAAGGGCATGTGATAAGGGTAATGACACAATTGTAATGGGGGACTTAAATATGCAAAATTGGAAAAATCAGGTTCATGTCAGATCGCAAGAAAGAGAATTTGTTGAATGCCTACAAGATGTCTTTTTAGAGCAGCTTGTGCTTGAGCCTACTCAGGGAAAGGCTATCTTAGATTGGGTGTTGTGTAATTATGCAGATTTTATTAGTCATTTTAATGTAAAGGAACCCTTAGGAGGCAGTGATCATAGTATGATTGAATTCATACTGCAACTTGAGAGGGAAAAGCATGTCAGATGTATCAATATCATAATGGAATAAAAGGGAATTACAGAAGCATGAGAAAGAAGCTTGGCCAGGTGGATGGGAGGGAGATACTGACAGGGATGATGACAGACCAGAGGTGGCTAAAGTTTTTGGGAATAGTTCACAAGGCGCAGGAAAGGTATATCCCACAGAAGAAGTTGTTCTCAAATGGCAGGGGCAGGAAACTGTGGCTGACAAAGGAAGTAAAAGACTGCATAAAAGTCAAGGAAAGGGTTTATAAGGTAGCAAAAGTAAGTGGGAAGTTGGGTGATTGGGAAGTTTTTTACATCCTATAAAAGGCAACTGCAAAAGCTATAATAAAGGAAAAGCTGATATATGAGGGCAAACTAGCCCATAATATAAAGCAAGATACTAAAAGTTTTTACAGTTATATAAAGAATAAAAGGGAGGTGAGAGATAATATTGGATCACTGGAAAATGATGCTGGTGAGGTAATAATGGGGGACAAAGAAACAGCAGATGAACTTGATTAGTATTTGCTTCAGTCTTTACTGTAGAAGACAACAGCTGTATGTCAGAGGTCCATGAGTGTTAGGGAGCAAGAGTGAGTGCCATTGAAAGGTCTTAAGGTCATCTGGACCAGATGGACTACATTCCAGAGTTCTGAGAGAGGTTGCTGAAGAGATAATGGATGCATTGGTCATGATCTTTCAAGAATCAGTTAATTCTGGCATGGTCCCAGGGGACCAGAAGATTACAAATGTCACTCCACTCTTTAAGAATTGAGGAAGACAAAAGAGAAGAAATTATAGGCCAGTTGACCTCACCAGAGTGGTTGGGAAAGAGTTGGATTCCATTAATAATGACGAGATTTCAGAGTACTTGGAGACTAATGATAAAATAAGTCAAAGTCAGCATGGTTTCTGTCAAGAGAAATCTTGCCTGATAAATCTGTTAGAGCTGTTCGAGGAAGTAACAAGCAGGGTGGACAAATGAGAGGCAGTGGATGTCATTTACTTAGATCTTCAGAAGGCACTTGATAAGATGCTTCACATGAGGCAGCTTAAGAAGATAAGATCCTATGGCATTACAAGAAATATACTGGCATGGATACAGGAGGGCTGACAGGCAGGAAGCAGTGGGAATAAAGGGGGCCTTTTCTCGTTGGCTGCCAGTGACCAGAGGTTTTCCTCGGGAGTCAGTATTGGGACTGCTACTTTTCACATTGTTTATCTGTGATTTGGATAATGGAACTGATGGCTTTGTGGCAAAGTTTGCGGAAGAATCGAAGATAGGAGGAGGAGTAGGTAGTGCTGAGGGAGCAATGTGATTGCAGCAGGACCTAGACAAATTGGAGGAATGGGCAAAAAAGTAGTGGATGGAATACAGTGTTGGGGAATGTTTGATAATGCATTTTGGTAAAAGCAACAATAGTGCAGACTATTATCTAAATGGGGAGAAAATCCAAACATCAGAGGTGCAAAGGGACTTACGGGTCCTCATACAAGACTCCCAGAAGGTTAACACAGGTTGAGTCTGTGGTAAAGAAGGCAACTGCAATATTGGCATTTATTTCAAGGGGAATAGAATATAAAAACAAGGAGATAATGCTGAAGCTTTATAAGATATTAGTCAGGCCGCATTTGGAGTATTGTCAACAGTTTTGGGCTCCTTATCTCAGAAAGGATGTGTTATCATTGGAGAGAGTCCAGAGAAGGTTCATGAGGATGATTCTGGGATTAAAGGGATTAACAGTTTTGGGCCTGTACTCACTGAAATTTAGAAGAATGCTTGGGAATCTCATTGAAATCCACCCAATATTGAAAGGACTAGATAAGGTGGATGTGGAGAGAATGTTTCCTCTGGTGGAGATATCCAGAATTAGAAGACACACCCTCAAATTGAGGGGTGACCTTTTAGAATAGAAGTAAGGAGGACTTTTTTTTTTAGCCAGTGGTGAATCCATGGAATGCTCTGCCACAGACTCCAGTGGAGGCCAAGTCCGTGGGTATATTTAAAGCGGCAGTTGATTCCTGATTGGCCAGGGCATAAAGGGATATGGTGAGAGGGCAGGTGTATGGGGTTAAATATGATGAGACCTTCCTTGATGGTAGGAGTTCAGTTGTCTCACGATTTGGTGGAAGAAGCTGTTTCCTATCTTAACAGTCCTTATCCTAATGCTACGGTATCTCCTGCCTGATGGTAGTGGGTCAAAGAGATTGTGGGATGATTGGGAGGGATCATTGACAATGCTAAGGCCCTGCATAAATGGTGCTCCTGATAAAAATCTCAGACGGGGTGGAAGAGGGTCCCCTATGATCCTCTCAGCAGAGCTCACAATGCTCTGTAGGGTCTTATGATCCAGTGCCTTGCTATTCCCCTACCAGATGGTGATGCAGCTGGTCCAGACACTCTCAATGGTGCTCCTGTAAAAATTGGTTAGAACGGGGGGGGGGGGGGAGCCTCACTCACTCACCTCAATCTCCTGAGGAAGTGGAGATGCTGCTGTGCTTTCTTGACTAAAGAGGTGGTGATGAGATCACCCATTATGTGCACTCCCAGAAACTAGGTGCTCCTAACTCTCTCCGTGGAGGAGTCGTATATCTACAGTGTGGAGTGGTCAGCCTGCAACGTCCTAAAGTCCACAATCACCCAAGATGCAGGACATAGGAAACTGGGTTACAGTCAGGAAGGGGAAAGGGGTTAAGGAGCCAATGCAGAGTAACCTTGTGGCCATCCCCCTCAACAACTTTAGATACTATTTGGGGGGATGACCTAGCAGAGGAAAGTCACAGCGGTTAGGTCTCTGGCACTGTCTGGCTCTATGACTCAGAAGGGAAATGGGGAGAAGAGGTGATATGGGATTAGTTAGATAGGGGAACAGAAAGGAGGTTCTGTGGGTGAGAACGAGATTCCCGGATGGTATGTTACCTCCTGGGTACCAGGATCCAGGGCTTCTTGGATCATGTTCTCAGCATTCTTAAGTGGGAGGGTGAGCAGCCAGAGGTCATGGTCCATGTAGGTACCAATGACATGGGTAGGACGAGTGATGAGGTTCTGCAAAGGGATTTCAGGGAGTAAGGTGCTAGGTTAAAGGGTAGGAGCTGAAGGGTTGTGATCTCAATATTGCTACTCATGCCACACGATAGTGAGGCCAGAAATATGAAGATTAAATAGTTTAATATATGGCTAAGGAGTTGGTGTAGGAGGGAGGGCATAAGATTTTTGGATCAATGGGCTTTCTTCCAGGGAAGTGGGACCGGTACAGAAGGGACGGTTTGCAGCAGAACTGGAGGGGGCTAATATCCTAGCAGGGAGATTTGTTAATGCTAGTGGGGCTTAAACTAGAGTTGCTGGGGTATGGGAAACAGATTGCCAGAACAGTTAGTGGAGAGGTTGTGAAGGCAGATGTCGGTAAGACCTCAGAAAAAGTCAGAAGTCAAAAGGTTGAGTATGGTGTAACTAGTGTCCTGAGCTGCGCATATTTCGATACAAGAAGTATCGTTGGAAAGGCAGGTGAGCTCAGGGTATGGATCAACACCTTGAATTACCACAATGAAAACATTAATGAAACTTGGTTGCAGGAGTGGCAGGACTGGCAGCTCAGTATTCCAGGATTCTGTCATTTTAGACATGACAGAGCAGGAGGGATGAGAGGGTGAGGGGTAGCGTTACTAGTCAGGGAAAATGTCGGAGCAATGCTTTGTCAAGAGAGACTGGAGAACTTGTCTAGTGAGGCGTTATGGGTGGAAATGAGAAATAAGAAAAGCATGACCATGTTAAGTGGGCTATCTTACAGGCCATCTAACAGTCCGAGGGATTTAGAGGAAGAAATTTGCAGAGAGGTCGCAGACTGTTGCAAGAAACAGAAGTTTGTTATAGTAGGTGATTTTAACTTTCCGCATATTGACTGGGACTCCCACACTGTAAAAGGACAAGTTGGGATAGTGTTTGTCAAATGTGTTCAGCAGTTTCCTCAATCAGTACATTGAAGTCCCAATGAGAGTGTGTGCGATACCGGATCTGCTGTGAGGGAATGAGACGGCAGGTGACAGAAGTTTGTGTAGGGGAACACTTTGCAACTAGTGACCACGATGCCATTAGTTTCAAAGTAAATATGCAAAACTACAGGTCTGGTCCATAGGTTGAGATTCTAAATTGGAGCAAGGCAAATTTTGATGGTATCAGAAATGATCTGGTGAGTGTGGATTGGGACTGGCTGTTTTCTGGCAAAGGTGTACTTGGTAAGTGGGAGGTCTTCAAAAGAGAAATTTTGAGACTACAAAGCTTGTATGCACCTGTCAGAATAAAAGATAAAAATAACAAATGTGGGGAACCTCGGTTTTCAAGAGATATTAAGGCCCTGGTTAAGAGAAAAAAGGAGGTGCATAACAGGTATAGGCAGGTAGGAAGAAATGAGGTGCTTATGGAGTATAAAAAATGCAAGAGAACACTAAAGAAGGAAATCAGGAGGGCTAAAAGAAGGCATGAAGTTGCTCTAGCAGACAAGGTGAAGGAGAATCCTCAGTGATTCTACAGATACGTTAAGTGCTAAGGGATTGCAAGGAACAAAATCGATCCTCTGGAAGACCAGAATGGTAACCTATGTGTGGAGCCAAAACAGATGGGGAAATCTTAAATAAATATTTTGACTCTGTATTTCCTCAAGAGGTGGACACAGAGTCTACAGAAGTGAGGCAAAGTGGCATCAACTCATGGACACTGTGCAGATTACAGAGGAAGAGGTGTTTGCTATCCTGAGGAAAGTAGGGTGGCTAAACCCCCAGGGCCTGACAAGGTGTTCCCTTGCACCTTATGAGAGGCAAGTGCTGAAATTGCCAGGGTTTGAGCAGAGATATTTAAATCATCTTTTGCAACGGGAGAGGTACCAGAGGATTGGAGGTTAGCCGGTGTTGTTCCCCTGTTTAAAAAAGGCTCTAAACAGAAACCAGGAAATTATAGGCTGGTGACTCTGACATCAGTTGTGGGAAAGATAATGGAAGGTATTCTAAAAGACAGGATATGTAAGTGTTTGGATAGATGTGGACTGATTAAAGATAGTCAGCATGGCTTGGTGCGTGGTAGGTCATGTTGAACCATCTTACAGATTTTTTTGAGGAAGCTACCAGGAAGGTTGATGAAGGTAAGGCAATAAATGTAGTCTACATGGACTTTAGCAAGGCATTTGACAAGGTCAAACATGGGAGGTTGGTCAAGAAGATTCAGTCACTCAGCATTCAGATGAGGTAGTAAATTTGATTAGACTTTGGCTTTGTGGGAGAAGCCAGAGAGTGGAAGCAGATGGTTGCCTCTCTGACTGGATCAGTGCTGACTCCGTTGTTGTTTGTCATCTACAGTATATCAACAAACTGGATGATAAAGTGGTTTACTGGATCAGCATATTGTGGATGACACCAAGATTGGGGAGTGTGGTGGACAGCGAGGAAGGCTATCGTGGCTTGCGGTGGGATCTGGACCAGCTGAAAAAATGGGCTGAAAAATGGCAGGTAGAATTTAATGCAGACAACTGTGAAGTGTTGCACTTCAGTAGGACCAACCATGGTAGGTCTTACACAGTGAATGGTAGGGCACTGAGGAGTGTGATAGAGCAATGGGATCTGGGAATACAGGTTCATTATTTGTTGCAAGTGGCATCGCAGGTAGATAGGGTCCTAAAGAAAGGTTTTGGTACATTGGCCTTCATGGTGGTGGCATCCGTTAGTCTCGCGAGACCATGGACCTGCGCCTGGAAAGTCTTGCTTCAGTCTGTGTTAGAGCAGCGTCTGTTGTGGCTGTAGAGGTCCACACGGGAGTGACAGTCTCGGCTACAGCGACTGCACTTGAAGGCACTGTCCTCCAGTGTTGTCTTGGTGCTGTTTTTCTGACAAGTGCACTTTTCTTCAACAACAAGACTCAGCTTCTCTTCTCCTCTTTTTAGACCTCTGCATAGTTCCAGCCTCCAGTGAGAGTGATCGCTTGCGATGTCCTCCCACCTCTCGACGTTCATTTTCAGTGACTTCATGTCTCTCTTGCAAACGTCTTTGAAACGAAGATGGGGCCGCCCTTGTGCTCTCTTGCCGGAGGCCAGTTCCCCGTACAGCAGGTCTTTCGGGATCTTCCCGTCTGACATGCGGTGTACATGGCCCAGCCAGCGAAGACGGCGTTGTTGGAGCAGGGTGAAGAGGCTGGGTATCTGGGCGCGGGCCAGGACCTCATTGTTGGTGACTCGGTCAGTCCACGTGATGTCCAGGATGCGTCTCAGGCTGCGAAGGTGGAAGGCATTGAGACGCCGCTCTTGTCTGGATTAGAGGTTCCAGGTTTTGCCTCTACTTTGGCCTTCATATATCAAAGTATTGAGTACAGGAGATGGGATGTTATGTTGAAGTTGAAGAAGACATTGTTGAAGCCTAATTTGGAGTATTGTGTGCAATTTTGGTCACCGATCTACAGGAAAGATATAAATACAGTTGAAAGAGTACAGATGTTGCCAGTTTCGGAGGGCCTGAGTTATAAGGAAAGGTTGAATAGGTTAGGACTTTATTTCTTAGAATGTAGAAGACTAGGAGGAGATTTGACAGAGGTATACAAAATTATTAGCGGTGTCGACAGGGTAAATGCATGCAGGCTTTTTCCATTGAAGCTGGGTGGTGCAACAAGAGGTAATAGGTTAAGGGTGAAAGGTGAAAAGTTAACGGGGAACATGAAAGGAAACTTCTTCACTCAGAGGATTGTAAGTGTGTGGACTGAGCAGCCAGCACAAGTGGTGCTGTGGGTTCAATTTCAACATTTAAGTGAAATCTAGATAGGTACATGGATAGCTACCAACCTTATAGTTCCCACACCTCATACTTCCTGTTTCTACCTCCTACTCAAGATCCACAAACCTGCCTGTCCTGGCAGACCTATTGTCTCAGCTTGCTCCTGCCCCACCGAACTCGTTTCTGCATACCTCGACACTGTTTTATCCCCCCTTGTTCAATCTCTTCCGACCCATGTTCGTGACACTTCTCACACTCTTAAACTTTTTGATGATTTTAAGTTCCCTGGCCCCCACCGCTTTATTTTCACCATGGATGTCCAGTCCCTATATACTTCCATCCCCCATCAGGAAGGTCTCAAAGCTCTACGCTTCTTTTTGGATTCCAGACCTAATCAGTTCCCCTCTACCACCACTCTGCTCCGTCTAGCGGAATTAGTCCTTACTCTTAATAATTTCTCCTTTGGCTCCTCCCACTTCCTCCAAACTAAAGGTGTAGCTATGGGCACCCGTATGGGTCCTAGCTATGCCTGCCTTTTTGTTGGCTTTGTGGAACAATCTATGTTCCGTGCCTATTCTGGTATCTGTTCCCCACTTTTCCTTCGCTATATCGACGACTGCATTGGCACTGCTTCCTGCACGCATGCAGAACTCATTGACTTTATTAACTTTGCCTCCAACTTTCACCCTGCCCTCAAGTTTATCTGGTCCATTTCCGACACCTCCCTCTCCTTTCTAGATCTTTCTGTCTCTGTCTCTGGAGAAAGCTTATCCACTGATGTCTACTATAAGCCTACTGACTCTCACAGCTAAATGGACGATTCCTCTTCTCACCCTGTCTCTTGTAAAAACGCCATCCCCTTCTCGCAATTCCTCCGTCTCCGCTGCATCTGCTCTCAGGATGAGGCTTTTCATTCTAGGACGAGGGAGATGTCTTCCTTTTTTAAAGAAAGGGGCTTCCCTTCCTCCACTATCAACTCTGCTCTTAAACGCATCTCCCCCATTTCACGTACATCTGCTCTCACTCCATCCTCCCGCCACTCCACTAAGAATAGGGTTCCCCTGGTCCTCACCTACCACCCCACCAGCTTCCGGGTCCAACATATTATTCTCCGTAACTTCCGCCACCTCCAACTGGATCCCACCACTAAGCACATCTTTCCCTCCCCCCTCTCTCTGCATTCCGCAGGGATCGCTTCCTACACAACTCCCTTATCCATTCGTCCCCCCCATCCCTCCGCACTGATCTCCCTCCTGGCACTTAACCGTGTAAGCGGAACAAGTGCTACACATGCCCTTACACTTCCTCCCTTACCACCATTCAGGGCCCCAAACAGTCCTTCCAGGTGAGGCAACACTTCACCTGTGAGTCGACTGGGGTGATATACTGCGTCCGGTGCTCCCGATGTGGCCTTTTATATATTGGCGAGACCCGACGCAGACTGGGAGACCGCTTTGCTGAACATCTACGCTCTGTCCGCCAGAGAAAGCAGGATCTCCCAGTGGCCACACATATTAATTCCACATCCCATTCCCATTCTGACACGTCTATCCACGGCCTCCTCTACTGTAAAGATGAAGCCACACTCAGGTTGGAGGAACAACACCTTATATTCCGTCTGGGTAGCCTCCAACCTGATGGCATGAACATCGACTTCTCTAACTTCCGCTAATGCCCCACCTCCCCCTCGTACCCCACCTGTTACTTATTTTTATACACACATTCTTTCCCTCACTCTCCTTTTTCTCCCTCTGTCCCTCTGAATATACCCCTTGCCCATCCTCTGGGTCCCCCCCCCCCGCCCACCTCCTTGTCTTTCTTCCCGGACCTCCTGTCCCATGATCCTCTCGTATCCCTTTTGCCAATCACCTGTCCAGCTCTTGGCTCTATCCCTCCCCCTCCTGTCTTCTCCTATCATTTTAGACCTCCCCCTCCCCCTCCAACTTTCAAATCCCTTACTCACTCTTCCTTCAGTTAGTCCTGACAAAGGGTCTCGGCCTGAAACGTCGACTGCACCTCTTCCTGGAGATGCTGCCTGGCCTGCTGCATTCACCAGCAACTTTTATGTGTGTTGCTTGAATTTCCAGCATCTGCAGAATTCCTGTTGTTTAGGTACATGGATAGTTGAGATATGGAGGGCCGTGGTCCTGGTGCAGGACGATGGGAGTAGGCACTTAAATGGACTAGATCAAGTCATTTAACCGTATGTATATGTATGTATTTAACCCTATAATGTATATGGAAACGAGACATTATTTCTCTAAACCAGGGTAAACTAGATGGGCCGAAGGTCCTGTTTTTGTGCTGTATTTCTCTATGACATGCTGACTCTAGTCATCTCCTTAGTCTTGTCCCATGTTGAAACTCAAGTTGTTGTGCTCACACCATCGTATAAGCTGCTCTACCTCCTCTCTGTACACCATCTCGTCATCGCTGTCGATGAGGCCAGCCACTGTTGTGTTATCGGCGAACTTGGTGATTCGGTTTCAGCTGGATCTAGCAGTACCGTCATGCATCAGTAGCGGGCTGAGCACACAGCCCAGGGTACAAAGCTGCTGCTCAGCGTGACGAAGCTGGAAACGTAACTGATACTAATGGCTCAATACCATAATCCATGTGCTGATCCATGGACTGAGTTTATCTGGATTATGCACAATACTGAAATAGATGTAATTCAGAACTTTAAACCCATCATGCCCAACCTGTCAGTTCCTGTCTTTGCTTAACAGCCACTTTCCCCACAACCATTCCACTAACTGGCCTGACATTCTGCATCCCATTTCCACCCCCTCCCCCCGCCACCCCCACAGCTCTAGTTTAAACCCCCCCACCCCCACAGCTCCAGTTTAAATCGCCCCCCACCCCCACAGCTCTAGTTTAAACCCTCCCACCCCCACAGCTCCAGTTTAAATCGCCCCC
This sequence comes from Mobula hypostoma, assembly GCF_963921235.1. Classification (NCBI taxonomy): domain Eukaryota; kingdom Metazoa; phylum Chordata; class Chondrichthyes; order Myliobatiformes; family Myliobatidae; genus Mobula; species Mobula hypostoma. The sequence continues at coordinate 30,965,685 of NC_086104.1, forward strand.
CACCCCCACAGCTCCAGTTTAAATCCCCCCACCCCACAGCTTTAGTTTAAACCCCCCCACCCCCACAGCTCTAGTTTAAATCCCCCCAAAAATCTCTCACCAACTTTCCGCAAGGATATTGGACCCACTTCAGTTCACATACAAACCTGTCCCATTTGTATGGGTCCTGCCTTCCCTGGAAGGGAGTCCAATGATTCAAAAATCTGAAGCCCTCCATCCTGCACCATCTCCTTAGCTATGTGTTAAACTATATCACCTTCCTATTTCTAGCCTCACTAGCATGTGGCACAAGTAGCAATCCTAAGATCACCACCCTGGAGGTGCCTTGTCACCCTTCATACCCGTGTCATTGATACTGAGGTGGACCACGACCTCTGGCTACTCACCCTCCCCCTTAACAATGCTATGGATTCGATCTGAAATGTCCTGGACCCTGGCACCTGGGAGATAACATACTATCTGGGAATCTCGTTCCTGTCCATGGAACCTCCTGTCTATCTTCTGTCAGAGATATTTATGCTTTCAAAGGCAATATAATTTCTGGACTCCAAGAATTGTAACAAATAAAAGGTTACTTTTTCAGATCACTTCTTGCAATAACATACCGATCAGTAACCATTTGGTGTGAGATACCATTGTCTTTCGGTAGGGGAGTCCCAGACATTATCACTAGCCTGTCAGTGGGGCTCCAGAGTTGTCCCACATATCCTCCCATCCTGTCTTGTGGCGAAGACAGCATTATAAACATATTAGACAAGTATTTGAACAGCTAAGACATACAAAGTGTGGGTAAGAGGGATGGGTAGAAGAATACTTGGTCTGCTCGACATGGTGGGCTGGAGGGCCTGTTTCTGTGCTGTATGTCTCTATGACTCTAACAAGTAATTTTAAAACGCAAGTTCCATGGCTACTAATGAGGGAATCAACCACATTTTTTTTAGGTCGAAGGTAAGAAGTGTATGATTTTTAAAATTGTTTTGCATCGAGAGTGGATTAAATATATACAGGCCATCCCAGGGTAATAAATGTGTTCCATTTTGACAAAATCAATTTTATCCATATCAGAAACTATCACTGGGTGCTGTAGGTGTGACTCTACTGTACTGTAATGGATGGCGTCAGAAGCACATACACATAGAGCAAACAATTATTAGAAATGGAGAGAGATGAAATTATTTCTGCTGTATATCAGACTTTTAAATTTAACAACATGATGGAAACTTGTTCCTTTGTAGGAGTGTCCACGAGTCAGGCATTTGTTACCCTAGACCACCTGTATATTGATGTAGAAATTATTGTTACTGGAAAACATTATGGCACTCAGTGGAGATTCTATTTCTGATATTGACAAAAGATTTGAAGACGTTTTTTTTGAAGTAGGAATGCATTTTAATGATGATGAATGTTTCTTCCATTACTGTTGGAATGCTGTGTTACAGTCTAGTCATGCTCCACTTATCTGCAATTTAATCCAACTCTAATATTAAAGAGAGGCAATGATATGAACGATTTCCAAATGCTGGTCCAGTGGCCAGCTGTTGCTACAACAGGCTGGTAGCGTACTTTTAGATGAAGTGGGCAGGGAAGCGTAACGTGCTGAATGTAAAACATGCTTCTGATCAAAGCTTATGATTACAACATTCTTCTTTTTGTCAACTCTTGGCCCTGTTTCTTCTGATAAACTTACAGTTCCTTGTTTCTCACTTTCTTTTGTATGCACACATTTCACTCTTTTTATACTTGCCACACTCCAGGTGTGTTACATCCTCTCATTTAATCTCTACTGCATCTTTTAGTCTGTCACAGATTCTCTCTCACTAATGCAAGCTTACATCTAACACTCACATGCATAAATTCTCACACAACACACTACTAAATTACACTTTGAACAGGAAGTTAAAATGCTTCATTTTGATTGAAATACTGTATGTATTAAATGTAAGACTCAAACATATTCAGAAGGATACAATGTATGTAAATGGAATTAAAATTATCAAGATGACAATTTTAACTAAATCATTAGATTGAAATATTAATAATGAAATACAGTATATAGAAATAGATTTGAATTACGAAAGACAGCTTGTGAATTATTTGTTCAAACTGTTGAAGGATTGGTCTTTGTAAGGGATCACCTGAAGAGTAGTGAAATCTGATCTTGTATTTGTGACCTCGCTCTGTTTTGATAATCAAGAGTTCTAATCTGAAGTCTGTCCTGCTTAGACAATTAAAAGGGATAATGGAAAATAAGTTCCAAAAAGTATAATCAATAACATTTTTAGTCTTATAAAGTCTACCAAATGATTAATAATCTGTGATATTCTCTCACCTTATAGGTGGATTGTATATTGAAATCATCACTGGGAACATAATTTATCATTTCAAAATATTGGGGTGAAGTATATACAGACGTTGAAAGCTTTTAACTGATGGAGGCTCAAATTTGCAAGACACGGTGAGTCAATAACAAGAAATTTAATGTAATATCAAACTCAGACTATTAAAACTAGGTACAATATTTAAAGAAATTTTAGAGGAGATAGTAGAGGCTGGTGATTTTGCAACATTTAAGAAATATTTAGATGAGCATTGAATTGACAAAGCAGAAAGCGTTGCAGGCTAAACGTAGGTACTGGTCTGGACATGATGCGTTAAAGGACCTGTCTCCCTGCTTTAGGATGCAATACTCTAGGTCAGACAGCTGAAGGGAAGGCAGCGAAAAGGTGCTCAGCCATTTATTGAATGTGATGCCAAGAGGCAACTAATAACAGCAGACTGAAAGTGGCATACAAGGTCCATTCAGCAAAAAAAACAGTAGGCTGGACTCTATTCATGGTAATTCTGCTAGCAATTTGAAGAATTTATAGAGAGAGTCCCAGAGAATAAGTGTAGAATTTTAGGCCTTGAGATATTCATGTAGTTAAAAACATAAAACCAGTAAACAATTCATGATGATGTGATTTTTAAAAATAGCAAATTTACTTAAGGCCTGCACCAATATTGTTCATAAACCCTATCTTCTTATGATCATTGATATCTCTAAAAACATCTCTACATTTCTCCAGAGTGAATCAAATTTATTGTTCAAATATATTACCTTCCTTTTTTACAGCACTGTCATATTTTGTGGAATACTCTTTTGGATGAACATATTCACATTATCAGCAGGTAGGAGACTGCTTTTATTTTATTTCAGATCTTACAATGTGATTTAACAACTATGATATCTGGTCATACAGTACAACCTGTGTAACCAGAACTCTACTTAAAATCAACTTTTACATAATAAAACATCCCAAGACATTTCATAAGAGTATTAACAAACAAAATTTGACATAGATTTACGTCAGGAAAAATTGTGACACAATATATCTGTAGATGTTAGGAATCTTGAACAACACACACAGAATGCTGGAGGAACTCAGCAGGTCAGGCAGCATCTACGGAGGGAAATAAACAGTTGACATTTACCAAGTGCCAGCTTTTCTTCAACAATCTGACAGCATTTACCTCAGTAAATGCAAGATTATTTAGAATTCTGGCGTAAGTTTATCCTGTTGTGGAAATTCCAGCCAGTGAACCTCTTGTGTACTGGAGCAGCAGTGCACAAATGTTCTGACATACCCTTCACTTAATCTGATGATGGAACTTGTGCATATTAGACTGGGCACAGGAGACATGACATGCGTTTCAATGGTGATGTAACACCTGTGAGGAAGACAGCAAGAGTGAGTTCTATTAACATTTTACTGATGGTATTGATTTTCTTGAGTGGGGGGGGGGCACACCTTGTATATTGTCCCCGGGTTCCTAGATGTACAATCTTTATGCCATTTGATCTGGAAGATCAACCTTGCTGGCCCCCTGGAGTTAAGGATGAGTCTTTGACCATTTGTGACACCTCAAAAGAAAGTAATGGATGATGTGGATGTATTGGAACCAACACTGCTCACATACTTCTGGAATCTTTGATATGGTAGATTCCCATCTCTAGGTTTGCTCCAAGACAGATTATTTTACATTTACAAAATTTATAAGGATGTTGCTGGGACTTGAGGACCTGAAATATTGAATAGGTTAGGACTTCATTCCCTGGAGTACAGGAGAATGAGGAGACATCTTATAGAGGTATACAAAATTATGAGGGCTACAGATGGGGTGAATGCAAGCTGGCCTTTTACCCTCAGGTTGAGTGAGAATAGAACTAGGGGCCATAGATCTAGGGTGAAAGGTGAAATACTTAAGGTGAATCTGAAGGGGAATTTCTTCACTCAGAGGGTGATGCAAATGTGGAATGAACTGCTGATGCGTTTAGAATGCAAGGGTTAACATGAGGAGTGTTTGAAAGCTCTGGGTTTGTAGTCGCTGGAGTTTAGAGGAATGAGGGCGGATCACATTGCAACCTATCAAATATTGAAAGGTCTAGATAAAGTGGATGAAGATGTTCGTGATAGTGCGGGAGTCCAAAACAAAAGGGCACAGTCTCAAAATTGAGAGATGTCCATTTAGTTCAGAGATGAGGAAAAATTTTTTTAGCCAGAGGGTGGTGAATCTGTGGAATTCATTGCCACTCTCGCTGTGCAGGCCAAGCCATTGGATAAGCTTAAAGGCGGAGGTTGATGCCTTGATTAATCAGGACATCAAAGCTTATAGGGAAAAGGCAGGAGAATGGGGTTGAGAGGGATAATAAAGTAGCCATGATGGAATGGCAGAGCAAACTCAGTAGGCCAAATGGCCTAATTCTGCTCCTTATCTTATGGCCTTATGATTTTATGATTTAATTCTGCTTTTAAAAGACTACATTGAACCTACAGCACAATGCGCTTCAGATAAGCTATTTTAATTTGATTAGTATCTGCAATAATCAGTAAGCATATCCATCACAGACAGAGCTAACCCTATTTCTACTTGAATACTTAACTGGGATGATTTTATGCTTACTGCAGTAATTTTTAAGAAGACAGATTTTTGCATTAAAATATTGTAGTGGTTTTACATTATAGAAGACAGTAATTCTATTGGATTAACGTATTTCTATTACATTTCAGCTGATGTGAATAAATGTGGCCACACAGATCTGGTGTGCCACGTGCATGCCGACTGCCAGAACACATCTGATGGAAGCTACCTCTGCATTTGCAAAGCAGGTTTTCTTGGAAATGGAACACAGTGCACAGATATTGACGAGTGTGCAGAAAACGTACATAACTGCCACAGAAAGGCAACCTGTGTAAATAATGTAGGTTCTTATAACTGCCTGTGTAAATCTGGGTACACTGGAAATGGGATTGACTGCAACGACATGGATGAATGTGTTACCAACAATGGCGGCTGCCACAATAATGCCACTTGTTTCAATACAGCTGGCAGTCGGACTTGTCAATGTAAGGTTGGGTTCTCTGGCGATGGGTTCACCTGCAGTGATGTAGATGAGTGCTCAAAGCCTGGTACCTGTCACTGGAGTGCAACATGCACCAACACCTATGGCTCATATATCTGCACCTGCAATGCAGGGTACAGAGGAATTGGATTGTACCTGTGCTTGGACATAGATGAATGTGTGCAGATGCCAGGTATCTGTTCACAAGTGCAAGGATGGATAGGATGCAAGAATCTACCGGGCTCCTACCAGTGCACTTGTTCCGCGGGTTTCCATGTGCACGACAACAGATGCACTGACATCGATGAGTGTGCTCGTCAGATCTGCAGCCCATTTTCAACCTGCATCAATCAGCCAGGTTCATACAGCTGTGAATGCAAGACAGGATTTACAGGAAACGGATTGACCTGTGTGGACATCAATGAATGTGCTGGCCCAAATGATTGTCATCCTCAAGCAACATGCCGGAACTACTTGGGCAGCTATGTTTGTAACTGCACATTGGGGTTCACAGGAGATGGGATCACTTGTTCTGATGTTGACGAGTGCAATGGGATTGCAGACTGCCCTGCTGCATCTTCCTGTGTTAACACCGAGGGTTCCTATCATTGCGACTGTGGTGTTGGGTTTACCTTGAATGGTAATGAATGTGTTGATCTGGATGAATGCTCTGCTGGTGCTTGCGACAGTCAAGCCACTTGCAACAATGTCCAAGGATCCTTCTCCTGCAGTTGCAATGGGGGTTATAGTGGAAATGGTACTGTATGCAATGATATTGATGAATGCCTCCTAAACAATGGAGGATGTCACTCAAATGGCATTTGCACCAACCAAGTTGGAACTTACACATGCACGTGCAAAAGAGGTTTTTCTGGTGATGGAAATTTACACTGTGAGGATATTAATGAATGCAATTTTAATAATGGTGGCTGTTTGACTAATGCAACGTGTATGAACACACTGGGATCTTTCTTTTGTGCATGCCCTGATGGATTCCAGCTTACAAATGACACCAGGTGTGGAGACATTGACGAATGCAGGACAATCAGTACACCATGTCAGTCCAATGAACAGTGTATCAATACATTTGGGTCTTACCATTGCCAGTGCAAATCTGGCTTTTCAAAGGCAAATGGCATTAGTTGTAATGACATTGATGAATGTCTGAACAATCCATGTGATCAAAATGCTCTGTGTTCAAATGCTTTTGGTTCATTTATCTGTGAGTGCACTTTGGGCTTTGAAGGAAATGGCTTTATCTGCAAAGACGTAGATGAATGCAACTCCCCAAACATATGTCACATAAATGCTTTGTGCATTAATACTGCAGGAAGTTACATCTGCCAATGTCAAGAGGGCTTCAGAGAGGTTGATCAGCATTGCGAAGATATAAATGAATGCAGGCTAAACAATACTTGTCTCTCAGGCACCATTTGCCTCAATTCACTGGGATCATATGTTTGCTCTTGTTCCAATGGTACTTTCATAGTCAATAGCACTTGCATGTCACCGAGTGATAATTGCTTTCCCCCTTGCCATGATCGGGCATTATGCCATCTGGCTGGCAGCAGATATCAATGTGTTTGTGATGTTGGCTTTCAGGGCGACGATTTAAATTGTGTCGATGTAGATGAATGCAGAGAGGAAAATATTTGCCTGGGCAGTCACATGGATTGTGTAAACGTACCTGGTTCATATAGTTGCGTCTGTACAATTGGCTTCCAAAAGAATGGATCTTCCTGCACAGGTATGTAATTATTATTTCAACTTGTTTTTTGCTATTTGCAATTTCTATGAAAGGGATTTATGGCATAAGTTACAAAAGTTGCATTCACATAGCTTTTTACTGTGGCAAAAGGGATGGCAAATTAGCGTAGCGGTTAGCATCATGCTGATGCAGCATCAGTGACCCCGGTTCAATTCTGCCACTGACAGTATGGAGTTTGTACAGCCCTCCCATGACTGTATGGGTTTCCTCCCACATTCTAAAGATGTGTGGATTAGTAAGGGTTTGTACGTTTAAAAAGGATGTACAGGTTAGTTGGTTAATTGGTTACACGTGTGTAATTGGGTGGTGCAGGTTCATTGGGCTGGAAGAGCCTGTTATTATGCTGTGCCTCTAAAATCAAATAAAATAGCAACATATTCATTGCCATTCAAAGCTGCATCATAGGACAGCTTTAAACAAAGTTTGACATAACAAAGGAAGATGTTCTGGGAGATGAAGAAATTTTAAGAACTTTAAAGTGAAGAAGTTTATGTGGGGAATTACAAAGATTCAAACCAAGGGAGCAGAAGCGATGGCAACCAGTGATAAAAAACTAAAAATTAGGATTTCCAGGAGTCCAGCATTGAAGGCAAGAGATATCCAAGAGGGTTGTAGTAAATAAGAAAGAGAGTACAGAAAGTGATAAGATGGCTGATCTTGAAAGTAAAGAACAGTAAAAACAGGCATAGGAGTAGGCAGCAGAGGATGCTGTAAAATTTAATGAGAACTTGGCCGATCTGATCTTGTCCTCAGCTTTGCTTCACTACCTGCCCCCAATACCTGTAGGTCTGTTTTGTCAATCAAAAGTGCAAAAATCCATCTTCGCTCTAAATATACTAAGTGATCTAACCTCCGCAGCTTCATGAGGTATAGAATTCAAAAGATTCCTTATCCATTGAAGGAAGAAATTCCTCATGATTTCCATTTTAAATAGGTAACCCCTTACTCTGAAAACTCCCTCTGAGTTTTGTCGTCTGTTAAGAATCTTACATGTTTCGAAAAGATCATTTCTCATTCTACTTAATTCCAATAAATAAAGATCCATCTTGCTCAATTTTCTCTTATAAGGCTATGTCTTCATCCCATGAATCAGTCTACCAAAACTTCTCTGAATTGTCTCTCACTTAAATAAAGAGTCCAAAATTATATGTAGTACTCCAGATATGACCTTGTTAATGGCCTGGGCAGTTGTAGCAATATTTCATTATTGTGTACTCCATTCCCTTTAGGACAAGTCATTTCATTCCTAGTTACTCCCTTTACCTTCATTCTAATTTTCTATGTTTCATATAGAAGGACACCCAGGTCACTTTCCATTGCAGCATTCTTTTCTCACTTGCAGAACCTCGTCAATTCAGATTGGAAACAACAACTCTACAATCTCCATCAGCACAGCTACACCACAAGGCTATGTGCTTAGCTGCCTGCTCTATTCACTTCACACCTATGACTGTGTGGCTAAGCACAGTCCAATGCCATATTTAAGTTTGCTGGCAACACCACTGTGGTTGGCCGAATCAAAGTTGGTGACGAATCAACATACAGGACGGAGAATGAAAATCAGGCTGAGTGGTACCGCAACAACATCTCACTCAATGTCAGCAAGACCAAGGAGCTGGTTATTGACTTTGGAAGGAAGAAACCAGTCCTCACCGTGGGATCAGAGGTGGAGTGGGCCAGCAACTTTAAATTCCTTGGTGTTATCATTTCAGAGATCCTGTCCTGGGGTCAAATTGTAAGCACAATTACGAAGAAAGGACAGCAGCCCTTCTACTTCCTTAGAGGTTTGTGAAGATTCAGCATGATATCTAAAACTTTGACAAACTTCTATAGGTGTATGGTAGACAGTATATTGACTGGTTGCATCATAGCCTGGTATAGAAACACCAATGCCCTTGAACAGAAAATCCTACAAGAAGTCGTGGATACGGCCCAGTCTGTCACAAGTAAATCCCTCCCCACCACTGAGCACATCTACACGGAGCATTGTCGCAGAAAACAGCATCCATTATCAGGGAGTTCCACCACCCAGGCCATGCTCTCTTCTCTCTGTTGACATCAGGAAGAATATACAGGAGCCTCAGGACTCACATCACCACCACCAGGTTCAGGAACTATTATTACCCCTTAACCATCAGGCTCTTGAACCAGAGGAGTTAACATCACTCAACTTCTCTTGCCCCATCACTGGACTGCTCCCACTATATATGGACTCACTTTCAAAGACATTTCATCTCATGTTCCTAATACTTATCGATTATTTATTTACTTATTATTATTTCCCTTTTTTTGTTTTGCATTTGCACAGTTTGTTGTCTTCTGCACACTGGTTGTCTATCCTGTTGGGCATGGTCTTTTGTTGATTCTATTATGGTTACTGGATTTGCTGAGTATGCCCGTAAGAAAATGAACCTCAGGGCTGTATATGGTGACATATATGTACTTTGATAATAAATTTACTTTGAACATTAGCTGAAGTTCAGTTGTTGTTTGGACCAAACATCAGAATGGGAAAGAAATGTGATCTAAGTCAGCGGTCCCCAACCACCGGGCCGCAGAGCATGCGCTACCGGGCCGCGAGGAAGCGATATGATTTGGTCAGCTGCACCTTTCCTCATTCCCTGTCACGGCCACTGATCAGCCATTAAGCATGCGAGGTCATGACCCGCGCGTCATCCGTGTCAGGGCGGGAAGGCGATCAACTCCTCGAGCTTGCAAATGACAACGGGCTGAAAAGTATGTTTGACTTAACATCTCCGCCGGTATTTTGGATCAAAGTCAAGGCTAAATATCCTGAGATAGCCACGAAAGCGCTGAAAACGTTGCTTCCATTTCCAACATTTTCCTGCGAAGCGGAGTTTTCTGCAATGAATGCAACGAAAACTAAACTGCGGAATAGACTGGACATCAGGAACCCCCTTCGAGTATCGATGTCTCCCATCACCCCTCAATGGGACGGTGATATTGCAGGGAAACAAGCCCAGGGCTCCCACTGATTCAGCGATATTGGTGTGTTGCAATGATTTCATATATTCATACGGGGAAAATATGTGCTGTGCGTTTAATAGCCAAATATTACTTAAAATGTTATGATGCTATTGACTTATAAGTGACCTATATAAGCATATAACAATTACAGCACGGAAACAGGCCATCTCTGTCCTTCTAGTCCGTGCCGAACGCTACTCTCACCTAGTCCCACCGACCTGCATTCAGCCCATAACCCTCCATTCCTTTCCTGTACATATACCTATCCAATTTTTCTTTTAAATGATAATATCGAACTTGCTTCTGCCACTTCTACTGGAAGTTCGTTCAACACTTCAAGCTCCCCTGATAGTTGACTTATCATTATATCCATGCGAGGAAAATATGCGCTCTGTGTTTAATATTAAATTCGTTAGATAAACCTTTTTAGAAACAAAATTGAGTGTATTACCCACTTATCACCTATATTCCGGTAGTGATTAACACCCGCCCCCACGAACGGAATCGCCAAAAGTATTTGCTGGGGGGGGGGGGGGAGAGAGAGAGAGAGAGAGAGAGATCGGCAGGTCACGACGCGCATGCGCATTGGTGCCCGCGCAAGGCTTCATGGTCATTGTAGTCTTTTGGGTCAACAACGCATTTGACTGCTACTCTTGTTCGTTGGCAACCCTACCCCCCTCGGCCGGTCCGCAAGAATATTGTCAATATTAAACCGGTCCGCAGTGCAAAAAAGGTTGGGGACCCCTGATCTAAGTGACTTTGACCACGGAATGATTATAGGTACCAGACAAGGTATTTTGAGTAGCTCTGAAACTGCTGATCTCCTGGGATTTTTACACACAGCAGTCTCTAGAGTTTACAAAGTGTGGTGCAAAAAGCATCCAGTGAGTGGGAGTTCTGTGGGCGAAAATGCTTTGTTAGAGAGCGAGGTCAGAGGAGAGTGGTGAGTGTGGTTCAAGTTAACAGGAAGGCAGCAGTGACTCAAATAAATACTCATTACAACAGTGGTGTGCAGAAGAGCTTTTCTGAATGCACAACATGTTGAACTGTTGGAGCAGCAGAAGATCATGGACTCACAGAAATACATTCACTTTATTCTTGTATTTAAGCAATACTTGGCTCTTCTACTCTTCCTACTCAAATGGATAATCTGACGTTTCCTTGCATTACAGTCCATCCGCCCGAATTTTCCCACTTGCTTCCCTATCTGTATCCCTCCGCAGATATTTTGAGACTTTCCCATCATTGGCAAATTTGGCGACAGTCAGTCAGTGAGCACCACCGGGGCTTCATGTGAGTTGGATACTGGCAACAGCATATCTGATGACCACATTTATTGAATAAAGGTGAAGTGATACACTTTGGAAGATTCAACTTGAGGGCAGAGTACAATGTCTGTGGCAGTGTGGAAGAACAGAGAGACCTTGGGGTCCAAGTCCATAGATCCATCAAAATTGCCATGCGAGTTGAAAGGGTGGTTAAGAAGGTGTATAATGTGTTGGTTTTTGTTAGTTGGGGGACTGAGTTCAAGAACTGCAGGGTAATGTTGCCACTCTATAAAGTGCTCTTTGGACCACATTTGAAAGATTGTTTTCAGTTCTGGTCAGCTTATTATAGGAAAGGTGGAGAAGCTTTCAGGAGGGTGGAGAGGAGATTTACCTGGATGCTGCCTGAATTAGAGAACATGTCTTATGAGGTTAGGTTGAGCAAGCTAGGGCTTTTCTCTTTGGAGAGAAGGAGGGTGATAGAGGTGTGTAAGATTATGAGAGTCATTGACAGAGTGGACAGACAGCAACGGCCGATAACAGACGACATCCCTTTAAAGTAAATGGAGGGAAGTTTAGGGGAGATGTTAGAGGTAAGCTTCTCACACTGAGAGTGATTGTCCCTTGGAATATATTGCAATGGGTGGTGGCAGAGTCTGATACAATAGGGACATTTAAAAGACTCATAGATAGGAAGATGGATATAAACAAAATGGGCAGTGTAGGAAAGAAAGGTGAGGTTTATCATGCATAGTGGCAAGCACCAGTGACTGAGTTTCAATTGCTGCCATTGTCTGAAAGGGGTTTGTCCATTCTCCCCATGACCACGGGGTTTCCTGTCACAGTCCAACGACATATGGTTTAGTAAGGGGTTGTAAGTTAAAGGTGCTGGAAGCTTGCTTCGGACTGTATTGATCACTTGCCCATTTCACTAAATGTTCCAAAGTTTCTTTATATAGCTCAGCACCACATCGTGGGTCAGAGGGCGTGTACTGTGCAGTATGTTCCTATGTGAATGCTGGCACAAAATATTGCAGAAAGTTAATATATTTTTAAAATCACTTTTATTCTCCTTGGACCAACAGATATCGATGAATGCTCCACCACAACACACAGTTGTCACCAGCTTGCTCATTGCATCAACGATGTGGGAAGTTATCAGTGTACATGTCTGAGTGGCTTTAATGGTGATGGAAAAAATTGCTCTGGTAAGTTTTCTTCAGAATCAAAATCAGTTTGACTTTCATAGGAACTAATGCATTTGGAAGTGGTCAGGGAACTGGGTTAATGCAGTAAACTGAACGCTTTGGGAGTATGGCTCAAAATGGCTAATTGGGCCTTTTAAATGACAAGACTATGAGGGTCACAATCACGAGGGTTGTGAGAGTGTGGAATGAGCTGCTAGCGTAAGTGGTGCACGCAAGCTCGATTTCGACGTCAAAGGGAAGTTTGGATAGATACATGGATGGCAGGGATATGGAGGGCTATGGTCTGGGTGAAGATCAATGGGATAGGCAGTTTAAAATAGTTGGCAGGGTCTAGATGGGCTGAAGGGCCTGTTTCTGTGCTGTACTTTTCTATGACTCTATAACTTATGGTGAGCAATGCAATTGTTAATTTCAGTGGTCTGGATTGCTCAAACCACTGCTCACCAGCTCAGCAGGACTTCTACGGGCAGAGTTCCACAGTCAGTTGGTCTTGCAAGTTCCATGCGGTGCAGGCATTTTTGCTATTTGTCTACTTTAGCCTGGAAGGCAGATGGATATAGTACCAGATTCTTAAACTGGAGGAACTCTGACCTCCATTAGCAAAGAAGCCAACTTTTGGTACCAAGCATCAAGTACAGCTTCATCATGAAGACTTTCACTGAACTGCCCAACAAATTCAAGCAAAGTATGCATGACAAAGTCTCAGCATGGTGGTAGCATGGAAGGACATCATTCAGTCCATTCTATTTTTTGAAAACCTACATCGGTGACCTCGATGCTCTAGGACTAGCACAGGTGCTTTAGGAGATTTAGGAGCAAAGTGCTGTCGCTTGGTTTGTACAAGCCGAGGTGCAATTCGCGCTGCAAGAAATCACCGCCGACAACACCAAATATTTCTATGTGATAGCATCCCTCAGCAGTTCCACCGCTCCGAACTATTGGAGATCTGAGTTGCTCTCCATACCCGGTCTCGGCGATGCCGGGCCTTTGGAGCTAAAGTACCACATGCCGTCTCTCCTGGGAAATCACCATCCTTGTTTTATTTTTAAAGAACTCTTCATGCAGCAAATGCCTGATCAAGTTCACATAGCCCTCGCTAATGTACCTGTGAAGGACTATAGGGAGCTTGCTAAAATGGCTGATAGTCTACACTCAGTTAGGTGGCATTGCATCATTCCTCCTCCTTTCTCTACTTCAATAAGCCCAGTCAGCAAGGCCCGTAACATAAGGACGCCTGCGACTGCAAAAAGACGATGCTGGGCCTGTGTTTTTACTACACTCGCTTTGGTACAAACACTAGGAAATGCCAACCGCCTTGCAGTCTCGACAGTGCCTGTGCATCGGGACATCAGAGATCTGTGAACACCATGGGTTCCACCTGCCAGGGTCATTTTCTGCTCATTACAGACACCCTTTCAGGGCAATACGTCCTGTTGCTCTTGTGAGCATGCTGCCAACATTGCCCATTGAGAAGGCAAAGAGTGACACAACCTCGTTGGAGGCTGTCAACGGCAGCAGGATCCAGACTTACAGGACATGACGGCTGATGCTCTGATTCAGCGGCTGACATTATACACGGAACTTTGTCCTGACTAAAGTGGCTAGACCTCTGCTGGGTGCAGATTTCCTGTGTGCCCAACGACTATTAGTCGATCTTAAGAACTGCTGGCTTGTGGATGCCAACGACTTTGGGTCGTTACCCTGCTCCCCCAGTAAGTTCCCCACAACTCTGTCAAGCACCTGCACCACCGCGTGTGAGTTTACTTGACTGCTGGATGAATTCCAGAACTTCACTAAGCCCACATTCTCCACTACAGTCACAAAACATGGGGGTGAGCACCACATTTCTACTCTGGCCCACCAGTCCACACCTGCGTGTGTAGACTGGACCCAGTAAAGCTGGCAAACGTGAAGGTTGAGTTTGCCAACGTGGAAAGATTTGGCATTGTATGCTGGTCGAATAAGACCATAAGATACAGGAGCAGAATTAGGCCATTTGGCCCATCGAGTTTGTTTCGCCATTTCAACATGGCAGATCCAAGTTTCCTCTCAGTCCTAATCTCCTGCCTTCTTCTCATATCCTTTCATGCCCTGACCAATCAAGAATCTATCAATTGCTGCCTTAAATATATATATAAAGACTTGGCCTCCATAGCTGCCTGTGGCAAAGAATTCCACAATTTCACCAACCCCTGGCCAGGCAGCATCTATGGAAAAGAGTATAGTTGACGTTTCAGGCCAAAACCTTTCAGCACCAGTCCTGCCAAAGGATTTCAACTTGAAACATCCACTGTACACTTTTCCAAAGATGCTGCCTGGCCTGCTAAGTTCCTCCAGTATTTTGTGTGTGTTGATCATTTTCGTGACCCTCCTTTGAACCCTCTCCAGTTTCAACACATCCTTTCCAAGATAAGGGGCCCAAACCTGCTCACAATACTGCAAGTGAGGCCTCACCACTGCTTTATAAAATCTCAACATTACATCCTTGCTTTTATATTCTAGTCCTGTTGAAGTGAGCATTGCATTTGCTTCCTCACCACTACTCAAACTGCAAATTAACCTTTAGGGAATCCTGCACAAGAACTCCCAAGTACCTTTGCATCTCAGTTTTTTTTTGTATTTTCTCTCTATTCAGAAAATAGTCAGCCTTTTCATTTATTCTACTGAAGTGCATGACCATACACTTCCCAACATTTTATTCCATCTGACGTTTCTTTGCCCATTCTCCTAATCTGCTTAAGCCCTTCTGTAGCCTCTCTACTTCCTCAAAATTACTTGCCCCTCCACCTGTCTTCATATCGTCTGCAAACTTTGCAACAAAGCTATCAATTCCATTATCTAAATCATTGTCATATAATGTAAAAAGAATCAGTCCCAACACAGAACCCTGTGGAACACCACTAGTCACCGGCAGCCAGTCAGAAAATGTTCCCTCTATTCCTATTCTTTGCTTCCTGCCAATCAGCCATTGCTTTACCCATGCTAGAATCTTTCTTGTAATACCATGGGCTCATAACTTGTGTGGCACCTTGTCAAAGGCCTTCTGAAAGTCCAAGTACACAACATTAACTGATTCTCCATTGTCCATCCTGCTTGTTACTTCGTCAAAGAATTCCAACAGATTTGTCAGACAGGATTTTTCCTTGAGGAAACCGTGCTGACTATGGCCTATTTTATCATATACCCTGAGGCCTCATTCTTAATAATCGACTCCAACATCTCGCCAACCACTGAGGTCAGACTAATTGGCCTATAGTTTCATTTCTTTTTCCTCTCTCCCTTCTTGAAGAGTGGAGTGACATTTGCAATTTTCCAGTCTTCTGGGACCATTCCAGAATCTAGTGAATCTTGAAAGATCATTAGTAATGCCTCCGCCATCTCTTCAGCCACTTTTTTTCAGAACTCTGGGATGTACATCATCTGGTCCAGGTGACTTATCTACCTTCAGACCTTTCAGTTTCCCAAGAACCTTCTCTCTATTTATGGTAACTTCATGCATTTCATGCCCCCTGACACCTGGAACTTCCACCATTCTGCTGGTGTATTCCACGGTGAAGACCGATGCAAAATACTTATTCAGTTCCTCCATTATTTTTGTTGTCTCCCATTACTACCTCTCCAGCATCATTTTACAGTGGTCCGATTTCCACTCTGACATCTCTTTTACACTTCATGTAATCTGAAGAAACTTGGTATCCTCTTTAATACTATTGGCTAGCTTACTATTCCATCTTTACCTTCTTAATGACATTTTTAGTTGTCTTCTGTTGGTTTTTAAAAGCTTTCCAATCTTCTAACTCTCCCTCCAGTTCAGGTGCAAACCGTCCCTGCTGTACATGTACAGGTCCCGCCTTCTCTGGAAGAGAGCCCAAAGATCCAAATATTTTATGCCCTCCCTCCTACTCTAACTCCAGCTCCTCAGTCATGTATTAAACTGTATAACCTTCCTAGTTCTGGCCTCACTAGTACATGGCACGGGTGGCAATCCTGAGATCATAACCCCAGAGGTCCTGTCCTTTAACTAAGCACTGAACTCCCTGAACTCCCGATGCAGAACTACCCTTGTCATTGGTACTTACATGGACCATGACTTCTGGATGTTCACCCTCCCACTTAAGAATGCTGAGGACTCAATCCAAGATATCCCGGACCCTGACACTTGGGAGGCAATATACCATCTGGGAATTTCGTTCTCACCCACGGAACCTCACGTCTTTTCCCCTAACCTGGATGGTAACAAATCACCTATCACCACAGCGTGCCTCTTCTTCCCCCTTCCCGTCTGAGTCACAGAGGCAAACTCAGTGCCAGAGACGCAACCACTGTGACTTTCTTCTGTTAGGTCATCCCTCTGACAGTGTCCAAAGTGATATACCTGTTGTTAAGGCCACAGGTATACTGTGTCACTTTGGACACTGTCAACTGTTTGGTCAACCCACAGGGGTACTCTTCACTGGCTCCTTAAACCCTTCCCCCTTCCTGACTGTTATCCAGTTTCCTGTGTCCTGCACCTTGGGTGTAACTAGTTCTCTCTACATCCTATCTATCATCCCTTCAGCCTCCCAAATGATCTGGAATTCATCCAGTTCCAGCTCCAACTCTTTAATGCGGTTTGTTAGAAGCTGCAGCTGGATGCACTTCTCACTGTTGTAGTTGTCAGGGACACTGGAGGCCTCCCTACCTTTTCACATCCTGCAAGAGGAGCATGGCAGTAACCTGTGTGACATGTCTACATTGCTGAGCAGATATAAAGAAGAGAAGAAAAAAAAAATTTTTTTTCTTGTCTTTGCCTTCCCTGAGTGAAGCCTCTCTTCATTGAAGCCTTGAAGAGCTGTAGCCTTAAGATCACCACTCTGACCATGTCCACTCAGATGACAGCTGCTGTGCTTGCCCCTGCCTTCCTTTAATTTGCTCTTATTAATTAATCCCAAATGCCCGTTGGCCACTGGTTAAAGCTCTATCATGCTGTCACGACCCACTTCTGCCTTTTATTCTCAGGCCGTGGACCTGATTGAAGTCCCCTTCTCTTCAAACTTCTGATGCCGGGACTGGCCACTCATCAAAGCTCTATTACGCTAACTGGAGGCAAATCGCTCCTGCCTTTTATCCTCAGGCGGTGGACATGGTTGAAGTCCCCTTCTCTCCAATCTTCTGATGCCTGGACTGGCCACTCTTCAAAGCTCTGGGCTTTGCCCCTGGGCATTGCCCCTCCATATGATCCCTAAGTCCATGGGTGGTTGCCACCAATGTGGCAATTACCGACACTTTAATGAGGCCACTACCCTCTGATCGTTACGTGGCCCCACACATCCAGGACTTTTGAGCATGTTTAGATGGAAAGCTAATTTTTTTCCAAAGTCGATCTAGTTAGGGGCTACCATCAGGTGCCTGTGTGCCCGGATGACATTCCCAAAATGGCTGTAATAAGCCTGTTTGGCCTCTTTGAGTTTCTGCACATGCTGTTTGGGCTGAAAAATGCAGCAAAGACTTTTGAACGGCTGATGGACTCTGAATTCAAAGACGTAGATTTACTTTTTGATTACCTGGATGACATACTTGTCACCAGTGCATCCAAATCCAAACATGGATCACAGCTCCGCATACTTTTTGAGCGTTTAAGCCAACACGGGTTGATTATTAATTCTGTTAAATACCAGTTTGGGTTGCCATTGACTTTCTTGGCTATTGTATCTCTGCAGCAGATGTGAAACCCCACCCATCAAAAGTAGGCACTACTTTGGATTTCTCACTGCCCTGCACTACTGAAATACTACAGGAGTTTTTAGACATGGTGAGTTTTTATCACTGCTTCATTATGCGAGCTGCCAAACTTATGCTTTCCCTGTATACGCGCTTAAAGGCTATACCTTAATCACGTGCTTGACTGGTCAGCGGACATGACCAGAATGTTTGATGACACTAAGCAAGCTCTTTCCAACATGACTCTGCTAGCGCACCTGGTCCCCAATGCTTCTATAGCCATTACTACTGATGCTTCGAACTATCCTGTGGGTGCTGTGCACGAAGAGTTGGTCGGAGGTGTGTGGCAGCCACTCACCTTCTTCAGCTGGCGTCTTTCTCTCCCCGAAAAGAAACACAGCATGTTTGATCATGAGCTTCTCAGTCTCTATCCGGCTGTCAGCCATTTTTGTTTCCTTCTAGAGGTTCGCATTCATTGACCACAAACCCCTCGTTCGTCTGATAGCCAAAATACCAGACTCTTGGTCTGCACAGCAGCAACACCAACTGGCCTACATATCACAACTGATATACAACATATCAAGGGGAAAATTAATGCCGTGGCTGATTGTTCCTCAAAAGCCAGTCACTGAGCCATACACAAGTGTATGCCAGAGGTCCAGGCTTACCAAACAGTCTCTCTGGCTATCCACCCCATAGGATGATGATGGTTCCTTTCAGTCAGTTAGTGGGTTTGATATGTCTGGAGTGGCTGTACAGGCCGATCCTTGACAAGCTCTGCTTGCCACATAGTTGGCAGGTGAGGCCTGGAGGGGCAGCAGGGGCAGAAGCTCTGTTGTGGCGCTTCCTGTGCCTTTCCTCTGTTGCCTTGTTGAGTTTGTTCGCAGCAGCGTCCTCACCTTTTCTGATGGCGTCCCTCCTCCGTGAGTGATCTTGAGCTAGGTCCTCCCATGTTGATGGGGCAATGTCAGCTTTCTTGAGGCTCCTGTGCAGAACATCCTTGTACCGTAGTTGCTGGCCTCCTCGTTTTTGGGTACCACTGGACAGTTGGCTGTACAAGATGTCCTTGGGCAGTCTTCCGTCAGGCATTCTGACAACATGTCCTGCCCAGCGCAGTTGGGCTGACATCACCAAGGTTGAAACTGCTGGCATTCCAGCTCGAGAGAGGACCTCGGTATTGGAGACCTTGTCTCGCCAGGTTATCTTCATCAGAGTACGTAGGTGATGCTGCTGCAGTTGGTCAAGCTGGCGTAAGTGTCTCTGATATGGGCACCATGTCTCACATCCATATAACAAGGTTGATATGACAACGGCCCTGTACACCTTGCACTTGGTGGCCAACCTGATGTCTTGTGACCAAACTCGATCTTTCAGCTGACCAAAAGCAAAGCAGGCTTTTCTGGTTCTTGACTCAATCTCTACATCCAGAGAAGCTGAGGATGTTATTATGCTGCCCAGGTAGCAAAACTAGTTGACAGTTTTGAGACGAGTGTCATCAATGAGGACAATTAGTTCTTCGTAGCTTGAGCGAGGAGCCGGTTGGTACAAAACTTCCCTCTTTTTCAGGCTGATTGTCAGTCCAAAGCTTTTGGCTGCACTGGCAAAGTGACTGGTGATCTCCTGTAAGTCTTTGAGAGAGTGGGCAACCAGTACACAGTCATCAGCAACTGCAGCTCATGTGCCACAATATCCCTGACTTTTGTTTTTGCTCTCAATCTTGTGAGGTTGAGGAGCCCGCCATCGGCCCTCGATTGTAGGAAGACCCCTAACTTCAGGTCTGATGTGGCATCCTGAAGAACAGCAGAGAAGAATAGTCCAAACAGAGTAGGAGCCAGAACACAACCCTGTTTTACGCCGTTGCTGATGGAAAATGGGTCTGACAACTCACCACGCATGTTGATGCGGCCTTCCATGCCTTCGCGGAACTAATGGATGATGTTGGTTAAACGTGGGGGGGGGTAACTGAATTTTGGTAGGAGCTTCCACAGGCCATCTCTACCAACAGTGTCGAGCGCTTTGGTTAGATCAACAAATGTGACATAGAGACTTCTCCGCTGCTCAACACATTTCTCTTGGAGCTGCCTCAGTGAAAAGATCATGTCCACTGTACTCCGGCCTGTTCGAAAACCACACTGGCTTCCTGGAAAGATGTTGTCACTGATGTTGGACACCAAGCATCTAAGGATAATCTTTGCGAGGCATTTTCCTGCAATTGACAGAAGAGAGATGCCACGGTAACTCTTATCTCCCTTGTTCTTGTAGCTGGTCACAATTGATGCATCTTTGAAGTCTTGTGGTAGTTCTGCAGCTCCCCACAACTTTGTGAACAGTTGGTGCAGGCATGATGTCAGCGGGTGACCACCGAACTGGTAGATCTCGGCTGCGATACTGTCAGGCCCTGGTGCTTTGTTGGGTTTTAGCTGTTTGATGGCTTTGATACCTTGTGAAGTGTAGGGGGAGCATCTAGCTCGAACAGTATGGGTCGAGGGTGTACTCTGCCCAGTGCTTCATCGCTGATGGTTTCTGTTCTGTTCAGCAGCTTGTGGAAGTGTTCTTGTTATCTTTTCATGTGCTTTGACTTCTCAGTGAAGATGGACGTACTGTCCTTGCTCAGGAGTTGTGAGGTGCCTTGTTTTGATGGACCATACACAACCTTGATTGCTTCATAGAAGCTTCTTGAGTCATTACAGTCAGCGAAGGCTTGTAACTCCTTGGCCTTGTTCGCCCACCACTGGTCTTTCATAGCTCTGAGCTGCCTCTGCAAAGTTGATTTTGCACTCAAAAAGGCAGGTTTTTTGGAACTTGAGTCTGGGTGTGGAAGAAGAGCCTGGTGTGCAACTGCCTTAGCTCTTAGAAGCTCTTGCACAGATTGGTTGCTCTCATCAACCCAGTCCTGATGCTCGCGCTTGGCCTTTCCCAAGGTGTCCTGGGCAGCGCTGTACACCGTTTCTTTGAAGGCATTCCAGTGCTCAGTAATATCCTCTGGTGGATTCTCAACCAGTCTGCGTAGTGCAGTTTCCATAGAGGATTTCAGGGCATCAGCACACCCACGATGTTTCAATTTGGTGGTGTTCAGCTTTTTGGGTGGTTTGGCAGCATGCAGTCTACGTGGAGGTTTGATCGATAGACATAGATCCGACCACACCATTTGATGATCCGTTGAGCACTCAGCTCCACGCTTAACTCTGGTGATACGAACGTCAGAGATGTCCTGTTGTCGGGTGATGACATAGTCAATGAGATGCCAGCTTTTAGATCGTGGATGCATCCATGTGCATTTGAGCTTGTCTGGCAATCTGAACAGTGTGATAGTAATGCACAGTTTGAATTCTGTGCACATCGAGTGAAGCAGTAGACCGTTACCGTTACTGTTGCCAACCCCTTGGCGTCCATTCACACCAGGCCACACAGTGGACTCCTTGCCAACCCAAGCATTAAAGTCTCCCAGCAACAGCAGCTTATCGGAAGTTGCCACACTACTGATGGTGGTTTTCAGCTCACTGTAGAATGCCTCCTTGACTTCACTGGGATTAGTCAGAGTTAGGGCGTAAACGTTGACCATGGTGAGATGGCGTTTTCCTTGCGAAGGTGTAGGCAAGGTCTGGATTCGGTCATTTACTGCAACAGGCAGGGTTGGTAGCTTTGCTGCGAGGCAGTTCTTGGTAGCCAAGCACACACCAGATTCTCTTCGTTCTCCTTCGGGCCTGCCAGACCAGAAGAATGTGTACCCTCCTTTCTCTTCACAAAGCGTGCCCTCTCCGCGAGTCGGGACTCCTGGAGAGCTGCAATGTCCACTCTGTAGCACACGAGCACACGAGCAACAAGTGCAGTGTGTCTCTCTGGGCGATCTGAGTTAGCATTGTCCAACAGAGTTCATATGTTCCATGAGGCAATGATCAGATTCTGCTTGTGATTCTTACTGCTAGAGTTGGATGACCCGCCAGCGGCAGCAGACTGGCCAGGTTGGTGTGAGCAGGCTTTGTTTGAGCCACCTTTTCTAGGCCCTTCCCTAATTATAGGGTGAGCAGTGCCTCCCTAAACAGGGCTGCTCAGACGCAGAGGGTGCTGCCTCACTGGATCTCCGCTCTGTAATCCATGTGCGACCACTCTCCCCCTGCTGCCTCACCGGATCTCCGCTCTGTGATCCATGTGCGACCACTCTCCCCTGCTGCCTCACCGGATCTCCGCTCTGTAATCCATGTGCGACCACTCTCCCCCTGCCGCCTCACCGGATCTCCGCTCTGTAATCCATGTGCGACCACTCTCCCCCTGCTGCCTCACCGGATCTCCGCTCTGTGATCCATGTGCGACCACTCTCCCCTGCTGCCTCACTGGATCTCCGCTCTGTAATCCATGTGCGACCACTCTCCCCCTGCTGCCTCACCGGATCTCCGCTCTGTAATCCATGTGCGACCACTCTCCCCTGCTGCCTCACTGGATCTCTGCTCTGTAATCCATGTGCGACCACTCTCCCCCTGCCGCCTGCATGCAGACTTGTGACTACGTCTCCCAGCTGGTCAAACCTACTGCTTTGCCACTTGTCCGTCACTACAGGACTTGGGTGTGTTGAGGATACCCCACTCCTCAGAAAGGAACAGCGTGTGCGTGAGTGGATTTTAGGTGAGTTGGGGGTTGCACAGGTCCAGATCCATCCTCTCAACATCCTCTCCCAGATCCAGCAGCATGGTGGGGTCCAAGACGGCTGGGGGAAGTTCTGTTGCAGTGAATGACCAGAACAAGCTTTGATGCAAGGGATGCCCTTCCTGTGCTTCACGGCACGTTTGCTAAATGGTCGTTGACCCTGCGAGAGGGTTCATCTGCCCTTTGACAGGTCTTGTTTTTCGTCCTGCAGGGTGTCTAGCCACCCTCCTCACCAGGCGAGCCTGGTGGGGGAGCCGGTTTAGTCGCCAACCGCCCGACCATGCGACAGGTAGTACTGGCTTACATAGTACCAGTGGCACTCAGACGAGTGACCTGACATTGAACAGTAGTCACAGGCCTGCAGATGGCTAACATTAAGTTTAGGGAAGTTGGGGTTTCTGTACTGTACAATATCCCCACTTGTCACCCTTGCCCCATACTACCTGAAAACTGGAGGTGGACTGTTTTTGACTCCATACATAGCCTCTCGCATCCGGGCCGGAAGGCCACACAGAAACTCTTTGCACTAAAGTTTGTGTGGCCTGGCCTTAGAAAGAATGTGCCTGATTGGACTGCAGCCTGTGTGGAGTGTCAACAGTCAAAAATTAACCATCATCTCCAGGCACCATTGGCACCTTTTGAGGTTCCTGAGTGAAGGTTTGACCATATCAATGTGGATTTTGTTGGTCCTCTTCCTCCCTTCCATGGCTTCAAGCACCTCCTTACCATGGTAGACCGTACCAGCAGATGCCCAGGGGTCGTCACTCTAACATCGACGATGGCCACAGATGTGGCTCGGGTGTTCATCAGCACCTGGGTTGCTTGGTTTGGCACCCCATCTGATATTTCCCAAGTCATTTCAGACCCCTGGGCTGCGATGGCCCAGAACCTTGGTGTTAGGTTACATCACACCACGGCAAACCATACGCAGTCCAATGGTCCATGGAGCCAGTTCACCGCTCCTTAAAAGCTGCTCTGAGGGCTTCCCTGACAGATGAGTGTTGGCATGATCATCTCCCGTAGGTCCTGCTGGGGCTCAGAACGGCTCCAAAAGAGGACCTGCAGTTGCTCAAGGCTGAATTTTTATATGGGCAGCCATTACGAGTGCCGGGTGATTTTATTCCTGATACCATGAGTGCCTAGTTGGCCCCTCAACAGTGTTCTACCCTCCTCAGTAAATTCAATTCCTTTGTAGCTATTCCTATTCATGGTGAACTGCAACCTTGGGTTCCTGTGTAAACCTACATTGCACCTCGATGTTTTCATCTGTCATGATGCTCACCAGCATCCCCTTAGGCCCCCTTACGATGGCCCATCCCCTTAGGTCCCCTTACGATGGCCCGCCTCCTTAGGCCCCCTTACGATGGCCCGCCCCCTTAGGCCCCCTTACGCTGGCCCGCCCCCTTAGGCCCCCTTACGCTGGCCCGCCCCCTTAGGCCCCCTTACGCTGGCCCGCCCCCTTAGGCCCCCTTACGATGGCCCGCCCCCTTATGATGACCTGTGCCCTTACGATGACCCGTTCCCATAGGCCCCCTTACGATGGCCAGTTCCACGTTTTGGAATGCAGAGAAAAGCCTTTTATCATAGTTATGAGGGGTAAACCTGAATGCGTTTCGGTAGATTGCCTTAAGCCGGCCCACCAAGATTTGAAGGATTTTGCTACCATCACAATGTGACCATGAGCGTGTCAACACACCCCTGGACGAGCCAGAGGCTCCTGCTGCTCCTCCCCCAATAGAACATGGGTCCGGAGCCGGCAGCTCATCCATGCTCTGCACAGGCTCACAATGCCGGTTTTAGTAAATTCTGGATGGGCCTGTGTAGGGTAATGGAACTGGTGGAAACGTGCAGAATTCACAATCACTGATATTGGGTTGGGGTTCACTTTTAAGAGGCTGGTCTGATGTGATGAGGTAATTACGAAAAGGACTTCTTACCGGATTTTGTGTTCAGTTTTTCCGGTGTTCAATAAATGAGTTGATACAGTTTTTCTTACTCGTAAAATGCCTCCACTGTTTTATTTATGAAAACCTACAGTCCCACTCTCCAAGCTCTCTCCTCAAAAGCCCAGCAATTTGTTTCCTTTCAGCTAATTATCTACTTAGTTTGGAAGGTTAGAATTGAATCTGCCTCCACTACTATCCTGGAAATTCAATTACTTGACCATTACTCACCTTACTTCAGATTCTTCTGCCTATCACCTGCATTCTACATTGACTTGTTCTCATTAGTGTTCCTTTCGGTTTGCTTTGCCTATAACATTCATGATTTTAAAGACAACTAGCAAATCCCCTGCAACAACTTCTGTCACCAGGAGAACAACACCAGCTTCTTTGCATTGTCCACCTAAATAAAGTCCCCTATGCCTGGAATCATTTCAGTGAATTCCCTGTGCACCCTCTATAAAACCTTAGGACCTTCCATAAATTATAACAGCTAAACTGGACATAATACTACACTTGCAAACAAACCATTGTTTTATAAAGGTTCATGATGACTTACATGCCCTTGAAATCTTTACCTCTGTTTATGTAGTCCAGCCTGCCACTAGGTTGTTTAACCATTTGCTCAACCTGCCCTGTCCCTTAAATAAACTTTACACACATACCTCTAGATCTCCCAGTTCTTCCAGAATTACTCCCTTTAGATTATGTTGTCTTAACTTTTCCTTTCTAGCAAACATAACACTTCACATTTATAATCAGTAACTTTTATCTTCTATCTATTTACCAATTCCATCAGCCTGTCGACATCAACTTGAAGTCTATTAACATCCTCACATTTCAGTCCGCTTCCCTATTTTTGTAGTTGTGAATTTAGTAATGTACTCTGTACATCCATTAATAAATCAATCAAAGTTGTGTTTATAGTTGTGACTGCCTGAGAATTGCACATTTCCCACCAGTTTAAAAAAAAACATCTTTCTCTAATAATCTCTGGTCATGTTATCTATTTCTATCCACGATCTTGCATCCTGTCTTATTTTCTGGCTTTCTATCATGATGGCAAGGGAAATAGTGGTATCAATCATTGCATGAGCCAGAAGGTATAGGAGGTGAGGTCCTAGATGAATACTTTTCATTGGTACTCACAAAGGAACAGACTTTGTAGTTGGAGAATTCAGTGGAAGGATAGGTGGAAGTCGGGAGGAGGTCTTGAGAAATAAAGATGAGGTAATTAATGTCCTGGTGGATTTAAAATGGATAACCATCTGAAACTGGATTGGATTTGCCCCAGGCTCCCAGACTGCTCTGGGAAGCAGGGGCAGAGTTTGCTGGGGCTTTGAGTGGTATCTGTATATCTCCACTGAACATACAAGGTACCAGGTGATTGAAGGACAGCAAATGTGGTTCCACTTTTCAAGGGAGGCATCAGGGAAAAACCTGTTAACTATAGATAAGGTGAGCCCAACAAAAGTGGTAGGGAAGATACTGGAAAAAGTTCTGAGGGCCAGGATTAATGACCACTTGGAAAGGCAAATTGGAGACAACCAACATGGCTTTGTCAAGGACAGACCCAGCATGACTAAATTGATTCAATTCTGTGAAGAGGTAACAGAGATTTGATAAGGGCAGGACAGCAGTTATAATATACTTGGACTTTAGTAAGTCCTGATGAAGGATCTCAGTCAAAAATATCAATTGTTTGTTAGTTTATTCCTTCCCATAGATACTGCCTGACCTGCCAAGTTCCTCCAGCATTTTGTGTGTGTTACTCTAGATTTCCAGCATCTGCAGAATCTCCTGTGCTTAGACTATAAGACCATAAGACAAAGGAGCAGAATTAGGCCACTCGGCCCATTGAGTCTGCTTTGCCATTCTGTCATAGCTAATTTATTATTCCTCTCATTCATTCTCCTCATCAACCTCTGTTTTAAATATATCCAATGACTTGGCTTCCATAGCCATCTGGGGCAATGAATTTCCCAGAGTCACCACCCTCTGGCTAAAAAAAATCCTACTCATTTCACTTCTAAAGGTATGTTCCTCTATTCCCTCTGAACCTAAACTCCCCCACTAAAGGAGACATCTGTTCCACATCCACTCCATCTAGGCTTTTTAATATTCGACAGGTTTCATTGAGATCCCTCCTCATTCTTCTAAACTCCACTGAGTACGGGCACAGAGCCATCAAACACTCCTCATATGTTAACCCTTTCATTCCTGGAATCATTTTTGTGAACCTCCTCTGGACAGTCTCCAATACCAGCACAACTTTTCTTAGATAAGGGGCCCAAAATTGCTCTTATCTTGTAAAGCAGAATTACATGTGGCACCCTTTCAAAGGTCTTTTGAGAATCCAAATAAACAACATCTACTGACTCTCCTTTGTCTATCCTGCCTGTTATTTCCTGAAAGAATTCCAACAGATTTGACAGGCAAGATTTCTCCTTGTTGACCATGCTGACTTTGCCCTATTTTATCATGTGCTTTCAAGTACCCCAAAACCTCATCCTTAATAGTGGACCCCAACATCTTTCCAACCACTGAAGTCAGGCTAACTGGCCTATAACTTCCTTTCTTTTTCCTCCCTTGGAGGAAAGTGTGGAGTGACATTTGCAATTTTTAATAAGGCCACATGGGAGACTGGTTCAAAAGGTTGGGACCCATGGAATCTAGGGCAAGTTAGCAAAATGAATCCAAAATTGGCTTTGCAATATGCAATGGAAGGTGATAGGCCTGCAATAGTGAAGTGTCATTGAGGTACCCTGTCCATTGATGTTGCAGATCCAGTTAAGGACTCTCTCTGATGTGCACCTTATCAGCAGCAACAATTTTTGTTCAGTTGTCATGTGTGAGCTGCATATTGAAAACCCAACTCTTTTCTTTAACCATCCCTATCAAAGGTGTGAGTATCCGAGCAAGTACTTGTTTAGTAGAAAATCTGTAATGTTGCACCATTAGAACAAGCAATCTCCTCTGAAATTCATTTGGAAGCTTTGTAGGAGATTAAAATCCTGTACTGGTGCTGTTAAGTGGAGAATGTTTCAAGTTACCATTGCACATTTGATCATATTTCATTCATTGCAGACTTCGGGTCTTGAATGTTGTACACCATCTGAGTAAATAGTATTAAATTCTGTTCTGCAAGGTCCTCATTATCTAGGAAGTACAAGTGTTTGGATTTTCTGCTTAGCAACCATGTATCTTACTCTGCATGTGTGAGTTGTGAGATGTTTCCCTTCCGCACCATGTTCTGCTCTCTATTCTTAAAGAAGAGATCTACAAATGTGAGCAGGCATATGCTAAATGGATGAATGGAGAGATTTTGTTGAGGGAGAGATACAACATTACGCAAAAATGAGGCTGAGCATCAGTGGTGCCTGGGGGACCTCCCAAATGCAGCAACGAGTGGTAAACTACTCACGGCAGCAGCTGTGGTCAGCAGGGGAGGCCGGGACCTATTGCGAAACTTCAAAAATAAATGTGTCTGTAAATCTGACCTCCAGGGCCAAAAAAGTTAAGCAAACAGCTGACGCTGCATTTCAGGTTGCAGGCTAAGAACATAGTCTGAGCATTGACCTGAAGCGTTATGCCCATTATTTGGTTAGAAGTACTCATATCTGGATATGACATGATTCCATAATATTAGAAAAGCCCGAGAGCCACTTTTAAAACCATGATGTTTGTTCCAAGATCATCTGTTACTCAGTCAATTAAAAAGTGAAATACATATTCAAACATTTAGAACAAATATTATATCCTTTCCTGTTATTACTTGTCTTGCAATAGGCAAGCAATTTTAAGTTTAACCCAATCTTGTCTGGGCTTCAGTTCTTAAAACTAATCCTGCGGTAAGGGGCAGCATATTAACAGTCAGATATGTGCTGATAACAATCTACCTAATTGAAGGTCTAACTGTGAAATGCATCTATACATTACCTGATCTACATGATGTAACATCGTTTACATGGAAAACTTATATGTATAGTTATAGAGGTGATTATATTATATCAACATGGCTTAAAGATCTCTATTGTTACTGGGTTAAAAAAAGACATACTGGAATAAATAATGTACTCAATAGTTTCCCCACCAACATTAATGTTATAATATATGAATTTATCCAAACTGCCTTTTTAACAGTGTCTGAAATATTTCCATGATATTGAATAGCTTAAAAAGATTTTGATCAAAAATCTAAAGAAATTGTTGTCCACTTTGTGTTTGTTGTACCTCATTCTATCCATTTCAATAATAACTTATAGACATTGATGAATGCCAAAGTCACAATGGAGGATGTCATCCCTTTGCAATGTGCAACAATACACCTGGATTTTTCCACTGCATCTGTCCTCATGGCTTCACTAACAATGGAACTGAATGCTTGGATATCGATGAATGTGCCCTTGGCAATATGACCACTTCCTGCAATGAGTCTGCCATGTGCGAAAATACAGAGGGGTCATTTCAGTGTCAATGCCACGTAGGCTTCTCTGGAGATGGATTCAATTGTGTGGATATTGATGAATGTGAAATACTTTCCATATGTGACGAAAACGCAGATTGTGACAATACTCTTGGATCTTACTCATGCACTTGCAGAAATGGATTTGTGAGCGTTGATGGCCTCTGCTTGGACATTAATGAATGTGACAATCAGACAATTTGTCATCAAAATGCAAACTGCATCAACGTACAAGGTTCATTCTACTGTCATTGTAAATCTGGCTTTTCAGGAAATGGAACAGCCTGCCTAGACATCGATGACTGTGCTCTGGATATTTGTCATGAAAAAGCAACCTGCATCAACACCATTGGAGCCTACCATTGTGAATGTGGAGAAGGATATGAAGGGAATGGAACTGCCTGCTTTGATATAAATGAATGTGTTAAAAATGACACCGTATGTCACATTTACAGTAGCTGTATTAACACTGAAGCTTCTTATACATGTCTGTGCAATGAAGGTTTTGTAGGAAATGGATCATACTGCGAAGATATAAATGAATGTTTTCTGTCTAATATATCTTTGCAATGTCACGTTGACTCATATTGCATTAATACTTTGGGATCATTTGAATGCCTCTGTGAGGCTGGTTTTGCAAGTAATGGGACCAAATGCATTGATGTTGACGAATGTACCACGGATTCATCTGACTGCCACAAATATGCAACCTGCTTCAATTTTGGGGGTTCGTTTGACTGTCAGTGCTCAGATGGATTTGTTGGAAATGGAACAGATTGCACAGATGTTAATGAATGCAACACAGATAACAACACATGCCACAGCGATGCCCTCTGCCTGAATAAAGAGGGCTCATATCTGTGTCTTTGTGATTCTGGTTTTACTGGAGATGGACAAAACTGTAGTGACATTGATGAATGCTTGGACAATTCGATTTGTCAGAAAGGTCAGATATGTATTAATATTGCTGGCTCATTTCAGTGTGTTTGTAAGACTGGTTTTTCAGAAAATGGAGTCATGTGTATTGATATTGATGAATGCCTGACTGATAGATTTCTTTGCCACCCAGATGCTCACTGTGTCAACCAGCCTGGTTCATTCTTTTGTACGTGTAACATTGGCTTTGTTGCTGCTGGGATGAACTGCACAGACATGGGTGAATGTTTTGAGAATGGAACTAAATGTGTAGATATTGATGAGTGTGCATTGGGGCATTCGATCTGTAATGAAAAGGCCGTTTGCAACAACACAATTGGAGCTTATGAGTGTGAGTGCCGTGAAGGTTTTGAAGGAAATGGGATATTATGCTATGACATTAATGAGTGCATGCAAAACCAGACCATGTGCCACATATATAGCACCTGCGTTAATACAGAAGGTTCCTACGTATGCCAGTGCAATGAAGGATTTGTGGGAGATGGGTTATACTGTGGAGATATAGATGAATGCACACAGCCTAATGTATTATTCTTATGTCAATTGGATTCATATTGCGTGAATACATTGGGATCATTTGAATGCCATTGTGAGGCTGGTTTTCAAAGCAATGGATTAGAGTGTATTGATATTGATGAATGTATGGCAAATTCATCTGACTGCCACCTGAATGCAAACTGTATCAACTTTTTAGGTTGGTTTTATTGTGAATGCCTGGCTGGGTTTATCGGAAATGGAACAGTGTGTCTCGACATTAATGAGTGTGCAGGTAATCATACGTGCCACAATGACTCTTCTTGCCTGAATACACAGGGATCCTTCCAGTGTGTTTGTGACTCTGGTTTTATTGGGGATGGACATAACTGCAGTGACGATGATGAATGCTTAAATAACACAATGTGTCGGGATGATCAGATATGCATTAACACAGTTGGCTCTTTTCAGTGTGTTTGCACTACTGGATTTTCAGATAATGGAACAGTATGTCTAGATATTGATGAATGTTTGATGGATCACTTCCCTTGCCACCAAGATGCTTTTTGCTCCAACCAGCCAGGATTGTTTTCCTGCATCTGCAAATCAGGTTTTGTTGGTGACGGGTTCAACTGTAAAGACATTGATGAGTGCTCGGATGTAAAAAAGTCCTGTCACCAGCTGGCACACTGCGTAAACATGCCAGGCTCATACTTGTGCTTGTGTGAGAAGGGATTTCTAGGAAACGGACAGATATGCACAGATATCGATGAATGTCAGCTGAGCGATCAAGGATGCCATTCAAAAGCTTCATGCATCAACACCGTGGGCAGCTTTTATTGTGTGTGCAACCAGGGATTCAATGGCACTGGCCAAACTTGTACTGCTATTGATGAATGTTCGATGTTTAGATCTTGCCAAACGAACAGCAAATGTACAGATATGGAAAAGATGTACAATTGCATTTGCTCATCCAGTGACACTTGTGATCTACAAGGAGCAGATGGTGTGTTATAACAGGAGTTTATTTTGTCAAACAACATAATGTTGAGAATTGATTAGCAGAAATATTATAAAAATCATTTTTTTTGGGATTTACATCCCATAAGCCAATTGACTGATAATTTGAAATGCAAGCTTCAAGAGAAGCTTTTTCAGAACTAATGATGTGATATAAATATGCCATGAATCTTACTGTATTTTTAAACAAAAATGAATTACTAAGAAATGGATTATTTTAAGCTATTGTGAGTTGAAAAGTACAGATTTTATGTCAGGTATAGTGAGCATGCTATTAAGTTCATTTGTTGTTATATGACATAGATTGAAAATACCAATTTTCTGAATAATCATTCCTATTCAATATTCTTTCCCCTCCTGACTTACATTGCTTCGTGGCACAGACAAGACCATCCCTTGCTCCTGTAGTCTTCAACTGTTAGCTACATCATAGTGACAGGTTATTACTCTCGGGATAATCAAAGTCAAGCTAAATCCAATCTCTCCACCACATACAGCACACCCCACCCTGCCCATCTAGTTCTCCGCAGTAGTAAATAAGGAGCAGTTAAGAGCAAAAATCCTGGCTGAATGTTTTGGAGCTTAGAGACCACCAACCTACTGCGAACCTTGCAGACATAAAACATATGATGACAAACAAGGAGGAAAGCCTGAACCTTCCAGTCTTTTTACTAGAATGATTGACTAATCAGTCAGTGATCTGTAGGCTTCAATATTTGATTTAAATTAGTTTTCCAATAAATTAAATTTAGTCTCTGCTGAACAGAATTCAACAGGATTAAAATTGTAAGGCTTAACATACTTGCTTAGCGCAACGTGGGTGTTCATCACTGCATCCGAGTTTAACATTCATCCTCCGCCCCTAAGTTGCTCAGTATCATTTGCTGGTTATTATACTTTTGCCGCTTTTTTATTCTTTGTAATGCTTTCTCATTGTGTGGACCCAAATGCACCAGTGGTGTATTGAAGGTTAATCATCATCCTGTAAATTTAGAATGACATGAGAACTCACCTTCAACATCCAGATTCTATTAAGTACAGCCCTTTAGATAAACTCAGGTGATTCAATCACAGTTCAAGGGAGATAAGCCATAAATGTGAAGCTTAAGCAGTTTATGTTTACTATCTAGACCACAGGATTGAATTATTGTCAAATTAGCATTGATAACTTTATAATGAATTAATATAGTGAATTTCTAAATTTATGATTTTACTCTGTTTTCTATTATCATTTTCTTTACTCTTTAAAATTGCATCCACTTGAGTTAAATCTGATTTACATTTAAGGGGGATAATTAAATGATCTCCACTTGTGAAGGCCCAAACAGCAGCTGATTAAAACGTTTAATAAATTGGTAGCTTGAAAAGCTGCTTCAAGAAGTAGTTGACAACCAATCACATTAATTTGGGACTGGAGTGTCACAGTTTTGTTAACTTATATCAGCAGAGCTGATTTCCTTTCTCTCAGGGACAGGGAGGGGAAAGGGAGGCATTTATATCAAATACAAAAGAGTGTTGCAGTTACTAGGGTAGGTAATGGAAACAGAAGAGAGGAAATTGTGTGGACTAGGTTAAGGCTGGGGCATTGTGCATTAAACAAAACATTGAAAATGACAGGGAAACACCAGACAGTATTGTGTGAGGAATGTCAGGAAGAGGAGTCAGTAGAACATGTAGTTTTGTGTTGCAGGAAGTATGGGATACAGAGAGAGATGATGAGAAATAAATTAAGGGAGTTGGGGATGCAGGAATTCACATTAAAAGGGTTGCTGGGTATGGGTGAGAGAGCACAAGTCCGGGTATTTTTAGCGTTTTTAAGGGGTACAGGGGTTTTTTATAGAATATGATGAATAAACAGGAATAGGATACTAGGATGGTCAAAGATGGGAGGGTGAAGTGTAGGTTTGTGTGTATGTATGTATATATGTATATATATATATACGTGCGCGATTGGGTGAAGGGATTTAGAATGTATGTCTAGTGCACATTCCGGAGCAGAGGGTGGCAGTAATGCACCATTAAACTGGATGCAACCGCCGTAAAACAAGATATAGACAGACCTTTCTCTCAGCACCAAGACACCAAAGTGACTTTTATATCCAGCCAAGGACTTCATACGTAACTTTCTACCTATAGAAACTTCATTTTTAAATTGTTTTTACCAAGTAACAAACCATCCTCTGGGCTAACCTTTTAGTAAAAAACATAAATAACATAATAACATAATTATTTGAAGCGCATCTTAACCCAATCCTAGACTGATATAGTAAAAAGGAAGTTATTTATCCATTGTGTTAACTCTTTAAAAGCACAATTTCTATTTATCCCTGTAGCCTTGCAAATTTTTCAACTGCAAGTATTTATCCAATTAACTATTAAAAGTCATTTTATCTGCTTGCAGTTTTCATTCTCATTACAATAACCTGTATATTTTTGTTCCCTTGTTTTGTATCTGCCTGTTTGGTCAATTGAATCTGGAAGCAGTTTTGCTTTTTGTTTTAAATCAAGACTCCATAGTGATTTTAACATTTATCAACTCTTTTCTGACTTTCTCAGTTTATTTGATCTCCTTATTGTCCAAATGCAACTTACTACCACTTCATAGCCCTTGCTTGTTGTAAGATGTCAAAGTTTTGGAAGTAACATATTAGTATGGAGAGAGGATTTGTTAACTTATATTAAACAGCTAGTATAAGTAGGAAATTTTAAGGTTGGTAAGCATAATGGAATGTTGCAACATTTGTGCTAAGAGATCCACTATTTACAATCTATCATAAGACCATAAGCTATAGGAGCAGAATTAGGCCATATTGCTCATCGAGTCTGCTCCACCATTTCATCATGGCTGATCCATTTTCCCTCTCAGCCCCAATCTCCTGCTTTCTCCCCTCCCCCACCCAGTATCCCTTCATACCTGACCAATCAAGAATCTATCAACCTCTGCCTTAAATATACATAAAGACTTGGCTTCCACAGCTGCCCGTGGCAACGAATTCCACAGATTCACCACTCTCTGGCTAAAGAGATTCCTTCCCATCTCCATTCTAAAAGGACACCCCTCTATTCTGAGGCTGTGACTTCCGGTCTTAGACACTCTCACCATAGGAAACATCCTCTCCACATCCACTCTATCAAGACCTTTCACCATTTGATGGGTTTCAGTCAGGTCACCCCTCATTCTTCTGAATTCCAGTGAATACAAGCTTCACCATAGACTCAATTTGCAAATTAACCTTCAGAGAATCTTGCGTAAAGACTCACAAGTCCTTTTGCATCTCAGTTTTTTGTATTTTCTGTCCATTTAGAAAATAGTTAACCCTTTCATTTCTTCTACCAAAGTGGATGACCATACACTTTCCTACACTATATTCCATCTGCCACTTCTTTGTCCATTCTCCTAATCTGTCTAAATCCTTCTGTAGCCTCTCTACTTCCTCAACACTGCCTGCCCTTCCACCTATCTTCATATCGTCGACAAACTTTGCAACAATTCCATCATCTAAATCATTGACATAGAGACACATATATTGACACATCATAATGACAGATAGAGTGTATTGCACGTACATTTGCAGATGAGTTTAGGCTAAAATGGGAAAACATTCTGAGGAGGATGCAAAAACTTTTCAAAGGGAGATAGATAACATAAAAGTAGACAAAAATTGCAGATGGAGTATGCTGTTGGGAATATTTGCAGAGTGATGTGTATTGATGCATGAAAC
Organism: Mobula hypostoma; assembly: GCF_963921235.1. Classification (NCBI taxonomy): domain Eukaryota; kingdom Metazoa; phylum Chordata; class Chondrichthyes; order Myliobatiformes; family Myliobatidae; genus Mobula; species Mobula hypostoma. The sequence goes on from NC_086104.1 coordinate 31,001,195, forward strand.
ATAAAGCTATTATTCAGGTTTAGTAAATAATTAGAAAGGGAAATAGAATATTGGTACTGAATAAAGTGGGTGGATGTATAGAAGTAGGGATAAATTCTGACAATGCTGGAGATGCTCAGCAGTTTAGGCAGCAGCTATGGAGAGAGAAACAGAATTACCCTTTCATCCACTCACCTCATAAAAGCAGGGCTGGCTTGTTATGTTTTTTTTTAAGATCATACATAAATCACTGTGTAATTTTTGTCTCTAATTAAGACAGCCATTCACAGAAAATTTGATTCTTGGGGTTAAGAAGTAGGCTTAGAAAGAAAGGTTGAGTAGATTTGGTGTAAATTAACTGGAGCTAAAATGAATTCTCGTTCTTCTAAAAAAACAAAATTCTGAAGGTCTTAAACAGATTGATACTGAAAGGATTTGTTCCAGCATGGGTGAATGTAAAATTAGGTGTCTTGGTTTAAAATACTGATTTACCCGTTTAAGATGAAGATGAGTAGGATTTTTTTTCTCTCTTGGAGGGTTGAGAGATTTTGAAATGCTCAAACCGAAAATACTTTGGGCAAAAAGTGTATCAATGATGATAGACAACAAGTGAATGGAGAACCATGTGAAAAAAGCCGAAGAAGTTGACTTTTTTGGCAGGAAAAATATTGAAAGTGTTATTAAAATTATGAAAGATTGCCAAACTCTAAGGTATTATGTAATTATAGTAACTAATTAGGAGGGTTAACAGAATGTTTTTTGTTTATTGCAAGGGCAATAGAATACAAAAGTAAGGAGGTTATGTTCAATTATAAAAGGCTTTGATGTTACTAGATTTGGAGTACTGCATATAGTATTGGTCTTATTTAAGGATGTAAATGTGCTGGAGGCAGTTCAAAGGAGGTTTATTGGACTGATAACTGGAATTAGTGAGATTCCCTTGTAAGGAAAAGCTTGACGGGTTTGTCATGTATCAACTAGGGTTTAGGAGAGTGATGGAAGATGTCAAATCCCTCAGGATCTTGAGTGTTTCAGGCAAGGGTGAATATGGAGAGGATTTTTGTTGTGAGTGAATCTATAACCTGGAGTTATCTTTAAAATAAGTGTTACGAGGAAGTCTTTCCCAAACTATGATTAAACCCAGTCTTCGAATATTTTTAAGGCAGTTCCTTAGAAAGCAAGGAAACTGAGGATATAGGTGGCACGGTGGAATTGAAGTGACAATCAGATCAGCTTGATCTTCTGAGTCATAGAGGAGGCTCAAGGGCAGTCCGGCCATTTCCTGCTCCTATTTCTTATGTTCTTGTATTCCGTGTAAAATAAAATTTAAGTTTAACTGTGTTCTTTAGAATTTGTTTAATTGTGTTCTTTAGAATTCAATCATTGTTTTACCTGGATTCAATTTGTGAAATTAATTTGACAAGATGATTAAATTAAATTATTAAATACTTATCATTATGATATTAGTCAATTTTATTGGCCAATTTCAATTATTTTCACAGAAAGTGTACTTTATCTGCATGGCGAGGCTGTTGGAGACATGAGGGTATCTGCTACAGGCACTGATGTAAATTCACCCTTTATTGTTCCTCCCATGGGATTTCCATTCCTTGATTCAGTTTGGGACAGAATATATGTAAGTAGAAAAAAAGTCTTTTTAGTTTCTTTACATATACCTAACTGAGTTAATTCCAAATAAATGTTTTATTTTCCTTGTGGAAAATCTGCCTCGTGTGGTAAAGCCAATCAGAAGTTCCTCTTTTTCTTATACAGGTTTATAGGGATTTTCACATTTTCAAGACCATTTCAACTAATATCAGCAATGCTTCTAATGATCTAAGCTATCGATTTCCCTCCTCAAATTTTTCTATCTCTTTATTTCTGCTCATATATAAGACTGTAAGACATAGGAGCAGAATTAGGCAATCTACTCCACCATTCAATCATGGCCGATTCTCTTTCTTCCTCCTCCTCAACCCCAGTTCCCGGCCTTCTCCCTGTAACCTTTGATGCTGTGTCCAATCAACAGCCTAGCAATCTTTGCCTTAAATACACCCAACAACCTGGCTTCCACAGCTGCATATGGCAACAAATTTCACAAATTCACCACCCTCTGTCTAAAGAAATTTCTCTGCATCTCTATTTTGAAAGGGCCCTCCCTATCCTGAAGCTATGCCTCTTGTCCTAGGCCCTCCACCATGGGAAATATTCTTTCCACATCCACTCTGTCTAGGCCTTTCAACATTCAAGAGGTTTCAATGAGATCCCCCTCATCCTTCTAAATTCTAGTGAGTACAGACCCAGAGCCATCAAACGTTCCTTGTATGATAACCCTTTCATTCCTGGAATCATCCTTGTGAACCTCCTCTGGACCCTCTCCAATGCCAGCACATCTTTCCTAAGTTGAGGGGCCCAAAACTGTTCACCGTACTCAAGGTGAGGCCTCACCAGTGCCTTATGAAGCCTCAGCATCACATCCCTGCTCTTGTATTCTAGACCACTTGAAATGATGCTAACATGGCATTTGCCTTCCTCACCATTGACTCGACCTGCAAGCTAACCCTTAGGTCGAAAATACCAAAGTGCATGGCCATGCATTTTCCAACATTGCACTTCATTTGCCACTTCCTTGCCCATTCTCTTAATCTGTCTAAGTCCTTCTGCATCCTACCTGTTTCCTCAACACTACCTGCTCCTCCACCAATCTTCATAGCATCTGCAAACCTGGCAACAAAACCATCTATTCCATCATCTAAACCATTTATATACAGCCCAAAAAGAAATGGACCCCTGGCAGAACACCACTAATCACTGGCAGCCAACCAGAAAAGGATCCTCTTATTCCCACTCACTGCCTCCTACCAATCACCCACTCTAATCAAGTTAGTAACTTTCCTGTAATACCTTGGGCTCTTGTATGCTCACATATGCTAACATCTATGCATGTTAACTTACCGAGAAGTTGCATTGACTGGACTTTCCCTTCTCTGGTGCAGATTTCAATACTATTTTCGGTGCATTCATTACCACTTTTATAAACCACCATAGTTATTGTTCAAATCACGTTCAAGTTTGATTTATTGCCATGCAACCGTACACATGTGAAGTGCCAAACAAAACAACGTTCCTCCAGACAATACTGGTGTACAACACAGTACATAAAACACACATATAACAACGGATAGAGTAACGTTAACACAAATAAATTAACAAATAATGAAGTGGATTTACGACACAAGTTTAAAAGTAACAGTGCAACGCTTCAAACGTAATGAGGCCTGATTGGTGGTGGGGAGTTCAGCAGTCTTATGGCCTGGGGGAAGAGGCTGCTTCCCATTCTAACAGTTCTCGTCTCAATGCTACGGAGGCTCTTGCCTGATGGTAGGGACTTAAAGAGATTGTTGGACAGATGGGAGGGATTATTGACAACTCTAAGGGAAATGTGGAACACTTATGCTTCATTACAAAATGTACTGTACAATGATCAAGAAATATTGATATTGCAGAAGTTCAAGGGTGTAACTAAAGTAAAGGAGATGCGTAGTCTCTGTAGTCACACAACCTTGACATCCATTTAGATATTCCTAAAATGTATGGAGTTGGGAAGATAATGTTGAACTACATTTTTGGTGCCCAAGTTTAGTCTCTGTTGTGACAAAATAACGGCATTGTAATCCTACATGTGATTTTTTCTTCTAGTTTTCAGATAACGGCCTGATTCAATTTCAAACTTTTCAGTCAAATGAGAAGTATTTATATCCGAACCCATTTAGGAATGGATTTGAAGGCAATGAAACAGTGCCTATGTTGGCAGTGTTCTGGGATGATGCAGACCTCACTTTAGGAGAAGGGAAGTTATTATATCAGGTATGCTTCTAAATCATGTATATTTTCTGGGTAAGGAAATTTTCTTTTGTTTCTTTTTCTGAGCATCATTGAATTTTCAACCGTGGATTAAATAGGCCTATTTAATGTACAAGTAAAGTGAGCAACTCTCCACGGCTGTGAATGTTGTGTAATTGATAGCCAAATTCAAGCAGCTGCAACCCAATGTCAGAACCTAACATATTGACCTACCTTGGGTCAAGTAAGATTCTATTCTTCCTTAGTAGCATATCAAAGATGATGAAATGATGAATGCTCCTTCTTCCTCAATTCCTCATCATCCCATAAATCTGCCATAATTCATCCAATAAATATTTGATTACATTGTTGTAAGTCTGTTCTAATTCAAATAAAGTCAAAGTCAATGGGAGATTTATGTGTGAACTAGACAACTATAAATGGTGCTGATAGGATATTGCTTTGTTAGGATTGTAATGTTATATCATCTAAAGCAGTGGTCCCCAACCTCTGGGCCGCGGACCGACACCGGGCCGCGAAGCATGCGGGGGTGCAGCGGTAGCCAGAGCGCACCCAGCACGTCTTTAAGAAAAAAGCCAAAATAAACAAGCTAAGGGCGGCACCTAATTAATTAGTTTGTTTATTTCGGCTTTTTTCTTAAAGACGTGCTGGATGCGCTCCGGCTACCGCTACACCCCTGCATGCTTCACGGCCCAGTATCGGTCCGCGGCCCAGAGGTTGGGGACCACTGCTCTAAAGCATGATATCATTGATTAGATCATGATTAATCTGATCTATAGCCAGTTATTGTCCCTATTCACCACTCATACTTAACATTCAATGCCAGCACCAGTATAGCCCATGGTCAAGCACATAAATCCAAATGGCCTCAAGGCCTTGGTTCCAGGATCAATCCCTGAGAGAAGCTAGTGAGTGTCAACCAGGCCTCAAAGCAATACGTCTTGAGGGCCCAATCACATTGACAGTCTGTAAATATCAAAGGGCTATTTTTCTGGTTTTAAATGTCTCTGTTAGTGAAAGAATCAGAATCAAATTTATTATCACGGAAAAGTGACATGAAATTTGTTGTTTTGCAGCAGTAATACAGTGCAAAGGCAAAAATCTATAAATTACAATGAATAGATAAAAGGGCAGAAAACTGAACAATGAGGTGTTGTTCATGTTCATTCATAAATCTGGTGGTGAATTCATTGAGCGTGGATCCTCAGGCTCCTGTGCCTGTTTCCTGATGGTAGTAATGAGAACATGGTGAGGATCCTCAATTATAGATGCTGCCTTCTTGAAGCACCACCTCTTGGAGATGTCCTCGATGATGGAGCTGTCTGAGTTGATGAACCTCTGCAGCCTGTTGCAATGCTATGCATTGCAGGTACCATATCAGGCTGTGATGCAACCAATTAAAATGCTCTCCACTGTACGTCTATAGAAGTTTGTAAGAGTCTATGGTGACTTACCAATTCTCCTCTTACTCCTTATGAAGAAGAGTCAGTGGCATACGTATCTTCTTCATGATTGCATCACTGTTTTGAGGCCAGGATAGAACCTCTAAGATGCTGATGACTGGGAATTTGAAGCTGCCCACCCTGTTCATTGCTGGCCCTTCAATGAGGACTGACGTGTGTTCCATGAACTCCCCTTCCTAAAATCCATTAAATTCTTGGTCTTGTTGAGGTTAATATTGAAATTGATGTAAATAATTAACAAAAAAGTTAAAAATGTAAACACAAACAAACTCAACCTCCCAGCATGATCTGTTATTCAATAAAGTTATAGCCTACCTTAAATCTCAGCACCTCCTTCTTGCACTAACCCTGTAACTTTTGATTCTCTAAATAGCTAAAATTTTGTCTTGAAAATACTGAGTAAATGAGCCTCTGCAGTCCTTTTGGGTAGAGAATATTAAAGATGCATAATCACCTGGGTGAAGAAACACCTTCTCAGCTCGGCTCTGAACGGGCTAAATCCTTATTTTCGATGCTATTCAGTACTAGATACCTCAAACACAGGAAACATTACTGTACCTCAATGACAGTACACACTAAAGTTCTTAAAATATGCAAGACTGTTTCTATATTTAAAAAACAGAGCTAATGAGGAAATGAAATAAAGGAAGAAAACAGTGTTACGACTTTGGAGCGAATTACAACGATTTAACTGATGTGTATCCAGCTTACATTTGTTTACTAAATTCCAAATCAATGAATGGCAAAATAATTTACTGATTATTTTGTTTTGTAAATAGGTTATTTGCTATCACAGATATATAATTTTAAACAGTATTTTGCAAATAACATCAGCACCAATTTCAATTATTTAGATCCCTAAATAATAAATGTACATAATAATTTGTATTATATGTCAGTGCATACAATGCTGAACTTTAGATGTCATACTTAGTTACAGATAATAAACAATCTTAAATGCCATATTGTTTTCAAATGAACCATAAAATTGACAAATATATTTCAGTTTGCAAATTTTCCTGATTAGATGACAAATCTGTAGTAAGGGTTTTTATTCCATTCAGAAGGGTTCCCTGAAAAAAACAACAATCAAGCTCTGAATGACTTAAGACCCTGTTTATAATTTTATTTGACATGATTTTAAATGAACATGTTTTCATCATACTGGTAGAATGACACAATCTGCCATACTTAATATAACATTTTCCTGCTTGTTAAACACCATAATGTGATTTATTCAAATATCTGCCAGCACTGCATATACTTGTAATGATATTGGGTGAATAGTATAAATCCTATATAAGAAAATAACAATATAAAACTCTTGGATGAAAGAAATAGAAATCATGTCTGCTGTTCCTATTTCAGGTGTATGATGAGAGTAAGACCGATCTCTATTCTCAAATTATTTTCAACAGAACCACTGAAGAAGTAAACAAGTATTTTGCAAAGAACATTAGCACTAATTTTGTCCCCAGATGGATATTAAAAGTAACATGGGATCATATCTTACCAGTTTCTTTTCAAAAAAGAAATATGAGTCAGGTAGGTCAGTGAAATATGAAATTGGTTAATCCAAGTTAATTAAGTTGGTTAAGTATAGTAATCACACTCATTGAAAATCTATCATTTATTAAGCTTGCAGGTTTCATTCTGTGTCTATTTCTTAGTGGGATAAAGATCAGTACACGGATATTATAGACAGAAAGTAGACTTAAAAATAAGGAAATTCTTCAAAATAAAATTGTAGACAGCAATGCTGAAGCTTATGCTGAATGTAAGGCCATTAAATTTAGCTATAATTTCTGGTTCAGATATGATCAAGAAAAGCTTAGTGTCTGTTAAGCTATCTTTTCCTCAATGTCTTTATCCGTAGTTACTTCTCTTTCCCTGGATTTCTAATATATTGCTTATGTTCCTAGGTTCCCCCAAATTCCAAAATCTTTTTAAGAGCCATCCTGCCTTCTTCTGCCCTAATATTGTTTTCTCAGAGTCTCAAGACAGCATAAGTGACGCATAATTTTTATTAACGTGATTTTTATTAACGACCTGGATGTGGGGGTACAGGGGTAGGTTGGCAAGTTTGCAGACGACACAAAAGTTGGTGGTGTTGTAGATAGTGTAGAGGATTGTCACAGATTGCAGAGAGACATTGATAAGATGCAGAAGTGGGCTGAGAAGTGGCAGATGGAGTTCAACCCGGAGAAGTGTGAGGTGGTACACTTTGAAAGGACAAACTCCAAGGCAGACTACAATGTAAATGGCAGGATACTTGGTAGTGTGGAGGAGCAGAGGAATCTGGGGTACATGTCCACAGACCCCTGAAAGTTGCCTCACAGGTACGTAGGGTAGTTAAGAAAGCTTATGGGGTGTTAGCTTTCATAAGTCGAGGGTTAGAGTTTAAGAGTCGCGATGTAATGATGCAGCTCTATAAAACTCTGGTTAGGCCACACTTGGAGTACTGTGTCCAGTTCTGGTCACCTCACTATAGGAAAGATGTGGAAGCATTGGAAAGGGTACAGAGGAGATTTACCAGGATGCTGCCTGGTTTAGAGAGTATGCATTATGATCAGAGATTAAGGGAGCTAGGGCTTTACTCTTTGGAGAGAAGGAGGATGAGGGGAGATGATAGAGGTGTACAAGAGTGGATAGCCAGCACCTCTTCCCCAGGGCACCACTGTTCAATGCAAGAGGACATGGCTTTAAGGTAAGAGGTGGGAAGTTCAAGGGGGATATTAGAGGAAGGTTTTTAACTCAGAGAGTGGTTGGTGTGTGGAATGCACTGCCTGAGTCAGTGGTGGAGGCAGATACACTTGTGAAGTTTAAGAGACTACTAGACAGGTATATGGAGGAATTTAAGGTGGGGGGGTTATATGGGAGGCAGGGTTTGAGGGTCAGCACAACATTGTGGGCCAAAGGGCCTGTAATGTGCTGTATTATTCTATGTTCTATACCTTTTTCTTTTATGAGTCTATATTAGAATTATCATTTGCTAAGTTATTTACTTCTACATTTCTCTGATTGTTTTTGGATATAAAGGAGCCAACAATGAATAGGATTGTAGCTTGGCTTGTCTATGCATTTAATGACACATTTTGTAGTATGAATTTGCAAATATATCCTTTTGAGAAATGTTTATGATTCTGATAATACACTACGATATACTCAGGGTAAAACATGTTAAATTCTATTATTCATTTTGTGGCATTATCATTTTAAAGAGATTAATATATCTCCTAAAGTTGTGGATAGAAGAATTTCAGGTGAAATTATTAACAGTTATTTACATTTAAGGCACAGCAATAAGGCCATTCAGCCCATTGTGTCCATCTCTCTCCATTAATCTCACTTCCTAGCTTTCTGTTTATAGCTTTGCTGTAAGATTTTGAATGTGACAAGTGTTCCTTTCTGTTATCAGGTTGTCTCCCAAAACAAAATCCCACAATTCAGTTCTAATCATTTTATTTATTAACTTAGAATGTACAACCCTAGTTATTGCTCTTTCTCCTAATTAGGTCCTTCTTAGTTACTTTGTTTGGGCAACTCATGATATTGAATACATTGGTTAAATCTATCCAGTCTCCTTTGTTGAAAAGTAACAACTCCAATCTAGCTAAACCCTCCTCATAACCATGATTGTCCAGCTCCAGAAATATCGCAATAATTGCCTCTGTATTCTCTCTCGTCCAAACACATCCTGACATAGTATTTTACTATCGATGATGTAGCTTCAGAGCATAGATTTGTGTGTTTTTCATTTAATTTAAGAAGATATCAAAGTACTGAATCTAAATACGTTTATTAAAGTAGTACACAATAAACAGATTATTAATATTTTGTTTATGAATTAAATGCAAACAAACAAATTTAAGATAAGATTAGAATGATTTAAATTCATTCATCTTGATTAGTGTCAAAAAAGGAGAGAAAGACTTATGTTTCGAGGGGTTATATTTCATAAAAACTGGTTGATAAAAACATTGTAGTTACTTTTAAGGTTCACATTTCAAGTTATGTTGAGAGGTCACATTCAAACTTTTAACAATTTGTTTTAGATACTGACCAATATGTGAACATTTTCCAACAATTTGATATTATGTGCAGGAGTAAGAAATTCATAGTTCATAGTTCATCAGGAGATCTTCCTCTCTGAGCAGAAAGAAGTACATTGTCTTGCCATCCAACTGTTCTCTGTATGTTTTTACTTTATGAGTTGGTTTCAACTTTTTGAGCTGGCTTTGCAACTGTACTATTTTACTTTGACATTTCTTTATAATAGAAAGTTTAGATTTGTCCTTAACAACTATATTTATTTACAGACCAATACATTTCAATGCATATTGACTACCGATGGGATTTTCTCATTTGCTTCGTTAAAATATGCTGCAATGCAATGGTATCCTGGTCAGAGGTTATTCCACAGAACATTAATGGGCTATACAAATGGAAGAGGAATATTTTATAATGACCCACAAACACAAAAGAATAATACCTATGGGCCAAGAGGAAGGTACAGGCCTGATCAAGAAACTGGAAACACAGGACTCCGTGGACAATGGGCTTACCGATTGGATCTGCAAAATACCGGTAAATACCGTATAAACTACCAGCAGAAGTGTTGGAATTGGCATCTAACTGAACCAAATCCTTCTGCCTGGAATACCAATATACATTCATGTCCCTGCCATGAGATGCAAGCGAAGGAGGACCATCGTTTTATACCTGAAATTTTGCTGTTCAATAGTTTCTCTGAACAGAAGCTGGAAGAGAAAATGATTACATTTCAATCTGCATTACCTAATAGATTCAGAGCTGGTCGTAGGTGCACCTACAGTTCAGGATATTTGATTGCGGGTATAACTGACCGTTACTTTATTTATTCAAGAGAAGCACCAACGATAGAGGACCACATACGTGAGTATACATTAAAATGCTTTCATTAATGGTTCAGTTAATTTTGTTAGAACATCTTAGGTGGAACCTTAGGAAGACTGCAAATTGGTCTTGGTCTGCAGATTAGATAAATCAGCTAAGGGTTTATTTGATCGATTGATTTTATATGGAATTCCCTTCAATCTTTTATAGTACTTACCATCATTTAAATATTTTTTTTAAATTTCACATCAGATTTCGCTTTATCTCTTTTGATCACAAAAGCACAGAACTAAGTAGAAAGGTGGGTTACCTTTTTGTTAAATTGTCAGGAGCTGATGTTAAAAATCAGTATTGGCTGCTGGCTATGGCATTTGGAACCGATGAAGTCATTGGCCACGATAAAAAATGGGCAGTGCTATTATAATGTGGGTAAACATCAAAAGAAATCCCTTTGAAGGGTGTCGGCATGAAACGTCGGCTGTTTATTCATTTTCATAGATGCTGCCTGACCTGCTGTGTTCCTCCAGCATTCTGTGTGTGTTGTTCTGGATTTCCAGCACCTGCAGAATCTCTTCTGTTTATCGAAAGAAGAACTCTATGAAATGGGTGAAAGGAAAACACGATTGTGTTAAACCCGACCCAAGGACAGTTTCTGAATGGAGTTCCGGTGCCAAATATTTTCCTCCTTTGTTGATTAATTTTATGATTGTATTAATGATTATTTTTGTGCTGGATTACCCAATAGGCTGAATCAAACATATATGTCCCTGAACTGTTTTCGCTCTGTAGCCCAGATAAATCCCATGCCACACTGCTACACAAAGCCAAGTTGTCCGTGAATAGAAAGCCTGAGATCCCAACCCAGATTGCCCCATGACCTCTTCTAAGTTTGTTATGGTCAAAGGCTGCTAAACTGCTTTAAAATTTCTCTGATGGTCAGAAGTGTCAAAATTATCTTAAAATGTATTAAAATCTAACTTAATTAAAGACATCTAAATTAATTAAAATTTTAAAAAATCTGCACTTACCTGTTCAATACTAATCTTTGTGTTACAGCTGAGGGAGATGTCAATATCACTGCTCAGCTGAGCACAGCTGAGGTATATAAATGTGCCGGTTCCTGACCTCCTGCTGTCTCTGACTTCCATGTGGCAATAAGACAAACCTGCTCACAAAGACTATTTTGCTCCTATGCCTCCACCTAAAAGCAGTCAGGTGATCAGGCCAATAAGCGACCTCCTTTTCCCCTCGCCTCCTGCAAAAGACAAACCCGATACTTGTTACAGTGGAACTTTTCTCACTGTCTTTCCTATGTATTTAAACATTAACTTTGAATTGTACTTGTATATTATTAAAATATTTCTATTTTAATTAACAGAGAGGGACTTGGAACCTTTTGAATGGTGTTGTAGAAAATCTTCTTTGTGTCATTTGTACTATGAAAAACGACCTATTGATAAATGTGAAAATTATACTTCATTGGGTTTGGGTAAGTGAATAGCAATCTAAGTTTGCACTTTAATAGTTGTGGCTTATAACACGGAACTCCATTGCACTAGTTGGATTCATGCTGTCTGGTGTTTTCTCAAGGTCATTTCCTCTTTCTCAAACCTTTTACATTCACCTTTGAGCTACAATTTCAGAAAGCATGCTATAAGTTCAGCTTGTGGAAGTATGACTAAGGTCAAGGTGATCGGAAGGTATTATGTTTTATAGTCATAGTCATACTTTATTAATCCCGGGGGAAATTGGTTTTCATTACAGTTGCTCCATAAATAATAAATAGTAATAGAACCATAAATAGTTAAATAGTAATATGTAAATTATGCCAGTAAATTATGAGATAAGTCCAGGACCAGCCTATTGGCTCAGGATGTCTGACCCTCCAAGGGAGGAGTTGTAAAGTTTGATGGCCACAGGCAGGAATGACATCCTATGACGCTCTGTGTTGCATCTCGGTGGAATGAGTCTCTGGCTGAATGTACTCCTGTGCCCAACCAGTACATTATGTAGTGGATGGGAGACATTGACCAAGATGGCATGCAACTTAGACAGCATCCTCTTTTCCAACACCACCGCGAGAGAGTCCAGTTCCATCCCCACAACATCACTGGCCTTATGAATGAGTTTGTTGATTCTGTTGGTGTCTGCCACCCTCAGCCTGCTGCCCCAGCACACAACAGCAAACATGATAGCACTGGCCACCACAGACTCGTAGAACATCCTCAGCATCGGATGTTAAAGGACCTCAGTCTCCTCAGGAATTAGAGACGGCTCTGACCCTTCTTGTAGACAGCCTCAGTTTCTTAGGAGGATAGATTTGTCATTGGGCTAGATCACTTGGATTCAGATAGATGCCTCACTACATAGAGGGCTGGGTAAGGTGACTTTCCACAGCCTAGAGTCAGGCTGTAAGGTGACTAGGGCTCAGATTGCAGATTGCACCGTACTACCGGAATGTTCTGATGGCTGACAAGCAGCTGTCAAGATTTGTGAACTGATTTCAATATCTTGGATAATCAGAGAAGTTCAAGTAAGCAAAATATCACCTTAATGTCTTACACATTAATAAAAACAGTACGAAAATTGAAATAAAAATGACTTCTTACCTTTTCAATCAGAGTTGGCAACCCACTAAAGTAAATGGCTTCACTCCGGATGAATTAAGTCTGGCAGAAAGTCAGATAGTACAAACACCTGCATGTTCTCTCACGTTCAACATCCACTGCTCCAGTGCACAGGCATACAAGTCGGAGCTGAGATGGGGAGTTATGCTCCTAGTAAATCTCTGGCAAAGTTTTTTCAGATAGTTAAAGAGTAAAAGAGAGGTGAGAGTGGAAAATGACATTGGAAAAGACAAAGAAATGGCAAACAAACATAATAAATATTTTTGTCACTGTGGAAGACACTAGCAGTATGCCAGAAATTTGAGTGTGTTAGGCACGGAAGTGAGAGCAGTTGCTATTAACAAGAACAAGGTGCTCGGGAAACTGAAGGTAGATAAATCACCTGGACCAGACGAACTACACTCTGGGGTTCTGAAAGAGGTAGGTGAAAAGATTGTAGAGGCATTAGTAGTGACCTCTCAAGAATCAATAGATTCTGGAATGGTTCCAGAGTATTGGAAAATTGCTAATGTAACTCCATTCTTTAAGAAGGGAGGGAGGCAGAAAAAAGGAAATTATAGGCCAGTAAGCCTGACTTAAGTTGTTTGGAAAATGCTAGAGTCCATTAGGATGATGTTCAGGGTATTGGAGGCATATGATAAAATAAGCCAAAGTCATCATGGTTTCCTTCAGGGGAAATCTTACCCAACAAATCTGCTGGAATTCTTTGTGGAAATAACAGGCAGAATAGACAAAGTAGAATTAGTGGATGTTGTTTCCTTGGATTTTCAGAAAGGTTTTGACAAGCTGCCGCACGTGAGGCTGCTTAACAAGATAAGAGCCCGTGGAATTACAAGAGCATGGATAGAAGATTGGCTGACTGGCAGGAGGCAAATCCGCAGGGGTCAGTGATGGGACCATTTTTTTTCATGTTATATGTTAATGATTTGGATGTTGGAATTAATAGCTTTGTGGCCAGGTTTGTGGATGATACAAAGTTGGGCAGTTAGTGTTGAGGATGCAGGGAATCCGCAGGACTTAGACAGATTGGGAGGACAGGCAAAGAAGTGGCAGATGGAAAATACTGTAGGGAAGTATATGGTCATGTACTTTGATAGAAGGAATAAAGGTGTAGACTGTTTTCTAAATGGGGAAAAGAATATAAAAATCTGAGGTACAAAGGGACTTGGGAGTCCTCGTGCAGGATTCCCTGAAGGTTATTTGCAGGTTGAGTCAGTGATAAGGAAGACAAATGTAATAGGAACACTTATTTTGGGAGGACTTGTATATAAAAGTAAGGAATGTAATGCTGAGGCTTTATAATGCATTGGTCAGACTGCACTTAGAGTATTGTGAGCAGTTTTGGGTCCCTTATCTAAGAAAAGATGTGCTGAGATTGGAGAGGGTACTGAGGAGGTTCACGAGAATGATTCCAGAAAAGGAAGGATTAACGCATGAAGAGCATTTAATAGCTCTGGGCCTGTACTCATTCGAGTTTAAAAGAATGGGGGGTGGGGGGGGGTGGTCTCATTGAAACCTATTGAATATTGAAATGCCTAGATAGAGTGAACGTGGAGAGGATGCTTCTTATAATGGGGGCGTCTCAGACCAGAGGGCACAGCCTCAGAATAGAGGGATGCCTGTTTAGAATAGAGATGAGGAGGACTATATTTAGCCAGAGGAAGGTGAATCTGTGGAATCCATTGCCCTGGACAGCTGTGGAGGCCAAACCGTTGGATATATTTAAAATGGAGATTGATAGGGTCTTGATTAGTCAGGGTGTCAAAGGTTATGGGGAGATGGCAGGAGAATGTGGTTGAGAGAGTTAATAAATCAGCCATGATGGAACGGCGGAGTAGCCTCGATGGTCCAAATAGCATATTTCTGCTCTATCTTTGGTTATGATATAGAATGAAGCTCAATAAATTGTATTGTTCACAACATAGGTTTAAAACAAATATTATGGAGTGATAAATACACTAAAAATAAACTTTTATTATTAAGGTCAGGTTTATGGAACCCTGCATATGAAAACATTTGATGGAGTTGATTACATATTTCATGGACTTGGAGAATACGTCATTGTCAGGCTGTCATCGGACAAAGGAAATAACATTTTTACTCTTCAAGGCCAAAGTGACCTAATGATCACGGGTCACTCCTTGATAACTCCTGTGATCTTTGTAAAGTTAGCTGCATTTTATCAAGGGATGGTGATGATGAAAGTAAGTGCCAGTACTTTCTAGAGTTGTGCCTTCATTGCTCAAAGATATTGTTTCAAAATAATTCAGAAATTCAAAGCCCTAAATTTCTGTATTCTTTTCAGGTAGAGTGGGGATGTTCAAAGTCTGAAAATGAACTTTCGGTTTCAGTAAATGATAAGGATATTGTATTAAATAAGGCTGAAGATTTAGGTAAGATTTAGCAAAAGAGTCTGTTGAAATCATCCGTATGATGGTAGGCATCTTAACTACTATAACATACGTAAACTATCAAATTATTCTAACTGGGCTTCTGCAGATTTTAAAACATCCATTCTAAAACCTACATGTTGTTTAGTTCCAACAATATTTGTTTATCATGAAGCTAATCTACAAATCCCACTTGTCAGTTACCCACTGTGGACTGTTTTTTTCGGTAAATGATATATATGTGTGTGAATTAGCACTGTATTTCATTGTTGTGACTTTATATAACGTAATGTGCAATTGTTTAAGTTTATTTACGCAAATACTAACTATGATCAGTTATTTTCAACAGCTTCGATTTTTGATTTTTTTAAATCTATATTAAATGATTTAATAGTAAACAACATCCCTTACCATTTGTTTTGTTTTTCATAGAAGTATACCATTTCAGTCAGAACCAGTTGGCACTGGTGTGTCAAAAGGGAATCAGATGCTCTGCAGTTTATTTTTCTGGACTACAAGTTACGGTAGAATTAGCCATAGGTGGCTTTCTTCAAGCAACAGTCTACTTACCGCATTCCTTCTACAAAAGGACTCTTGGTCTACTTGGCCTATGGAGCAGTACAACAGCAGACGAGTTTTTGTTCCCAAACGGAGACCGTCTTCAATTTCATGCTGGCCATTTTCCCACTGAAGAGGAAATTTATAAGTTTCAACAATCCTGTAGGTCATTGAAGTATCTAAAACTGGTTATAAACTTTAAGGCTGGTTGAGCATCCTTCACACCTTTGTATATCCTTCCAGAACAAATGAAGCATTCTTCAGTATGGGCATCACTAATGTGAAATTATTTCATATGTAGTGATTGTTTACATATGACCTGTATTTTATCCATAAGCAATCTAGTTGACAACAAAGGCTGTTGGTTCTAGTCTCAAATTTCTTTTTTAGATGATAACCACTCCTGCATTTTCCAGTGAAGGTCATTGTAAACAATCAGGTAAAGGAATACAAGCTGTTACCCCTTCTTACGCCAGGGATCAAGCTAGTTATTAAGATAAGACACAGTGAATGGAACCCTTCAGGGTTTTCACTATTCTCATTTCCTGTGACAGACTCATCGAATCAGCATCATACTGGATAGAAATGAACATTTTGTCCACCTACCGTTTCGACCACTTACATTGATACCATATCTCCACAAATATATCCTTCTATGCCTTGTTTAATTTTTGGTTTAAATGTCTCGAATATTGAAAGGCCTAGATAGAATGGATGTGGAGAGGATGTTTCCTATGGTGGGAGAGTCTAAGACTAGAGGAATAGAGGGGCACCCTTTTAGAATGGAGATGAGGAGGCATTTCTTTAGCCAGAGAGTGGAATTCATTGCCACAGGTGGCCGTGGAGACCAGGTCTTTACATATATCTAAGGTAGAAGTTGATAGATTTTTGATTGTTCAGCGCATTGAGGGATACGGGGAGAAGTCAGGAGGTTGGGACTGAGAGGAAAAATGGATCAGCCATGATGAAATGACGGAGCAGACTTGATAAGCCAAATGGTCCAATTCTGCTCCTATATCTTACGGTTTTGTGGTCTAAAAACATCACAATTGTATGTGAATCCATTACTATTTCAGGCAGTGTGTTCCAGACATCAACCACTCATTGTGTAAAAAGTGCTTATTCCTCTGATTCCTTTAAAACTCTTTATTCCCAACTTAAACACATGCCCCCTGGTTTTGATACCTATACAGTGGAAAAAAGAATTTGACTAACTACTCTCACAATGCCTCTCTTGCATCTGTCATGTATTCTCAGTATCCTCTGGGAAACAAGTCCAGCCTATCCAATGTCCTTCCATAATTAAAGTACTCAAATCCCGTCAACATCCTGGTGAATATCCACTGCACTCTCACCAGCACAATCACACCCTCCCTATACTGTGGTGAGCAGAACTGTACAGGGTAATCCAAATGCAGACTAACCAGTGTTGTTGAATTTGCACCATAACTTCTCTACTAATATTCTATACACTAACCTGTGAAGGCTGCTATGTCACTAACCTATAGAGCTGTACTGCCAATTTCAATGAACTTGAACACCTCAGTTTCTCTACACATCAACATTTCTTAGTGCCTTTATTTTACCGTAAATAAATACCCCGGTTTGACTTGCCAAATTGCATCACTTCACATTTGTTGGGATTAAACTCCAGCTGCAACACTTCACCCAACTTTCCACCTGATCTCCATTCTGCTGTAGCCTTAGGCAAGTTTACTAGCTACCCACAAAACTATCAATTTTCGTGTCACCTGTGACTTACTAAACATCCCTCATGCCTTATACATCCACATCTAAATCCTCAATATTCATCACATACAGCAAAGGCACTAGCACCTGTCTTTGAGGTACACTACTATTCACAGATTTTCAGGCAGAATAACCTCCTTCCACCACCACACTCTGCCTTCAATCACTAAGCTAAGTTTGGATCCAATTAGTTGGCTTGTTATTCCACGTGCCCTGTCCTTCTGGACAGCCAATCACATGGGGCCATGTAAAATGTCTTCCTGAAGTCCAAACAGGTGACATCTACAACCTGCTTTCATCAATCTCTTTTGTTACCTTCACAAAAAAAATCAAGGAAATGAACGAGACAGGATTTCCCACATACAAAACCATGCTAACCAGTCCCCATTTTTTAGAAATCCCCTAAGAATAGGGGTTCCCAACCTAGGGTCCACAGGCCTCTCGGTTAATGATAGGGGCCCATGGAATTAGAAGTGTTGGGAAGACCTGCCTTAGAACTTTTTCCAATGATTTCCCTATCACCAACATAAAGCTCACCAGCCTATAGTCACCTGGCATTTAGTTGTTCCTTTATTCACAGTCCTAGTTTCAATCCAATTGACAAGAACCTATGAGTTTACGACTTCAGGAATACACCATTCAAATAGGAATCTAGTTCTGACCAATTTCATCAAGATTTAAAATTCCTTTATTCTGGTTATGTTCGATGATCTGAAAAGCTGAGTCATTCAGTAACAAAGTACGTTATACACTGCTAAGTGTATTTGGTGCAGCTTTGCTGTAAATTGAATTGTTGCTAACAAAAAATCTAGAAAAATCCTTTATAAAAGCTGGGCAGCAGCAGAACGCAGTCCAAAGGCATGCAAAATAAGCACAATGTGATTTTTTGCTGGCAATTTCCAATAAATTACAACCTCTTGTCTCATCCTCTGTATGATTCCAGATTAATGGCATCTTAAATGCTTTGGTCTGCTGTATTCACAGGCCATCATACCAGGTCTACAGTCAAAATAAAACGCTATAGTTCCCACCAATGAAGACCCCTGAGCTCTCCCCCAAGAGGTGCAAGTTAGGGCTCAATCTCTGGGCCTTCCTTTGTCAACTAGGACAACAGTGTGAGTCAATGAAAATAAAGAAAAACTGTAGATGCTGGAAATATAAAACAAAAAAAAAAGAAAATGCTGGAAAAAACATGAGCAGACCAGGCAGCCTCTGCGGAAGGAGAAACAGTCAACATTTCAGGACTGCAGCCCATTGTCTGCAAATGGGGAATACAGAGATTCAAGTTGATTTTTGCTAAGGGAATGGGAAGGAGCAGGTTTTGTAATCCCACCTCCACAGTCTCCCCCTCGCAGACGGCAAATTAACTTACATTTCTCTCCTTCCGAGTTCTGATGAAAGACTGCAAACCCTAAATGTTATCTTTTTTTTTCTTTCCACAGATGCTGCCCGAAATACTGAGTTCTTCCAGCTTTTTCCTTTTTTTTTGTAATGATGTTAGTTATGCTGACAGCAGGAAGAAAGCATTAGACTTGATTGTTAACATTCTAACAATCAGAACTGTTGAAGAGTGCAGGAAAACTGTCTATCCCATTACAATATATCTCCAACAAAGTGTCAAATTTACTCTTAAAGCAATGCTCATGTATAATACTCGTAGCCACATTCAAAGCAAGAACACCAACAACCAGCTCTTCAGATCATGAGTGCACCATATCATGCACATATAGGAAGGTTTCACAAGAAATTACTTTCAGAAAATACTTCCAGAGATGAGTCAGGAACACTCATAAGCCTTAAAGAAATTAGAGAGAGGCACTTGAAACTGTTGTGTACATAAAATCCTGCAGTCAGTATTCAATGCAGAGTACCTATATTCCAAATATAGGATAGTGCAGCTGTTAAGGACTATAGCATTATGGGTTGTTTGCTGACATATTAGGGCGAATAAAAAATAAATGGGCAGGTGAGTGATTATAATAAAAGATTCAATTATTAGAGATATGGACAGCTATTTTGAATGCAAGGTAGTGTATTTGTTCCCTGGTGCCAGAAAGAGGAATGGAAAAAAAAACTTGGGAAAACATAGGCATTGTAGGATAGGACACATTCGAACTGATGGCCACTGAAGTAAATGTAAAGGAAAGTAGAACTAAATGTAAATCAGACTCATAATGTCATAGAAAAGTAAACACAAAAACAGTCCCTTTGCTCCATTTAGTCCATGCTGAACCATTTAAGCTGCCTAGTCCCATCAAGCTGCAGCGGGACCATAGCCCTCCATACCCCTACTATCCGTGTATCTATCCACACTTCTCTTAAACGTTGAAATCGAGCTTGCATGCACTACTTGTGCTGGCAACTCTTCCCACACTCTCATGACCCTCTGATTTCTCCTCATGTTCCCCTTAAACTTTTCACCTTTCACCCTTAACCCATGACCTCTGGCAGTAGTTCCACCCAACCTCACTGGAAGAAGTCTGCTTGAATTTGCCTTATCTATACCGCTCATGATTTTGTATGCGTCTGTCAAATCGCCCCGCAATCTTCTACATTCCAAGTCGGAACCTATTCAACCTTTCTCTATTTCTCAGGTCCTTCAGTCCCAGCAACTTCCTTGTAAATTTTCTCTGTATTCTTCCAATCTTACTTATATCTTTACAGCAGGCAGGGGACCAAGACTACGCACAAATCAGCTGCTAGTTTTCTTTGATTTATACTGTCCCTACAGATGTTATCCCAATGTGTTTTCTCTCAATATTTAACTAATCATGAAATACGAGTCTCAATTGGAAAGTAATGAGGAGACAAATCAGAAAAAAAAAACATTTGTAGCAGAAACAAGGTTCTAAATGTTAGACAAAGAAGGATTCACTTAACCTCTGTTTTCTGGTTATTTATGTCTCAGGGCTTGTCCCACCACCGGAGAGTCTCTTTCCTTCACGCCAGCCATTGAAAATGTGGAAAACATTTAAGCCTATCTTCACATCAACACTCCTTGCAACTACAGATGATAAAAGATTGAATGATATCAACAAGACCTGCTCGAGCAATGCTGCATGTGTCCATGATATCCTTGTTACTAATAATACAAATGTGGGATTGCAAACAAGGAATTACTACATAAACTATGAGAAGTCCACAGTGATTTTTGGTCAGTATAACATTTTGGTGAGGCGTTGTATATTAGATAAGTGATCGTTATGGAAAATTGTGAATATGATGTAATGTGCTAGGGTTTGTCTAGCTCTTTTGAAGTTATTGTAGACCACATTGCAGTGGACAAAATTAAAGCATGAAGTAAACCAACAAACACAATCTTGATCAAATAAGCATCAGGAGCAATTTTAATTACTAGAACCCTGGCAGTAGCCCAGGAATGGACAGGGTCTTTAATTAATACAACAGTAGGTCTTAACCAACTAGTTTCAATTTGCACTGTATTTGGTAACACTGTGGCTCTCCCGTGGTTTGTATTGCATGTATGTAAAGTCTCCTTTAGGTTAGTAATTGGTTTTAGATAAAGTTCTAATTGTATCCTGCGTGAAGCACTGCACTGTCACTGGATTTCTGAAATCTTCTCTTCGTTCTGTTCATTTTGCATTTTTGTCTATTTACCTATCCTTCAACAGAGAAAATGATGAGATGAATTCAAATGTTGTGGTTTTGCGGACATATGTTGTATAAATTGAGATTTTAGCAGTTTACCAGGGAGGATTTATTAGGTAATAAGCGACTGTTTGACTTTAGGGAAAGAATTGGCATCAAATCTCATGTGAACAAAAAGTGTTAAATTAGATTCCTGTTTATCCAATGCCTATGTAACTAAACTTTCCAGTAAAGACAGTGACAAGGATTAGACGGTGAATAGGATTGAGCCTGGACATTTTTTATTTCTCCATAATTAGGAGATTTAGTGGTTGGGAATTTATAGAATGGAGAATGCCCTGGAGTTTCTCAGTGGCTTTATAAGACAGAAACTATACTAGAATATTATTTTCTGATTTTTTTCAACAACAAGTTGAGCAGGCATAATAATAATTCTCAAAATCCTTTTTCAGCTCCAATGCTTAGAGGGGTTTAGCAACCAAGGTACAGTATTTTGATTGATTGGTGCAGGGGAGAGAAAGGGGGTGGGGTTAGGGGGGGAGGGAGAGTGGTGGGCGGTGGAGAGAAGGGGTGTCAGGGAGGTAGGGTGCAGGGAGTAAGACTTTGAAGGCACCTCTTGCATTCAGAAAGTGATGCATCTCCCCGCTGGCTCTTCCCTCTTATGGAGTTGGAAGGTGCAAACTGTTACTAGTACTGTGCTATTGTGGTCCCCTTCTGAATCCTGAAGTTAATAATCAATATCAAAGTTGCCACAGAGATACCAGAAAGAAGCTCAAACGTTTAGAGTCTAATCTCCAAAGTTTAGAAATTCTTTTCCAAAGCTTATAAAGGTGTCAGCACAAATTCCATGAAATAAGCTTTTCAGAGAAAGATTAAGGAAAATAGCTGAGAGGTTACACTTCCCACTGACTGATTTGCCTTTCAATTCTTCATTTCCTTCCAATGATGCTCTAGTTTTACAGGAAACATAGAAAGCCAGTGCACCTGGCATTTCAGTAAAAGCCCAGTATACTACCAGTATAAGTGATTAAACATACAAGTGTCAACCTGCCCCTAGTGTGTAAGTTGCTCACAGGCAACCAGACACATCAGTTTAAATGTGAACAAATGGGAATTTTGGAAATATTTCCTAAAGCTTTTTTCAAAACATTTTTTACCTTGTTAAAAATGCTGGGAAATCTGTCACCATTGCGGTCTGTATTGTTCAGTTCTGCAGCCTGGTGTGTACTTTCGCAGAATAGATATTTTATTCAGTTTTAACATTTTGTTATCCACCTTTTTAATATCCATTGCCCACCTTCAAATTAAACAATATACATGGTGGATACATACTACTAGCAGCAATTCAGAAATGTACTGAAATTGAGTCCGATTGATACTCTTTTTTCTTATGTTTAGGAAACATGCCTCCAACTATTACTGGCCCCTTATTCATCCAAGTTAAAGTTAACAGAACAACAAGGGTTCAATTTACAGCTAAAGACCCCAACAATGATAAAGTCAGCTTTGCATTAGTACCACCTATTCCAGATGGAGCAACAATAAACTCAGGTTTGTAATTTATTAATAAAAATCTCTGTAATTCAGAATGATCATATGTTTCGTATATGAACTGAATTCATTACTGCTAAATCTCTTCTCTCCAATGCTACTTTCTGACAGTCAATCATGATACCTTTCAGTTATTAATTCTGTGGTATTTAATTTGCATTCCCATTTCTTGCTCCAAAATTATTACTGCTTTTCTAACGGTCTGACCTGATTTCTAATCACTCTGTGTGCTTTATTTCCATTTCAGAATTCACTGAGGTATCCACTGGTGCTTACTTAAGACCAGTAACCCCTATTTCCTGTTCTCTCTGAGTATTGTACCCAACAGACCTGTTGTAAACTGAACTCCCCTGCCCTCTATCCCATTCAAAATGCCAGTATATCCATACTTTTCTTAGAACCTAGACACATCAGTTTAAGTGTGAAGAAATTGGAATTTTGAAAATTCTTTCTGAAGCCTATACTAAAACATTCTAAAACCTTCTGTAACTTTATTACAGACAATTGCTTTGAAATCAAGGCTGTTCAATAATGTTGTGGCTCACAATTAACAAACCCTTTAATGAAAACTATAAGCCTATACAGTATATTCTATTCTCTGCCTAGTGCAAAACTTCAGTTTCAGAGTAGTCCATTCTAGATAACTACAGTTGCAGCTCCTCTTCGGTCTTCTGAAACTTTATCATCTGGAAGCATAGTTTGATCCTTCCTTCTTGCTATTATTTTAAAGTTCATATTTTCTGCCACAAGAATCTTGCACTTCCCAAATGGCCAGCACTCCTCTATCAGCTCCCTGATTCCCCAATACTCCATCTCCCA
Organism: Mobula hypostoma; assembly: GCF_963921235.1. NCBI lineage: Eukaryota > Metazoa > Chordata > Chondrichthyes > Myliobatiformes > Myliobatidae > Mobula > Mobula hypostoma. The sequence continues at coordinate 31,024,679 of NC_086104.1, forward strand.
AGCCCCACCCACTTCTCCCATCACCCAATCTGCCCCAACCCCATCCAGAATTTTGTACTGAGATACTTTTCCACCACAATCACGGAGCAGATAGGGAGGCAGATTCGGGAACGTGCAATAATAACAGGGTAGTTGTGATGGGAGATTTTAACTTTTCTAATATTGATTGGCATCTCCTTGGCGCAAGGGGTTTAGATGGGGTGGAGTTTGTTAGGTGTGTTCAAGAAGGTTTTCTGACACAATATGTGGATAAGCCTACAAGAGGAGAGGCTGTACTTGATCTTGTATTGGGAAATGAACCTGTTCAGATGTCAGATCTCTCAGTGGGAAGGCATTTTGAAGGTAATGGCCACAACTCTATCTCCTTCACCATAGCGCTGGAGCAGACAATTTTGGAAAACATTTAGTTGGGATAGGGGGAAAAATGATGTTATTAAGCATGAAGTTGGAAGTGTAAATTGAGAGTAGATGTTCTCAGGGAAACGCACGGTAGGAATGTGGCAAATATTCAGGGAACACTTGCATGGAGTTCTTCATAGGTATGTTCCACTGAGGCAGGGAAAGGATGGTAAGGTTAAAGAACCATGGTGTGCAAAGGATATAGAAAATCTAGTTCAGAAGAAAAGAAAAGCTTATGAAATGTTCAAGAAACTAGGTACCGTTAGAGCTCTAGAAAATTACAAGTTTGCTCGGAAGGATGTTAAGAATGGAATTAGGAGAGCCAGAAAGGGTCATGAGAAGGCCTTGGTGAGCAGGATTGAGGGAAATCCCAGGCATTCTACAAGTATGTGAAGAGAAAGAGGATGAGCTGTGTGAGAATAGGACAAATCAGATAGGATAGTGGAAACATGTGCATAGAGTCAGAAGACGTAGCGGAGGTACTTAATGAATACTTTGCTTCCGTATTCACCAGGGAAAAAGACCTTGGCAATTGTGGGGATAACTTACAGCAGACTGAAACCCTTGAGCATATAGGCATTAAGAAAGAAGGTGTGCTGGAGCTTTTGGAAAGCATCAATATGGATAAGTCACCAAGACCGGACGAGATGTATCCCATGCTACTGTGGGAAGCAAGGGAGGAGATTGCTGAGCCTCTTGCGATGATCTTTGCATCATCAATAGGGACAGGAGAAGTACCGGAGGATTGGAGGGTTACAAATGTTGTTCCCTAGTTCAAGAAAGGGATATGTGATAACCCAGGAAATTATAGACCAGTGAGTCTAACTTCATTGGTGGGCAAGTTGTTGGAGAAACTCCTGAGAGGTAGGACCTATGAGCATTTGGAGAGACATAATCTGATTAGGGATAGTCAGCGTGGCTCTGTCAAGGGCAGGTCATGCCTTATGAGCCTGATTGAATTCTTTGAGGAAGTAACAAAGCACATTGATGAAGGTAGAGCAGTGGATGTAGTGTATATGGATTTCAGTAAGGCATTTGATAAGGTTCCCCATGCAAGGCTTCTTCAGAAAGTAAGAAGGCATGGGATCCAAGGAGACTTTGCTTTGTGGATCCAGAATTGGCTTGCCCATAGAAGGCAAAGTGTGGTTGTAAATGGTTCATTTTCTGCTTCGAGGACGGTGACAAGTGGTGTTCCACAGGTATCTGTTCTGGGACCCCTCCTCTTTGTGATTTTTATAAATGACCTGGATGAAGAATTAGAAGGGTGGGTTAGTAAATTTGCTGATGACACAAAGGTTGGGGGTGTTGTGGATAGTCTGGAGGGTTGTCAGAGGTTACAGTGGGACATCAATAGGATGCAGAACTGGGCTGAGAAGTGGCAGATGGAGTTCAACCCAGATAAGTGTGAGGTGGTTTATTTTGGTAGGTCCAATTTGAAGACAGAACATAATATAAATGGTAAGACTCTTGGCAGTGTGGAGGATCTGAGAGATCTTGTGGTCGGTGCCCATAGACACTCAAAGCTGCTGAGCAGGTTGACAGTGTTTTTAAGAAGACGTATGGTGTGTTGGCATTCATCAGCGGTGGGATTGAGTTCAAGAGCCATGAGGTTATGTTACGATATAAGACCTTGGTGAGACCCCATTTGGAGTACTGTGTAGAGTTCTGGTCACCTCACTACAGGGTACTATAGAGCGAGTGCAGAGGAGATTTACTAGGATGTTGCCTAGTTTGGAGGGTGTACCTTATGAGAATAGGTTGAGTGAACTTGGCCTTTTCTCCTTGGAGCGATGGAGGATGAGAGCTGACCTGATAGAGGTGTACAAGATGATGAGGAGCATTGGTCACGTGGATAGCCAGAGGCTTTTTCCCAGGGCAGAAATGACTAATATGAGGGGGCATAATTTTAAGGTACTTGGAAATAGGTACCGAGGCGATGTCAGGGGTAAGTTTTTCACACACGGCGGCGGTGGTGGAAGCAGATGCAATAGGGTCTTTTAGGAGCCTCTTAGATGGGTACATGGAGCTTAAAAAAATAGAGGACTATGCGCTCGGAAAGTTATATGCAGTTTCTAGAGTAGATTACATGGTCAGCACAATATAGTGGGCTGAAGGGCCTGTACTGTGCTCTAGATTTCTGTGTTCTGTGTTCTATGTTCTACTTACTGACTCTCTCAATGTTGGACATCCTTCAGCAAGATTAAAGAAATGGAAGGAAGGCAGGTCAGCACCACAAGGGCAATAAATTGTGAATCCTATCAAAATGAGTTTACCAAACTTGTTTTTCTGGGCTTCAGTCTGACTACAAGATAGAAACAGGAAGGGAACTGACAAAGCCGTAGTTGCAAGAAAATGAATGCAGTCTTCTAGTGCTCTACTGTGTCATTGCTGTTCTCCGTGCTTTGGTAACCTGTTGAGAGGCAGATTGCATATGTGCATGACAAAAATACATGCTGCAATCCACAAACGTTTTGGCTGCAAATTGATCCTGTGTAACTGTAGTCGTAAAGTCATAGAAAAGTACAGCACAGAAACAAGCCCTTTGGCCCATCTGCTCCATGCTAAACAACAAAACTGCCTCGTCCCGTCGATCTGAACCAGGACCATAGCTCTCCATACCCTGCCATCCATGTACCGATCTAAACTTAGACATTGAAATTGAGCTCACATTCACCACTTGTGCTGGCAGCTCATTCCACACTGTCACTACCCTCTGAGTGATGAAGCTTACCCTCTTGTTCTCCATAAACTTCCACCCTTAACCCGTGACCTCTAGTTGTAGTCCCACCCAACTTCAGTGGAAAAAGCTTGCTTGCATTTATCCTATATATACCCCTCATAATATTGTATACCTCTATCAGATCTCTTCTCAATCTTCTAACTTACAAGGAATAAAGTCCTTGTCTGCTAGGGGAACTTCATGCCTTCTTTTAGCCCTCCTGATTTCTTTCCTGTGTTCTCTTTTGCATTTCTTATACTCCATAAGCACCTCATTTGTTCCTACCTGCCTACACCTGCTATGCACCTTTTTTTTTCTTAACCGTGGCTTCAATATCTCTCAGAAACCAAGGTCCCCTACACCTGTTATCTTTACCTTTAATTCTGACAGACACATACAAATTCTGTACTCTCAAAATTTCACTTTTGAAAGCCTCCCATTTACCAAGTACACTTTGCCAGAAATTAGCCTGTCCCAATCGACAGTTGCCAGATCGTTTCTGATGCCCTTCTCCAATTTAGACTCTCAACCCACGGATCAGACCTTTGTTTTTACATATTTATTTTGAAACTAATGGCATTGTGATCACTAGGTGCAAAGTGTTCCCCTACACAAACTTCTGTCAGCAGCCCTGTCTCATTCTCAAATCAAGCATCATACTCTCTCTCGTTGGGATTTCTACGTATTGATTAAGGAAACTTTCCCGAACATATTTGACACCCTCTATCCCATCGAGTCAATTTAATGTATGGAAGTCCCAGTCAATAAGTTAAAATCACCTTCTATAACAACCTTATGTTTCTTGCAACAATCTGTGATCTCGCTCCAAATTTGTTTCTCAAAAATCCCTCAGACTTTTGGGAGGTCTGTAACTTAGCTCCATTAATGTGGTCGTGCCTTTCTTATTTCTCAGGTCCACCCATAACGCCTCACTAGATTTGTTCTCTTGTCTGTCCTGACTGAGCACTGCTGTGACATTTTTCCAGACTAGTAAGGCTACCCCTCCTCCTTTAATCACTCCTGTTCTGTCATATCTAAAACAATAGATCATTCAGCTGCCAGCTGTGCCCCTGCTGTAACCAAGACTCATTATTGGCTACAATATCATAATTCCAGGTGTTGATCCATGCCCTGCGCTCATCTGCCTTTGCCACGATACTTCTTGCATTGATACTATGCAGCTCAGGTCACTAGTCACACCATGCTGTACATTTTGATTCCTGACTTTGCCTGAGGTCTTAGCAACATCTGTGTCCACAACCTGTCCAGTATCTGTTCTGGTACTCTGATTCCCACCTCCCTGCAACTCTAGTTTAAGCCCCAACATGCAGTGCTAGCAAACCTTCCCACTATTAGTCTCCTTCCAGTCCAACAAACTGTCTCTTTTGTGCAGGTCCTACCTTCCCTGGAAGACAGCCCAATGATCCAAAAATCTTATGCCCTCCTTCCTACACCAACTCCTTAGCCACCTCTAGCCTCGCTTGCACATGGCACGGGTAGCAATCCTGAGATCACAACCCTGCAAGTTCTGCTTTTAACTTAGCACCTAATTCCCTTTGCAGAACCTCATCACTCTTCCTACCCATATCATTGGTACCTATGTGGACCACAAACTCTGGCCTTTGGCTGTTCACCCTCTTACTTAAGAATCTGAGATATCGCAGATACTGGCACCCGGGAGGCAACATAACATCCGGGGATCTCGTTCTCGTCCACAGAACCTCCTTTCTGTTCCCCTAATTAACGAATCCCCTATCACCACAGCTCACCTCTTCTTCTCACCCCACTCCAGGTCTCAGAGTCAGACTCAGTGCAAGAGACCTGACTGCTGTGATTTTCCTGTGCTAGCCCATCTCTCCAACAGTGTCCAAAGTGATCTATCTGTTGTTGAGGGGATGGCCACAGGGGTACTCTGCACCGGCTGTTTAACCTCTTTCCTCTTCCTGACTGAAACCCAGTTTCTCCCGTCCAGTGCCTTGGATGAAACTACCTCTCCATATGTCCAATCTACCACACCGCAGCCTCCTGAATGATCTGGAGTTCACCCATTTCCATCTCCAGCTCCTTAACGTGGTTTGTTAGAAGCTGCACTGGATGCACCTCACAGGTGTAATTGCCAGAGACACTGGAGGTCTCCCTGCCTTCTTACATCCCCGCAAGAGGAGCATTTCACTCTCCTGCCTGGCATCTCTACTGTTCTAACTGAGCAAATATAAAGAAAGAAGCCTATCCTTGTTGAAGCCCAAAAAATCTCCACTCTAACTCTATCCACTCTGCCGTACTTTAATTGTTCTTGCCAATCAATCCCAAATGCTGATTGGCCACAGTTCAAAACACCAAACTGCTGTGAATCATAAGACCTATTGAGTCTGCACTGCCATTCAGTCATGGGCTGATCCAATTCTTCCAGTCACCCCCACTCCCCTGCCTTCTCCCTATACCCTTTGATGCCCTGGCTAATCAAGAACCTATTTATCTCTGCCTTAAATGCACCCAGTGACTTGACCTACACAGCCACTTGTGGTAACAAATTCCACCGATTTACCACCCTCTGACTAAAGTAATTTCTCCGCATCTCTGTTCTAAATGGATGTCCTTCAATCCTGAAGTCATGCCCTCTTGTCCTAGACTCCCCTACCATGGGAAATAACTTTGCCATATCTAATCTGTTCAGGCCTTTTAATATTCGGAATGTTTGAATGAGAACCTCCCCCCACTTATTCTCCTGAACTTCAGGGAATACAGCCCAAGATCTGCCAGACATTCCTCATATGGTAACCCTTTCATTCCTGGAATTATTCTCGTGAATCTTCTCTGAACACTCTCCAAAGTCAGATATCATTTCTAAAATAAGGATTCCAAAACTGCACACAATACTCCAAGTGTTGTCTCACGAGTGCCTTATAGAGCCTTAACAGCACATTCCTGCTCTTATATTCTATACCTCTAGAAATATCTGTCAACATTGCATTCATCTTCTTCACCACCGACTCAACCTGGAGGTTAACCTTTAGTGTATCCTGTACAAGGACTCCCAAGTCCCTTTGCATCTCTGTATTTTTGAATTCTCTCCCCATCTAAATAATAGTCTGCCTGTTTATTTCTTCCACCAAAGTGCATGACCATACACTTTCCAACATTGTATTTCATTTGCCACTTCTTTACCTATTCCCTTAAACTATCTAAGTCACTCTGCAGGCTCTCTATTTCCCCAACACTAGCCGCTCCTCCACCTATCTTTGTATCATCGACTAATTTAGCCACACATCCATTAATCCCATAGTCCAAATCATTGACATACATCGTAAAAAGCAGCGGTCCCAACACCGACCCCTGTGGAACTCCACTGGTAACCGGCAGCCAGCCAGAATAGGATCCCTTTATTCCCACTCTCTGTTTTCTGCCGATCAGCCAATGCTCCACCCATGCTAGTAACTCCCCTGTAATTCCTTGGGCTCTTATCTTGCTAAGCAGCCTCATGTGCGGCACCTTGTCAAAGGCCTTCTGATAATCCAAGTACAACACACCTACTGCATCTCCTTTGTCTACCCTGCATAATTTCCTCAAAAAATTGCAGTAGGTTAGTCAGACAGGATCTTCCTTTCAGGAAACCATGCTGGCTTTGGCCTATCCTATCATGTGCCTCCATAATCTCATCCCTAACAATTGATTCCAACCACTGGTGTCAGGCTAACAGTTCCATTGTTTCCTTTCTGCTGCCTCCCTCCCTTCTTAAATAGTAGAGTAACACTTGCAATTTTCCAGTCATCCGGTATAATGCCAGAATCTATCGATTCTTGAAAGATCATTGTTAATGCCTCGGTGATCTCTCCAGCTACTTCCTTCAGAACCCAAGGGTGCCTTCCATCAGGTCCAGGAGATTTATCCACTCTCAGACTATTAAGCTTCCTGAGCACCATCTCAGTTGTAATTTTCACTACACATACTTCACTTTCCTGACACTCTTGAATGCCCTGTCACTGCCTTTTCTACTCAATCAGCGAAACTGAGTGAGCTACGTCTTGTTAGGTTTCCAATCTCCTATTTACTGCTGCTCAAAGCTCCAAACTGAGCTAAGTCTAAGCTGCCATTACAGCATTTGGACAGTTAGATACAGGTAGCCGATACCTGTAACATTTTGAAGGATGCAAAACTAATCATCAGAGACCTTATCATATTTGCATTTGCAAATATTATAATGGAGTTGATCTCTCCAACAGGGCAAAGCAGACTGAAATAGTTTAAATAAGGAGGAAACACTAAATGGATTGCAATCTTTGAGCATACCTTCATTTCGCATTATGATCTTTGCACCATTTTGGAGACCTGCAAAATCAGTCCCCCATATCTTCACCATTAAGTTCACCCCTCTTTCTGACTCATCCCTTTTTTTGCTTGAATCAGAAAGTTTACATCTTTGATGCCTTATCCACCCTTGAGCAGAATGTCTGAACTCTTTACTAATCCTTCCAAAGATTGCCTTTCTCCATCTCTGTTGCATCACTAGCTTCCAGTGCTGTCTTAGCTCACCTGTTGTAGAACTCCATCAGCTATTGACTAAGACTTGGAATTACATATTCCCAGGTATATCTCTTTAAGAAGAGATGTGCGAAATGGATAATGGAGGCAGTGTAGCCCTGATATTAAAGAATAGGATATAGGCATCTAGGAGTGAAAGAAGTGTCAAAGGAAATCAACAGAGATAAAGAATCTCGGGTCAAATAAAATTAGAAGACAGATATGTTTGGGTAGAGTGAAGACAAAACAAGGAACACAGAATAGTGATGGGAGTTTCACATAGGCCGCAGGACAACAATGGTATTGCAGGGCATAGTATAAATTAGTTACAGGTAATTCAAGGAGACTTGATCTAGGGATAGTTTGGGGAAAATTGAATAGTAATAATGTGGAGAATAAATTCATGAAGAGCATAAAATAATGTAAGGTGCAACATTTAGTCAAGAGGCAGAAGGAAGTCTATTTAAGGCTGAGGAAGTAAAAGTCAGATAAGGCTCTTGAGATTTATAAGGTAGCCAGGAAAGATCTTAAGAAAAGGGGCATAGGAGAGCTAGAAGGATCCATGAGATGGCTTTGGCACATAGGGTTAAGGAAAACCCCAAGGCATTCTACACATAAGTGAAGAACAGGAGGATGAATAGAAAGACGGTAGTGCTGCTCACGGATAAAGAGAGTTATGTGCCTCAAAGCAGAGGAGGTAGTGGAAGTCCTTATGAATACATTGCTTCAGTTTCTCCAGGGAGAGAGATTTTGATGGACGTGAGATCAGACTACAAACTAAGGCACTGGTGTATGTTGGAGTATGTTGAGCTTTTGAAAAACATTAGGATAGATAACCTAGGGCCAGACAGGATATATACCAGATTACTACAGAAAGCAATGGCAGAAATAGGGGTAGGGTGACATTAACAATGATTTTTTCACCTTTCCTGGCTACAGGAGTAGTACTAGAGGATTGGAGGATGGCAAACATTGTTCTGTTCTTCGGGAAAGCCAATAGAGGTAATTCTGGGAATTATAGACCAGTGGGTCTTATGTTAGCGATGGGCAAACTAATGGAGAAGATTCAAAGGGAGAAAATTTACAAATTATGAGGAAAGGTTGAGTGAGCATGGGCTGGACTCAACTGTTTGGACTAGAGAAGGATGTAAGGTGACTTGACAGAGATGTTTAAAATGATAGAGGTATAAATAGAGTGGACAGCAGCACCTTTCTCCCAAGGGTGGCAATGGCTAATACGATAGGCCATAATTTTAAGGTAATTGGATGAAAGTATAGTGGGGTTGTCAGAGCTAAGTTTTTTTACGCAGAGAGTGGTGAGTTATGTCATTGGATAAATATTTCATTGGTCTAAGCAAGTGATGTGGTCACGCAAAGTCAGATTACATGGTACTCTGGAAATGATCAATTCAGTTGAAAATGCTGTTGCAAGGAATGTTGATAGTGTTATAAATGCCATATAATTTGGAATTAATTTCAGAGATAGAACAAAAATTTCTGATACAATAAATGAAATACTATCAGCCGGAAATGAATTTCCAGACAGATAAGTTTACAGAAAAGAGAGGAGGAGTACTTGTTTCATTTGATAAATGTCATGGATCCCCATTTTGGAGCAAAGGATATGATGCACCATCAATAACTCCAAAAGACTGGAAGTAGAGTAAATACTGAAAGGCTTTTTTTCGCCGTAAAGTGTGACCTCCAGCATGCTGAGTGTCTGCCGCTGGACTGAGAGGAGGAGCCAAGGCCCAATCACCTTTATTCAGGGGTCTGTGGGAGGAGCCACAGGGGCAGTCAGCAGAGGGGTGTGTCCAGACAGGTAACCCAGTTACAACATATATATATGGCTTACCACAGGATATTAAAAAGAATTTTACCCTAAATGATAGTAGAAGAATTGAAGGCATTTTTTCATTGGTAGTTCCTCTGTGAAAATCTTTACCTCTTAGGAACACAAATGGAGAATTTAATAATCATGGTTTAAACTTTAATACAACAATAGCAATTTATCTGCTAATATTACTTTTCTGTGCACATGATATTTCTTGTAACAATATAGCTACAGGTCAACTGACCTGGACTCCACGGAATATCAGACCAGTCCAGTTAACCATTCAGGTGAATGATGACTTCAGTGGATCATTTATGAACCTGTCTGTCCTAATGTGCAGCTGTATGAATAATGGCGAGTGTGATTACAACACCATCACGCAGACTTACCTGATGGGGAAATTCCAGGTTAGTACTTCTGTAGACACCACCTGCATGGCAAGTTGGGCGATATTTCCTGGGAAAATGAGATTTATCAATTGAAGGGGAAATTTCTATTGATTGGCATTTGCAGATGGCACTTCCACTTTTTAATTTTATTTAACAACAGAACTTACTCTTAATGCAAGTGCAGCCATGGATTATACTATTTTGTATGTACGTCAAGATAACTAATTAATATAGTACTATACTAAATCAATACATTGTTTAAGCACATTAAATCCATATATGTGACTAATATTAGAAACATTGCATTAGTGGAAACAACATAAAATATTGAAAGCAACACACACAGAATGCTGGAGGAACTCAGCAGGCCAGGCAGCATCTATGGAAAAGAGTACAGTTGACGGAAAGGTCTCGGCCCGAAACATCGACTGTACTCTTCCATAGATGCTGCCTGGCCTGCTGAGTTCCTCCAGCAGCTTGTGTATGTTGCTTGGATTTCCAGCATGGCATATTTTCTCTAGTTTGTTAAATACTGAAACATGAATTCATTACAAGCTACTGGTGACATAAATAAGTAACTATCTCATCTTGTAGATTCTGCATAATGTCTGGAACTGAGTGAACAGAACGAATGGAAATATTGCACAACGTGTGCAAGAATGTCATGAATGTCTTTGTTTCATAATTAGAAACTCTTGTTTCTGATGTTTTTCTGCTTTCCTCTTCTCCATGAATAAAAATCAAAGCAATCTCCTAACCCTGAAATCCTCTCCCCTCTCTTTGGTCTAATTTTATCTTTAAGAGTTAACTCTTGCTCACTTGACACTATATCCACAGAATTCCTGGATATCTAACATACAGCCACTTGACAAGGTCACCTTCAGACAATGCATGAGAATTCATATCTGATCTCAGAATGTCAGTCCTGTCTTTCCGGTATCTCCATCAGTGTTGTAAGAATGTTTGTACTTCATCTAGTCTTTGATTAAATTTGTGCTTTTTGTCAGCTAACATGGAACTCTTCTGGTATGCAGCTTCAGGACAAAGACATCCTCTCACAGAATTTCACCTGCCATGGCAGCCTCTCAGACCGCCTGCCCCATTCTTTTCCTTTAATAGACTGTGGCCAAAGTACTGAAGTTGGCCCATATAATATCAGAGATTTCTGTGCATCACTAAGGGTACCTCTGCTGACTAATAGTTAATGAAAATACAACTTGAACTTTAGCATCCAGACCAAAGCTACAGAGGAGACACTGCAGTATAAGGCCAAGGCATTGAAATCCACCTGCAAAGGCACTTTAGTTTTAAATTTACTTATGTCAAGAAACTTGGTTTTGCATTATTTTATTTTAATTTTTTATACGCCATTCTCAAGGAACAAGAAAAGGTCAAATGTATTTTATTCTGGACACATGCATACAAAAATCACAATGGATTAATAGTTGTTGGCAATGGTGAGTTGTTACTTGCTATTGCCATGCATTTCATTTCAACATCCACAACGCCAACAGGTTACTGTTGGACAGAGAGAGGTGATTTGTAATTAAGAGTTATTGAGTCACTGAAGTAACCCATAATATTATGAAATCATTTAACTGATTCAATAGCTACGATGTTATTTGGGCATGGTAGCTAAAGAATCAGTTAAATGATCGACTATAATCTTGATGACAAGTTGATTCCTGTGTTGGACTTATGCCTGGCTAACTTGCCCTTATAATAATTATAATGGAAACTTTTCAGTGGAATACTTCTAAGAGATGTTAAGAACTATGAGGAAGTTCATTTAGTGAAATGAAGCATCACCAAACGCTGGACTTTGGGATGAAATATCCCTCTGCAAGTAGATCCTTGACATTATGACTAACAGACCGCAGTCAGTAAGGATAGGTAGCAACACATCCGTCACAATTATTCGAAACACTGGTGCTCTGCAAGGATTTGTCTTCAGCCCACTACTCTTCTTCCTCTGTACTCAGGGCTACATGTCCAGATTTAGCCCTAACTCCATCTACAAGTTTGCAAATGATACCTCTGTATTGGGCTGCATCTCAAAGTTGGAGAACAGGAAAGGGATAAAGAGCTTAATGACACGGTGCCATGACAGCAATGTTTCCCTCAATGTCAACAAAACAGAAGAGCTGCTCATTGACTTTCTCTGTCACTATCAATGGTGTTGAGATTGAGAGGTTGAGTGTTATGTTTTGTAACTTCAAAACATTAAATTAATTCAAAGGAAGACACGAGTCTGGGAATAGAAACATAGAAAATAGGTGCAGGAGTAGGCCATTCGGCCCTTCAAGCCTGCACCGCCATTCAGTATGATCAAGGCTGATCATCCAACTCAGAACCCTGTACCAGCCTTCCCTCCATACCCCCTGATCCCTTTAGCCACAAGGGCCATATCTAACTCCCTTTTAAATATTGCCAATGAACTGGCCTCAACTGTTTCCTGTGGCAGAGAATTCCACAGATTCACCACTCTCTGTGTGAAGAAGTTTTTCCTAATCTCAGTCCTAAAAGGCTTCCCCTTTATCCTCAAACTGTGACCCCTCGTTCTGGACTTCCCCAACATCGGGAACAATCTTCCTGCATCTAGCCTGTCCAATCCCTTTAGGATTTTATATGTTTCAATAAGATCCCCCCCTCAATCTTCTAAATTCCAACGAGTATAAGCCTAGTCGATCCAGTCTTTCATCATATGAAAGTCCTGCCATCCCAGGAATCAATCTGGTGAACCTTCTTTGTACTCCCTCTATGGCAAGGATGTCTTTCCTCAGATTAGGGGACCAAAACTGCACACAATACTCCAGGTGTGGTCTCACCAAGGCCTTGTACAACTGCAGTAGTACCTCCCTGCTCCTGTACTCGAATCCTCTTGCTATGAACACCAGCATACCATTCGCCTTTTTCACTGCCTGCTGTACCTGCATGCCCACTTTCAATGACTGGTGTATAATGACACCCAGGTCTCGTTGCACTTCCCCTTTTCCTAATCGGCCACCATTCAGATAATAATCTGTTTTCCTGTTTTTGCCACCAAAGTGGATAACCTCACATTTATCCACATTAAATTGCATCTGCCATGAATTTGCCCACTCACCTAACCTATCCAAGTCACCCTGCATCCTCTTAGCATCCTCCTCACAGCTAACACTGCCGCCCAGTTTCGTGTCATCCGCAAACTTGGAGATGCTGCATTTAATTCCCTCATCTAAGTCATTAATATATATTGTAAACACTGGGGTCCCAGCACTGAGCCTTGCAGTACCCCACTAGTCACTGCCTGCCATTCTGAAAAGGTCCCGTTTATTCCCACTCTTTGCTTCCTGTCTGCCAACCAATTCTCTATCCACATCAATACCTTACCCCCAATACCGTGTGCTTTAAGTTTGCACACTAATCTCCTGTGTGGGACCTTGTCAAAAGCCTTCCGAAAATCCAAATATACCACATCCACTGGTTCTTCCCTATCCACTCTACTACTTAAATCCTCAAAAAATTCTATGAGATTCGTCAGACATGATTTTCCTTTCACAAATCCATGCTGACTTTGTCGGATGATTTCACCGCTTTCCAAATGTGCTGTTATCACATCTTTGATAACTGAATCTAGCATTTTCCCCACCACCGATGTCAGGCTAACCGGGTTATAATTCCCCGGTTTCTCTCTCCCTCCTTTTTTAAAAAGTGGGGTTACATTAGCCACCCTCCAATCCTCAGGAACTAGTCCAGAATCTAATGTGGGTCTAACTTCAAGTTTACTTTAAGCGAGGTTCACACATGTCATGTGGTAGTGTGATGATATATGCAATTCAGATATTTATACATATAACCCATAATGAGCTGTTGAAGCAAACCAGAATGCTTAGTCAAACCGCACATATGCAAGATTACTCAAATATTTCTTAAATATTAAATACCAACACTCCTTCCTGCTTAGCTATAAACTCCAACTCAATACCACATACAAGCTCAATGTGGCTTGTTGGTTGTTCTATTTCACTGTTAGGAATGTCATTTTCACAGGACTTAGCTTTTCTCCAGTATAAGTTCTTAGTTGGATACAGGCTTCAATTTAGTATCTTTGAAATGTTGTTCAAACTCATTTTTTGGAATGACTGAATCAGCTGAACCAGTGTCCAATTCCATTTTAATTAATTTGCCATTCATTTGTGATGTAAGCCATATTGCTTATCTATTGTTAGTTTTTACATTGTAAATCTTAAGGTTAATTAGTTTTGCATCACTCTCATCATCATCAGAATTTTCATCAACAGCATGCAAATTAGTATTCTTTTTGAAACTGCAACTTGACTATTTAGCTTTTTCTCTTCACTGAGCAGTCCATTTATTTTGTATGCCTGACATCCTCTTTGTATGTCTCCTCCTTTGTCGCATTTTCTGCAAATCTTGCCTTTAAACCTGTATTTGTTTGCTGAATGTGAGCCCCTGCCACAACGGTAACAGAATTTGTCCGGACAGCTGATTTCTGTTTAGACACTGTACTTTGTTCACACTCACTTTCATTCCTGATAGCAGCTCAATCACATCTGCAGTTTCCATTGTAACAGTGATTTCAACTGCTCTTTTAAATGTAGGTTGTGCTTCAGTTAGGAGCCGTTTTTGAAAGCTTTCTTTTAAGATTCCACAAACTGTTCTTTCAGTGCATCATTAAGAACATTACCAAACTGACAATGCTCAGACAATCTCTTCAATTCAACCACATACACTGAGTGGACTCCACTTCCTTTTAACTCTGTGTATGAAACCTAAAGCATTCTGCAATCAACAATGGCTTCGGTTCTACAATATTCCTGCATTACTTTGACAATATCAGCACCTGGTATGGCAACTGCTCTACATGTGACCAAAATAAACTGAACAGAGTTGTGAACACAGCTCAGTACATCAGAGTTGTGAACCAGCTTCCCCTCCAGAAGCAGTGGTGTATGCCTCATGATCAACTCCTCGTGGTGTACTAATGTGTTGGTGACATCCCAATATTGCTCACCAGACCTGGAATACCTCGCAATTAACTGTTGTGGGAGATTTTAGCGATCATTCTGATAGAGGTGTACACTCCACCTCGGACCAATGTCAAACAGGCTCTAGACAAACAGATCAATGTAATCAACAGGCATGAAGCAGCACATCCTGGTGGCTTCCTTATCATTTTAGGGGATTTTAACCAGTTCAGCTTAGAGAAAGTCACTAAATAATTATTATCAACATATTACCTGTAGTACCGGAGGAAACAACACACTGGACCACTATTTCACTAAGATCAGGAGTGCCTATTGTGCTGTCCCATGTCTACACTTCAGAAAGTCTGATCACCTGGCTGTACTTCTACCCTCTGAGCACAGGCAGAGACTGAGGACTGCAACACCAGTAGTGATGACCAAGAAAGTATGGACAAGGGAGGCACAGGAGTGCTCACAGGACTGCTTTGAATTGATGGTCTGGGCTGTATTCAGAGAGTCATCTTCGAATCTGGATGAGTATGCCATACTTGTCAACAACTTCATTAAAACCTGTGTGGATGAGCGTGTGCCTATGAAAACTTGCTGTACATTCCCAAACCAAAGCCATGGATGAACCAGGAGGTTCATCGTCTGCTGAGGGCTAGATCTGTGGCATTTATATCTGGTGACCCACATCTGTACACGAAAACCAGGTATGACTTCCAGAGGACTATTTTGAGAGCCAAGAAACAATTCCGAGAGAGGTTAGAAGCAACATCGGATGCACATAAACTCTGGCAGAGTTTGCAGGCCATTAGATCCTAAAAAGCAAAACTCAACATCATGAATAGCAGCGATGCGTCACTACCAGATGAGTTTCAAAGCCTTTTATGCTAACTTCAAAAGGGAGAACAAAACCGCAGCCTTGATACATTGCCCAGTGCCCAGTGATCTCTGTCTTGGAGGCCGATGTCAGGCTGTCTTTCAGGAGGGTGAACCCTTGTAAGGCAGCAGGGCCTGATGGAGTACCTGGTAAGACTCTGAAAACTTGTGCCAACCAACTGGTGGGTGTATTCAAAGACATTTTCAATCTCTCACTGCTACTGTTAGAAGTTCCACCTGCTTCAAAAGGGCATAATTGTACCAGTGCCCAAGAAGAGCAGCATGCTCTGCCCTAATGACTATCGCCCAGTAGCACTCACACCTATGGTGAGGAAATGCTTTGGGGGGGTGGGTTAGTCATGGCTAGAATCAACACCTGTCTCAGGAAGGACCTGGATCCACTGCACTTTGGCTATTGCCAT
Source organism: Mobula hypostoma (assembly GCF_963921235.1). Lineage (NCBI taxonomy): Eukaryota > Metazoa > Chordata > Chondrichthyes > Myliobatiformes > Myliobatidae > Mobula > Mobula hypostoma. The sequence continues at coordinate 31,040,812 of NC_086104.1, forward strand.
GATAGGTCTACAGCAGACCTGATTTCAATGGCTCTCCATGCGGCCTTAGATCATCTGGGCAACGCAAGTACCTATGTCAGGATGCTGTTTATTGACCATAGCTCAGCATTTAACACCATCTTTCGTACAGTCCTGATCGTAAAGCTACAGAACCTGGGCCTCTGTACACCCCTCTGAAACTGGATCCTTGACTTCCTAACCAGAAGACCACAATCACTGCAGATTGGAAATAACATCAACTCACTGACAATCAACACTGGCACACCACAGGGATGTGTGCTTAGCTCACTGCTCTACTCTCTCTACACCCTTGACTGTGTAGCTAGGCATAGCTCAAATGCCATCTATAAATTTGCTGATGATACAACTATTTTAGGCAGAATTTCAGAGGATGACGAAAGGGTGTACAGGAGCAAGCTATACCAATTAGGTGAGTGGTGTTGAAGAAACAACCTGGCACTCAATGTCAGCAAGACCAAAGAGCTGATTGTGGACTTCAGGAAGGATAAGACGAGGGAACACAAACCAATCCTCAAAAAAGGATCAGAAGTGGAGAGAGTGAGCAATTTTGAGTTCCTGGGTGTCAATCTATCTGAGGATCTAACCTGGATGCATGATATCGATGCAGTTATAAAGAAGGCAAGGCAGCGACTATATTTCATTAGGAGTTTGAGGAGATTTGGTTTATCAACTAAATCACTTGAAAACTTCTACAGATGTACTGACGGGGTACATTACCACAGAACCATAGAAACTACAGCACAGAAACAGGCCCTTTGGCCCTTCTTGGCTGTGCCGAACCATTTTCTGCCTAGTCCCACTGACCTGCACACAGACCATATCCCTCCATACACCTCCCATCCATGTATCTGTCCAATTTATTCTTAAATATTAAAAAAGAACACGCATTTACCACCTCGTCTGGCAGCTCATTCCATACTCCCACCACTCTCTGTGTGAAGAAGCCCCCCCTAATGTTCCCTTTAAACTTTTCCCCTCTCACCCTTAACCCATGTCCTCTGGTTTTTTTCTCCCTTTGCCTCAGTGGAAAAAGCCTGCTTGCGTTCGCTCTATCTATACCCATCATAATTTTATATACCTCTATCAAATCTCCCCTCATTCTTCTACGCTCCAGGGAATAAAGTCCTAACCTATTCAACCTTTCTCTGTAACTGAGTTTCTCAAGTCCCGGCAACATCCTTGTAAACCTTCTCTGCACTCTTTCAACCTTATTTATATCCTTCCTGTAATTTGGTGACCAAAACTGAATACAATACTCCAGATTCGGCCTCACCAATGCCTTATACAACCTCATCATAACATTCCAGCTCTTATACTCAATACTTCGATTAATAAAGGCCAATGTACCAAAAGCTCTCTTTACGACCCTATCTAGTAAATGGGGACGGGGGGCTGGGGAGGGGCTACTGCTCAAGATCGAAGGGACTTGCAGAAACTTGGTAAATTTGTCAGCTCCATCATGTCTTGGGTAGTATCCAAGACATCTTCAAGGAGCGGTGGCCTTGGGAAGATGGCATCCATCCTTCAGGATCCCACCACCCAGGACATGCCCACTTCTCATTGTTACCACTGAGAAGAAGGTACAGAAGTCTGAAAGCACACACTCAACAATTCCAGAACAGCTTCTTCCCTTCTGCCATCAGATTCCTAAATGGACATTGAACCCATGAATACTCCCTTACTACTTCTTATTTTTGTTTTTCTCTGCACTACTCATTTTAACTTAACTATTTAATAGACATATACTCTGTATACTGTAATTCAGTTTTCTTTCTCTATATTTGTCATGTATTGCATGTACTGCTGCCATAAAGTTAACAAATTTCATGACATATGCTGGTGATATTAAACCTGATTCTGCTCTGAATCTGATTTTCCATCGATCCTGTCTGTATTTCTTGCTGTCTCAGGAAATCGGGCAGTATAATCAAAGACCCCACTCCAGACATTCTTTCTTCTCCCCTCTCCCAGCAGGCAGAATATACAAAAGCCTGAGAGTATGTACAACCAGGCTCCAGGACAGCTTCTATCCACAGTTATCACACTTTTGAACGGACCTCTTGTCATACAAGATGGACTCTTGGTCTTACAATCTACCCCTTTATGATCTTGCACTTTATTGTTTATGTGCACTGCACTTTTTTGGTATCTTTTATACTTTATTCTGCATTGTTATTGTTTTACATTGTGTAGTGATGTGGTCTATATAAATAATATGCAAGACAAGCTTTTCACTGTATCTTGGTGCATATGACGGTAATAAACCCATACCAATACCACTAACAATTTTCTGCTCTCATTGCAGGTTGTTGGTTGTTTATGCCCAGAGAGATTTTCAGGAGCAATCTGCTCAGATTTTCAAGATTATTGTAAAGGTCAGCCTTGTTTCCCAGGCTTGAAATGCACAAACCAAACAAGTCTACAACTTTTTCAATGTGATAGATGCCCTTCGACAACAATTTCAAATGGGCAAGAGGGATACAAATGCTTCCTAAATGGTGAGAATTGATTAAGATGTTCTTTTGCACTGAGTTAAAATGTGTTAGTATAATAAATTCAATTGTTTTAAAGTAAAAAGAAAACTCTCTCTGGAGCGAACCTTAAATGGAGATTTTAAAATTAAACCTATCTAAGTAACGCAACTGTGATTGTTACGGCTGAATATACAATATAGTATCGGTGTATTCAGCTCTGCTTCCGAAGCTGAATTAGTGGAACTGAATTCTGAAACAGAGGACAAAGTACCATTGCTATTACATAGCAAATTTACTACGAAGAGTTAATCTCCAGGCAAATGCATTTTTGGTCTTTTTGTAAATATTTCTCTCTAACCTCCCTGCTATATTACATTTCTCTATTTTTTTTCTGAATCTAAGAGTTCACTTTATTGGTTTTATTGTAGTTCTTACATTTTTCACAAGATTTTACACTGAAATTCCAAAATGTTCATATGCAAGCTACCATATTATTTTGAGATCTTTAATTCAAGATTATGAAAAAGTAAGGATTCATAAGCTACTTAAAACAACTAGAATACAGGCCATCCCTGGGTAATGAACAGGTTCCATTCTTACAGACGTCCTTAGTTGACTTTGTCCATAAGTTGCAAAATGTCACACTTCCACAGGATTGTAATGAAAGGCACAAACTAATTTGAAAAAACAGTTATGAAAAGTGGAGAGAGGAAACTATAGTCAGTGACCACTTTATTAGGTACACCTGTACACCTGATGTTAATGCAAATATCTAATCAGCCAATCATATGGTAACAACTCTTGATCTCATGGTCAAGAGGTTCAGTTGTTGTTCAGACTAAACAGCAGAATGGGAAAGACATGTGATCTGAGTTACTCTGACCGTGGAGTGATTGTTGGTGTCAGCCTAGGTGGTCTGAGTATCTCAGAAACTACTGATTCCTTGGGATTTTCACTCACAACCATCCCTAGAGTTTATATAGAGAATGGCGCGAAAAACTAAAAAAATCTTGTGAGCAGCAGTTATGTGGACAAGAGCACCTTGTTAATGACAGAGGTCTGACAGGTTCAACAAAGATGCGACATTAACTCAAATAATTTAACTGCATATTACAACAGTGGTATGCAAAGGAGTATTTCCGAATGCACAGCACATTAAACCTTGAAGTAGATGGGCCATTGCAGCAGAAGACCATGAACATACATTCAGTGGCCACTTTATTAGGTACAGGATGTATGCACCTAGATCAAACTTCAGAATTTAATAACGTTATAGGAGTTCACTCATATATATGAGTGTCCATCAATTGGGCATTGGTATCTCAGGGAGAGCCTTGTTGATAAACTGATGAATACCATGGAAAGTCAGAGAGTCATAAAACGCTACAGAACAGAAACAGGCCTTTTGGCCCATCTAGTCTGTACAAAAGTATTAATCTGCCTAATCTCATCGACCTGCACAGGGACCATAACCCTCCATACTTCTTCCATCCATGTACCAATCCAAATTTCTCTTAAATGGTGAAATCGTACCCATAACCACCACTTCTGCTGACAGCTTGTTCCACACACTCACTACACTCTGCGTGAACAAATTTCCCCTCATGTTCACCTTAAACATTTCATCTTTCACCCTTAACCCATGACCTCTAGTTGTAGTCTTACCCAACCTCAGCGGAAAAAAATCTTGCTTGAATTTACCCTATCTATTCTCCTCATAATTTTGTATACCTCTATCAAATCTCCCCTCAATCTTCTATGTTCGGGCGAATAGTCTTAACCTATTTAACCTTTGTCTCTAACTCAGGTCCTCAACTCCTGGCAACATGCTTATAAATTTTCTCTGCACTTTTTCAATCTCATTAACATCTTTCCTGTAGGTAGGTGACCAAAACTTCACACAATGCTCCAAATTAGGTCTCACCGATGTCTCATACAATTTCAACATAACATCCCAACTCCTGTACTCAATAGGAGGCCAATGTCCCAAAAACTTTCTTTACGACCCTATCTACTATCTACCTGTGACAACACTTTGAAGGAATTATGGATCTGTAGTCCCTGATCCCTCTGTCCTACCACACTCACTGTTTGTCCTCCCAAAAAAACTTATTCCACTACTGACTTCAGGCTTACCAGCCTATAATTTCCTGGTCTATTCTTTGAGCAATTCTTAAACAACAGAGTAATATCAGCTATCCTTCAATCCTCCGGCACCTCACCGTGGCTAAGGACATTTTAAATATCTCTGCTAGGACGCCTGCAATGCCTGCGCTAGCACCCCACAGGGTCCGAGGTATACCCTGTCAGGCTCTAGGGATTTAGCCAGCCTAATTTTCCTCACAACAGCAAACACCTCCTCCTCTGTAATCTGCATAGGGTCCGTGACCTCGCTGCTGCTTTGCCTCACTTCTATAGACTCTGTGTCTGGCTCACGAGTAAATACGGGTGCAAAAAATCCATTTATGATCTACCCCGTCTCTGTCAGCTCCATGTAAAGATGACCACTCTGGTCTTCCAGAGGACCAATTTTGTCCCTTGCTATCCTTTTGCTCTCAATATATAGAAGCTCTTGGGATTCTCCTTCACCTTGTCTGCTAGAGCAACCTCATACCTTTTTTTAACCCTCCTGATTTCTTTCGTAGGTGTTCTCTTGCATTTCTTATACTCCTCAAGTACCTCATTTATTCCTGCCTGCCTATACCTCCTTTTTCTTAACCAGCATCTTAATGTCTTTTTAGAACTAAGGTTCTCTAAAGCTGTTGTCCTTGCCTTTTATTCTGTCAGAAACATATAAACTCTACACTCTCAAAATGACACTTTTGAAGGCTTCTCACTTATCAAGTACACCTTTGTCAGAAAACAACCTGAACCAATCCACACTTGCCAGATCCTTTCTGATGCCATCAAAATTGGCTGTTCTACAATTTAGAATCTCTATTCAAGGACCAGACCTATTTTTTTCCATATTTAACCTGAAACTAATGGCTTTTTGATCACTAGATGCAAAGTGTTCCCCGACACAAACTTCTGTCATTCCCTAATAGGAGATCTTGTCTCAAGCTCTCTCGTTGGGACCGCTACGTACTGATGAAGGAAACCTTCCTGAACACATTTGACGAAGTTTATCCCATCCAGCCCTTTTACAGTATGGGAGTCCCAGTCAATATGTGAAAAGTTAAAATCACCTACAATCACAACCTTCAGAGTCTCGACCTGAAACATCGACTGCACCTCTTCCTAGAGATGCTGCCTGGCCTGCTGTGTTCACCAGCAACTTTTATGTGTGTTGCTACGATCACAACCTTGTGTTTCTTGCAGCAATCTGTGATCTGTCTACAAATTTGGTCCTATAAATCCTGTGGATTGTTGGGTGGTTTAATATAATCCCATTAGCATTGTCATCCCTTTCCTACTCCTCATTTCCACCCATATAGCCTCAGTAGTTGAGCTCTTCAGTCTGTCCTGTCTGAGTGATGCAGTGACGTTTTCCTTGACTAGTAATGCCAGCCCTCCTCCTTTAATCCATCTATCATGTCTAAGACAATGGATGCCTGGAATTTTGAGTTGTCAGTCCTGCCCTCCTGAAACCAAGTCCCACTAATGGCTACAATGTCATAATTCCACGTGTTGATCCATGTCCTGAGCTCATCCACTTTTCCTACAATACTCGTGCCTTGAAGTATACACAACTCAGAACATTAGTCCCACCGTGCTCAACTTTTCATTTCCTGACTCTGTATGTAGGCTTAATAACATTTTTCACCACAACCACTCCACCATCTCCAGTGCTCTGGTTCCTTTCCCCTTACAACTGTACCCCCTTCCTCCCTACCCGCATGCAAGATGGTGGTGAAGTCAAATTGCGTGATCAATATCAGTAATGATGGCTAAGATGATTATGAGGACACGCAGTCCCCTTTTATCGTCATTTAGTAATCCATGCATTAAGAAATGATAAAAATGTTTTTCTGAAATGATATCACGAAAACACATGACAAACCAACTTAAAAACTAACAAAAACCACATAATTATAACATATAGTTACAACAGTGCAAAGCAATACCATAATTTGATAAGAACAGACCATGGCACAATAAAAGTCTCAAAGTCTCTCGAAAGTCCCATCATCTCACGCAAATAGTAAGCCTCCAGTGCCGCCAACTTGCCGATGCAGCATCCTGGAAGCGTCCGACTCCGAGTCCGTCTGAAAACTCCGAGCCTCTGACCACCTCTTCGACATCGAGCACCATCTCTGCCAAGCATTTCAACCCCAGCCCCAGCAGCAGGCAATATGCAAAGCTGAGGATTTGGGGCCTTCGTCTCCAGAGATTCTCGATCGCACAGTAGCAGCGGCAGCGAAGCAGGCATTTTAGAAGTTACTCCAGATGTTCCTCTGTGCTTCTCACGGCTGTCCCCATCAAATCCAGATTGAGGACGGCACCCCTAGTTACACATATTGATATTGATTCGGAACGGCTGCGCGTGCTGCTTCGCGCCGTCATCTTCTCCTCCCTCCTCCAATTTGGTAATCGATATTACCAAATTTTTATTAAAACCCTTGATGTCTTCAAGAAGGAAGATTGCTCTTCTAATCTGGATCTGTCCTATTTTGGTTGATTTTTAACTATATCCAAAATGATTCAGCAAGGTTCTGCAGGCCACTCACTTTAAAAGGCAATAAGAAACAGATTTTCAAAGCTTAAGCGTGACTGGAAAACTAAAAATAAAATTAAGTGTGAGATTGAAAAGCAAGGCCAAAGGATAATAATCTCTAGATTGATACCTACCACCAAATCAATGAGGTGAAACAATATGGCTGCATGGGGGTGAATGATCTGTATTCTTGGTGACTCCTAGAGCAAGAGGAAGATTATACTGAAGTGACACCTCAAGCATTAAGGGAAGATAAATATACTAAATGAGAGTGGATGGATCTAAACTAATATGGCAGAAGAGCGATGGGGAAAAAACACAGAAACATAGAAAACCTACAGCACAGTACAGGCCCTTCAGCCCACAATGCTGTGCTGAACATGTACTTACTTTAGAAATTACCTAGGGTTACCCATAGCCTAGTGAAAAAAAGGAAAGATAAATAAAGTCAGTAGAACTGAAATAGAAACCAAACAGAGAAAATTTTTAAAAGGGAGTGGTCTTGATGTGAAAGATAGCAACTGTTCATCACACTGAAATATTAATTCTTTTTGCTATCTGGAAGTTTGCTCTCTGACCTGCTGAGTATCCCCAGAATTTGCTCTTATTTCGGATTTATGGGAAAGAGGTAATGCCTAGGTCATAACACTGTAAGTAATAGGAGTAAGAATAGGCCACCACCTCCTTGAGCCCATTCCACCATCCAGTGAGAACACAGTTGATCCAGTTTCTTTTGTCCACTTTCTCACCCTCTCACTTCAATTTCCTTACTGATGAAAAATCCATCCATCTCAGCTTCAAATACATTCATGGATTTGGCCTCCACAGCTTTTGGGATAAGGAATTCCAAAGACTCACAATTCCTTGAGAGAAAGAAATCTTTCTCATTAGTTTTAAATGGCCTCCCCCTGCTCCCCACATTCTTAGAGGAGATTCTCCCATAATCATTTTTCCTGCATCTGCTCTGTCCAGTTCCCTACCGCCCTTATATTTTGCAAAAAGGTCACATCTTATTTTTCGAATCTCTAATGAGTACTGATCCGTAATGTTCAGATTTTCCTTATAAAACAATCCCTCCAAACTGGGAAGCAATGCAGTGAACCTACTCTGAATGACCTCCAATGATAATATATCTTCTTAAATTTCTGATGACCTCAGGATGTGAATTTTGATAAAACTGATTTTGTCAATGGGATAGAAGGCATAGACCTGTGAAAGTGACTCCTATGTCTTGTGCATGATGCACCAAAAAATATAATTGAAAGTATATAGGTTACAACTTTTGTTTATGCTGTATATCAGCAGGTAGCATTGGAAGATGGTTATTTTAATTCCTTGAATAATGTCATTTAATTTTAGGTTCTTGGATGAATCCCTTCTTACAACCTGTTAATTTCTTTCAGATAAATGTCTTCCACCATTTCCTTTCCCCTGCCACGAACTAGCTGACTGCTTCAGCGCCGCTGACAGCTATGTTTGTCAGTGCAAGCCAGGGTACACGGGTGATGGAAGTAATTGCACAGGTAAATGCTAAAAGCTCAAAGTAATCATTGGACACATTCTGCAAACTGTCACAGGGGTTGTGGTGTTTCAACGACGTGGGCAACGTTCCATTCTTATCTAAACTCCAGAATAAACTTAAAGGAACCGGGCCCATGTTGCAATTCCCTTAGGGAAGACATTTAAGTAAATCATGAACCCAGGCAAACAAAATAAAAAGGTGTAATAGGGGTGATTGATAAGTTCGTGGCCTAGGTAGAAGGAGTCAATTTTAGAAAACCTAGCACATTTATTTTTCAACATAGTCCCCTCCTACATGTACACACTTAGTCCAGCAGTCGTGGAGCATACGGATCCCTTCTTTGTAGAAGTGGTCCACAGCAGGGGTAAATGATAAGTTCGTGGCCTAAGGTAGAAGGAGGTCAGTTATTAACTCCAAACTTTCTGCATTATCACTCAAAGAGTTGAACTGCACGTGCATGTAACGAGAGCGTCTTGGACCTCCAGGTGGTCCACAGCAGGGGTGATTGATAAGTTCATGGCCTTAGGTGGAAGAAGATAAGTTATACAGCTCTTGTTACATGCACGCGCAGTTCAACTCTTTGAGTGAAAATACAGAAAGTTTGAAGTTAATAACTCATCTCCTTCTAACTTAGGCCACAAACTAATCAATCACCCCTGCTGTGGACCACTTCTGGAGGTCCAAGACGCCGACTTCTACAAAGAAGGGATCCGTATGCTCCACAACCGCTGGACTATATGTGTAAATGTAGGAAAAGTAAATGTGCTAGGTTTTCTAAAATTGACTGCTTCTACTTTAGGCCACGAACTTATCAATCACCCCTTGTATTTCTAGCTCAATTATCCTTCTTTGCCGACTTAATAAATACCCATGGCTCAGCCTGAGATCATAGGTTGTAAGCTGAAGTGTCAGCCAAGAGACTTGAACTGATATTTCAGTAAAAAGCAAACTGCTGAATGAACTGAGCATGAAAACTGTCCCTTTGACTCAGCTGGTCCATATCCAAGCTAGTCCTGTTTTCTGCTCTTTGGTCCATAAGCACCTAAACATTTCCAATCCATGTGCATGTCCAACTATCCTTTAAAAATTATTATTGTAGCAGCAAGTGTCAAAGCAGCGTCACTGAAGTTGGGGGATGGGGAGGGAGGCTGTTGTCGACATTTTGGGTCAACGTGCAGGATGTCAACCAAAACGCTGACGTTCCTTTCCTCCATAGACACTGATTGACCTACTGAGGTTTATTCTTTGCACTAGATTCCAGCATCTGCAATCTCTCCTGTCTCCACTGACACTTCAGTTGTGGAGGTGCCATTGTTTAGAAGAAACATTAAACTGAGTCTCCATCAGATCTTCAGGTGGACATAAGTGATCGCAGGACACAATGTAGTGATATTCCAATTGTCCTGGCTGATAGTTGTTATTGCATAAAACATAACTCAAAGACAAATTAATTGGTCATTATCATATTAATAATTGTGGAAACTATGATTAAATTAGTTCTATTATAACTCTGTTATCCCTACATATCTACTCATTGGCTATAAAGAGTTTTAGGATGCCCTGATGTTGTGAAAGGTGGTTTGCAATAAGATGCTTTTCTTACCACTGAATATCAGAAAGTCTTTGTAGAGTCCAAATAACAATTAATCTTCCATTACATTATATCACATTATACATCAAGGGCACTACTTCCCAGTGATTTATTGAATAAATGCTGTAAAGAGGATTTATTTGCTATTAAATGTGATTGGCCAGCACATTGCCTGGTGTGAAATGGTGTTGTGTAGAACAAATTAATTCAGGAGAGAAGGTGATACATTTAACACATTCTACTCCAGCACACTGACAGATTTTGACGGAGCTACTGTGAGCAAAGGTTGTGCTTCAGTGGATGACGCTGATGAAATAAATAATTTTCTTGAATCATATATTCGATGCAGCACAGCGCAGGGTACATGACCCATCAAGTCATTGTTAAAATGCCTGTTCAGTCCAATGGCCTTGCTCTTTCCTCAGGGTCACATCCACAGTAACCATTCCTGCTTGAAAATAGCATCGTCAACCTCAATGCTGTACTATTGCTTTTTCTTCCCATGATCTTTGCCATGGCATTTGGAGTAGAGCTTATCAAAACAGAGAACAGATTGCAGTGATATAAATTAACACAATGTTTTAATCACAGACTGTTAGTGTCCTCATCCGTGCTTCAGAACATCACCAACATTTTAAAAACACCTGCGTTAACAACGGCATTATCGTTTGTACAATACCTCCAAATATTATAAATACATTCCAAGCTGCAAATAATTTCATATTCAAATATGCTTTACCTGAATGTGACTGATATTTTGATATTGCTTATTGGGCCACCCTCCCTATTATCAATGCTGAGGAAGTAAAAGCTCTAGAAATAGTCAGGGCATCTAGGCTTTTCAATATTATAGGTTCTTCCAATCATATCATTAAATGTTGTATTTGGATTAACTAAGGTTGAGATTGCAGAGAAATGGGAATGTCGGAAATGGGTGCTGCGTTAAGAGTTAAATGAGATAATTTTCTGTTGTTGGCTTTGTTTGCTCAATATATAAACTTTCTGTTGTAGTTATATCATCTTAGAATTATCTCCTGTTTACAGATATTGATGAATGTAAGAACATGACCTTTTGTTCCAGTGCTAAGTATGAATGCATAAACACTTTTGGCTCTGTTCGATGTGCCTGCCGGTATCGCAGTGAAGATGGTTCTGCAACTTGTGGTTTGTATGAGAAAAATACCAAATTGTACATACCTTAAAATCTTAAAATATGTTTATGAGGACATAGGTACCAAACAATCCATATTACATTCATTACATTTTTATCTTGTTAAATTATGAATATAGATGTATCTGTTCCTGGAAACAAACAAGCATTTTTTTTTACTCTGTAAATATGATTATGTCTTAAGAATTTCGTCTGATATCTTTAAAAGGTCTTTAATGAAAATGTTGCATAGCTTACATTTTAATTGTAGTTTCTTCACTTTCACCATTATGCACATTTGGTTTGTTTCCACAAAGCCATTTCTCTTCATTGAAGCCTCTTTTCTCACTTTGACAACAATCACAATTTCCTCTACTTTTCATAGATGAGCAGAATTCTTATGTTGGATAATCTTTAACAATGAAATATTTACTAAAATACATATTGATTATTTCAGCAACCTTTTCTCATTTCCTACTCCTATTTCAGTTTGCTCATTGCTCAAGTCCCTATGATCACATTATCAATTTGGGTGACCTTAGAGGCACTGCTCCATTACATGAATTGTTACAGATATGGCAGTTCTTTGTTGCTTGCATTACCCGCAGTGCTAATTCCATGGATGAGGTTTATTTCACTAATGTACATTGTAAACAGCAATAACTCAGCTCTGATCAGTTGTTACTCTACTGATCTAACTTCAACTTCAATATCCACACGCGCAAACTTTCAGCTTCAGTCAAGTTTCAATCCATTTCAGAAGCAGCCAATTGCACTCTAGCTGCTAAGCTATTGAACGATCTATTAAGTTCCTAATTCAAGTTAAAATTCCACATGAGGGAACCAGAAAGGAAAGAAAGAAAAACTACCTGGCTGACAAAAGGGTTCTGTTCTTTTCCAATGTCCCAGGAAGATTTTTGTGATGAATTAGTCAATTTATAGATGTTTGTACGCCAGAATACTCAGTTCACCCCATGTCAAGATTACACAAGAAGCAAAGGGACCTGGATCAATTTGTTATTATAAATCGTAGGTTGTTCTCACTTTCATTTTCCGCCCTTAATACATGTGAAATTGAACAGAAGTCTGAAAATGATTGTGAGAGCAACTTGCATACACGCATATAGGATAAAACACAATAAATTGTTCTGTGGCTTATTAGGCAAACTCTTGTTATTTTTCTGTTACACTATGTCATTTCAGCTGGTACAGAGTCAACCAAAGATACAGGACAATTGTTTAATGATAAAATGGACAGTATCAAATCACCTTTTTAAAAATGTGTGCTGTGAGTTCACTTGCCAACTATCGCTTCTATGAGTATTAAATTACAGGAACCAACAATAAAAATCATACTCAAACCTAATTTAATGTAATTTTATAAGGACAAGAATTTGTTAGCTTTAGGATGGAGGATGGGGTGATGTGTTGCTAATTGCATGGTGCCCTAGAAACTGCAGCTCATAAAATGTGGTTTGTTGATTGGGACTCGGACAGCGTGAATACTTTGTGAGGCCTGCTTATTATTTAGCTAATGCTAATCTAACTGTTGACTGAAAATATCAGCACGGAATACAAAGTTGTAGCTTGCCGATATCAGTTAAAGCCTGATTAGAGTACTTCAAGTATTGTTGGAAAAGGCATGGGCAGTCATAGGGGAAGTGAAAATGACCTGGGCTAGAGTGAGGGATAGAACAATATAAAACAATTTCCATGAACTCTGCTAGCTGTCTTCACATAAGAAGGTAGAACACAGAAGGGAAAAATAATATTCACTGTAGGACTTGGGAACACATTTTTAAAAAGCAGCTGGACCATACAGCTGTAGAGGTCAATGCCGGATACCAGATGCTGCAAGGGTTAAATGACTCCACTTAATGGATAAGGTTACTAAATTAATCTCTCCACTAAATGGGTAAGATTACTGAATGAATCTTCAAATATAATATTTTGCGAAAGGCACCACTAGCCTCGGGCACTATGATCAAATCACACCACCCAACCTACCTCCACCCCCATTCACCCATCAACAATTTCCATCAGTCATGACCCAGATCCATCTTGCTGCAGGGGGACCTGCCTTTTGGAAGAGACTCACTCATGGAAAATATTATATTTGCAATGATATTTTGTTCATCGATGAGATGATGGGCAGGAGTGGAGCTGAAACTATGGAGATATTGGCATTCTCAGATAGAATCCTATCACCTCTGACATCCCTTTCATACTAAGTGACCTAGAAGCTGCAGAGTTACTTTCCAACCCAACCACCTCACAGAATCAAAGTTTACAGCTGTGCCGTTTTCTTTTCAGATATTTAGTGTGTGCGATTATGCAATGTGGATAAAGAAGGGCAAAGAGGAAATGATAATGAAGGTGCACTATCACTTGACTGAACACTTAAGCAATCAGTTCAGATATTACACATCATTGTAAAAACAGATTAGAGGGGTTGGGGTGGAGGGTGGATTGAATATGGTGAAACATGGCATTAATGGCCTGTAGACAGGACAGGGTGCAAAGTTAAAATGATTCTGTTTGCTAGAGGGTAAAATTAGAATCAGAATCAGATCAGATTTAATCTCACCAGCATATGTCATGAAATTTGTTAACTTTGCTGCAGCAGTACAATGCAGTGCATAATATGCGGAAAAATGTGAATTATAGTATATAATAAAGGCATCCGTTAGTCTTGCGAGACGATGGATCTGCGACTGGAAAGTCTTCACTTTCCAGGGCGCAGGCCTGGACAAGGTTGTATGGAAGACCAGCAGTTGCCCATGCTGCAAGTCTCTCCTCTCCACGACACCGATGTTGTCCAAGGGAAGGGCAGTAGGACCCATACAGCTTGGCACCAGTGTCGTCGCAGAGCAATGTGTGATTAAGTGCCTTGCTCAACAGGTTGCCTTGGCTGGGGCTTGAACTCACGACCTTCAAGTTGCTAGTCCAATGCCTTAACCACTTGGCCATGTGTTCGTGTTCGTGTTCTCTCTCTCTCTCTCTCTCTCACTCTCTCACTCACTCACTCACTCACTCACTCACTCACACACAAAATAGTTAAATTAAATAAGTAGTGCAAAAACAGGAAATAAATGAATGAGGTCGTGTTCATGGGTTCAATGTCCATTCAGAAATCTGATGGTAGAGGGGAGGAAGTTGCTCCTGAATCATTGAGTGTGTGCCTTCAGGCTTCTGCACCTCCTTCCTGATGGTAGCAATGTGAACAGGAATTGTCCTGGGTGATGGGGGTCCTTAATGATGGACACCACCTTTCTGAGGCATCGCTCCTTGAAGACATCCTAGATACTGCAGAGACTAATGCTCATGATGGATCTGACTAAGTTTCCAACTCGCTCCAGCTTACTATGATCCTGTGCAGTAGACCCCCCCCCCCGCAATTTACCAGATGGTGAAGCAACCAGATAGTTTATAACACTGATGATTCGTGAGGAAGTTGAAGGGAGGAAGCTGAAGGTTATACATGATGTATTGACCTATCAGCCAGAAAACCTGCCTTCATTGACAAGAACTAGGGCGGAATCCTGCACCAACCCAACAGAGGACAAAATTCAGGATCTAACATTCCTTTTCCCAGGGCAGAAGTAGTGAACAACACTCACAGATTAGTGCCAAAACAGAATAATGTGGATGCTGAAAATCTGAAATTGATACCAAAAAATAAGGGAAAGATTGCATTCTGTAAAGTTAATTCTAGACATAAGTGCGGAATCTGAGTCTTCCCATTCAGATCTCAGTTTCCAGGCCCCACAGTGTTCTAACAAAGCTCAATGTAAACTCAGGCAGTATTTTACAGTTTAAAGGTTTTTAATAGGGAAAATTTCACCATAGACATTAAAGCTAAACAGGTACTTGATAATAATTTGTCACTTATACTCATTTCCTAATATTTGCTTTGATGAAATTCATTATTGCAAAGGACAAAATCTGAGACTGTTACTTCAGAGGAAGATCACAATAAAAAGTGATAATTTCAAATGAATATTTTTAATCAAATGGAATTTTGATATATTACAGAATTCTAATTCCATCTTTGCTTTCAGATGAATATGATGTGAGTACATTGTACATTTTTCTTTTAGACCATTTAATAATATACTTACTTTGATTCTCTTTACAGATGAAATTTTAAATCCACCAGGTATTGTTACTATTATTTTTTCTTCTTCTGAGATCTGTGTTGATTATTCAATGTGATATTTTAGCTTCTCGGAACCTTCTACTAGTCAATCTTAATGAATCCAGCAGAACTCTAGTATTGCCAATAGCTACACAAGAGCTTTGTAGGGGAACTGACAGGCTAACGTTTCCCACTCATCACAATATGGGGACGCTTCACTTGGTTTGGTAAAGTTTAATGCACTGTATGTGAAAAGTGAATCTTTTGCTAATGAAAAAGAACCAAAGAAATGTAAAGTTGATTCTATAAACCAACAGTTGTTATTTCACATTAGAGAAATACTTAAGCTTAAAAGATTGTGTGGCAATATTATAAGACATAAAATTCAATGTCAATTATCTACGCAAATCTTGTTCTGGAATTGTATGCTCTTTGTTTAGGTTGGAACATATTCAAATGTACACTTAATTGGAAAAGTTTAAAGAAATCTGAAGATCTCTTGAACGTTAACAGTGCTTCATTTAAGGACCATGCCAAAAAATATGCTGAAAAGGTGAGATGTATATTTCGTTCACTGAAATTTATTTTATTTTAACATTCTCCTTTTGCAAATAAAACACAGTTTGCAATATAATCTTCGAGCGCATCAAAAGTGATTATGTGCAAAAATTACTCTCCTTGATAATGTTTCCACGATAAACAGCATGATTGCTGTAATTTGAATGCTGCATACACTAATTTCAGTTTCAGCTCACATCATATCAAAATACCCTAAGTTCCTTATGAATCACAATTTTCATGTACTATTGAAACTCCCGATTTAATATACAAAATATTTTGCCAATATCTTGAGAAACTGAAGATTGTCCAGAGGCTTAATAAAGATATAAATTTATCGTTGTCTGACTGAAATCAGCCTCTGGGTGAAAAAGTTCTTTCTCAAATTTCCCTATAAACCTCTCATTCCTGACCTTAAACCTGTTGCCCCTGGTCTTAAACATCACTGCCAATCTACCCAATCTATTCCTCTCATAACTTCGTATATCTCTAGCAGGTTCTCCGTCAGCCTCTTCATAACTGAAACATTTCACCCCAACCATCATTATGGTGAATCTTCTCTGAACTCTTGTTGGTGTAACCATGTCCTTCTTATGTCATGGCAACCAGAAATGCACAACATATTCCAGATGTGACCCAATCAATGTTTTATGAAGTTGTGTCAAGATATCCCTGCTCTTATACTTTTGTGCCTCTGCTAATGAAGGCAAGCATCCCGTATGCCCTTTTCACAAATCCATCTACCTGTGTTGCCATCTTTAAGGATGTTTTGATATACATCAAAATCCCTTTGTTCCTCAATAATTCCCAGGACCCTCCATTCTTGGCTTCTCAAAATGCATCATTTCACACTTCACCCTACCAACTTTCCAGCTGATCAATATCATTCTGTGGCCTAAAGCTACCTCCCTCATTTTCAAAAGCACCACCAATTTTTGTGTCATCTGCAAACTAAATAGTCACAACTCCAGTAACCATGTGGAGATTTTTCTCATTTATTTGCAGTATACCAGCATTT
The DNA here is from genome assembly GCF_963921235.1 of Mobula hypostoma. Taxonomy (NCBI): domain Eukaryota; kingdom Metazoa; phylum Chordata; class Chondrichthyes; order Myliobatiformes; family Myliobatidae; genus Mobula; species Mobula hypostoma. The sequence goes on from NC_086104.1 coordinate 31,057,941, forward strand.
CTCATGCATCCTGCTTGCCTCATACATTTTTCAATGAATGACAAGACTTTGTAAAGATCAAGACTAGGGAGAAATTATGCACTATGATCACAATGAATGAGAATAAAACTTGTAATTTTAATTGTCAGGTCAGGTCAATAAAAATGGAAAAGAAAAAATGCTAGAATTCAATCCATATTACATTTATCACTTGTGTTGCCCTGTTGTTTTTGAAATAGATTTTAAAATATTAGATGGCTAGCTACATTTTTTCATAGTGTAAATTTCATCTTTTTTTTGCTTTTACAGCTTAATAATATTCTGAGCCTAGGATTTGAAAATAAATTTTACAATCTCAGTTTAAAGTCATTCCCAGATGGGGGCCCTTCAGCTCAATACCACATGAATGTTTCCAGTGATACACCTCATTGGTTTGTTCGGGACTTTTTGATTCAAGTTGCTGAATACTATGGAGTTCAGTCATCACGTATTTCAGTAGAAGGTACATTATTAAGTTTCATATCAAAGCAAAACAGCTGTACTTTAATTCTATTTGAACAAGTGCAATGAAGAGTGCTTCTATTTAATAAAGTATCATCAAGTAAGTCACTTTTTCCTCCATATTTAATCAGTAAATCAAGATTAACTGCTCAACTGAGATTACAGAACACTACTTTTGCATTTGTTCTCAAGGTTAAATGAAGTAATGGAAATATATTCAAATTGCTTGTTTTTTTTCTGTCTGCAAGTTCGAGTTCAGTTTGAGCTTATGGCCAGTGTTTTTAAAATGTATGTTGTACATCTGATTTTGTAATCAATCCCAAACAGGGAAAGATCTATTTTCCAAGTTACTTCCATTCCTCAAAACAGCCTGGCACTAATATTCTCAGCAGGTCGGGCAAAGTAACAGCTAATATTTTCCTGAATGGCCACCCCATGCAAATACAATGTTTCCTCAATGTCTCGTGGAGTGATCACTAATAGGCCCCGCAGGTACACACCCAATGTATTTTGGTGTCAGTTCAGTAGAGAAGAGAGTGCTGATTTCATTTTAAAAAATTACAAGGTGATACACTCAGTAATGTGCAGAACCATTCAGCATAAAGAACATGTGTTTGCAGTCAACTCGTTTAAGTAATTATTCAGCAAGAAATGGATTATTTCACTGGAGTATGGAAACAATAGATTGCTGACAGCTTATAGCAGGTAGAGTTTCGGCACTGCAGACTTACCCCAGGAAAACATATGTGGACTAAACCAAACCAAATAAATGGGGAAAGTGGACTATATAAAGGACAGAGATCATTTTTATCCCACAGAAAGCACAAGTGAATGGTGTTTTTCAAAATGAGTTGACACCATTGATAAAGGCAGAGTGCTTTTAAAAGTCTTCAGTCTGGCGTCTGAGTAGAAACACTGGATCAAACGAACGTTATTCATTAAGATGTCACTGGCATAAATTAGCAATACATCCATCTTGTTGAGAAAGCTTCCAAGACAAAAAATACTCTAAATGTATTTACAACATAGATTTACTTTTAAGCAACTACATTACAGAAATTCTTAAACATCTGAGAACCTTTGTCTATCACAAGGCATCACAGTCTATCAGCTTCCATGAAAATGTTATGATACAGTTCACTCCTGAAGACATAATCCTTTACCACTGAGTCAGAATCATTGAGTTATTTAGCACAAAATAATGCTGACTATGCCTAATCGGTCCTTGCCTTTCCAAATGCAGCTGGCTCCTGTCTGTCAGAATTATTTGCAATAATCTTCCCATCTCTGATGTTAGGCACACTGGTCTGAATTCCCCTGGTTTGTCCTTACAGCCCTTATTAAATAAAGGCACAATATTAGCCACCCCACCTCCACACCCCAAGTCTTCTGGTACCTCACCTATGGCTATCAATGATATGAATGTCTCTGCCAGAATCTCAGCAACTTCTTCCCTTGTTTCCCACCGTGTTCTAGGATATTCATGGTCAGGCGAATTATTGACCTTTATGCTCCTTAAGATTGCCAGCACCTCCTGTAATAGGCAACAATGCACTGCTTGCTGATAGTTTTATTGTTTTGAGGTTATGGGAGTGATGGTTGAAGGGGAATGGAGTGTTGGTGTTGGGAATGGAGTTAACATCAGAGCTTTCAAAAGTAGTGTATCGTTACCTAGTCACTCTAGAGCAGGGGTTCCCAACCTGGAGTCTGCTGATCTCTTCCTTAATGGTAGGGGTCCCTGTAATAAAAAAGGTTGGAAACCCCTGCTCTTGAGGATCATGGAGATCAGATCCCAAATATGCAGATTTGGATCATTTCCACTACGGATACTTTCTTCTTTTACATGCTTAATGTTCTAATAAAAATTACCAAGCTCTAGAGTTTACTAACAAAACCACCGTGCAAATCATTTAGGTAAAATATTTGTTTTCCAACATGAAATGCAGATATATTCAAATATATATAATCCAAACTCCGTGACCTTTAGCAAAAAATTCCTCAAACCAAGGTTAATCCATCTTTGCATATAAACAAAAAAAAATGCCAGAAATATTCAGTAGGTCAACATATTTCTGGAGAGAAAAACATGCTCAGCACTTCAGGCTGATGACCTTTCCTAAGAATTGAGAGAAGTTATAGAACAGATGGAGAGAAGGACTAGATTGTCAGTGATTGGGTGGAGAAGGTGAAAACTAAAATAGGTTAAATGACTCAAGTAATGATAGTGGGAAGAAAAGAGATAAAAGGAGAGGTATTGTATTACCAGCAATTCATGGGAAAGCCCAGTGGAAAGGTGAGTGGGTGTTGGTGTACGTGGAAGAGTGAACAATTGTTATGTACGGAATAGTTCCCTTGGAATATTGGAGATAAACATCCAATTTTGATCATCGTTCTTTTGTCTGTCTTCTTATAACTGCTTCGACCAGTTACCAGTACATCAATTACTGGAAACATTTTTTCATTCATGTTTAAGAATATGAGCATTAATTCTCCTTCAAATATCTCCGCTCTCAGGGAAACTATAAGGAGTAGTTTCAATTTTCTTAGTAACTAAGTAATTGGCCCTCCCATCATTTTACCTTTCCAGCAGCTTTTTTTCTGCATCATTTGTAAGATTTAGATATTTTGTCCAAAATATTGTGTTTGGAATTGAACAAAATGTATTAGCCTAATCAGTGTTTTATAAAGGTTGAGTAGAACATCATTTATTTGGCAAAACTTTACATGTAATAAAAACATGGATCAGATGTGATTCCCAAAAGCCTTTTCAACATGTCCTACCAAAATAATAAATTTATGTATTTATGCCTCCCGGTCTCTCCGGCATCCCTTGCCCTCCTTAAAACTGTACCATTTAGTTTTTTTTATTGGCATGCTTCTAACAAAGTATCTAAGCATTTCCCTATATTAAATTTAATTTGCCAGATGTCTATCATCCTGAACTTTATATTATTGTAATTGTGAGTTTCATACAATCTGCCAAGTTTTGAAATTGTATCTTATACACCCAACTACAGGTTATTAACTCTTCAGTTTAAACAAAACTTCGTACAAAAGGAAGTCAATGTGTCCTTTAATCTACATTGGCAAATTAAATGTTTAATCACACATTTTTTCTTACAGTACTTGCCCACTCTCTTTTAAAACTTCTTACAGAATCAGTTTTCACCATCTTTTCAGGTAGAGTGCACCAACTGACCACCCCTAATAAAAACAAACTATTTATTTATAATTTTGAAGAAAACATGCAACAGAGTGAATATTTGTTCACCTATCCTATCAAAATCATTCATCATCTACAAATCCCCTTCCTGTTCACCGTAAACACAAGAGATTCTGCACATGCTAGAAATCCAGAGCAACACACACAGAATGCTGGAAGAACTCAGCAGGTCAGGCAGCATCCATGGAGAGGAATAAAGAGTCAGCATTTCAGGCTGAGTCCCTTCATCAGTCCTGATGAAGGGTCTCAGCCTGAAACACTGTCTGTTTATTCATTCTCCAGCATTTTGTGTTTGTTAGAAGGTCACCGCTTGCTATCATCTCCTAGCCTTTTCTGTTCCTAGGAGAAGAGTCTGAACTTTTCCAATCTTTCCTACAGCTGATGTCCCACATCCCAGGTAATATAACAATTGATGAAGTCATCTGATTGATAGTTGAATGCCAAGATTATGTGAAAGGGAAAATAATATTGGAATCTACTATGAAATAAAAACATAAATTACTGTAAACACTCAACAGGTCATGTAGCATCTATGGAAAGAGAAATTTGCTCTCTGTCCAATAATTAATGATAGCTTTTGCATATCTCTTTAAATACCCTCACTAAATTATCAACTAAATGCCTCAACAATAGCTGATCACCTAAACAACCTGAGCCCCACTCTGCTAAATATATTCCTTTTTCCCACCAATCCCTCTCCCATCCTCTCTGTAATTTAAAACTTACTTTTTCACTCTTTTGAGGAACTCAGCAGGTCAGGCAGCATCTGTGAAGGAAATGAGCAGTTGATGTTTCACACCAAAACCCTTTATCAGGACCTGACCTGATCTTCTTGGTGAAGGATTTTGGCCCAAAATGTCAACATGCATTTTCCTCCAGAGATACTTACATCTTACAAAAATCCGAATATATTATATCCATTGGTTCTCTCTTATATATTCTATTAGTCACATCCTCAATGAACTTGAACTCCCAATCCACTTATTCTTTTTAAGTTGTTCTACATCGTTCATTATAGAGTCTAGCATTTTCCCTACCACTGACATTAATAGGTTAAAAAGTCAACATTTCCCTGTTTGTTTTCTTCAATAGTGAATTAGTTTTTCTACTCTCCTTTCCACAGCATTACCAAAATCTACAGCACTTTGGTAAATGATAACTTGAGCAGTCACTATCTTTTAAGCCACATCATTCTGGAATATAAATCATTTGGTCCTTGGGATTTATCAACTTGCAAGTTCATCAGCTTCTCTAGTGTTATCTTTACTAAATCTTCGGGTCCTTATTCTCAGCACACGCTTCATTCTCTAATATATCTGTTAAGCTTTGTGCATTTTTCTCTGTGAAGACAAATAACTGTTTAATTCCTATGACATTTCCTTGTTCTCGATTATAAAGTTTTGTCTCTTGTAAACCTCCCTTGCAACTTTTCTAAGTTTTTTATATCATTCTAAAGTGGATGTATTGAACTGTTTGAGGTCTAACCAGTATCCCTTTAGGCAATAGATGTAGTTTTCCTGTCATCAAGGGAAGTAAATTCTTTTGGACTAAGCTGGCTTACCTGATGAGATATTGGGGCACTAATTTATCTCTGCCTTAGATGATCGATCAGCGTATAATATCCTTTCGCCAGGCGTGGCATCCTGGATCCACTTCAGCTTCACAGACCTATTTTCCTGTTGTCTGTAGAGATAAAAAGAGAAGAAGGACTCAAAGTTCAAAGCAAGTTTATTATCTAAGCACATACTGTATATACAACCCCGAAATTCATTTTCTTGCAGGCATACGCAATAAATCCAATAACTATAATAGAATCAATGAAACACTGCACAAACAGGGCAGATAACCAGTGTGCAAAAGGCAATAAACTGTGCAAGAAAAAATGAAATAGTAGTAATACTAAGAACAATAATGAATAAATAAATAAATAGATAAGAAATAAATATCAAGAGCATGAAACGAAGAGTCTTTGACAGTGAGTCCATAGGTTGTGGGAACATATCAATGATGGGCGAGTGAGGTGAGTGAAGTTATCTGCTCTGATTCAGGAGCCTGACAGTTGCAGGGAATAACTGTTCCTGAACCTGGTGGTGTGAATCCTGAAGCTCCTGTACCACTATTTTTCGTTCAAGGGCAGTGATGCAGCCAATCAATATACTCTCCATCACACATCTATAGAAGTTAGTCAAAGTTATAGATATCGTACCAAATCTTCATGTACTCCAAAGAAAGCTGAGGTGCTACTGTGCTTTCTTCATAATTGCATTTGTCTGTTGGGCCCAAGACAGACCCTCTCAAACGATAACAAAGCGGGATTTAAAGTTGCTGACCCTCTCCATTTCTCCCCCATGAGGACTGGCTCATGGACCTCCGGTTTCCTCCTCTTGAAGTCAATAATCAGCTCCTTGGTCTTGCTGACATTGAGTAAGAGGTGGTTGTTGTGGCACCACTCAGACAGATTTTAAATCTCCCTCCTATATGCTGATTCGTCACCACCTTTGATTTGGCCTATGCCAGCGGTGTAGTCAGCAGATTTAAATATGGCATTGGAGCTGTGCTTAGCCACACAGTCATGGGTGTGTGTAAAGTGAGCAGAGCAGAGAACCAGGTACACAGCCTTGTGATGCACCTGTTCTGATGGGGATTGTGGAGGAGATATTGTTGTCAATCTGAACTGACTGGGGTCTGCAAGTTAGGAGGTCTCACAAAAGATTTTATTTTGCCATTTAATCTGTGCTGTAAAGGTTTTGTTTGTAAAGAGAATATCAAACAGAATACTGGCATAACCTTCTATTCTTCTTGAACTAGCACCAAATGATTGTTAATGTCCAGCTAAACTATTGGTTTAATATTGCTGTACATATTAAAATAATTTTGCTTTTCATGTCTTTTACAGACTTAAATGAATGTGCCAGCGGAGAAGCAGTTTGTCGTGGAACTGCGCTGTGCAAAAACACATATGGTGGTTACAAGTGCATTTGCAATGGAAGTGCTGAATTGGAATCCCAAACATGCTACAGTAGGATCTTAACCTATTGAAAGATATGTCATATAAAACAATTGAAAGGCAGAGTTGAAAATTCATCCTGTTAACTTAGCAGCTTGTTTGAACTGATCAACAAGTATCAGCTTGCATTGCAAGTAATACAAGTAGTTTATCTTTCCAGTTCAGTTCCTCAGTTGTTTTGGTGTTCCAGTCTGATAAATTAACTTCAGCAGTTCAAAATAGCACACCTTTCAGTTCCACTCATTACAGAAAGTTTTTAGAGAGTGCAGGGGACATCAAAGACAGTCAAAGAAAGCAGTGCGGCTTGGGGCATGGAGATCGTGCTGACTTTGGGGGAAGAAGCTGGATAAAATTCTTGGGTCTATCTTCCCTATTGACTGAATGGCTAGCATAAAGGATGAATCCCATTAACGGGATGTCACAACTCTAGAAATTTGCCCGCTGGCAGAATACTATTTAGGAAAATGGCAGTGGCTCTTGGAATAGGAATCAGCCATGATGCCACCCTTGCCAATTCAGCCACTACTATTGCTGCCTTGGTTACTGAGCTACTGTCACTGATGGTGAGATGGTACAATAAAAAATTGGGCTACCTTGATCCGAAGAAGTTAAAACTTAGCGTTTATTTTCTGTTCCTAATTAGTCCTGAACAACTATACTGCATTGATGGGATTCAAAGTTATATTTTTCCATCAATGTTCCAGGCCTCTGAATAATTTTCAGATAACCTAACTTCCATGCCTTTAGCTTTTTGGAGTCAGGTACCGCCTACTAAATGTGAACCAGGGGCTCGCAACCTGGAGTCCACAGACCCCGCCCCCCCCCCCGTTTATTGTGAGACTCTGTGGCTGAAAAAAAGATGGGAACCCCTGAACAAATACAGGGAAAGGCATGTGGAAAACATGAACAAAGGAGAAGCACAACATGATTTAGTTGATGCAATTTTTCATTTTCTGAATGCCTGGAAAATGGTTGAGTAATATATTATTCATTTGTGACCAAGGGATTCTAAAAACAAAGAGCTGATCAATAACGAAAGGAACAGAAACAGGAAACTACAGTTCTTTGCTTCATGGGACGTATGACCATAAAACCATAAGATATAGGAGTGGAATTAGGCTATTTGGCCCATCAAGTCTGCACCGCTATTTCATCACTGCTGATCTATTTCCCTCTTGGCTTCAATCTCCTGCCTTCTCCCAGTAACCTTTCATGCCCTGACTGATTAAGAAGCTATCAACCTCTGTCTTAAGGTGCTGTCGACAACTCATACTTGATATTGTTATGAACACTAGTACCGTGTGTGATTAATTCAGATATATTTATTGATCACATGTACATTGAAACATTCTGTACAGTTAACAACCAACGCAGCCTAAGGATATGGCAACACATATAGTTATGTGTTGTTATGTGTTGTAGTTATGCAACACATTCTGCTGCCCACAAGGTTCAGCAGAACAACTCAAGCAATATCACCAACAAAACAAGAACAAGAAATGAAGCCCCTTCTCTTCTTACCAGCCCTTGTCCACAGGGCCCACCTACAGCCTCGGTCATTGAACACAATGATAACTGGTCTTCATCTCAGGGCCTGCCGACCCAGCATCTGTCCACAGGGATCTCTAGCATTCTAGCATGCAACATCCTGACCTGGATTCTGACACTTGCTTCTCACTCTTCATTTACTGCCCCTCATTCCCTCCCTTTCCCTAAATCCTAACCTGTCCTCTAACTCCCCATGCTGCCCCCAAAACCATCCCTATGAACCTAAAAAACCAACTTCAACAGACATTGCAGCTCGGCGCTGCGCCATCTTGACTGGATGTGTAATATAAACTATCGGAGATGAGTGCAGCCCAAATCAACAGACCTCGCATCAAATTTGTTTTCATCTGTTCTTGTGCAACAGGACTGCATGAAATCTTCTGCTTGTTTATAGCATGAAGGCACAATGCATGCGTTGCTGAACTATTTCTTCCAGGTATTGCAAATCATGCTAAGAATGTCCATGAGGCTGGAAACAAATCAGTGGCCTTGCACCAGGAAAGCAGTGTGATGTTCTCCAATTCATGGACATGATCTGTCAACAACAGAAATGTTTATAATTGTTCATATATTGCTATGAAATGCCAGCAAACATACAAACAGTTCATAACAACATAAAATGTAGGAGCGGAATTAGTCCTCACCAGTGCTTTATAAAGTCTCAAAATTACATCATTGCTTTTATATTCTAGTCCTCTCAAAATGAATGCTAACATTGCATTTGCTTTCCTCATCACCGACTCAACCTACAAGTTAACCTTTAGGGAATCCTGCACAAGGACTCCCAAGTCCTTTTGCACCTCAGATCTTTAAATTTTCTTTCCATTTAGAAAACAGTCTACGCTTCTATTACTTCTACCAAAGCATATGACCATACACTTCCTGACACTGTATTCAATCTGGTACCTCTTTGCCCATTTTCCTAATCTAAGTCTTCCTGTAGCCTCTCTACTTCCTCAAAACTACCTGCCTCTCCACCTATCTTTGTATCGTTCTCAAACTTGGCTACAAAGTCATCAATTTCTTCATCCAAATCATTGACATAAAATGTAAAAAGAAGCCGTCCCAATACAGACACCTGTGGATCACCACTAGCTACAGGCAGACAACCAGAAGAGGCTCCCTTTATTCCCATTCTTTGCCTCCTGCCAATCAGCCAATCCTCTATCATTCCTGTAATACTACTGGTTCTTAATTTGTTAAGTAGCCTCATGTACAGCACCTTGTCAAAGGCCTTCTAAAAATCCAAGTGCATAACATTCACCAATTCTCCTTTGTCTATCCTGCTTCTATTTCTCCAAATAATTCCAACATATTAGTCAGGCAAGATTTTCCCTTGAGGAAACTATGCGAACTACTGACTATTTTGTTATGTGCTTCCGAGTGCCCCGAAACCATGCCTTTGACAATCGACTTCAACAGATTCCCAGTCACTGAGGTCAGACAAACTGGCCTACAATGTTCTTTCTTCTGCCTCTCTCCCTTGAAGAGCAGAGTGATATTTGCAATTTTCCAGTTCTCTGGAGCCAAGCCTGAATCTATTCTTGAAGGATTATTACTAATGCTTCCACAATCTCTTCAGCCACATCTTTCAGAACCCCAGAGTGTATACCATCTGGTCCAGGTGACTTATCTACCTTTCAGTTTTTCAAGAACCTTCACCCTCGTAGAACTTCGCAAACTTTTGCTTCCTGACACTCTCGAACTTCCGGCATACTGCTTGTGTTTTCCACAAGATTGATGCAAATTATTTTATTGTCCTCCATTACTATCTCTCGAGCATCATTTTCCAGCAGTCTGATATTTATTCTCATCTCTCTTTTATACTATATGTATCTGAAGAAACTTTTGGTATCATCTGTAATATTATTGCTTCACTTACCTTCGATTTCCATCTTCCCCTTCTTTATGACTTTTTTAGTTGCCTTCTATTGGTTTTTAAAAGCGTCCAAATCATCTAACATCCCACTAATTTTTTACTCTAATATATGCCCTCTCTTTGGCTTTTGTATTGGCTTTGACTCATCAGACACAGTTGTGTCATCCTGCCTTTAGAATACTTATACATCTTTGGGATGCATATATCCTGCACCTTCCAAATAGCTCCCAGAAATTCCGGCCATTGCTGCTCTGCCATCTTCCTTGCCAGTGTTCTTTGCTAATCAATTCTGGCCAGCAACTCCATTGCCTCTGTGATTCCCTTTACTCCGCTGTAATACTGATACATCTGATTTTAGCTTCTCCTTTCCAGATTGCAGGGTAAATTCTATCATATTTGGATTACTTGTCACAAAGGGTTCCTTTACCTTAAGCTCTCTATAATCAATTTCAGTTCATTGCACACACCTAGTAGGATCGCCGAAAATTTCTCTTCTTAGTGAGCTACCAGTGAAATGGCAGCTTCCTATCATCAAAACCTGCATTGGTTTTGACCACATGTGACGGACTCAAAGCTCTATTTAGAGGAAGAATTCTAATGGAGAGAGAAATATCTTTTAAAATAATTTAATTGCATTCCACAGCAAGAGAGGTAAAACTGTTATTATTGATAGTAAACTGTTTTCCAATCTGATATATTTACATAAAACTTTTATTTCTCTTTTACACACAAACAGGCAATGCCACAGTCGCCACTGGTTCAAAGTACATCAACTATAACCGATTGTTGATGGGCCTGGTATTGGGACTAGGAATCCCAATACTCCTACTCCTACTGGCTCTACTAATCTTTTGTTATTGCATTAGAAGGAGAGTAAAAGCTGAGTAAGTATAATCGGACCAAATACAATTCATTTCCATAAGTCCAAAGAGAAATATAAATTATTTTTGCAGGAAATTGTTAAGCATGTAGATGTTGAATTTATACGCTTATCCATCACACTTGCTAGCACCATCATATGAAACCACTAACCCCCTGTGCACCCTCCCATCCACCACCACCTCCTGTGTCTCTCCCAAACACCACTGACCCATTTCACATCTGGGCTGCGTGATGATGTCCTGCACCAGATTCTTTTTTTTTTGGTGTGGGCCTGCGTGCATACGAGTCTGTCCGTGTGCGTGCATGTCTGTGCGTGCATGCGTGCGTCATGATGTCTTTTTCATGACTTTTTTACAAGGTGCGGAGCGAGAGAGAGACTGTGGCACACAACTCCTCACACAAAAATATTTTCGCGGTATTTTCCCTTTATTTTACAAGGTCGTTGCGTTCTCGACACTCAACCCGGCACGGATGGAAAGTGTACTTGGGGGGCGGACCCGACTGGTTTCAAACCCAGGAACCTCCCCTCCCAGGTCCGGCGCTGATGTCATTACACCACCAGACGGCTCCCCTGCACCAGATTCAACAACAGTCTAACTGACCTCACCCACACAATCAAAATTATCACATGATTGACAGCCACAGCTGATTAACATATTCAGTGAAAAAGGGGTAAATGGTGAAGTAAGGTAAACAAAAATCTTATCACTGAAACCACCACACTTAGAATTAATCTAGAATTAATTATCAAATAGTAGCCAAGAGGAATGAGTGCATTTAGCATAATTGTGAGAAGGCAATTGTTAAGATAGCAAAATTGTAATGATACAATATGTCGTCAGTAGTTGTTCAGCAATGCACAGTTCTCAAAAGCATTTGTAAATTCAGATTTTTAAATGAAAATTCAAAGGAAGGTGTATTATGGGAGAAAACTGTATAGTGCTTGCAAAGTATAGGGAAAAAGGGGGAAAAGTACCTAGGTTATGGATCAGAAAGGAGAGTTTTGAGGACATTTTTGAAAGGATTGCTATCTAGAGGCCATTTTATCTCATCAAATGGAAAATTTGGGAACATCGGACATAGAAAATCTACAGCACATTACAGGCCCTTCAGTCCACAATGTTGTGCCGACTTTGTAACCTACTCTAAAATCTGCTTGGAATTTCCTTATATGTCATCAACATTTGTATCAATGAAATGAGATAAAAAGTTAGTGTTTGATACTTCTGTGAGCTTAAGAAACTGGTCCCAGACTTTGAATAACTGCAGTAAGATGTGGCATGTAGATATTGAAGATGAGAGGAGAAACCTTTATCAATGACGAAGTATCTGTGCTGAATTACATTAGCGCAGGATTAAGACAGAGTAGATTCTGAGACAATGGAGAATGAAAAGGCCAGTGGTTTGAAATATATGCAATGATAATCTGGATTATTATTCAGATTTCCAAAGCAAATACATTCGGTACCATACAATTATCAGAACCATTTACCAATGCTCATTTCTAAAATATCTACAATAATGTACAACTGGTAAATCATGTTATATATTATTTCATGTTATGTGACTACTATTAAAATCCTATCTGGTTCACTCATGACTTAAGGGAAAGACATCTGCTAATCTTACATGATTGGCCTAAATGTGAATCCAGACAAACCAATGTGATTGATTCTTAAACTGCCTCTACAGTTTAGAGACCAGTAGCAATGGTCAATATTACTTTTTGACATCTTTGTCCTTGGAATAAAGAAACTCCTTGTCACCACATGCATTTCTCAAAAAAAAAGTATAATTCTCAAACATAATCTAAGAAGCTGGCAATATTTAAATCTTAAAATACTTCAGTTCTCATGCAAATTTCATGATCCAGAATTTCCAATCACCACAAAATTATCAATTATGTTCAAAACCTGCAGGATCTAAAGGCATTTAATAATGTAATTCCCTAATGCATTTTATATGATCTGCTAATTTATCAAATTTTAATAACAAATTGTTTTCCCCTTGTGTTTACAGCATTGCTACAACATCAAATGGATCTGTACCTCAAGGGAAATCGCTAAGGCCTGATTATCATGTTGAAACTCTTGTTTATAATGTACATCATCTACCTTCATATATATAAGATAAAACTTGCAAATACATCTGAAGAAACTTGAAAATGTTCTCTGGAGACAAACATTAAAGAAATATAATAATTAAAAGTTTTTAGATGTTTTTATATGTAATGCTTTAATGTATATATTTACACAGTGGGGCAGAATAGTTATCAAGAGAACTATTTAGATAATTAAAGCAATCACTTCCAAATTTTCTATGTTGTCAACCTCCTGCAAATATTAAATGACGGCTTTAGTCCTCCATTCAATCGTGCATTCATCCCAGTAGCCATAGCACAGGGGTCTCCAACCATTTTTGCACCGTGGACCGGTTTAATATTGACAATATTCTTGCGGACCGGCTGACGGGTGGGGGGTGTTAATCACGACCGGAATATTGGTGAAACTATAAGTCACTTATAAGTGGTTAATAATACACTCAATTTTGTTTCTAAAAGGGTTTAGCTAACGAATTTAATATTAAACACAGCGCATATTTTCCTCCCATGAATATAGTGATAAGTCAACTATGTCACTTATAAGTCAATAGCATCATTACATTTTAAGTAACGTTTGGATATTAAACACACAACGCATATTTTCCTCGTATGAACATATAAAATCATTGCAACACACCAATATCGCTGAATCAGTGGGAGCCCTGGGCTTGTTTCCCTGCAACAAGACAGTCCCATCGAGGGGTGATGGGAGACAGCGATACTCGAAGGGGGTTCCTTATGTCTAGTCTATTCCGCAATTTAGTTTTCATTGCATTCATTGCAGAAAATCCTGCTTCACAGAGATAAAATGTTGGAAATGGAAGCAACATTTTCAGTGCTTTCGTGGCTATCTCAGGATATTCAGCTTTGACCTTGACCGAGAATGCCGGCAGAGATATTATGTCAAACATACTTTTCAGCCCACCGTCATTTGCAAGCTCAAGGAGTTGATCTTCTTCCCGCGCTGACATGAATGATTCACCAGGGACATTCACAAGTGGGTCACGGACCCATTCCTTTGCACATCTTGGGTAATTTGCGTTTGGGAAGTAACGCTCGAATTCTGCCGACAGTGAAGTTAGGTGATCGCACACCAGCTGTGAGAAAGACGGTGCAGCCTCATTCTCTCCCAAATCCCAGTTAATGTTGGGAACAAGTCAAATATGCCCCTGTCCACTTGCTGTCCCCACAGTTCCAGCTTGGCTTCGAAAGCAGACACTTATCTGCCAACTTGAAGACAGTTGTCATTCTCCCCTGAAGTGACAAACTGAGTTCATTGAGCAGGTTGAAGATGTCACACAGATAGCCACTAAGTACGATGCTCTCAGAGCAGCAGCATTTGTGGAGCTGGTGGCTCTCAGCACTTGCTTCTGTCCCGCTTGCTCACGTTTTTCCCTCTCAAAAAACTCAACAGGTTTGTCTTTAAGTGTAGGGTGCTTGGACTCAAGGTGCCAAAGCAGTTTTGAGGGCTTCATTGCCTCATTAGACAGCTTGTCTCCACATATCACACACAGGGGGCTTGGGGCGTGCGAGTCACTGATCGCAATAAAGCCATATTTTATATACAACTCGTCGTATTTTCTGTTGAAAAAAAGCTTTCTTCTTTTTGCAGTCTGTGCCTCAGCTGTCTCTGAGTTATCATCATCGTTAGGCCTTTTATGCCCTCTTCCACCTCTTCCAAAGAAACTCTCAAGCGACGTTTGTTTTTTACTCATACTGACTGATGACCTCACGTGCGTTCAAGTTCAACAGTGGACGTGACAGGGAATGAGGAAAGGTGCAGCTGATTCATATCGCTTCATACTGCCAAATAATATTGTTTCCTCGTGGCCCGGTAGCACATGCTTTGCCGCCCGGTACCAGTCTGCGGCCCAGTGGTTGGGGACCACTGCCATAGCAGCATAGAATTTCACAACTGGGCTTTAACCTGCATCTTTGTTCGTGTTGCCCTTTCACGTATTCTAGATGACTTTACTCTGGGGTCCTGTTTCCCTCTACAATCCGTTCTTTAATAAATTCCTGGAAAATTTTCCAGATGTTCCTATCAGAATTCAAATTTCCTTTGTACTTGTTTCAAAGTTATGAGAACTTCATATCTAGTTAATATTCTTCTGACGTGCCAGTTATCAAAGTTTCCCAGAAATTTAGGATTAGTATTACATTTTAACTTAACCACAATAGCTTGGTTACTAAGCCAAATGCAATCCAATGCCTTTGTCACTTGGGAACTGGATAGGAGCAGGCTCTCGGATTTGGGGTCAAGGGAAAAAGCAAAGTGTTGGGGTGGGAGGAAAAAGGTGATAACTGGTGCAGAGTTTGAAAGTCAGATCAGAGAAAGGCACAGGCCAGAACTTGCTAGAGGGCTTGGTTTGGTGAAAGGTTGGCGTTGGGGGGAAGGAGGGCCGGTGTTGTGAATAAAGAATCAGTACATCAACACAGAGTTTGGACAGATCATTGTCAGTCACAGCAGAGCCAACCTAGTCTAGTCTTTGTCACAATGTTGCTTCGTGTCTAAACTGTGAAAGCTGTTGCACCTATCAGGCAATCTAAAACCTATTATAGTTGCACTCACAGAATATAATCTTACAAATAACGTGTCAGATTCCTTCAACACAATCTCCGGGTACATTCAGTCCTACTGGCAGGATTAGGTGGTGTCGTATTGATGTGCCAGGCAGAAGGAGTTGTGATGCCGTATTGATGTGCCAGGCAGGAGTTGTGATGCCGTATTGATGTGTCAGGCAGAAGGGATTGTGATGCCGTATTGATGTGTCAGGCAGAAGGGATTGTGATGCCATATTGATGTGTCAGGCAGGAGTTGTGATGCCGTACTGATGTGTCAGGCAGAAGGGATTGTGGTGCCGTACTGATGTGTCAGGCAGGAGTTGTGATGCCATATTGATGTGTCAGGCAGAAGGGATTGTGGTGCCGTACTGATGTGCCAGGTAGAAGGGGTTGTGGTGCCGTACTGTTGTGCCAGGTAGAAGGGGTTGTGGTGCCGTACTGTTGTGCCAGGCAGAAGGAATTATGATGCCATACTGTTGTGTCAGGCAGAAGGGATTGTGATGCCGTACTGTTGTGCCAGGCAGAAGGAGTTGTGGTGCCGTACTGATATGCCAGGCAGGAGTTGTGGTGCCGTACTGATGTGCCAGGCAGAAGGAATTATGATGCCGTACTGTTGTGTCAGGGGGAAGGAATTAACCTTGAGGGTCTTTGCAGCAGTCCACACAAGATGTTATGTTGAATCAGGTAAAACACAGGCAAGAATATTCCAGTACCAGTTACAGCCCTTTCTCTGTTGACGAATTAGTGTTTCTCCCAGTGGATAGACTTGAAAGAAGTGGTGAAGTTTGCAAGGGCCACATAATTGAACCTGGGTAAAAGACCGAGAGTCCCTTCATATTACTTTCACTGACTATTTCTTTGAGAAACAGCTGCCAGACTGTGCCTGTAATCAACAGTGGGTAAACAAGTACAAGGCAAAGGCCAACTCGATCTCATCCTTGTCCAGTACGAAACTGACTGAAGCGATCAAACTATGGAGACCTGGGCCCTGTCCTCAAACTCAGGTTAACTCCATGTGGTGCTGCCAATCTGCGAAATGATTCAAAATCACAACCCCATCTGGCACCAACAATCATTCCACAGTCAATGTCACTTAGATCATATTTCTTCTCCATTCTGATGTTTGGTCTGAACAACAAATGAACCTCTTAACCGTGTCCGCACGTTTTTATACATTGAGTTGGTGGCACATGATTGGCGGATTAGATATTTGCATGAACAAGCAGGTGTACCTAATGAAGTGGTCACAAAGTGTATACACAATACACAGCATTTATTTATTAAAACTACTTTCACAGCATCTTCCAAATCTGCAGATTTTATCTTCAAGGGCAGCAGGTGCATGAGAGTACTTCCACCTGTAGATTCTTCCTACAAACTACACATTATCCTACTTTACACTTGTATCGCTGTATCTTTATCACTGTTAGAGATAGTCCTGAAGCTTTCCATTCAATAGCATTGTGGGAATATCTTCACCTGAAAGACTGCACCAGTTCAAGAAAATGACTCAAGAATATATAGGGACTGGATCGCCACAAAATGAACTAAAAAAGGGCTGGAGGTTCATATGTCAGGGGCAGAAGGCAGATTGATGTTTACATAGGATGGTAGTTAGCAGATTAATTGGCAGATGGAGTTCAACCCAGATAATGGTTCATTTTAGTAGGTCAAATATGATGGCAGAATATAGTATTAATGGTAAGACAGTGATTAATGGCACTGTGGAGGATCGGAGGGTCTTGAGGTCTGAGTCCATAGGACACTCAAAGCTGCTACGCAGGTTGACTCTGTGGTTAAGAAGGCATACGGTGCATTGGCCTTCATCAATCATGGGATTGAGTTTAAGAGCCGAGAGGTAATGTTGCAGCTATATAGGACCCTTGGAGTACCGTGCTCAATTCTGGTCGCCTCACTACAGGAAGGACGTGGAAAGCATAGAAAGGGTGCAGAGGAGATTTACAAGGATGTTGCCTGGATTGGGGAGCATGCCTTATGAGAATAGGTTGAGTGAACGCGGCCTTTTCTCCTTGAAGCGACAGAGGATGAGAGGTGATCTGATAGAGGTGTACAAGATAATGAGAGGCATTGATTGTTTGGATAGTCAGAGGCTTTTTCCCAGGGCTGAAATGGCTAGTACGAGAGAGCATAGTTTTAAGGTGCTTGGAAGTAGTTACAGAGGAGATGTCAGGGGTAAGTTTTTTTACACAGAGAGTGGTGAGTGTGTAGCTGCCGGCGGCGGTGATGGAGGTGGAAACGATAGGGTCTTTTAAGAAACTCCTGGATGGTTACATGGAGCTTAGAAAAATAGAGGGCTATGGGTAAAGCCTAGGTAGTTCTAAGATAGGGACATGTTCGGCACAGCTTTGTGGGCTGAAGGGCCTGTATTGTGCTGTAGGTTTTCTATGATTCTATGTTTCTAAAGAGTTTGTATTTCCCTTTAAATTTCTATTCTAGAAAATCTTTTCTGATGCTTCTTCACTGCATTTTCTTTGAAAAAAGACCAAAACTGTTCTCAATACCTGAAGTGTGATCTTATTAAGTTAATATTCAAATTTAACAATAATAATGTAAAGTTAATATAATTTGTTTCAACAATATGGTGCGCACATTAGTTTGCATTTAATATGGATTTTAATTTATAAACTTTTTATTTTCTTTTTGTTTGTTTAGCTATACAGTACTTCTCTATTTCATGCAGATGGTCCCTTAGAACTCAGCTTCTCTCTGTTGTCCCTTTATTATTGAATTTTTAGGTTACAGACAATTATGTAGAAATTGTTACTTTCCTCTCTTTCTCTCCCTCAATTTCCATCTGCTCATTCCTCCCTCCAGTTTGCATCAATTCTCTTCACATATACATCAATGTATTATTGTGAAATGCATCAGTTCTGAATTTAAGAAATAGGAATTCACGTTCAATGTTAAAATTCCTCCAGCATTATTATACTTTATACTTTATTGTTGCCAAACAATTGATACTAGAACGTACAATCATCACAGCGATATTTGATCCTGCACTTCCTGCTCCCTTGATTACAAATTGATAGTAAATATTAAAAATTTAAATTATAAATCATAAATAGAAAATAGAAAAATGGAAAGTAAGGTAGTGCAAAAAAACCGAGAGACAGGTCCGGATATTTGGAGGGTACGGCCCAGATCCAGGTCAGGATCTGTTCAGCAGTCTTATCACAGTTGGAAAGAAGCTGTTCCCAAATCTGGCCGTACGAGTCTTCAAGCTCCTGAGCCTTCTCCCGGAGGGAAGAGGGACGAAAAGTGTGTTGGCTGGGTGGGTCGTGTCCTTGATTATCCTGGCAGCACTTCTCCGACAGTGTGTGGTGTAAAGTGAGTCCAGGGACAGAAGATTGGTTTGTGTGATGTGCTGTGTCGTGTTCACGATCTTCTGCAGCTTCTTCCGGTCTTGGACAGGACAACTTCCATACCAGGTTGTGATACACCCTAGAAGAATGCTTTCTACAGTGCATCTATAAAAATTACTGAGGGTTTTAGGGGACAGGCCAAATTTCTTTAGTTTTTTCAGGAAGTAAAGGCGCTGGTGGGCCTTCTTGGCAGTGGACTCTGCTTGGTTGGACCAAGTCAGGTCATTTGTGATATTGACCCTGAGGAATTTAAAGCTTTTCTATTTACTGTTGAATTTATATGTATGGCTGTTAATGCCACTGCGGTTCATCAATCCGCACTCCGCCAAAACCCCATCCATCCAATTGCTTTCTATGTTCACTGTACAATATGTTGGATTACTTGGTTTATTCGGTATCCTCTTTCTTTCTGTCTTTACTGTTACTATTTTTCTCTTCATTTGTCTTTTCACGTTTACTTTTGGGGTTCTTTATAAAAATAGATATAATTCATCTGCTCAGTACCTCATCCATTTCAGTATAACCTCCACTAAGGTTAGTTTACTCTTTCCTGAATTCAGAATAAGGAGATTAGAGTAATTTGTATAAAGGTATCATTTGTAGGAAGGTAATGTTATCATTGAGCAGGGTACAAGATTGTGATTTCTGGCTATCTTTCAGCGGGAGAAGATAGAATTAAAATGAAGGGGAAAATAGATTAACAAAGTCATAGTTAAAGCACCAAGCACCAATGAATGAGTAGTAATTTGCAAATTTATTATATTCATCTTTGATTACATTATCAACAGTATTTTGTGTGCATGTATAGAGGCTGTTCATTAACTTGGTAATGACTCAGCATTGAAGTCAGTTCTGATATAACTCTTAATTATAAAAATTCATGGATAGTTATACAGTGTAATCATTTACCTTGTAACCAAGATCTGAACTGTCCATCAATTAAATGACATCACATATCACATTTGTTTGAAATGACCCACCTGAAAGATGATACATTAATGGATTTAAAACTCTAAATTAAGGTGCCCCCCCTTTACAACAGATGAATCAATGGCTTGTTTTACAAACCTTGTGCACATCAGTTTTATAGCTTTAGTGGAGGAAATTCTTCAGAGCTGCTTTTGTCGCTGAAAGTGTGGTTTCAATCCCATTTATCATTTACAGTTTTATCATAATAAAAACTGTAAAACTGAAAAACACGGGAAGAGCTGAAGCTCCTGTTATAATTTGAGTAGGTAAGGCTGAAGAGGCAGCAAACTGTTGTACTGTTGGTAATGTAAGACTATCAAAATAAAATCCTGGTCTTGTTTGCATAAGTCAATTTCCTACTTAGAACCAAAAGTAAGCAACAGAGGAAGCCAGATCGCAGGTCACTTTTGCACTTGCTAGTCTTTTGGATGAGGAGATGGTCTGTTTTTGGGAGATGCCATCAAAAACCAGCAGTAAAGCCAACATGAGGCACCAAGACCAAAATATATCTGCTTGAGCCTCTTCCACTCCTAAAACAATTTCACACTAAACTGACTGAAGAGAAAGCTGCAATCTTTCCGAGACCCATGGAAAACTTCACTGATATGTACTGGTAATTAACGAAGGATCCCTTTAATTTCTGACAGGGATCTTTTCCATCTATGTATAAAAGGCAGCTAAAATTGAAGCCACGGAGAGATTGTGGGATGTTGATGGTTTGTCAGCTGCTGTCTCTGAGCATGTTAAAGTTATCATTTCAAATAGGGGCATTTTAGTTGAGTTAGATATTCCAGCAACAAAATTTCACAATGACCCAGATGCTTATTGAGGAAGCCTGACTAATTTAAATTTTTGTTACAGTTCCAGGAAAGAATGAAGTAGACAAGTCCTCTATTATTTTCTAACTTCCTTGCTTTCTTTCACAACGGGGTGGAGGGGGGCACAGTTCTGAAATTGACCCTAAAACTTGTGTTTGGCATTATCAGAATAGGAAGTACTGGAGTATATTTAACGTTGGACACCCAGGTTCAGTCTTTAATAAAGACACTTTATATACAGCATTGGATAAATGTTGTTTGTAGCTCCCAACTATATTACAGACCACGTCCTGGGTAATAAGTGGTTCACAGAGATATAAGATAGATTGCAAATGTTAGAAATCTGGAGTAAAACAGAGTAACTCAGCAGGTCAGGTAGCACCTATAGAACAGTCAACATTACAGGCCGAGACCTTTATCAGGATGGGTTCCATCTTTCAAGATGTCCATAAGTTGATGTGGTTTATAAGTCGGAAAATACAGAGAAATCACATGATATGGTTACCATAGCTCCATAGTAATGCAAGGAATGGTGTCAACACACAGTGGCAGCGCCAGAGATTTTTTCTTGCTGGTGCTACGGAGGGGCTGAATGATTCAGTGATGGTGCTGAGGGATGCACTGTATGGTAATATGTATTCGCAAGGCCAGACGCATGGCGTTAAAAAGTCAATTTCACACATTATGTGCCTACTATAAGTGCTTCTGTTGATTCACAGGCAACAGCAATCGATAGATCTAATACAGAAGTGAACTGTTACAGTGTCAACAGCATTGGAGACATCCTGGGCTACACAGAGCATAAACAAAAAAAAACAAACAGAGCATCCGAGCAACAGCGAACAACGTGAATCACGCACCAATCCCGCAATCGGCGTCAAATGTGTGCTTTTCAACTGAAAAACACAACACGAACCCACTGCTATTCTCATTACATAGACAGCAATGCCAGAAGATACACGGTTACTAAAGTCAAATAAGGCAAACAACAGATGCAAGGCTTTACCAGGAGTTGGACAAATCATACTCTGACCATGCAATACCTCAATTAATTCGGCTATTGAATTTAAAACAAAAATCAACAGAATCACCGCTTGGAAGTCTAAGCAAAACCAGTAGGCTTAATAGCAGTAAATGTAATATTTTATGATTTGCAGGAAACATAAAGACTATGGGGTATCCACCACAAAATAATAATAATAATCAGCATTAATCTTGGCCCAAATTTTTTAAAAATCAACTGCACTCACCATTAATGTTTTCAGAGAAGCACAATCTGTCTGTTGTTGTGATTGGTGGCGAAAGCATCAAAGATTTTCTGGATGTCACTGTCTGTCCTTGCTTTTGTTTTATTTCCAGCAGACGTCGAACCTGATGTAGCTCTGCAGTCAGGTTCACTTCAGTCACTCCAAAGTATTGGGCCATTGGCCAAAGACAATTCTTGTCTAGGAAGAACTTGTGTTTGGGACTCAATGCTGAAACTCCAAGCAGAACACCCCCAGTCTCAATTGAGAAACGTCCTTTCATTTCAGTCAGAAGTCTGTCTATAACTGGATAGAAACAGTGGTTGCGAAGGTCATCAGAGGATGTGACAGGTGTGCGTTCAGTTTGGGCCTCAACAACAAAATCATGTAGGCGGCGGGGTGGCTGGGCCTGTCTCCTTTCATGTGGTCTGCTCTGTATACTGGCCTTGACGCACAGGTCCCTAGCTCTTGTCTGAATTTCACTCCATGATTCCTCCCCCCGTTTTGCTGAGAGTGCATCGATAACAGACTGAGCCAATTCCACAGTGGATGAAAGCTCCAAACTGGGAGATTGTAGCTGGTCTGACATGAACTTGGTGATTCGGAATAAATCCTCAAATAGAGTGAGAAGTAAAGCAAACTGCTCATCAATCAGTCCATTTACAGCTCTGGCCTCCGTCTTCCTCCGTGCATTTGGTTGACCTATAATATCCTGTAGTGTAGCTAGAATGGCAGGGAGTGATTTCCTTATAGCCCACAAAGCTGTATACTGCCATGCCCAGCATGTATCTGACAATTTCTTCAACTCCACGGGCTGTGCAGTTGATTCCAGTTCTCTCTGTTTCTTCATGAAAAGATCGTGGGCAACAGAGTTTGAAAAGAAGTTGTAAAGCAGCTGCACAGTTTCAAAAAACTCACCCGCTTGTGGTACATGACTCACAACATCCACTAAAACAAGGTTAAGTCTGTGAGCAGGGCAGTGTGTATATAACGCCTACGGGACCTCTTTCCTGAACCTCTCTTGTACCCCGTTATTGCACCCAGACATCACTACCGCTCCGTCATAACACTGACCTATACACGCATTCTTATCAATAACACACTGAGCAAGTGTCTATTCAATGCTTTTAAGAAGCGACTCTGTGTCCAACCCTTCTGCTGAAATGAAGTGCAAGAATTCTTCAAGCACTGTTTCGTTATTCAAATACCGCACCACCACCCATATGTGCTCCTTTTTACTCAAGTCTTTACTTTCATCCACTATGATGGCAAAATATCCAGCCTCCTTGATTTCTGCACTTATTTAACGTCTGACCATATCTGCCATAATGCCCATAATTTCATTTTGGATATCGTGATGGGTGTTTTTTGCATTTCCAGGATTGTCCTCTATTTTTTTAGCTACAGTCTTATCAAACTTCCCAATTACACTGAGCAACTCAACAAAGTTTCCCCTGTTGCCAGATCCATCATCCTCCCGGTGTCCTCGCTGGGCAATGCCTTGGCACGCAGTATAGCATAGAGACTCAACTACTGCTCTCATATACTCACGATTTTCTTGGACAATCTTTGCATGTCCTTTGTCAAGCATATTTCCCAATCTTGAACCGTCTTGTTTTCTCAATCTGAATTCGGCCCATGCCTCCATCGCAAACTTATGAGCTGCACTTACATGGTGGGTTTTGAAAGCTGTTGTAGCTTTCTGCCAGTTGCGGTAACCGGTGACAGTGAAGGTAGACTCAGAATGGAACCCATGTCCGCCACACAGGAAATGCCTGCATGCGAAGCAGAACGTAGTATCTTTTGTGATTGAATATTCCAGCCTGGAGTACAGGTGAAACCAGCCACGAATAAAACTCCTTTGCTGATTGACAAACTGTTGCGATGGGTACTTTTTCAATGCTGACCGACTGGGTCCTTCCTCAGGCTGCTGGCTAACATCGCTAACAGTATTCCCACTCGCACTAAGAGCGGCTTCATCCATGTTCTCTTCCGAATCCGCTCCATTTCTTGTTCCTCTACTTCACCCTCACATTCCTTCGATGAACTGCTTTCGTCCTCATCCCCACTTACTTCTTTCTGCATGTCACTTTCAATTAAGACTGGCTCAGGCTGAGACACCACCGATTCCTCTGGATGAGGTCGTTTTCTGACTAAAAATCGATCCATTTTTCACGCCAGCCAAAGTAATGCACGTGCCAGATCGACGCTAGCTTCCGAAAGAACAATGTGCACGTGTGGCATCCGTTAGTCTCGCGAGACAACGGATCTGCGCCTGGATGTACTCTCGTGTGAGTGAGAGTGAGTGACATCACCACCTTAGATCAGCTTAGGCATTGACAACGAACGAATAAGCAGAAGTGTAGAGTGGATCTGACAGAGTTTATAACTTTATTGCTGCGTGGGTGCTAAGGTAATTGGGGGCGCTGTTTCACTAGATCAGCTGGAGAAAAAAGCTGTATTCAAAACTATACAGAGAAAGCAAAGCAGCTGCAGTTAATTTCTTGGTGGTGCTATGGTGGGGCTATTGCAATTTCTGCTGGGGCTATAGCCCCAGCTAGCACCACCTTAGCGCCGCCCCTGTCAACACACATAAGGCAGATAAGAAACAGAATAAGTACTAAAAATGAAGACAGAAAGGAAATTAGTTCTGCCAGTTGTAGGACCAAATGTGTTCATAGGTCAGGCTTTCTTAACCTGAGGACAATCCCTTTATTTCATCAGTGTTGATTGAAATTAGATCTTTCAGGAGTGAACTCAGTAAAAACTTACATACAGAAATGGTGGTGAAAGTTGAAAGCTCTTAACTGGTTGTGACTACTTGGATAATTGAGATTTTTGTTAGCCAAAAGTATTAAGAGATATTGAACAAACAGGAGTAGCTGAAGTTAAGTTACAGATCAGCTAATGTCTCACTGAGTAGCAAAACAGGCTTGGATGGCGTACCCTTGGTTCCTGTAGTTCTAAATTTAATTTTCAAAATAATTAATGTATATAGAACCAAAATGACTAGGAAACATTGCAATAAGCATAAATTTGATAGCAAAATGCTAATATTTCAGTCTAGTCTAATTTCCCATGTTTTAACTGTTAGATTTCCTACCATGAAGAGAATGGTTTGGTCCACTTTTAGGGCATTTTGCTAACAGGCCTTGTGAGGTTGATTTAAATGTAGGAAGCATCCAGTAAATAAACTGTAGTTAATGAATGCTTACCTAGTTTTAAGCTATGGCTTCATTTGCATCAGGCTGACAAACTATCAAATTCCACGGCACTAAACTACATCTCCCAATGCATCCGACCACACTGAGGCCCAACAGAATTTCTTATACAAAGGCAAATGTGGAGGAGAGAGTTTCACTTCTCGGAGGAGTACCTGTGTATCAAAGGAGACTTTGTAAACTTTAGATAACTATTGCAGCTACTGCTCCAGAGTGTTAAAATGAAAAGGAAAGTCCAGGATCAGATTTGTGTACTAACAATCATTCAAATAAATATTTCTGGCTCTTAAATGGAACAGCCGCTCTGTTGGGACTAATGGAAATTCAGTTTCTTTAACAATACTTTATGGCCTTAATACCAAACCAGTAGTATCAGCTAAATTGCTGTCTCCGATGGCTAGGAATGATGACCAGAACTATAATATCTGGAGCTAACCTAGAAGCAGTTGGAGGCTGTGAAAATAGCTCAATTGGCTTCTAGAAAAAGAAGAGGTAGATGTGCCAAATTTGTACTTTTCTTTGTAATGTTTTTGGTCTTTATTAAAGATTTGAGTGATTACATTGAAACAGAAGACAAAAATAAATGAAGTTCTATTGCTGCATTTAACAATACTCCAGTGATAAGTAAAATAATCAGGTTACAAAGACTCCTTTTAAGTGCCTTAAGAAAAAAAATATTTTGAGGATAATGGTACTCTTTTGAGGTGAAGGTACTCTTGAAAGGTAATAGTCCTCTCTGATAATCATTTAATCTGGTTAAATGGTATTTTTGGAATAACTTCTAATTCCAGCTGTAATACTGGAGATTTCAAAAGTGTCTTTCCTTTCTTGAAAATTGATCTATGTACTTTACTTTGCATCAAATATCAAAGATATTTATATAAAAGATTATATCTTTTGAACAACTTGATTCTTGGCACTTCAATATACTCCCAGTGGCCACTTTATGCGGCAGTTGCAAAAAGCCAACGGGGGCTGTCGGGACTCGTTCTGCTGAATGGGGGATCGCAGAGAGGGTTGGAGACAGTTCGTTGTGGAGCCTAAGCACCAGTTTTAAAAAGTGAGCGGATCCTGTCAGGACATGACTGCGGAGCGAGAGATTGTTTGTGTTGTTAGTAACTTAGCAAGGGCTAATAAGGTGTATGCAGAGCGGCCATTGTGTGACTGTGCCAGGGTTAGAGAGGAAGGCTTTAGCTCAACAGACTTCAGCAAGAATGGGCGGATGCTCTAAGTAAGTTTTCTTTTCTATTTCCTTTAGTCTATTACTATGTAGTTAGTGTGTTGAGAATGGATCCAGGGTTAGTGGTATGTTCTTTGTGTGAGATGTGGGAACTCTGGGAGACCTCCAGTCTCCCTGATAACTACATCTGCACGAAGTGCATCAAGCTGCATCTCCTTAGGGAACGTGATAAGGGTCTCTGGCTCTATGACTCAGAAGGGAAGGGGGAGAAGGAGGAGTGCAGATGTGATAGGGTATGCCGTAGTTAGAGGAGTGGACAGAACATTCTGTGAGCATGAATGAGATTCCCAGATGGCATGTTGTCTCCCAGGTCCCAGGATCAGGGATGTCTCAAGTTGGGTCCACATCATTCTCAATGAGGAGGTTGAACAGCCAAAAGTCATGGTATGGTACATGTTGGTACCAATGACACAGGTAGGAAAAGGGACGAGGTCCTGATGAGAGAATATAGGGAGTTAGGTAGAAAGCTGAAAAACAGGACCTCAAGGGTAGTAAGCTCTGGACTGCTGCCTATGCCATGCACCAGTGAGGGTAAGATTTGGCAGAAGAATGTGTAGTTGAAGAATGGGTGCAGGGAACAGAGTTTCATATTTCTGGATCACTGGGATCTCTTCTGGGGATGCAATGACCTATGCAAAAAGGATAGGTTACACCTGAACACGAGGGGGTCCAATATACTTACAGGTAGGCTGGTTTAAATTAATTAGGCAGTGGGATGGGAACCGGAATGATCGGGCTGAGGATGGGGCAGTTGGTATAGATGTAGATTCAATGTATTGCACTGTTTTCTCATCGCTGTGCAGCTGTGGGTGTGTGACTGTACAGTAACGGAAATGCTACTGCACACATAGCCTTTGTTACCACGCAGCTGGAAGAAAGGCAGCCTGGAAAAAGTTTACGAAACATGAAAGATTTTCTTTGTTGTTCTATATTTCATTATACCCTTCATTTAATAAATAAAATCAAAAGCGTGTGATACTTCAATTTTCATTCTAAATATTCATAGTACAGTATGCATATTACAAAAAAAACATTTAAAGTGCCGTGCAGATTTCAGGCTGTGTGACAATTTCTTGCTCAGAGCAACAGTTGGTCTGCGCAGCTGCGAAAAAGAAGTTAGAGGGAACATTGGTGTGTAGTGAGACTGTGAGGAAGGACAGGCAGATGACAGGGCAAAATTGAAATCAGTGGGATGAGTTGAAGTGTAACATTGAGGCAAAATTGAAGAGTGATGAATACAGGACTAATGATGAGATATTTGAATGCACATAATATATGGAATAAGGTAGATGATCTTGTAGCACAGTTAGAATTTGGCATTTATGATCTTGTGGGCATCATTGAATTGTGGCTGAAAGATGATTATAATTAGGAGCTTAACATCCAAGGACACACATTGTATCGAAAGGACAGGTAAGTAAGCAGAGGGGGTGGGGCGGCTCTGTTAGTGAAAAATAAAATCAAATCCTTAGAAAGACTGACACAAGATCGGTAGACATAGAGTTGTTGTGGGTAGAGTTAAGAAACTGAAAGAGTAAAAGACCCTAATGAGAGTTGTATCCAAATAGTAGCCACAATGTCGGGTACAAATTACAATGGGAGATAGAAAATGCATATGAAAAGGGCAATGTGATGATAGTCATGGGGGAATTCAACATACAGATACATTGGAAAATTCAGGTTCATGTTAGCTTCCAAGAGAGGGTATAGAATGCCTATGAGATGACAACTATAAAAGCCATAAGGAGAGAAAAGATGAAACATGAAGGTAAGTTAGCCAATAGTACGGAAAACTTTTCTTTGGGTATATAAAGAGTAAAGGAGAGGTATGAGTGCATATTGGACTGGTGGAAAATGATGCAGGAGAGGTAGACAAACTTAATAAGCATTTTGCGTCAGTCTTCACGGTGGAAGACATGAACAGTGTGCCAGAAATTCAGGAATATCTTGGGGCAGAAGCGAATGTGGTCCTCTCACTAAAGAGAAGGTGCTTGCAAAGCTGTAAATTCTGAAGGTAGATGAGTCACATGGACCAGATGGACTTCATCCCAGGGTTCCAAAAGAGGTAGCCAAAGAGATTGTGGAGACATTAGTAATGATCTTTCAAGAATCTCTAGATCTGGAATAGTTATGGAGGACTGGAAAATTGCATATGTCACTCCACTCTTTAAGAAGGGAAGGAGGCAGGAGAAAGGAAAATATAGGCCAATTAGCCTGACTTCAGTGGTTGGGAAGATGTTGAACATCATTATTAACAATGAGGTTTCAGGATACTTGAAGGCACATGATAAAATAGGTTAAAGCCAGCATGATTTCCTAAGGAGCAATATTGCTGACAGATTTATTGGAATTCTTTGAGGAAATAACAGAAATACCAGGCAGGATAGACAAAAGAGAGCCAGTGGATGTTGTTTATTTGGATTTTCAGAAGACCCTTGACAAGGTGCCACACATGAGTCCATGGTATTACAGGAAAAATACTAGCATGGATAGAAGATTGCCTGACTGGCAGGAACAGTGTGGAATAAAGGGACCCTTTTCTGGTTTGCTGCTGGTGACTAGTGGTATTCTGCAGGGGTCAGTATTGGGACCTCTTCTTTCCATGTTATATATTACTGACTTGGATGATGGAACTGACAGCTTTGTGGCCAAGAAGGTATGAAGATAGGTGGAGGGGCATGTAGTTTAGAGGAAGTAGGGAGTCTGCAGAAGGGTTTAGACAGATTAAGAGAACGGCCAAAGAATTGTAGATATTGTAGGGAAGTCTATGGTCATGCACTTTGGTAGAAGGAATAAAGGCATAGACTATTTTCTATACAGAGAGAAAATTCAAAAACCAGAGGTGCATGGGTACTTAGAGGTCCTCGTGCAGGACTTCCTAAAGGTTAACTTGCAGGGTGAGTCGGTGGTAAGGAAAACAAATGCAGTGTTAGCAATCATTTCGAAAAGATAGATCAGACCTCATTTGGAATATGACGAGCAGTTTTGGCCCCCTTATCTAAGAAAAGATGTGCACACATCTTTTGCTACCATCATATTAAGGAATTTAAACTGCACACAAAAGGTTGTCACACTCTACCTCGTTGGCATGTTATGTATATTTCACAATTGTACAATCACATTTCCTTTTCTGATTTCTGATGTGGGTGGTGTTGGCAATGTGGAGTTTGCGAAGATTTGTCTGCATATTTTAGAATTGGCTTATTTATACAGGTTTTATTGAAGAAATTATTCAGTGCACACACGTTGTTGTTATTGGGCAAAAAATTGCCCAGCACAAGATTATTGCACACATCGGTCATTACAAATTAGAGGGAACATCACTAACATTGGAGATGGCCCAGAGGATGTCCTTGAGAATTATTCCAGTAATGAAAGAACTAATGTATGTAGAGTGTTTAATGGCCCAGGGCCTGTACTTGCTGGAGTTTAGAAGAATGGGAGGTGGGGGGGGGGGGGAGTTGGAGGTGGATGTTCTCCTTGAAACTTACTGAATATTGAAAGGACTAGATAGAGTGGATGTGGAGAGGATGTTTCCTATAGTGGGTGAATCCAAGACCAGAAGGCACAGCATTGGAATAGAGGGACGTGCATTTGGAACAGAAATGAGGAGGAATTTCTTTAGCTAGAATGTGGTGAATCTGTGGAATTCATTGTCACATATGGCTGTGGAGGCCAAGATAATGGATATATTTAAAGCAGAGATTGATAGGTTCTTGATTAGTCAGGGTGTCAATGGTTACGGGGAGAAGGCAGGAGACTGGGGTTGAGAGGGATAATAAATCAGCCATGTTGGAATGGTAGAGCAGACTCGATGGGCTGAATGGCCTAATTCTGCTCCTATGGTTTATGGTCTTTATTATGTATACCTGTACACCTGCTCAATAATGCAAATATCCAACCATCCATTCAAGTGGCAGCGACTCAGTGCGTAAAAGCACACAGACATGGTTGTTGTTCATAGCAAACATCAAAATGGGGAGTAAATGTGATGTAAGTGACTTTGACCATGAAATGATCATTCATGCCAAACAGTGTGGTTTGAGTGTCTCAAAAACTGAAGATCTCCTGGGATTTTCATGCACAGCAGTCCCTAGAGTTTACAGAGAATGGTGCAAAGAACAAAAAAAAATCCAGTGAGCAGCAGTTCTGTGCGTGAAAATGCCTTTTTAATGGGAGAGGTCAGAGGAGAATGGCCTGACTGGTTCAAGCTGACAGGACGGTGACAGTATCTGAGCACTACAACAGGAGTGTGCAGAACAGCATCTCTGAACAGTCAACACACCGAACCTTGGAGTGAATGGGCTACTACGACAGAAAACCACAAACGTACATTCAATGGCCTCCTTATTAAGTACAGGAGGTACGCTGAGTGTAGCATCAGGCTTGAGCTGCCACAAATGATGTGTGCAAGTTTGTGCATTTCCTATTAACAAAGGCTGTTGAATGACATTTCAACATCCAAGTTTCAGGTTAGGGAAACAGGTACAAAATTTTAGAAAATATCAAAAAACAAAACAAATCATGATTCTGATTAGACTGAATATAATAGGGAAGGAAATCTTCAATTTATTTAAAGATTCTAATTCTGAATTGAAGAGTAAAATCTGGGTGAGTAGAAATCTAAAATTAATTCTTGACACCAGGCACTAGTGTAGTCAAGACATCAATAGGTTATGGAAGAGTCAGTGGAGAAATTATGGTTTTATATCTCAAGGACAAGTCTTCAAGTATGGAAGGCTAATCAGACTTTGTCCGACCTATACTGACGTGAATATTCTTTGTGATGTTGTAAACCAAAGATTAACATTTGGAGGAGCTGCGATCTCTGTAGTCCCAGAATACTTTCTGCAGCACCTTTGTAAATGCCACTTTAAGGCAACAACACTATTGAAATATTGCACTAAGCTTCACAATTTAGAAACATAATGCAAACATGATATACATGTAACATCAAACAATCTGCTAGAAGAACTTACCGGGTCAAGCAGAGTGTGTGGGAGGAAAGAAACTTGATTCTTCAGGTCGAAACTGGATCAGGACTGTTCCACAATCTTTTTCTTCCACAGATACTGCTTGACCCGCCGAGTTCTTCCACCAGATTGTTTGTTACTCCAGATTTCAGCATCTGCAGTCTCTTGTCTCTCTGTGATATATATGTAGTTGACTGTACACAGGGAGAAATACAAAAAGGATTTGCTAGAAGGGAGCACAGAAGAGCAGCACAGCAACATTCCATATAGGCTGATTGCTCTTATTTATGTTTCTACATCTCTGTTTCGCCAAATCTTAACCCCATTTAAGTCTGTCAGTGACATGTTTCCCTTGTCTCAATTCTACAGCAAAATATCATGTCCATCCTTACAACTAGCCTCTACCTTCTACGGGCAAACTAATTGTGCATCCATACAGCCAAGTTTCCCTGGGTCCCATGGCTCCTGACTTTCTGAATGAGTCTACCAAGGGGAACATTATGCTATGTTCTTGTTGAACCCCTGCTGGCTGACAAGTCATGGGAAAGGCCATATACTAAATGAATAATAAAAAAAAATCTTCAGAATCTTCAATATCCTCCATTGCAGTTCTAAAACTTAGTGAAGAGGAATTTCAGTTACAAATTCACATTGTGCTAATTATCGTCATTTAACCTCCTCTCCGCTCCTGCCACCAGTTCCTGCAGCTCATCCTGCTCCATCTCCTCCTCTTCCAGGACAAGGAAAAATAATGTGTCCATTTTTGGATACATTCAAGGAACAAAGCACAGGATAGTTGCAGTGCCAGAGGTACAATTACACGGATGCAATAGCATGGATGGCAGTGATGGCATATAAACCACCGAATCAAAGGGAATACTGTAACCCACAGGTTCCCAACCTTGGTTAATGGTCGTGGTCCATGGCAGAAAGGAGATTGGGAAGCCCCGCTGTAGGGCTGGAGTCATTGTTAGTGAACATATTTGGCAGATGATGAATGGCACCAGCCAACCAAATGGTTCATGCCCCCTCCCCCAGCCATCAACTAGTGCATTATCTCTTCATTCCTGGTCAGTCACTGCACTTCAGAAGATACCACTCCCATGCAGGAAGCCTTCTTCCTATTCCATGCTATGTCAAAGAGAAGGAGAGGTAGGAGACAGAGAATGTTTCTCATCCGTGTGTCTTTTTGCAGCTTGAACAGTAGGAGAGTTACTAGAATGTCAGTGGTCAAGGGTGAGTGATGATTTAAGCTGGGATATTGTGTTTGGAAGTATGGATAGAGTAAGAGTTTGTGTGTACATGCGCACACATGTCTGCATGCATATATGAGTAAAGGAGTAGTATTTGAGAGGTTGTACAGCTCACCCTCACAAGTTCTATTAAATTTCAAACTCATTTTCCAATCAGCTATTAGTGTACTATCTACTTGTACAGCAGTCTGGGATCTCTTGACATCTGTATCACAGTGGATCTCCTTCCTTGCTTCCCTCTGAATCACTAGCATCTTGGTGCCCTAATGAAGAAATCTGCAAGCTGTCTTTCTTTTCATCTCCACTGTAGGATCTTTTATCAAGCTGGCAGTCATAATGTAGTCTGTATTTATGTAGCTACAATGATAAGTGTGAACAAGAGCAGACACTCTTCTGAGATTTGTATCAGCAAATTCCCTAAATTCAGTGAAATCACTGCAAGATATATTTGAATATATCACCCTTAATACATTTTTAAAGTTGCTTTGGGCCAATTTCACTATCTTGTCTGTGAACCAATTTGGTGTTAATATTAAACACCTTACTCAAAAAACCTGTAAACTCTAATTTCACAACTTTTCTCTCCGGGGATGTCTGATACTCTGTGCTTTTATAGCTGCTGTACGTCAAATTCCAAGATACACCTTTCAAGAACCTTAGATTTTGACCTAGATATTGAACTAATACTATAATTTTGCAAAATCTCTTTATGTTCCGGAGAAAACTTTGCAGTAAAGTTTGCTAGTTAACAATTTTTAAAGTTCCCCTTACTGCAACTAGATGGCGCTATTAACTTTCTAAAGGCGTTGAGTCTATTAAAACTATTTTTCATCACCAGAAACAGCACAGAAGCTTCATCAATTTACTCAACAGAGCACAATTCAACAAGTAACATTATCTGAAGGAAACTAATTTTAGCAGCCACTTGATTTATCAAGAGCTTGAAGAAGCTGCAGAAGGTTGTGAATCTAATCAGCTCCATCTCGGGCACTAGCCTACAAAGTACCCAGGACATCTTTAGGGAGCGGTGTCTCAGAAAGGCAGCGCCCATTATTAAGGACCTCCAGCAGCCAGGGCAGGCCCTTTTCTCACTGTTACCATCAGGTGGGAGATACAGAAGCCTGAAGGCACACACTGAGCGATTCAGGAACAGCTTCTTCCTCTCTGCCATCCAATTCCTAAGTGGACTTCGAAGCTTTGGACACTACCTCACTTTTTTTAATATACAGTATTTCTGTTTTTGCACATTTTTTAATAATCTATTCTCTATATATATTGATTTACTTGTTTATTTATTATTATTTTTCTCTCTGCTAGATTATGTACTGCATTGAACTGCTGCTGCTAAGCTAACAAATTTCATGTCACATGCCAGTGATAATAAACCTGATTCTGATTCTGATTCTGAGAATTTTAGGTATTGCCTCAATTTCAAATTGGCATAACTGTGAACAATATAATTTTCTGAAGTTTCTAACTAATGTATTTAATATTATTGAATTAGAATATCATTTCATTCCATTTTTAGACACTTTTACATTCCAGTCCTCAATCTAATGCAAAGGCCTGTGTTATATAAACAAACTGAGCTAATCCAGAATCTGCATTGTATCAAGATTTCCAAAACTGCATATCATTTCTTGACTTTTCCAAAGGCTGCCACAAAAGTTTGTTTTCTAATTCACCTAGGAACTAATAGGCCTTTTCTGAAAGATCTTACGGATTGGACTGGAACACTGAAGGGTAGGAGTTGCATCTGGTCAGTGAAAGAAGATCGCTCTGGTATTTGGATTGGTACAAGAGTTCGGCTTATGACCGAGAGGGCATTTTACAACAGATTGGCCATAGCATGACCTGAGATTTTCCCATATACCAAGATACAGTGAAAAGCTTGTCTTGATACTACATTGATTGGCCTAATCTCAAATAATAACGAGGTAGCCTACAGATAAGTCATTACTCTGACTCAGTGGTGTCAAGAGAACAACCTCTCCCTCAACGTTGCAAAAACAATGGAGCTGGTTGTGGACTACAGGAGGAATGGAGACAGGCTAACCCCTATTGACACCAATGGATCTGGGGTTGAGAGGGTGAACAGCCTTAAATTCCTCGGCATACACGTCACCAAGGATCTCACGTGGTCTGTAATACCAGCTGTGTGGTGAAAAAAGCACAACAGTGCCTCTTTCACCTCAGGTGGTTGAAGAAGTTTGGTATGGGTCCCCAAATCCTAAGGACTTTCTATGGGGGCACAGTTGAGAGCATCCTGACTGGTTGCATCACTGCCTGGCATGGGAACTGTACTTCCCTCAATCGCAGGACTCTGCAGAGAGTGGTGCGGACAGCCCAGCGCATCTGTAGATGTGAACTTCCCGCTGTTCAGGGTGTTTACAGAGGCAGGTGCGTAAAAAGGGCCCGAAGGATCACTGGGGACCCGAGTCACCCCAATCACAAACTGTTCCAGCTGCTACCTTACGGGAAACTGTACCACAGCATAAAAGCCAGGACCAACAGGCTCCGGAACAGCTTCTTCCACTAGGCCACCAGACTGATTAATTCATGCTGATAAAATTTTTACTCCTCATGTATGTGAAGGATGTAAGTAATAAAGTCAATTCAATTCAAATATACAGATCAAATCATTATTCATTACAGAGTGCACTGAGTTAGAATAAGCTAAAACAATGACAATGCAGAATAAATTGTAAAAGCTACCAAAAGAGTGCAGCGCAGATAGACAATAACGTTGAAAATCATTATGAGGCTAAGAATCCTCCTTATCATTGAAGAGTTCAAGAGTCTGATGGAGCCAAAAGTCTAAGATGACATCAAAGAACTTCAGTGCTCTTTTAGTACTTGCCTCCTGAAATCTTCTTTCCATCCATAACTTCTGTGATATTTTATTCAATTATTTTGGCAAAGCACAAATATTAGATGTTATAATGCCTTTCTACTCACCTTTGTGCCTGTATAGATTATGAGCAGATCTCATCATTTTCTGGAAACTATTAAAATGATGCTTTAAATAGCACGTAGCACAAAAATATCCATTATTCTGTAAAATAATCAGAAAAAGTCATCTACCTCATAATTTATTCCAATGGATATCAACATTGGAGAGCACGAAAAATTTTCTGACACCCTGGATACATCCAATAATGAAATTAAATTTAAAATCTAGGTTAGCCTTCGAGTTGTTTACAGATTCCTATTCTGGATCTAAGGCTACAGTCTGCTAGACATTTCACTTTAATTGTGAATTGCGATCAACGGTCATGGTGAGGGTGATTTGTACCAGTGTGGCAACTCATCTTAGACAGCACCTTTCAAACCTTTGACCTGAACTTGTTATTGGACAAGGGCAACAAAAGCATTACCTGGAAGATGACTTCCAGGTCTCACACCTTTCTGACCTGGAACTCCCTTCATTATCAGCATTGTGGGTACACCCACACCGCAAAGACCGCAGCAGATCAAGGTTGCTGCTCTTCAAGGACAATTAGTGATGGGCAATTAAATACTGGCCCAGCCTGCAAAGTCCACATTCCTTGAATGAGCAAATAAATTATATCATCAAGCAATTGTATTAGAAAACTTACGTAAATTAATTACCCATCACTGTACTGCTGCTTCTAAGTTAACCTGATTCTGATTTCTATATTCTTCAGTGAATGCCTGCAAGAAAATGAGTCTCAGAGTAGTATATGTGACAAACATGCTTTGATAATAAATTTACTTTGATATTTGAATTTAAATAAGGGTCGATACTGGGTCTTTACCACCTTTATTAGTCTGACCTATACATGTGACCAAGTCCACTGATGTTGTTGATTCTTAAATGCTTCCTCAGTTCTGGTGCAATTAAGAGTGAACAATAAATATCAATATAGACAGTGACATCCATATCACATGAATAAATTTTTAATAAGTTTTTATCAATCCTCTGGAAGGCAACATTCACCAAGTTAACATCTTGGTTGGATGCTCGGAGAGGAAGCCTGCAGTTGAGGGCAGCATTGATGGCAGAGGAAGGGAAGCCCCTTTCTTTAAAAAAGGAGGACATCTCCTTCGTTCTAGAATGAAAAGCCTCATCCTGAGAGCAGATGCGGCGGAGATGGAGGAATTGAGAAAAGGGGATGGCATTTTTACGAGTAATAGGGTGGGACGAGGTGTAATGAGAGTCCATGGGTTTGTAATAGACATCGCTGGATAAGCTGTCTCCAGAGATAGAGACTGTGAGATCGAGAAAGGGAAGGGAGGTGTTGGAAATGGTCCAGATGAATTTGAGGGCAGGCTGGAAGATGGAGGCAAAGTGGATGAAGTTGATGAGTTCAGCGCGGGTGCAGGAAGCAGCACCAATGCAGTCATCGACGTAGCATAGGAAAAGTGCAGGACGGTCACCTGTATAGGCTTGGAACATAGACTGTTCCACGTAGCCAACAAACAGGCAGGCATAGCTGGGACCCATACAAGCAGCAGTGTGATGCAAAACATGATAATCACAAGATCACAAGACAAAGGAGCAGAAGCAGGCCACTTGGCCCATCGAGTCTGCTCTGCTACTGCACCATGAGCTATACTATTCTCCCATCTAGTTCCAATTTCCAGCTTTTTCTCCATATCCCTTGATACCCTGATGAATTAGATACCTATCAATCTCCTCCTTAAACACCCTCAATGATCGGGCCTCCACAGCTGTATGTGGCAACGAATTCCATAGACCCACGACCCTCTGGCTAAAAAAATTCTCCTTGTCTCTGTTTTAAATGGGTACCCTCTAATTCTAAGACTGTGGCCTCTTGTCCTGGACTCACCCACCAAGGGAAAAAGCCTTTCCACATCTACTCTGTCCAACCCTTTCAACATTCAAAATGTTTCTATGAGATCTCCTCTCATTCTTCTGTACTCTAATGAATACAGTCCAAGAGCCAACAAACATTCAAATATGGACATAACGCTCAAAAAAGCCGACAAATATAGAATGAAAAACAAATAAATCAACTAGAGTAAGTATATATCTCTATATTAAACAGATTAAAGGCAGTGCAAAGACAGAAATAAAAGTGAGGTAGTGTTCATGGGTTCAATGTTCATTTAGGAATCGAATGGCAGAGGGGAAGAAGCTGTTCCTGAATCTCTGAGTGTGTGGCTTCAGGCTTCTGTACCTCCTGCCTGATGGTAACAATGAGAAGAGGGCATGCCCTGGGTGATGGGGGTCCTTAAAAATGGATGCTGGCCTTTCTGAGGCATTGCTCCTTAAAGATGTCTTGGGTACTATGGAGGCTAGTACTCAAGATGGATCTGACTAACTTTACAACTTTCTGTAGCTTCTTTTGGTCCTGTGCAGAAGCTACTCCATTCCACACTCCACCCCCCATACCAGACAGTGATGCAGCCTGTCAGAATGCTCTCCATAGTACATCTATAGAAATTTTTGAGTGTTTTAGTTGACAAACCAGATCTCCTCAAACTCCTGGTGAAAGATAACCACTGTCTTGTCTTAATAGTTGCCTTGATATGTTGGGACCAGGTTAGATCCTCAGAGATCTTGACACCCAGAAACTTGAAATTGCTCATTCTCTCTGCTTCTGACCCCTCTGTGAGGAGTGGTTCATGTTCTCTTGTCTTACCTTTCCTGAAGTCCACAATCAGCTCCTTCATCTTACTGATGTGGAATGCATAGTTGTTGCTGCAACATTACTCAACTGGCTAGTATATCTCACTCCTGTACGCCCTCTCGTCTCTATCTGAGGTTCTACCAACAATGGTTGTATCATCAGCAAATTTATGGATGGTATTTGAGCTATGCCTAGCCACACTGTCATATGTATAGAGAGTAGAGCAGTGGCTAAGCACACACCTCTGAGGTGCACCAGTGTTGATTGTCAGCGAGGAGGAGATATTATCACCAATTTGCACAGAACATGGTCTTCCGGTTAGGACGTTGAGGACCCAGCTGCAAAGAGAGGAACAGAGGCCCAGGTTCTGTAACTTACCGATCAAGATTGTGGGAATGATGGTGTTAAACACTGAGATATAGTCAATGACATAGGTGTTTGCATTGTCCAGACGATCTAAGGCTGTATGAAGAGCCATTGAGATTGTGTCTGCTGTAAACCTATTGTGGCGATAGGCAAACTGCAATGGGTCCAGGTCATTGCTGAGGCAGGAGTTCATTCTAGCCATGACCAACCTCTCAAAGCATTTCATCGCTGTTGGTGTGAGTGCTACCAGGTGATGGTCAGTAAGCCAGCTCACACGACACTCCTTAGATACAGATATAATTGTTGCCTTTTTAAAGCAAGTGGGAACTTCTGACCGTAGCAGTGAGATGTTGAAAACGTCCTTGAATACTTCCACCAGTTGGTCGGCACAAATTTTCGGAACCTTACCAGATACTCCATCGGGGCCCACCACCTTATGAGGGTTCACCCTCCTGAAAGACAGCCTGACATCGGCCTCCGAGACAGATATTGCAGGGTCACTGGTTGCAGCAGAGATCTTCACAGCTGTAGTTGTGTTCTCCCTTTCAAGGCGGGCGTAGACTGCATTGAGCTCATCTGGTAGTGAAGCATCGCTGCCACTTATGCTGTTGGGGTTTGCTCGGTAGGAAGTAATGTCCTGCAAACACTGCCAGAGCTGATGTGCATCCGATATCGCCTCCAAGGTCACTTGGAATTGTTTCTTCACTCTTGAAGTAGCCCTCCGCAAGTCATACCTAGTTTTCTTGTACAGACCTGGGACCCCCAGACAGAAATGCCACAGTTCTAGCCCTTCCCCTTGGTAAACAATGAATCTCCTGGTTCATCCACGGCTGTAGGTTTGGGAATGTACAGCATGTTTTCATAGGCACACACTCATCCACGCAGGATTTAATGAAGTCGGTAACAACCGTGACACACTCATCCAGATTAGAAGATGAATCCCTGAATACAGTCCAGTCCACTGATTCAAAGCAGTCCTGCAGGCACTCCTGCACCTCCCTGGTCCACATCTTCTTGGTCCTCACTACTGGTGCTGTGGTCTTCGGTTTCTGCCTCTACTCAGGGAGCAGAAGTACAGACAGGTGATCAGACTTTCCGAAGTGTGGGTGTGGAACAGCATGGTAGGCATTCTTGATGGTGTTGTAACGGTGTGGCCCAGTGTGTTGTTTCCTCTGGTACTACGAGTGATTTGTTGATGGTAATTATTTAGTGACGTTTTCAAGCTGGCCTGGTTAAAATCCCCAGACTGATGGTGAAATTGTCATGGACTGCTGCTTCGTGCATGTTGATCCCATTGCTCAGATCATCCAGAGCCTGATTGAAATACAATACAGTCAATGAAAAACTGCAGACAAACAACTAATGTGCAAATACGAAAAGAAAACAAATAATAATAATGGTAATAAATAAATAATACTGAGAGCATGAATTCCTTGGAAGTGTTGTGGAATCAGTTCATCATTGAGATAAGTAAAGTTATCTATGCTGATTCAGGAGCCTGATGGTTGAAGAGTAATTAATGCTCTGAGCCTGATGGTGGGGAACCCAAGGCTCATGTACCCCTTCCTGATGGTTGCAGCAAGAAGAGAGCATGGCCTGGACAGTGTGGGCCCTTAGTGACGGACACTGCTTTCCTGTGACAGTGTTCCTTATAGATGTTCTCAAAGGAGGGGAGGGCTTTGCCTGTGATGGATGGGGCCAGATCCACTATTTTCCCGAGGTTTTTCTGTTCTTGGGCATTGCTGTATTGCCAGCTGTATTAGCAATATTTAAAGAGCATTAGCAGATTGTAATCATTCTGTGATTTCATGGTTATCATTACTGGGATCTACTTCATTTAAAATTCCAGATTTATTAATTTAATTGAATATAAGTTCCATAATTGCCATAATGGAACTCTAAGTTGGGTATTTGGAACAGTGGCCCATACAAGCATAGAAACATAGAAAACCTACAGCACAATACAGGCCCTTCGGCCCACAATGCTGTGCCGAACATGTACTTACTTTACAAATTACCTAGGGTTACCCGTAGCCCTCTATTTAACCACCATAACATATGGAATGGAATCATCTTTTAGCACAAGTTGACACTGTTAAAAAGTGAGAGACGAAAACCATCAACAATCTGGAAAATGGTCAGCATTTTCTTGAGTGTGTCGAACTTAAAGCAGCTAGTTAACACAATATCCATTAATATGTCTCTCTCACTGCATTCTCTATGGTGAAATACTGCACTTAGAAAAATGTAGTGAGGAATAGATGGAGGTGCTGAAGTAAGACATGAACCCTGCGCCAATCATTAACAGCTACTCTCTTTACAGTTGTCTTTCAGGTATCAAAATGTGCGCAAAAGAATCCCGAGGAGATAGTGCACAGCAGATAAAAGTCTTTGACTTAAGTGCTGTACAGTGTACAGATGTTTAGTTCCATATTTACAGACGAGAAAGAATGCCTATTCATTTCAATGATTTTGTGGAGGTTGTTAAGAACATGGGCTTGAATTCTGGGCAGGGACAAGTATGAGCATTACATAAAGCAATTTTTCACTGTGAGAATTTAAAGTTAAAAATGATAAGAAGACATGCATTTACATAATCCCTTTCATAAACTTCGGGACATTCCAAAAAAACTTCACAGCCAGTGAAGCATTTGTGAAGTCTAACAACTATTGCAACTAATTTATGCACTACAAGCACCCACATTATGAAATGACCAAATTGATTCGGGGAATAAATGCAGGCCAAGAAATCAGTAATAACCCTCCTGCTCTCCTTTGAAACAACAATTTTTCTAACAAGTTTTAAAATGTCTGATGAGGCAAAACATTGCTAAGTACTTGACAGAAATATTTTTAAATAAATATTGACTCCAAACTACATCAGGCGTTATAAAGGATAAAAAAAAAAGTGGAAAAAGATGCTGGGTTTTAAGGAGCTTCTTAAAGAAAGAAAACGTAAGGGACCAGATATATTTAGGGAGAAGACACCAAAGAGTAAGGGGTGAAAGTGTGGCTGCCAGTAGATGAGCAATTAAATTTGGGGATGATCAACGTCCAGAAATTGGATGGGCATCAACACCTTGGAGATTTATAAGCATGAGAGAACTAAAGAAATATAAAGTGGTAAGGCCATGAGGTAACTTGAAAACAAAAGAGACAATGTTAAAAATCTGAGGTGTTCATGAATAGGAATCAATGTAATTCTAAAACCACAGTTGAGAGAATGGTACTAGTCGGGATGCAAAGAATGGATTTTTGGACAACTACAAGTATTTTAGGATAGTATGTTAAGGCATATTCTGGAGTTAGAGTATGTAGCAAATATTAATTTCAACAGCAGCCGTGCTTCAGATTTGAATGTGGATTGCAGATTGAATTTAAAACTCAGAACACTAGGCTTCCTGGATCTGCAGGCTGGGGTCAATTGCAGACAAAGAAACAGGTTAGAGCTCAGATACCTGCATATGCATGAATATGACCTGGAGTCCATGGGGATTAGCATTCATTTTGGGTGTCTGGAGAGTGGGCGCAAAGAGGGAGGTGCTTGAAAATGATATGTAATTCAAAGGAAGCATTGTAGATAGAATTGTCTTGCTGTTACCTTTGACCTTTAGCATAAAAAACGTTTTGTAATATTGGGTCAGGCAGGCCTCTTCTTCCAAGCGTGTCTCTAATTATGATGCCTGCTGCTCACTTTTGTTAAATAAACACTTCTATATCCACTAGCTTCAGTCCCTGGACTGAAATAATCAATTCAAGAAACAACTTTAGCATGGACAGAGACTTTATCAATGAGGAAGGTGCAGTGTCAGCAACGTTTATAGAGGTGGAAACGGACAGCCTGTGACGGAACACATGCGTCATCTGTACCACAGCTTAGGATCATGATACCAAGATTACAAATCTGGTTCTGGTTTGAACACATGTCTGAAAGTGGTTTGGAGACATTGGCTAGGGAAAGAAAATTGTAATGAGCATCAGCAACTTTTTCTGACGATAAGGTTAAGTGGGAAGCACCAGGAGAAGGATTTTCAGAGGCTTCACGATGATTTAGATAGATTGTGAGTGGATGACAGGTGGAATATAATGTGAAATATGTGAGGAATGTTAGAATGGTGAAATGTGTTTTTTATGGTGAGACTGTGAAAGGTGTTGATTTTAAGATGGACTTGGATGTCCTAGTACACAAATCAGTGAAAGTTAACAGTGAAGTCCTGATGAAGGGTCCTGGTCCAAAATGTCAACTGTTAATTTGTCTCCATAGGTGTTGCCTGATCTGCTGAATTCCTCCAGCATTGTGTGTGTGTGTGTGTGTTGCTCTGGATTTCCAGTATCTGCAGAATCTCTTGTGTTCGTGAAGTTTAACATGCAGGTGCAGCATGCCTTCAAGAACACAAAGAGTGTGTTGGCCATTATTGCATGAGGATCCACATCCAAGGCTCTGGTGAGAGTGCTGGTGGAGTATTCTATACTTGCTTCATCGCTGCTTCAGGAAGAGCATTCTAACTGGCTGCATCACCGTCTGGAATGGGGGTTGGGGGACAACGGGGCTGCTGCACAGGATCGAAGTGAGCTGCAGAGAGTCGTAAACTTAGCTCCATCATGAGCAATAGCATCCGTAGTATCCAGAACATCTTCAAGGAGCAATGCCTCCAAAAGGCGGTGTCCATCAACAATGACCCCCATCACCCAGGTCATGCCTTGTTCTCATCGCTAGCATCTGGAAGGAGGTACAGAAGCCTAAAGTCACACACTCAACGATTAAGGAACACCTTCATCCCTTCTGCCATCAGATTTCTGAATGGACATTGAATCCATGAATACTATCTCATGACTTTTTATTTTTATTTTTTGCACCACTTATTTAACTATTATATATATCGAACTGTAATTCAGTTTTTTTCTCTATTAATTTGCAAAGTCAGCAGATTGTACAACACATGCCATGATTAGAATGTTAGAACATTAGAAAGATTTTGACAAGAACCAGCCATTCGACCCAACAAAGCTTGCCAAATTCCTATTCTCAAAGTGTGTTGAAATAACTATTAAGTTTAGATTTGAAAGTCTCTCAGGTACTACTCTCAAGTACACAAGCAGATAATTTGTTCCACATGTCCACAACTCGCTGTGTAAAGAAATGCTTCCTGATGTTAGTCTGAAACCTTCCTTTAACCAGTCTCCACCTATGGCCCCATGTCCTCATTGATGTATTAATTTTGAAGTAGCATCTGGTATCCACCTTACTGGATGATTTTGAACACTCCTAACATGTCTCCACTCATTCTACGTCTACTTGGGCTAAAAAGATTTAATTCTTTCAATCTTTCTTCGCAGCTCATACCCTGCAGGCCTGGCATGAGTCTCCTTGCCCTTCTCTGAACTCTCTCTGGTGCCTTCACATCTCTCACAAGATATGGAGACCAAAATTGTACAGACTACTTAAGGTGTGGCCTCACAAGCACATTATACAGCTTAAGGAAAATGTCTCTTGACTTGAACTCCACTGAGCGCATCATATAGCCCAAGACTCTATCAGTATTTCTAATTACTTCTGTGCATTGTGTAGATGTTGATAGTGATGAATTTACTAGGATGCCCAAATCCTTCTCATACAGTGTACTTTCTAACTCAAGACCTCCCACTGAATACTTATATCTAGTACTTCTACTTTTATGTATACTTTTCATTTACTTACATTAAATTTCATCAGCCATTTATATTTGGCCACATCTGGATTTTGTTTAGATCTAACTGTCACCTGATTCTGCTACCTGCATGTTATCAACCCGTTCCCCTCATTTTGTGTCAGCTGCAAACTTTACTAGTTTATTTGTTATGTACTTATCCAAATCATTAATGTACATTAAAAAAAGCCTTCTGGAAGTACAAGTAAATTATATCAACCGCTCTATTGTTATCATACATT
This sequence comes from Mobula hypostoma, assembly GCF_963921235.1. NCBI lineage: Eukaryota > Metazoa > Chordata > Chondrichthyes > Myliobatiformes > Myliobatidae > Mobula > Mobula hypostoma. The sequence continues at coordinate 31,102,640 of NC_086104.1, forward strand.
TTAGTTGCCTCTTCATAGAACTCCAGTATATTAGTAAAACATGATTTCCCCTTTTTGAACCCATGCTGTCTTTCTGCTAACATGCCTGTTCTTATCAGCTGCCTTTGCATTTCATTCTTTATTAACGTTTCCATTATCTTACCTGCGATACAGGTTAAGGTTACTGGTCTATGGTTATCAGTGTCAGTCCGGTCACCCTTCCAATATACTGGAACAACAGAGGCCCATTTTCAGTCCTGATTCTCATTCTGATTCTGAAAGATATGGTTGCAAAAGTGGTGGTAGAGTGTTGAGTCACCAGACTGATTCCTGGGCTTTCTGGTTTTTACATGAGAGTGACCAGTCCAGCTATACTTCAGAGTTTAGCGAGTGATCTCATTGGTGAGTCCCTTTGTAGTTGGGGTCAATAATGATTGCTGCATCCCAGCTGACTAAGTGATACACAAGCCATGGCAGTACAATGTGGAAAGCAAGCTGTTGCCAATACAGCAGGCTGCCCCTCACCATGCAGAGATGAATCCGAAGGAATGGTAGAGGCTAATACAGTTTGGCACGAGCAGCATCCCAGAAGTTGTCAGTGTTTCAGTGTTGAGCTCAGTGTAGGACTGCCTTAGAGACGACAGCTCCAGATTTTTCCATGGGGTTTACCCCCAGAGCTTTCCTCATAAATGAGTTTTGCAGCAAGGCAGGTTTGAGATCAAAATTTTCCTTCTCCTCGGTGAGCTGCCAACCACCAGCTGTCGAGCCCCTTCTGCCCAAAGCGACTAGTTTTAAGGCTTCAGTAACCTGCCTTTCCCCCGTCTTCTGTCGGTAGAAATAGTTCTGCTGGCCTCAGTAGTAAGCCACACATGAAGCCAGGAGTTGGACTTGGTTGCAGAGCCCATTTCAGGTGCACGCAGTTGGGAGCATTTAAAAGGTAGTGGGAGCTTATTCCCACTACCACATCCAGCTAAAACAACCTTAAGGAACCCATTAAATGAGTTCTCATTGAAACATATAGTATCCTTCCGTGCTTCATAGGCAGGAAGCAAGGATGACTCTTTCCCTGGTTGATGTGACTGGAATTAGGGGTCGTGGTATCAGGACAGTCGTAGTCTAAGAGTTCAGCTATTCTGCATTGAACTAAAATGTCTTCACTCAGAAGAGAGTGAATCATTGGAATTCTCCACTGAAAAGGCAGTTGTGAGGTAGTTGCTCAATATTCTAGACAGAGATCAATAGATGTTTAGATATTAAGGAAATCAAGGCATAAAGATTGAATGCAAGAAACTGGAATTGATAAAAGACCAGCCATGGTCTTATTTAATGGAGCAGGTATGACGACAAAGTGACTTCAGTATTTTTTTCATTTCAAGACAAGCAAATTGACAAACACAACAGACAATTGTCACTACAGTTTATAACATTTCCCGTCCCCTTTCAGGACCTGCTTCTGCCAAGAACAGGTGCATTTCTGCCTGCACGATCTTATCCCTTTCTCCCTTGCAGGATAACATGGTGCAGGCAGAAATGCACCAATGGCGGGCAAATATCTAGTTCTGGTGTGAGAGAATTCTAACCATATAAAAGTTTATGATCACGATGACCTTGACAACTGGTGGCTAAGCATTCACTGCTTTGCTCGGGGTTACAGTTATGACTGAAGGTGGTATATTTAATTGCGGACGTTACTGAATGTTTCTCACAACTTGTGCCTCTATGATGCTTGGTATGAGAATTGGTCACTGAAGACCTTTTGTAGACATAGCTTCCTACTTAAAGCCCCTTTCTCAACTCTCCCCTCAATAGGTGCGCACATACACACACACCTACCCTTTCTGAGTAGCTCGTTCTGCTTTTCTTCCCCTCCACTCATCTCTTAGGCACGTAGTACTCCAAAGGGAATGAAAAATATTGTACTTATTTTTGAAAACTACTAGTAGATGCAGAATCGTCAACATCAAGAAAATGTCCTTTAACACTTGCTGTGACATTTCTTTCAGACTCCAACAGTTAAAAAAAATTCTAGACAGTACACACACATAGAAAACTGTAGCAACCGTTTATATTAGTCACCAGCTGACCTTCAAATAGTTGATGAATGCTTTAATTTGTAATGATGCGGATGTATCCAACTCTGTTAGGTTAAAAGGCAGAGTTATCGCAGCAATAAGCTCCAATATGACATCATTTTCAGCACTCCCCACTAATTTTATTTATTTTGCTGGGTACCAGCTTCTCTGACAAGTCCACCATTTATTGGCAATTTCCAGTGGACCTCCAAAAGATGCACTCCCAAAAGGCCATTGAAAATGTACTTCCAATATTAAGATAATCTAAATGTAGCAATGACACCATTTCCAGATTAAGGTAACAGGTGAAACAATGAATCTGCTGATGGTGTTCTCCTGTTATCCTTATTGTCGGTGGTGGAAGTCGTGGTTCTAGGAGGAGCTACTAGAGGAGGCAGGCAAGTAATGGTTGTGCTTTTTGCAGATGTCACACCCTGTACTAATGATAGTGTAGGGAATAAATCCTTAGAATAATGTATATGGTATCAATTAAGCGGGCTACTTTGTTCTAGATTATGGCAAGCTTTCTGAGTGTTCTTGAAATAGTATCCATTATTTCATCATACCTCTGATGATGCTGACATTTGCTTTGTAGATCATGCTATAGGATACCTTGCTTCTGACTTGCTCTAGCGACCACCATATTTATGTGATTGTCCAGTCAAGTTTCTCTTAACAGTGGCCTCCAAGATGTTCACAGCAGAGACACAACAATGGTAGTGTCATTGAATGTTAGTGGTTAGTGACCACATTCTCTCCTGTTGGACATGGTTAGTGCAGGTATTTCTGTGGTGTAAATGTTAGTTGCAATATGACATCCATGCCAGACTGTTGTCTAGAATGTGGATTGACCACACTTTTATTCATCTTGCTGACGGTAATAAGCAGTTAAATTAGAAAGGTCCTTTATTTTTTTGAACACGACAGTTTGGGGCAGTTTTTTTTATATTGTCAATAAGATTGTGGCATCACAACTTTACTGAAAGAAGCTCAGCTAGAGACACAAGCATAAGCTACCCCCAAAATCCATAAGGTGTAGGAGCAAAGTAACCATTTGGCCCATTGAACAGCATCGTCATTCAATCGTGGCTGATTGTTTTTTTTCCAATCCCATTCTCCCAGCTTCTTCCTATACCCTTCACCCTTTACCACTCAAGAACCTATCAACCTCTGCCTTAAATACAACCATTGACTTGGCCACAGATGATGTGCAAAATTTAAGTATATTAGTTAGGGCACTATACCAGGCCAGTGTTCTCTCAAGTTTAGAAGAATGAGGAAGGACCTCACAGGACTGCTCAGAGTTACATTGCCAAGCTGTACGGGAGTGAAAGGAGGAGAATGCAGAATCCCCACCAGCTCCTGTGGCATTCTGCACCATAGGTGGTGGGGAAAGCAAAGTGATTAAACATATTGTAGTGGACACAGATTGCTCAACACAAAAGCCATTGTCCCTTTATCATATATGCCCTACCCTTGTCTGACTTCCCAAAGTGCATCACCTCACACTTCTCAGGATAAAATTCCATCTGCCAATCGTCACCCAAGTTTCCATCAAATCTACTTCCTACTGCAGCTTTAGACAACGTCCCTCATAGTCTGCAGTCCCTCCAATGTTCCTGTCATGCATAGACTTGCTAATTTTAATCCCTACCTTCACAATAACATTATATATATCACAAACAGTGGGATATATGCATAGTACCTCTGGTGAAGGGGTTAGTTGTGTCTAGTCCGGGGCAGCTCACTGGCCTTTGGCTCCCACCAGACACTCAGCTGTCCCCTGTGGCTCCAAGTAGCTGTTTGCATGTGACATCAGTGACACCCCGCTACACCACTTCAACAGGTTAGCTAAAGCAGGTGAGGGTAGCTGGCGGCCTCATACCCCGGTGAGATAGGGACATGCCTGTCTTAGCATGTGAACTTAGCTCTGGCAGACTGGGTGGATGAGATCTACAGTGAGATCGGATGGCTAGGAAGGTGATACTTCAATACTCCATGGAGAGCGAAGGGCTTGACGAGGCACAGAAAATATTGTGATCATCCACTGCAACCAAGCAAGACCTCAGTTTGTGACGCTTGTTCGTACCACTGCACCGGGACTTCTGAGGTCAAGAGAGTGGAACTCTCCTACACAGGATTCCAGTCATTGTTGGACATGATGGACAATCACCATCACTAACAGCAAAGGTCCATCAATGATCTCTGCAGTATACCACTAACAGCCTTCCAATATTATAGAAACATAGAAAACCTACAGCACAATACAGGCCCTTCGGCCCACAAAGTTGTACCGAACATGTCCCTACCTTAGAAATTACTAGGGTTACCCACAGCCCTCTATTTTTCTAAGCTCCATGTACCTATCCAAAAGTCTCTTAAAAGACCCTAACGTATCCGCCTCCACCACCTTTGCCGGCAGCCCATTCCACGCACTCACCACTCTACATAAAAAAACTTACCCCTGACATCTCCTCTGTACCTGCATCCAAGCACCTTAAACCTGTGCTCTTTTGTGGCAGCCATTTCAGCCCTGCAAAAAAAGCCTCTTGATCTATCCACACGATCAATGCCTCTCATCATCTTATACACCTCTATCAGGTCACCTCTCACCCTCTGTCACTCCAAGGAGGACAGGCCAAGTTCACTCAACCTGTTTTCATAAGCATGCTCCCCAATCCAGGCAACATCCTTGTAGATCTCCTCTGCACCCTTTCTTCTCTGCCTCCCATCTCCAAGCTACTTTTGGAACCAATTAGTCAGCTCATTTAGATCCCTTGTACACCAGCTACCACATGGGACCTTGTCAAATACCTCACAGTATATAAAATAACTACTGCCCTGCCTCCATCAATGTCCTTTGTCACCATCGCAAAAAAATGGCAATCAAATTTTCCTTGCCAATGGCATGCTGACTGTACCTGATTAGTTTGTCTTTCCATATGTATTTAAATCCTCTTTCTTACAATTGTTTCCATTGATTTCCCAACCACTGATGTAAGGCTCATTGGCCTACAATTATCTAGTTTATCCCTGCTGCCTTTCCTAAATAAAGGAAAATTAGCTATTATCTGGCCCCATTGGGGGCTAATGAAGATGGAACGATCTCTATCAGGGCCCTCAATAATTCCTCCCTTGATTCCAATAGCATTCTCAGAGAGATCTCATCCAGCCCAGGGGATTTATCAATCATTACACGTCCCAAGACATCTAACACATTCACCTTCTTACCAATGTGCTCCAAACCATCAATGTATCCCCACATTAAACTCATTATTTCCATATCATTCTTCTTGGTGAATGCAGATGAGAAGTATTAATTTAGGATCTCACCACATTCCCTGGCTCTATGCTTATATTACCCTTTTAGCATTGGTGCGTGGCCAAGTGGTTAAGGCGTTCGTCTAGTAATTTGAAGGTCGCTAGTTCGAGCCTTGGCTGAGGCAGCGTGTATGTCCTTGAGCAAGGCACTTAACCACACATTGCTCTGTGACGACACCGGTGCCAAGCTGTATGGGTCCTAATGCCCTCCCCTTGGACAACATCAGTGGCGTGGAGAGGGGAGATTTACAGCATGGGCAACTGCTGGTCTTCCATACAACCTTGCCCAGGCCTGCAGCACGAGACTAACGGATGCCTATATATAAGTCCCCAAGAGGACCGGCTCTTTCCCTAGCTATTCTTTTGTTCCTAATATTCTTGTATAAAATCTTACCTGCCAAGGATATTTATTTCATGGCCTCTTTTTGCTCTTCTACTTTCTTCAATGTAAGCTCCTGCATTCTCGATATTCATCAATTCACTTGACCGTAGATGTCTATACCCGATCAAGCCTTTAATGCCCTTGATAATCCAGGCTTGCCATCTTTACCTTTCATGCTTACCAGAACATCCTGGCCCTAAATACTTCATCTTTTTTAAAAGACTCCCAATTGTTTAATGTTGTTTTACCCACAAGCATCTGCTTCAAGCCTACTTGTTCTCGGTTCTGGTTTAGCCCAAATCACAACCTTAACAATGAGAACCAATCTTATTCCTTCCGATAACTACCATGAAATTTACAGAATCATGTTCACTGCTGCCAGAGTGAAGCAGTTACCTGACTAAAATTTCCAACATGGGCCCAGCAGCCAAGGACAAGTACAGTCCCTTCTCTGACCAGGGTATCTAAACTTTCTCTTAAGAACTATTTTGAATGCACTTAACAAATTCTGTGTCATCTAATAACGTTTCACAAAAATAATCCCAAATAATATTGGGAAAATTAAAATCACCCACTCCTATAACTATTGCTTTTACAGCTTCCTGCAAAAACAGTCCCTTTTTCCTTGCGCACACTTCAGAATGGTGCATTAAATCTATGTTGTCTCTCTTCATTCCATTTGCCAAGAAGCATTATTGGAATTAAATTTGCATTTTAAAAAGGCAAATCTCATCACTTCTTAGTCTCATTCTTACAGGAGTCAGGAGAGAAAGAGGGAACAATAAAAGAGCAAATCTCATTTCTTGTCATTTTCATTCTTACAGTGGTTGGGAGCAGGGATGGGAATCTAAAAAGACAAGTCTCAGTTTCATTTTTACAGGAGTCAGAAGCGAGTACAGGGACATTTATAGACACATATCTCTTTGTTGGCTAATTGGAGGGTGTTTTAAGCAATAAAGGGTAGGGAAGGTTAGGTGAGGCAGTGATTGTGTGAGTGGGCCAGTGTAAGATAGGCAAGATGAGGCTTTGGTTCAATGGGCACAGGTCAGGTTTTATTTTTGTGTTCATCCTTTGCACATGACTCAGTGTTGGCAGGATGGCAGTGGTATGCCACTGCAAGGTGTAGGAATTGAAGGAACCTCATGGTCTCCTGAATGACTACATATGTGAGAAGTGCATCCAGCTGCAACTCCTGACAAACTGGGTCAAGGACTTGGAGCAGGATTTGGAAGTACACAGAATCATCTAGGATACTGACAGTAACACGGGTGAGACTTTTACTGAGGTGGTCACACCCATGGCGCAGGCTTCAAAAAGATGGGTGACCACTAGGAAAAGGGGAATGGACTGGCAGTGCAAGGTTCACCAAAAGCCATTCCCCTCATTAACAAGGCCCTGGTGGAAGACTTTATCAAATGTTGCACAGCTCGACATTAGTAAGGCAAAGGAGATGGTGATGGACTTTAGGAAGACCAAGCCTGCACTGCTCCCTGTTACTATTGATGGTGAGGATGTGGATATGGTGAGGAGCTCCAAGTACCTGGGGGTGCACCTGGATGAAAGACTTGAGTGGAGCTCTAACACAGAGGCTGTGAACAAGAAGGGCCAGAGTCGCCTCTACTTCCTGATGAAACTGAGGTTCTTTGGTGTATGCAAGCATCTGCTCCACATGTTCTACAGTCTGTTATTACCAGTACAACCTTTTGTGTGGTGGTGTGCTGGGGCAATGGCATCAACATGGGTGATCCTGGCATTTCTGGACAACATTTCTCACCCTCTGCCTGCGACCTTGACTGAACAGAGGAGCGCTTTTAGTAGTAGACTAAGACAACAGCACTGCTCCAAAGAGTGCTATATGTGGTCATTCTTACCCTCGGCCATCAGGCTCCATAATGAGTCAAGCTACAGCCGGGGAAGTGATGACCCCCTCCTGTTAGACTGTTTGAGGTATCTTGTTTTTTATTCTTTCTACTTCTCTTCTGGTATTTGTGTCCCTGCACTTGTAATGCTACCGTGACACTGTAATTTCCTTTGGGATCAGCAAAGTATCTATCTATCTACTTCTTTGGATACTTTCGGAGGGGGCAGTCGTCAGGTCTCTAGCACTGTGACCATCTCTGAGGTTCAGAGGAAAAGGCTGAAGTCAGACAGGGCTCAGAATGAGATAGGTGACTTGATAGTGAGGGAGACAGAGTGGAGGTTCTGTGGCTGCAGAAGAGACACCAGTATGGTGTGTTACCATCCAGGATGTAATCTGGTTGCAGAACCTCTACAGGGGGAGGGCAAACAGCTAAAGATCATTACACATGTTCTATCATCAATAGAACAAGGGAAAAGGTCCTGCAGAATGAATATAGGGAGTTAGGGAATATGATAAGAAACAGGACCAAGGTTAATGATCACAAGATTACTCCCTGTGCCGCATATAAAGATAGGCCAGATGAACATATGGCTGGGGATCTGGTGCCGAGTACAGAGATTTACTTTCTTTCACCATTTGGAACTCTTCTAGGATAGAGGTAACCTGTGGAAAAGAGATGGGCTGCGTTTGAACCAAAGAGAGACTGATATCCTAGCAGGGGAATTTGTTTTTGGCACCAGAAGTATTTAAACTAGATTGGCAGGAATTAGGAATTTGAGCTGTAGCCAGCAAGAATCGGAATCAGGTTTATTATCTCTGGCACGTGTCATGGAATTTGTTAACTTAGCAGTTCAATACATGATATGCAATACATGTAATACATGGTAGAAAGAAGAAAAAAATCGATAAATCAATTACAGTAAGTATATATATGTATGTCGAATAGATTATAACAACACAAAAATAAATACGTATTAAAAATGGAGGTAGTGTGCATGGTTTCAATGTCCATTCAGAAATTGGATAGCCAAGAGAAAGGAGCTGTTCCTGAATCGCTGAGTGAGTGCCTTCAGGCTTCTGTACCTCCTTCCTGATGGTAACAGTGAGAAGAGGGCATGCCCTGGGTGATGGGGGTCCTTAAAAATGGATGTTGACTTTCTGAGGCACCGTTCCTTGAAGATGTCTTGGGTACTACGGAGGCTAGTACCCAAGATGGAGCTGACTAGTTTTACAACTTCCTGGAGCTTCTTTCGGTCCCGTGCTGTAGCAGTCCACCGCCATACCAGACAGTGATGCAGCCTGTCAGAACGCAAGAGAAAGCTTAGCAATAAGCATAGCCGGTGACACAGTAAAGGGAGGGAAAGGAATACTCAGTTAAATTACACTTATCTCAATGCGCAAGGCTTAACAGATAAAATGGATGAACACAGAGGATGGATCAGCTCTGGGGACTGGGATGTTATGGCCATAACAAAAACAGGAGAGAAGGACAGGACAGGTATTTCAATATTCCAGGATAAGATGCTACAGGGATGACAGAGTTGCAGGTATGTGAGGAGGAGGATGAGCTGTTGCCTTTTTGAAAAGGGAGGACTTAGAGCAACATTCTTGTGGAATTGTACAGTGGACATATGGATAGAAATTAGGAAGGGGAGGGTAACTCTAGCGGGGCTGTGTTACAGACACCCCCTCCCCCAATTGTCAGTGGGAATTAGAGAAGCACCTGTAGAAAAATTGCTCCTAGTTGTAAGAACAATAGGGTTGTATTCGTGGGAGTTTTAAAGTGACAGTGCTTAAGTTGAAAGGAGACTTGCGAAGCAAGAGTTTTTAATACGCAGAAAGGCGGGAGCCTGGAATGCACTACCAGGGATGGTGGTGAAGGAAAATACAATAGAAGTGTTTAAGAGATACTTAGATAAATGTGCAGAGAATGGATGGATATGGACATTGTGTGAACAAAAGGATTAATTTAGTTAGGCATTTAATTACTAGTTTAATTAGTTCAACAGAACATTGTGGCCCTAAGAACCCGTTCCTGTGCTATGTCATTCTATGGTTTACATTTAAAGCCAGGGAACTACATCTGGTTAGCCTGATGTCATTGATGGGGAAGTTACGGGAGGGAATTCTGAGGAACAGAAGCTACCAGCATTTGGATAACAGAGTTGGATTAGGAGGAGTCCGCATGGCTTTGTACATGGAAAGTTATGTTTGATTAATCTTTTAGAGGTTTTTTTTTGAAGATTTAACCAAAAGAGTACACATGGGTAGGGCAGTGTCTGTTGTCTATACAAACTTCAGCAAGGCATTTGACAAGACTCTACATGGTAGATTCTTCTGGACGGTGTTGTCCCATGGAACCATGACACACCCACATGAGCCCCTATATCTCCAATGACCCTATAATTTCAATCTCCGAGGCAGACATCGAACTATCCTTCAAGAGGGTGAGTCGATGAAAGACATCTGGTTCAGATGGTGTGCCTGGCTGAGTACTAAAGATCTATGCAGACCTACTGGCCAGAGCGCTTACAGGCACATTCAACCTCTTGCTTCTGCAAATCTGATTTTTCCACTAACCTCAAAAAGGTACCTATTGTATCCGTGCCCAAGAAGACTGCCTTGACTACCACCCCGAGTTGCTTTGAGAGGGTGCTTATGGTGCAAATCAACTCCTGCCTCAGATGACCGGGATCTGCACCAACTTATCTGGCTCTTCACTCTGCTCTGGACCATCTAGGTAACAGGAAGTCATACATCAGATTGCTGTTCATCAACTACTCCTTTACATTTAACACAATCATCCCCTCCAAACTCATCATCAAGCTTCGGGACCTGGGCCTCTGTACCTTCCTCTGCAACTAAATACTCAACTCCATCGGCAGAACATCAGTCAGTCAGCATTGGCGACAACATCTTCTCCTTGCTGATCATCAATGCAGGTGTTCCTCAAGGCTGTGTGCATAGCCCCTGCTCTATTCTCTGCGAATACATCACTGCGTGGCTAACCACAACTCCAAAGCCACCTTCAAATTCGCTGATGACAGCACTGTTGTCGGACAGATCACAGGTGTCTCTGAGTCAGCTGACCGGGCTGAGATGGGACACCTGGTTGGGTGGTACAGCAACAACAGACTCTTACACGTCAGCAAAACCAAAGAGCTGATTGTTGCCTTCTGGAAGGGAAAGGAGTGTGCACTGGGAGAACAGGCAGTCGAGAGAGCCAGTGGAAAGTATCCTGACAGGTTTCGTCTTGGTCTGGTATGGCAATTCGAATGCACAGGAATACAACAAGCTGCAGAGAGTACTGCACCCTTCCCAATACGTGCAGGTACATTCCTTCCCACCATTAGAATGATCCACAAGAGGTACTGCCTCAAGCAGCATCTGTCTTCAAGGGTCACCACCATCCAGGCAATGCCATCTTTTCTCAGCTACCATTGGGCAGAAGATTCAGAAGCCTGAATTCCTACACCACCAGTTCCAGAACAGCTACTTCATTTCAAACATCTGCTTGAACCAACTGGAAAAACCCTTTGTGCTACAGTTTCACAACACTATAATCTCTTTGTACTAAAACGGACTTCATCTTGTTCTAATTGTGTTCATTCTTGTAAAAATTGTGTAATGCTCTGTTCGTGTGGACCTGTTGCAAGTAAGGTTTTCATTCTATCTATGCATACTGTACATTTGCTTATGTATATGACAATAACTTGTCTTGAGTTAGTTAGGTTAATTCAAAATTGGCTAGGAAGTAGGAAACAGAAGATGGTGTTTCATGGTGACTAGTGGTGTGCTGCAGTGGTGGGTGTTGGGACCTTTGTTATTTATTATTTATTTACATAGTACAAAGTAAATGGCAGGATACTTGGTAGTGTGGAGGAGCAGAGGGATCTCAGGGTACATGTCCACAGATCCCTGAAAGTTGCCTCACAGGTGGATAGGGTAGTTAAGAAAGCTTAGAGGGATAGAGTTTAAGAGTTGCGATGTAATGATGCAGCTCTATAAAATTCTGGTTAGGCCACACTTGGAGTATTGTGTCCAGTTCTAGTCACCTCACTATAGGAAGGATGTGGAAGCATTGGAAAGGGTACAGAGCAGATATACCAGGATGCTGCCTGGTTTAGAAAGTATGCATTATGATCAGAGATTAAGGGAGCTAGGGCTTTACTCTTTGGAGAGAAGGAGGATGAGGGGAGATGATAGAGGTGTACAAGAGTGGATAGCCAGCACCTCTTCCCCAGGGCACCACTGTTCAATACAAGAGGACATGGCTTTAAGGTAAGGGGTGGGAAGTTCAAGGGGGATATTAGAGGAAGGTTTTTTACTCAGAGAGTGGTTGGTGTGTGGAATGCACTGCCTGAGTCAGTGGTGGAGGCAGATACACTACTGAAGTTTAAGAGACTACTAGACGGGTATATGGAGGAATCTAAGGTGGGGGCTTATATGGGAGGCAGGGTTTGAGGGTTGGCACAACATTGTGGGCCGAAGGGCCTGGACTGTGCTGTACTATTCTATGTTCTGTGTTCTATTATGAAGACACGCAGTCCTATTTTATTGTCATTTAGTAATGCATGCATTAAGAATTGATACAATATTTCCTCCGGTGTGATATCACAAAACACAGGACAGACCAAGACTGAAATAATTTATATAAATTATTTGGATGCAAATGCACAAAGTTTGATCAGTAAATTTGTGAATGGAATGGCACGAAATTGGGAGGTGTTGTTGATACTGAAGAAGCTTAATACAGATTATAAGAAGATCTTGATCAGTTAGGTAGATGACCTGAAGTGTTCAAATGGATTTCAATAGAGATAAGTACGAGGTGATGCATTTTGGGAAGTCAAACAAGCGTGATACACTAGATACCATTGTAAGACACTAGGGAGTGTACTCGAACAGAAAAAATTAAAGAATACAGGTGCATAGTTTGTGAAAATGGCATCTCAGGTAGATAGTGTGATGAAAAGTATATTTAGTACACTGGCCTTCATGAATGAGGGCAATGAGTACAAGAGCTGAGCTGTTATGTTGCACTTGTACGGCTCATTGCTGAGACTGCACTTGGAGTACTGAGTACAATTGTGTTCACCCTTTTATAAAAAAATGTAGTTAAACTGGAAAGAGTGCAGAAAAGATATGAAGATGTTGCTACAGCTAGAAGGCCTGACTTATAGGGAGTTGTTGGTGAGAGTGGATCTCTATTCCTTGGAACGTAGGAGGTTGAGTGACAATCTTATAGAAGTGTTTAAAATTATAAGAAGCATAGATAAGGTGGATGGTAACAGTCTTTTATCTAGGATAGGAGAGTCCAAAACTAGGGGGCAAAGATTTGGGGTGAGAGGGGGGAGATTTAAAGGGTAAACACAAGAGATCCTGCGGATGCTGGAAATCCAGAGCAAAACACCCCAAATGCTGGAGGAACTCATCAGGTCAGGCAGCATCTATGGAAATGAATAAACAGTCGACGTTTTGAGCCCAGACATTTCATCAGGAACCTTCATCAGAGATTCTGCAGATGCTGGAAATCCAGAGCAAGACAAAACAATTTCCCCCCAAACTGACCTTAACCTTACTTTTCCATGAGTCTCATGAGCCCATTTACATGGAGCACTGCCACGAAATGGCAGCATCCATCATCAAGGACCCCCACCATCCAGGCCATGTTCTCTTCTCACTACTACCATCAGGCAGGAAGTATAGGAGTCTGAGATCCCACACCAACAGGTTCAGGAAAAGTTATTAACCCGCAACCATCAGGGTCCAGAACCAGTGTGGATAATTTCACTCACCACAACTCTGAGCTGATTTCACAACCTACTGGCTCACCTTCAAGGAATCTACAACTCATGTTCTCAGTGTACATTATTTCTTACTGTATAGTATATTTTCTGTATTGCATTGTACTACTGCCATTAAACAACATATTTCATAACATATATCAGTGATATTAAACCTATTTCCAATTCATTTCAGTCTCAAGTTATTCAATTCAGTTGTACATTTATGAGAGACTAGGTATGGGTTCCCAGTTTTGCTAATACAGCACTGCAATGTACACCTATTCTCAAACAATCCCTCACTCTGACTGTCCGAACAGACTCAAGGCCTGTTCTGTTCTCTATTGCAGATACCTTTCACCCCAAGCTTGCAGTCTACAGTGCTTTCATACCTAGCTAACCTTTCATTGCAACAAACTTGGAATATGCTGGAATCAGTCAGTAGGGAAGGCAGCCTCTGTGGAACGAGAAACAAAATTAATATTACAGGAGAAAGACACTTCCAGACTGTGAAAGAAAGGAAGTTAAGTTTTCTGCTGCAGGCAAGACCAACATTGTACTGGACCAGTAAATGTGTTCATTGGGTCATTGGAGCAGTTGGTGAGGGAGAACATAGTTCTTTGCTCGAAAAAGCTCTGAAATGAGAGAAGTTGGAGAGATAACACACAAAGAGTTATGAGCTGCATGGCTGCAGGACAGTCCCAGTATGACCTGTTTTGCAAATGGAGAGCCAGCCAACTTCACAGATGGTTGGCAACAGAATGCAAATTCTGGAATCTGGAGAACTCAGCAGGTCAAATAGCATTTGTGGAGACAAAGGATATTTAAGGCCAATACCCTGCATCAGGACTGGGTGTAGACAGTAGCCAGAATATATAAGTGAATGGGAGGGGTGAGACAGTGGCTGGAAAGTGAATTACCCTAAATTGTAGAATTTGGTATTGGATCTGGAAATGTACCCTGACAGAAGATAAGGTGCTGTTTCTCATGCTTTCTCATTAGAGTTGAGGAGACCTTAGATAGTCAGTTGAGGGGATGGAGAATTAAAGTGGCAGGCAACAGTAAATGCAGTTTTTCTTTTCACAAACAGTTGCTGTCTTAGCTGCTATGTGTTTTCAGCATTGCTTTATTTATTTCAGATTTTCAGCTATTGCAGTTTCTTCGCTTTCAGCATTTATAAAGATTCCATAGAATATATTTCTTTTCGTACTGCGTTTGTGGTCTTGTTTCTTCGTTTGCCTTTTTAAATTCGCCTTGTCAAGTTCGGCGTTTTCTTTTTTTGTTTTACTGTTTATTCAGCGTTCCTATTTCAATTTTACGGGGAAAGAGTGGATACCTTTTCAAATCCTGGTGCCTTTGTCTGTGACACTATTATGGTGTCTTACTTTTAAAATGTCATCTTATCTAGAACTTCAGCCCTTGATCTTCTCCCTGGCGCACATCGACATCTTCACCCGTTCTCCTTAAGACAGATAAGACCAATATACTACATCGGGAGTTATATATAGTTCAGGGGCAAGAGGTTTCAGTTCGGTTTTCAACTTCCCCAATTTGCGACGGTGCTCTCTACTTCCCTCCCGCTCTAATCTTCAACCACGGAACTCTTCAACTGTTCTCACAGCAGACACTTTCCACTGTCTTTACGCATGCGTGATGTTTCCACCCTGGTTACTGCATTGCACCACTGACTCACGGTAACAAAACATCACCCAACAACTGAACGCAGATGTGAGAAGTTCGTCTCCAGTTCAATAACATATTATAAAACAAGCAGACAAATAATAAATAACTTAGCAACATATATTGCCATCGTAGTTAACCTTTGGTACTTCTTGCTGGGAAAAAAATCGGCGAGAAAATATTAGAATTTACAAAGTCATTAGCACACCATTAAACAGGCTTCTTCGTTTAACCATTTACATCATTCTTATAAGCAAGGATGTTGAAAGTTATGTAAAATCAACAAGATCCATCGGCCAACGTATGTCGTGCGAAAACCAACCATTCCTGTATGCACTCAGTTATTAAATCAACATAGTTTAAGAGATAAAACAATTTCTAAACATCACATAACCATAAATACTCGTTACTTTATGAAGTGTTTCATATGATTTTTTTGCTGGAATGATTCTCAAATTTGTAAACAGTCAATATCAGACAATATTGGTGAACCAGAAAGACATACATAATATCAGAAATTAGGTTTAATTTAATTTGATATTTGCCTGCATGCATTGTAATCCAATATCGTTATTTCAGCAAATCTATTTGATTGAAGCATTGTCGTTCAGGACTTTGAATAAATCAATGCCTTTTCAGAAAGGGGGAGAAATTTCCTTGATTAGAATGGTGGTACAAGATGAATCAGTGAAAAGTGAACTGAACGCTCTGTATCTGTTCAAGCATTTATACATGTGCTGTATAAATTTGTTTGAGATATAAAATACACTAAAGGAATAAAACATTTGATTATATAACCCTGTGCATTTCATTGAAGATTATTAGGGATAATTACACCCATTAATATGTCTAAGAGTTGCTAAACTATAAACACTTCACATAAATTGAGCTTCCTTGACATGAAATGCTTATATACATATCAAATTGAATACTGTATACCCAAATCCAGAAAATATTAGTGCAAACTGGCATCAGCCAAGATATGGGCTTTACCAAATATATTGCTCATATCTAACTGAATAAAGTTCGTGAACCTATCAGCTTTGTGTATCCAGTTAAACATCTTGCACAATTTTGTCTCCTTTTTCTTGGGTCCTGGTCGACAATGACGTTGCTACCATTTTGTCCAAAAAGATTGGAATCATTGTACAGCAACTCAGATTCTCCTCTTTGAAGGTAATTTGCAAAGTGTATTTTAGAACAAACAATGACTTTCATGATTAGTTACTGAGTCTCAAACTGGCAGATTTTTTCATACTTAATTTCGGAATTTACCATAAACTTTGACTCCAGGTGGCTCAGTCATTAAAAATAACCACAAGGTATTGAGTTGATTTAGATCAGCAGAAGCAACAACTTTTAAGTGACAGATTCACTTCAGATATTGTCAAAAACTCACAATTATCAGGAAGTCCTGAAGATCTGCTTGAGATACTAGGTTATCAAGCATCAATTCACTTAGCTTTACGAGATGCCTATTTTGAAAAAGATTGTTCCTTACTCAAGAAGAGGATATGACCTTGTGGGTTATTAGACAACTGATAAGCTTAGTCCATTACAAAGAAGTAGTGAGAATAAAGTACCTTTCGAATAGTATAATGATCAAGAGCAGCTCAATCAAACTGTGCAAGTGTACTGCCTGTGTTATCCAAACAGCAGCAAATGAAAGAGGGCTTTTTGTAAACAGCTACTTCAGCAACTGTTTGTCACCACGTAATGCAGCTTACAAACTAATCAAGGCAGAAACTAATTTCCAAATTCAACTCTCCAAGTAATTCATTCTGAGTTCTTTTATCTAGGTCATAGACAGAAACAGGCCCAGCTAGTCAGTGCTGAACCATTTAAACTGCCTACTCCCAATGACCTGCACCAGGACCATCGCCCTCCATACCCCAACCATCCATGTACCTATCCGAACTTCTCTTAGACTTTGAAACTGAGCTCACGTTCACCACTTGTGCCGGCAGAAACTTCCACACTCATGACTCTCTGAGTGAAGGAGTTTCCCCTCATGTTCCCCTTAAACTTTTCACTTTTCACCCTTAAACCATGTCCTCTAGTTGTAGTCCCACCCAACCTCAATGGAAAAAGCCTGCTTGAAATTACCCCTCATAATTTTGTATACCCCTATCAAATCTCCTCTCAATTTTCTACATTCCGAGGAACAAAGTCGGAACCTATTCAACCTTTCCTTGTAACTCAGGTCCTCAAGTCCCAGCAACATCCTTGTAAATTTTCCCTGTATTCTTTCAACCTTATTTACATCTTCCCAGTAGGCAGAGGAACAAACTGCACACAATTCTCCAAATTAGGCCTCACCAATGTTTTATACAACTTCAACATAACATCCCATCTCCTGTATTCAATACTTGGACAATGTGCCAAGAGCTTTCTACACAACCCTATCAACCCGTGATGACACTTTCAATGAAGTATGGACCTGTATTCCCAGATTCCTTTGTTCTACAGCACTCCTCAGTTCCCTAACGTTCACTGTATAAGATCTACCCGGGTTGGTCTTACTGAAGTGCAAGCCCTGCACTTGCCTGCATTAAATTCCATTTGCCACTTTTCAGCCCGTTTTGCCACCTGGTCCAGATCTTGCTGACAGAAGGCCATGATAATCTTCCTTGCTGTCCACTGCACCCCCAATTTTTGTGTTCCGCAAATTTGCTGATCTAGTTAACCATATTATCATCCAGGTCATTGATATAGATATCTCAAACAAAGGTTTGCCTTCAGTGAGGACCACTTGTGAAATGTCGTGTTTTGAAGTTGGAGATATTGAAGTCACTTCAAAATGCCATTTCATACAATTAACCTTTTGGATTTCATTAAAAACTGATCGATAAATAGTAGCGTACTCAACTTAGTGACCAGACTTACAAGTACACTAAACCAAATATTTAGAAATGAATTGCAGTTTTGCATCTTCAATATTATGTTGATGATGTGCAATGGCTCCATCCTGATAGAAATGTTCATATTAAGAATTCTATCTATTAGACCTTTCTGTCACTCAGAACATTCAAGCATCACTTGTGGTTTTGCTGGTAGTCGCTGTGGCGGATTCCACTTTGGAGACTTGAGCACAAAAATCTAATCCAACACTTGTAAAATTAAATGAGTAAGTAGTGTGTGGCAATAATCCTAAAGATGAGGGGTTTCAGTTATGATGGTAAATTTTGTGCTTGTTCTCCTTTGAGCATAGAGGACCTGGAGATCTGACAAAAAATCATGACAGGTTTTGGGAAGGTGAAATAAGGAAAAATTGCAAGAGCCAGAGGTCACATATTTCAAGTGACTTCTAAAACATCCACGGGTGATATGAAGAAAAATTAAACTCAAAGTAAAATTTATGATCAAATATGTATTACCATATTCTATCTTAAGATTTGTTTTCTTGCAGGCATTTACAGAAAAATAAAAGAAATACAAAAGAATTTACAATTAAACAAAGACTGACAACCAATGTGCAGAAGGTGTATTGTGCAAATAAAAAAATACTGAGAATGAGTTGTAGAGTCCTTGAAAGTGAGTCTGTAGATTGTTGAATCTGTTCAGAGTGCAATGTTATTATGCAGAAGGTATTTATGATATAGATTCAAAATCCTGAAAGTGTGGTCAGAACAGATTCAGTTGTAACTTCAGAACAAAAAGTCACATGGTACAGCAGGCTCAGTAGCTTCGTGGTTAGCAGAATGCTATTGCAGCAGCAGCGATCTGGGTTCAATTTCCACTGCTGTCTGTAGATTTTGTACATTCTCTCCATGACCACGTGGGTTTCCTCTGGGTGTTTCGGTTTCCTCCCATGTTCCAAAGATGTAAGGGTAAATTGTGGGCATGCTATATTAGCGTTGGAAGTATGGCAACAGTTGCACCCGGCACATACCTGGACTGTTTTGGTCATTGACAAAAACAACACATTTTACTGTATGCTTCAATGTACAGTATGTGACAAATAAATTGCATCTTTAAGAACAGCACAACATCAGCATTTCAGCCCACAATGTCATGCCAAACTAGTACTCGAAAAGGAAAATGGATAAATTATCAAAATGGCAAAAAAAATACAGATCTGTGAGCAATTAACAAAAATTGGAATTCATGAACCCTTTTCTCTGTTGTCAAATTTTCTAGTTCTGGGAATCACTATCAATCTTATTTGCTCCTCCACATGGAAATGAAAGAAATTACATAACTACTTCAAAGAACAAATTTTGACCTCAAATTAATTTCAAAATATATTGATTCATTATCACAGCACTGTTTGTATGTATAAAAGTGGCTACCATGTTTCCTACATTGCAACAGTAACTTCATACTTCTTTGAGAGATCATGAGTGTTTCTATGTAAATATAAGTCCTCCTTTCTAAGAAATGTCTACCAAACAAAAAGCTTTAGTCACATGTTCAGGAATGGCTGAGCACAGCTCCTTTATTACTGAATAATAAGTTGTTGTCAGTATAACTTGGATCTGTCAATTGCTAAATAACTGGCTATTTCTGGTATTGTCCGGCTTCATAACCAGTTGTGAATACTGCACTTTAACCTCTGTGAACTTTAACACCATGACATACCTTAACATTTGATACTTTAATAACATTTAATATCAAGAATGTAAAGTTTCACACAACAATGCATATGTGTTCCATTAAAAAAAAACTCAGGTTTCAGGTAATTCTAGTATTCTATTGTCTGTGAGGAAGTACAACCTAATTCATGGTCAGGAATGGAAGTTATTTTGAAATACACAAGAAGACTAGCAGTTGGTTGCAAAACCATTATTGGCATTAATGGGAGGAAGCTGATTAACAAAAAATCAGACTTTCAATCAGTACCATTATATTAAGTACCTTTTTGTGCATTTACGAGTATCAACAGCTAATCAGGCAACAATTTGGTTATAGAAAGCAAGATGATATCTAATCACTTCCTCTTAAATAATTTGGCATTTTTGTACACTGGAAAAGTAAACAAAAATAGTGGATGGTGAAACATAGAAAAATAGAAAATAGGTGCAGGAGTAGGCCATTCGGAAATAATGTTGTAAGTAGTAGTCCAAATGATTACCTGCCTAAATGTAAACAACAGGAATTCTGCAGATGCTGGAAATTCAAGCAACACACATCAAAGTTGCTGGTGAACACAGCAGGCCAGGCAGCATCTGTAGGAAGAGGTGCAGTCGACGTTTCAGGCTGAGAAGGAAACGTCGACTGTACCTCTTCCTACAGATGCTGCCTGGCCTGCTGCGTTCACCAGCAACTTTGATGTGTGTTACCTACCTAAATGTATTTGATTACCAAACAACCACCCAAAATTAATTCTATACATCACTTACTAGGGCCTCAAAATTGAAATGGTTTGCTTTGGCACATTATTAAAAAGGCACTATTATCTGCGACAAACAACTCTTACAAACAGGCCTACAACCTGTAGTACACCAGCAAGTCTATCATAAAAGATGATGAGAAATGTACAGTGCAGAACTGCAAGACTAAATGGTACCTTAATTTTTTTAATGTTAATTTTGGAAGTTGAGGTTAATAAGTACTTCACATTTAACTATTGTTTTAGAAATTAAAAACTGTAAACTATTCAGAAACTTGCATCTACGATTTTACTTGAAGCCAAATAGCAAAAACTTAGAACAACTCGATCCTAAAAAAAAGATTTAAATCTGTAAGGAAATAACAAAAGTAATTGCAATTGTGCAATATTGGAATGTCGTAGGAGTAGAATAACTCAGCTACTAGTCAATACACAAACATTAAAACAGCCCGAAACTACAATCCAATACAGAAATATAAAAGATTTTTACAAAATGTAGCTGTCAAAAGCTATTCATAATATAAAAATTTCGTCTGGTGAATATCCATAGCAACAAGAAAGATATACACGTGTTATCTATTACAGGAACCGCGAACATATTATCCCCAAACTCTAGGAAACAATTCAAAAACTTTGTTACAAGAATAAAATGAAATCCACAGCAAGTTTCTGCGTTCAATATTCATAACTAGATGTGTATTAAAAACAAATCTCATTCATTATTGAATTAAACGAATGCTTTTTTAAAAAAACCCTTGAGAAACAGCAAGCTTGTACCAGGACGATGCAAGGGAACAAGTTGAGTTAATGTGTTAAAACTGTAATGTGCATGTTAAATCAGCATCTATCCCATCCGTGGTGCTCCTTTTTTTTCGGTTTACTACAGCAAGCGCTGCACTGCGCCGAACCAGAGCACAGACAGTACCCCGTACTGCGCCAGGAAGGCAGCCACCCCCTCGGTGCGAGCACCAACTGAAAGGCTCTGAATAACGGAGGGAGCGGAACCAGCGGACGCCAGGCACCGACGCTGCCCTGCACTGACGCATTGCAGGTACGGTCCAGCCAATCAGCGGCCGCAGAAGAACCGAAGCTTCGACCGCGCCAGCGTCATGCGGGCTTCGTCTCCTTCCGCGGGCATCAAATAATCCCCGGCGGGGTCCTACGGCCAACTGCGAAATCGGCGAAATGGGAATGGGAGTTTGGCTGGAGGTCTCATACGCGGTCCCGCAATGGCGGACCTTTGAGTTGCCTCTGTGATAGTGTCGATGGCGGTTAGGGAAAAGGGGGGGGTTGACGGGAGGTGATCCGCGGAGTGCGTGGTGGGCGGGGCTAGGCGGAAGGATACGGGAGCGGAGAGGAGTTAAGCAGCCGCGGTGAGCGGGGTGTTTATAGTCAGTGGTGGTGAACGTCTGAGGAGTTAAGGCGTTACTGAGCAGCCGGTGGTAACTTAACCTAGTAAAATGGTGAGTTCCAATTTACAGTTAATTCTCCTCACAGTCTGCCCCCCCCCAACTCCAGCGCGGCAGAAAAGCCGGCTGTTCCAAATGCACGTTAATTTGAGTGTACTTTTGTTTTCTGCTTTCCTCGTCGGGAGCGTGGGCTGGGTGTGTGGAGGGAAGATGGGACCGCCGCAGAGCCTGCCTGCCGCGGCCCATTTGCTGCTGCTTTTTTACTCGCGTGGACCCGTGTCCCCACCACCGTCCTGAGGGCAGGTGATGAGGGAGCGGGGGGTAGTTACACATCCGGGCTGTGTGTTCACCCACACCCCACAGACTTGTGGCTGCCCGGGGCGTGTCACATTCGGTCGCCTCTTTGTGACCTTACCGGGATCTGCACGCCGTTCTCCGCGGGTGGCGGCGGTGGCGGCTCGGACTGCGGCGTGCGGAGTGGTCGCGGTGCTGCGCTGCCCCCGTCCGCCCTCGCCGGTTCAAACTGCGGCAGCGGTTCGGACCGTTAGCCGGGGGCGAGACAAAGCTCAACGGCCGCAGGCGAGCCTGGCCACCCCCCGGCTGCCGCCCTGAAAGCCAGCGCAGCCCACGGTGCGTGCTCTTATTTTCTGCCGGTGTTTGGGTTTGGAAGTTATTTCACATTTTGGATGGCGAAGGCGGGTAGGGTTGCCGGTCTCCGATGACGGGTGATTTTAAATTATCAGCACTTCCGGCTGCAGACGCGCAATGCAGAAATGACGGCAGAGACAACTGCAGAGCATGTGTCTCCATCGTCTGTAGCACCACTGCACGATTTTGGCCAATTAGCTTTTACAAGAGAAAAGTAACTTGACGTCTGTGCACTATTTTTAATGTACAAAGATCTTGACTTTTTTTCGAAAAATCGTCAATAGGTTGTACCCCTTTCCACCACGTGGGGTCTGGTGTTCTGTCACTACCCTCCCACATCGTTTCCCTATATTTCATGTTTTAGGGTCGGGGAAGGATACGTGCATTGGTTACTAAGATCGCATTGAAATCTATGATGGTTTGGTGGAATTGGATCAGATTTTCCTTTGTTTACCTCCCTTGGCATCATTTGCACGTCTCTGGGTTTTTGACTTGGTTAAATGTTTGACTTTCTAAACCTTTACTGTTGATGGTATGTATGTAACAATTGGTTTTAAGGAATGTTTTCGTTACAGGCTTAATTAGAATGCAATTTGCAATCTTGTAGTCATTACTTCTATAGAGCAGCATAGCTCTTAGCTGGACTTAATATAGGGGGTTAATGTATTGAAGTTTTCTGGAAACCTGCATCTTGCTAGTGTTCCAGTTATGAGTTAATACCAAATGACCACAACTTCCCTCTGCAATGCTGGGAGCTATAAATGTTGAAATGGACCTTTTCTCTCAAACAACATGTTTTATCTTGATATTTTAGTGGCTTTAATGCAGTGCAAAATCTTTGACTCCAAGGTTCGTTATCATGTGGTACGTGTACTGGTTGGAGATGTGCATTTATCTTGGGATTAAATCACCCTAATTGTGAATTTCTACACATCCAATGCTGTAATCTTGTGTAAGAAAAGTGCATAATTTGCAAATGTTTCTTTTCAGGCTGATCAACTAACAGAAGAGCAGATTGCTGGTAAGTGCATAAATTTCCCTCTCTGGGGAAAAATAAATGCCTCTGCTTGAGCAAGAAATAAATTTGCTCTTGAATGGCCCAGTACTTGGGTAACCAGGGTGTGGTTTTATGCTCTTGCAGATTTATGGGCCCTGTAGATTATCTCAAAGTATCTAAGCTTCAGTACTTTATTTGAAATTTATAACATGTAGTTGAGCTTACTGTTATTGTCATTACTAACTTCAAATTCTTAAAAGGGATGTACCAAGTCTGCTCCATTGAAATTAGTTGAATTTCCTTGTGCCTGATCACTGGCTGAGCTAAATAATGGAGAATTTCTGTGGCTGTATCTCTGGTCTAGTCTTGTGGAAGGCTTCTGCAATTGATCAGGTGCTGGCTTGCCAATGATGTCTGTTAATGCACTTTTTCATGAAAGTAAAGGCATCTTGAAGTATTGATAAAGCTCTTATTGAAATACATTTTGTACCATTATACTTCTGTATATAAACTATTTTTCTGCTCTGTTATAGAATTCAAAGAGGCCTTTTCACTCTTTGACAAAGATGGGGATGGTACCATAACAACAAAGGAGCTTGGAACAGTTATGCGATCACTAGGTCAGAACCCAACTGAAGCAGAACTGCAGGATATGATAAATGAAGTGGATGCTGATGGTAAGCAAGAAGAGAGAGCATTGAAATTAATCTTGAATTGCATATTTGGTTTTATTAATTTTCTTTTTTGTGATGGGCAGGAAATGGAACAATTGATTTTCCAGAATTTCTGACAATGATGGCAAGAAAAATGAAAGATACAGATAGTGAGGAAGAAATCAGAGAAGCATTCAGAGTGTTTGATAAGGTATTGATCAGATGTTAAAATTGCATGCTTAAATCTACATTTGAATTTGTCTGATTTAATACTGTCAAACTGAGCCTAGTTCATCTGTTCTTGGGATTCAAGTTGGACTTGGAGCATGTTTTTTTTTAAAGGAGATTTTCAATATAGACAAGGCTTTAATTTGGGCCTCTGGGTAGTTTTTAGTCTCTCACAGCCTTGACTACCGAAGTAGTTGTAAGCTAGTTAATTTGTGGTTCCTGTTGGAATGGAATGTGGTAATTGTTCACTATAATGAGAAAATGATAAAAAAAAAAAAAAAAAATTCAGGTTGAGGAGCTGGGCATCTGGTTGAGCAACCTTGTTCTGAAACAATGAGGTATTCTGCATCTTTGAGCAGATAAGATCTCATAATTTTAAAGGCAGTGGGCAATTTGTATAAAGCAATTGTACGGTTTCCTGCAATGCTCAATTAACATTCAAGTTAGATTGAAGAGGAGCCTAAATTGACTAAATTAAAGAAGGTTGCGACTTTACCATCAATACTCAGTATTTTGGAGTAATCATCCATGATTTTACAATCAAGAATGCCCTTGGGGTTATTGGCATACAACTGCTTGGGTCTTAACGGTAGGGTGTTTAACATAAATCTACCTTGTGCTCATTAGAAACCTTATTGCCTGAAACAAGGTTGGCGAGTAATCTCTATAACTTTTGTATCCAGGATGGTAATGGGTATATCAGTGCTGCAGAACTTCGTCATGTAATGACAAACCTTGGAGAAAAATTAACAGATGAAGAAGTTGATGAAATGATCAGAGAAGCAGATATTGATGGTGATGGTCAAGTGAACTATGAAGGTGGGTTTTCAGCTTATTGTATGCAATAGTTTGTTTCAGGTGTTACAGCCTCTGACAGAATGCATTTCCAAATTTAGTTTTCCTGAAGTAGGAGGAAACAATCATGAGAATTACTAGCAGTGCAAAATGCTGGTGGAACTCGGGCCAGGCAGCATCTATTTGGGGGGGGGGGCGGGTGGGTATGGTTGATGTTTTGAGTTGAGAGCCTTCATCTTGGATTTCCAGCATCTGCAGATTTTCTCTTGTTTGTGATGAGAATTGCAACCTGACATGTTCCTCGAGCGCTTGCATATGAGACAGTTCTTAATTGTCCCAGCAAATCATTATGACACAGGAAATCTTTGTAGATGTATGCAAATCCACTTTTGTCTGCTCCTTGTGTAAATGAAATATTTTCATCAGTGTAGGCAATTCATTTGGGTTTCTCTAGCAATGGTGTGGAATGCCGGTTAATAGTTCTAAACATGTACTCGGGTCCAGCACAGAATTGGGCTATTTGCCTCAGATGTACAGTACATTGGCACATTTCACTGTTCTGTACATGTGACAAATCTAATCTTTAGAATTTGTGCTGATTATCAACTACCCATTAATACTAATCCCATGCTCACCCTTTTATGGTGAGGAAAAGTAAGATTCTAATCTCTGAAACAGATTAGATTTAAATCACTAAATGGTTGTTGCAGTATTCCTAGTTAAGCTAGTATGAGGTTGTCTGCATTAACCCCCAGAAGTCCCTTAAATCAGAAAATAGTTCATAAATTGTTCTTTATAATTGTAGTTTCCCACCAGTGCATCATCTAACATTGGATCATCAACTTAAATATGCAAGTAGTCTAAGAGATTGAGATTTGGATTTTGTTTCTAACTAAAAATTTAAAAATAATCATTTTATGCACTAGGCTATTAAATGAACACAATTTTAGTGTCAATTTATTGAATTCTGATTTGACTAAGTTAGAAATTAATGTAAGCATTATTACCATGACCATAAGACATGGGAGCAGAAATGGGCCACTTAGCCCACTGAGTCTGTTCTACCATTCCATCATTGCTGACTTATTATCCCTCTCAATCCCATTCTCATGCTTTCTCTGTAACCTTTGACACCCTAACTAACCAAGAAGCTATCAACCTCTGCTTTAAATATACTCAATGACTTGGCCTCCATAGCCGTCAGTGGCAATGATTTTCAGATTCACCATCGTTTGGCTTAAAATTCTTCCTGTCTGTTCTAAATGGGCATCCCTGTATTCTGAGGCTGTGCCCTCTGGTCCTAGACTCATGTATTATTGGATGGGTTTCAATACGATCCCCTCTTCTAAACTCCAGCAAGTATAGGCCCAGAGCTATCAAGTGTACTTCATACTGTATGTTAACTCTTTCATTCCAAGAATGATTCTCTCAAACCTCTGTGCCCTCTAATGTCAACACACCCTTTCTTGGTAAAGGGCCTAAAACCGCTCAATAATCTTTGCGGTCTAACCAATGCCTTACAAACTCAGCAACACATGTTCTTTTTTTCTAGTCTTGAAATGTATGCTAACATTACATTTGCTTTCCTTACCACTGACCCAACTTGTAAGTTAACCTGTAGAGAATCCTGCACAAGTGCCTTGTACCTGATTTTTGAATTTTCCCCATTTAGAAAATAGTTTATGCCTTTATTCCTTCTATCAGAGAGCATGATCATGTACTTCTCTACACTGTTCCATATGCCACTTCTCCTAATCTAAGTCCTTCTGCAAACTCTGCTTCATCAACCTGCCCCATAACCCCCCCATCTTTGCATTGCCTGCAAACAGAACGCCACCAGTGCTGTCATCCAAATCATAACATATAATGTGAAAAGTGGTCCCATACCAGTTCCTGTGGAACATCACTTGTCTCCAGCAGCCAGCTAGGAATTCAGTGCTTAGAATGTCTTGGAATAGGATAGAAACCGTTCCATGCCATGATGTGGGCTGTAGAATGGTCAATTGAGTATTTGACACTCGCATAACATGTGAGCTATGATAAAATGAATAAATTTAATTGTTGGATCAGTTAATAATCCTGATGAGGTTTTGACTGGAATATTTTAACTTGGGCTCAACAGTAATATATCATTAAATAACTATCTAGTAAAATTGATAATGTGGTGAAGCTACGTTGCTTTAATGGAAAAACTTGGATGTTTGCTATTTTATGCAAGTTATTGAACTGTTTTTCTTTGGATTTGTTGAACTGTTCAACACCTACAAGCCAATACAATTGTATTGCTTTATGTTGGAAACTAAGGATGGCACTGCTTGAATGTCTTGCAATTTTATTTCGAACCGAGTTTAAATTTCCAGCAATTTAATCTTAGTTCAGAGAATAAAGCTTGCAAACTGCTGTGAAAGCACCAGTACTAAAACAGCTGACTTGGTGTGTGTATGTGTTTTTGAATCACAAGTCCTGCCCAATCTTTTTCCGATGGCTTTGAGGTGGCAGCAAGCAGGTTGAAAGTTGAGTATGGTGATAATTAAATCAGTTACATTTACTGTTTTAGAAACTCAAACATTTCCTCCTTTCTTTACAGAGTTCGTACAAATGATGACTGCGAAGTGAAGATCTTGTACAGACAATTGTTTTAATTTTCTTGTAAAAAAACATTGTTTATTTGCCTTCCTTTGTTTGTAATTTCTGTAATGTTTCTTCCCTGCCCTAACTGTAAAACATTTGCATGTATAGTGGGTAGTTAGTCTGTTACTTTCCTTTATCTTGTCATTGTTTTCCTTTGCAATTGAGAAGACTATTGGTGTAACAAAAGATGCATGTGGCTTTATCTTGAAGTGCATCTAAGCTCTTCTACACATTCAGAGCTACAATAAGGACTTGTGGTTTAATGAGGGATCATCTGGATATGTTGCTATGAGGAAATGGCTGACATGTAATGCATTGCTGTTAATATGCAGAGTTATCACTCTGCATGGAATGAGGGCAACGCTTAAATTTTCTCAGCATTGCACTATAGCAAAACGGGTGTATCATCCAGGTACTCGTACACTAAAACCTTTTTTGTATTTGCTGTTCCATACGATGAAGCATTCATGTTTTCTTACTGTGCTTTCATAATTTTGTTTAGCCATTGAGTTCTCTCTGAAATCTGCTTTGGCACAATACATGCCTGAA
Source organism: Mobula hypostoma (assembly GCF_963921235.1). Lineage (NCBI taxonomy): Eukaryota > Metazoa > Chordata > Chondrichthyes > Myliobatiformes > Myliobatidae > Mobula > Mobula hypostoma. Next base: position 31,130,963 of record NC_086104.1, read on the forward strand.
ATCCATTCCAAGTTGTATATTTTTTTCCAATAAAACTACAATTTACCCAAAATACCACTTTTGTGATTGACATTTATTCCCCAAAACTTGGTGGTACAGAAAATATAGGAATTTGCTACGTTGGTTAGTGTTGGCTTTCTGTAAATTACTCGCTGTTAAAGACAGGCATGCTTGTTTTAGTCTTGTATATTGAAATTAACTGTCAATGTTGAACAATTTGAAGTTACTTTGGGGAAGATGGATGATTTTTTAAAAAATTCTCAAGGAACTGAAAAAGCCTGATGCCAGTGCTTTACATCAATTTCCATGCAACAAGTTTTTCTGGAGGTTACCACATGCTTTCTGTAAAAGTTGGTCTGCTTTAATGTTCATGGTAATTGGGAAAGACTGTCTTGAGGAAATGATGCTGTAGTCTTAATGGTGATGCCAAAATTAAATGCTCATATTAATTTACCTTCAGTTTATTCTGTAGTTAAAGTATTCACAATTTGGAATGGTTCTTATTTAATAATGGCATAGGAATGACCTATGATCCTGTAAATTTTTAGTTTAGCATTAACAATAGTGGGGTAGTTTAAAGCTTTTAAATTCTGGACTTGATTTTGTGTGAAGGATTGTGCTTGGGTATAAATGAATATCTATAGTGCTGCAGTATATTGGTGATGGGTGTGAATGGTTAGGTTAAACAGGGTTTCTGTTGTCAAGCTTGGGTGTCTTTAAGTGTTCTTAAATAGAGCACACTTTGAGTTGGAGGTGGTGCTAAGGTGTCACTTTCTGCAGATTCCCAGGTTATGACAACCAATAGCAGTATTTACACGGTGGTCTGGCTAAGTCTGGGTTGATTTCTTGGGGGTTTGGCAAAATGATGCAAACTATTAAAGAATGGTTTAAACTGAAAGTGAGTGCCATAGGGACACATTACTGTTATTGTAGAATTTGAATGACTTGTGTTTGGTCTTGACCAGAGCTGCACTCTGGTTTCTTCCATCCCAAAGACTTCTTAGGGGTAAATTATAGCCTGTTATAGGTGAGTTACAGAAGAACCTGGAATTGAGCAGAAATAAGTTGGCGGCAAGTGGAGTAGAGGGAAACTGACGGGATTGCACAGCTGGCATAGTCCATGGATTGAATGTCCTTGTGCACTGAGGGAGAATGAGTTGCTTTAATTTTAAATGACAAGTCACACTTAGGCTGTACATTTGGGTTTTGTTGCATTAAGATACCAGTTGCAAATTATGTTCTCATTGACCTACGGAAGGAAACTAGATCGCAGGGCCTAGGATATTGCCCTGAACAATCTTTCATGGGAATGTTACTGGAATGACTTGCCTCTAACTTCTACCTTGTATTTACCTGGTCCAAGTTATAATTTGTGTTTTGCGTGGTGTCTTGATATTGTACTTCAAATAATTCCTTGATACCAGGAGCCTCAGATTAGATGCTTTGTTTAGCATGGAAAGCCTTTAATTGTCTTCTAGCTTTTTAAAAAAAAAAAAAAAAAATTAAGCATACAAATAAGTTGTGGTAAGTTCTCTTTACTAGCTGGTTCCGTAAGTTTGTCGTAGACATAGTGGGGATAAGCTCCCACCACCTATTAAGTACCCCCAATGGTGTGTGTCTCAGACTCTGGCCAAGTCTAGCTCTTGGCTTTCACGTGTGGCTTAGCTACTAAGCCCAACAAAATCATCTCTCCTGACAAAAGGGGCTCATCAGCCGTGGTAAGCAGCCATCTTGGACACAAAGTGTACCTCAAACCTCTACTGCCTTGCAGCTATACCCACTCATGATGAAGGCTTCAGGAGTAAACCCCAGTGGGAAAAATCTGGAGCTAAAGTCCCTAAGGCAATCTTTCATTGAGTTCAACTCTGGCAGCTCCTGCGATGCTGCTGGTGCCAAACTGTGTCAGTCTGCTGTTTGTTCCTTTAGATTCACCCTCTGTATGGAGAGGGGGAGTCTGCTTCATGGCCAACAGCTTGCTGTCTGTATTGTACTGTTCTGCTTGCCTATCATTGATAGCTAGGATGCAATGTCCATGATTCATCCTGACCAAATGGAGGGCCTAAAATTTGGTAACTTCAGTTTTTCACGTAGAGTGTACTTCGTAACCATGGTTACATTTTAATGTTCAAAATAACTAATCAGTTTATTTACTTGGGATTGACATTACATGGGGTCTGGAGCCAAGGGTTTCAAAGCCGCCCGTCCCTGTCTACAACATTGGCCATTCTGGTGGGTTTATGGAGCATTCTGGCAGTAATATGTTATTGGGCATGACCAGTTTTACTGATTTTTTTTTTTTTTTTTTTTTTTTTGTTTTTGTGTTTTATTCCCAATCATTTTTGTGGAGCAGAATTGCAATTTTCAGCATATTTCAGTAACAAACTGTTGAAGAATTGTCATATCAGCCTTCCTAATACACTGGTTCTCAGCTATTTGAGGGTTGTGAAGACTAGGTAAGCAACTTTGCATGTCTGAATCCTATGTAGCTTGATGCAGAGTCCAAGCGTTTAATGTAACTAGTGTGCTAGGCCATTTAGAAGAGCATTTAAGATTCAAAATTGTCCATATAGAGTTGCATAAAGCTCATCAGGAAATGACTGCATTTTTCTTTACATAAAATGGTTAAGTCAAGTTATCTCAAGATTGCAAAGTCACCAATTTTTTAAATTCAAACCATGGAGTTTAAATTTGAATTTTGGCCAGCCTTTATTTGGAACTAAACACTGCCACTATTCCCAGGCTAACTCTTGCCACTGAAGTTTTGAACTAAATTCAAAATTAAGTATTTAACTGTCAAGTTGCACCATGCAACTAACTTCCAACAAATCTTGCACCTGTTCTAGAATGCCAATTACTCAAGGCTCCCTTTTTTTAAACTAATACTTTTTCAGTTGTTTTCTGGTTACCAGTACCTCTGCATAAAGATCTTTCTACATCTGCTATGAAGATGTATCGTATTTTCTTTGCAAACTGATTCATTTCAAACTTCTACCACTTGGATGTTTCAGTCAGATTTCAGTCAAATCACAAAGAATTTCAAGAAACCAAAAGTCCCTAATTATCAGTGCATGGGACAGCCTCACCTAGAAATTACATGATGCAAAAATCTGGTTTTCTCTAACAATTTGGCTATTAGACTTAAAAGGCTCATTTTAAGTAGTATTTGCTGTATAATGTACAATTTAATAACATGCCAGTGTTCCAGCTTGATTCTTAGATGTTCAATAGTACTTCATTTGTATGTGGAAGAATTTCTCAGCTGATTAAAATTTTAAACTAGCCTGACTATATTTAACTACTTCCTTTACCACATTTGTTTCTCAGACTTGAAAATTAGTATAGTATCATTGACTGCACCAATACTGTAAAGAAAACAACTTCTAATGAAGATGACTCACTTTAGTGATTTGTATCATCAGTATCCTGCTACTACAAGGAATTGTGCAACTGAATTGAATACAGTTTTAAATTATGATAAACTTTTAATTTGGAGTGAAAGGAATGATAAATTAAGCTCAAATTTTAAATAAACAATTATACTTTTTTTTCATTTCTTACAAAATTAAGACAGGCAAGACATAACACAATCTAATCCTACCTTGCCCAAAACTGATGCTGAATCTTTGTGTTGCACTCCTTAACTTCTACAGTGATGCTGTATTCTGGGTTGTTAGCTTTGTAAAGTATTATGCTAACTGCTACCCTTCAATCATTAAATACCATTATAGTAAAGAGTCACAATGACTCTTGACCATCAACGATTTCTTAAAATAAAAGCATAACTTGGTGGAGAAAGTGAGCAATTCAGGCAGTGCCCATGAAGGCAGAAACAATCAAACATGAGAAAATCTGCAGATGCTGGAAATCCAAGGCAACATGCACACAATGCAGGAGGACCTTAACAAGTCAGGCAGAATCTATGAAAATGTATAAACAATCAATGTTTCTGCCAGTGCAAGAAGGTGGGGGGATGAGAGGAAGTACAGGTGATAGGAGAAACTGGGAAAGGGTGGGAAGTGGGAGGTAAAGAGCTGGGAAGTTGATTGGTGAAAGATAAAGGGCTGGAGGAGGGGGAATCTGATGGGAGAGGGTAGAAGACCATGGAAGAAAGTAGAGGAGGAGGAGCACCAGATGGGGATTATGAGCAGGTAAGGAAAGGTGAGAAAGGGAAACAAGAATGGTGAAGGAGACATTTACTGGAATTTTGAGAAATCGATGTTTGTGTGATCAGGTGGAGGCTACTCAGATGGAATACAAGGTTGCTCCTCCAACCTGAGAGTGACATCATTGCAGCAGTAGAGGAGGCCGTGGACTGACACTTCAGAATGGGAAATAGAATTGAAATGGATGGCCACTGGGAGATCCTGCTTTTTCTGGCAGGCAGAGCATAGGTGCTTTGCATCAGGTCTCATTGATATACAGGAGCCCACACTAGGAGCACAGGATATAGTGGATGACCCCAACAGACTGCTGTTGAAGTGTTTGGGGCCCTGAATGGTAGTGAAGGAAGTGGTGTAGGGACAGGTATGGCACTTGTTTGGCTTGCAAAGAGGAGTGCTAGGAGGGATGATTGGATAAGGGAGTTGTGTATGGAGTAATCCCTGTACAAAGCAGAAAAATTGGAGGGGGGTGGAATCCTGTCGGAGATGGCGGAAGCTATGGAGAATTGTGAGCTCAACACAGAGGCTAGGTAGGTGAGGACAAGAGGAACCCTATCCCTGGTATAACAGTGGTTTTGATGGGGTGAGGATGTACATGCAGAAAATGGAAGAGATGCAGGTGAGGGCAGCATTGATGGTGGAGGAAGGAAAGCCCCCCACCACTTTAAAAAAAAAGATATCTCATTAGTACCTGAATGAAAAGCCTCATCCTGAGAACAGATGCGATGGAAACAGGAATTGAGAGAGGGGATGGCATTTTTAAAGCGACAGCAGAGTCCAGGTAGAGAATCAGCTACTTCCCTTCAATCATTTGATTTCTAAACCAACTGGGAAAACCCTACTCACAACAGTTTAGCAACACTATCAACACTGCACCAAAATGAACTTTAAAAATTTGTTTGTAAAAGTTGCATAGTTTTAAAATGTTTTTCTTTTTGAATACCGCTTCTTGATGTGCCTGTGTGATACTGCCAGTAGGTTTCTCATTGCACCTGTGCATAAATGTGCATATATGATGATGAACAACTTCAATAATGGCTATCAATTTGTATGGAATCATATCCATCTTGGGTAATATCTAAGTGTTGACATAAGTTGTGCACAAATCTCTAGAGACCATCAGACATTGGACTAATTCTGCTCCTTCGAGTCTGGTCTGCCTTTCCATCATGGCTGATTTACTATCCCCCTCAACCCCATTCTCCTGTTTTCTCCCTGTAACCTTTGATGCACTGACTGATCAGGAACCTCTCAATCTCTGCTTTAAATATACTCAGTGACTTCACCTCTACAGCTGTCTGTGGCCATGAGTTACACAGATACACTAACCTTTGGTTAAAGAAATTCCTCCCCATCTCTTTTTTTAAATGGATGTCACTCTATTATGTTGTGCCCTCTGGTTCAAGAACCCTTTCTACAGGAAACATACTGTCCAAATCCACTCTATCTAGGCCTTCCAATATTCAATAGGTTTCAAAGAGATGCCCCCTCGTGTTTCCAAACTCTACAGAGGACAGGCCATCAAAAACTCCTTATTAACCCTTCTGTTCCTGGAATCATTCTTGTGAGCTTCTGCCGGACCCTCTCCAATACAAGCATATCTTTGAAATAGGGGCAAGCTGCTCATGATCTTCTAAGTGCAATCTGAGCAGTGCCTTATGAAGCCTCAGCATTACACCCTTGCTTTTATATTGTAGTCCTCAGAAATAACTGCTAACATCGGATTTGCCTTCCTTACCTCTGACTCAAACTGCAAGTTAACCTTTTGGAATCCTGCACAAGGACTCTCAAATCCCTTCGCACCTCTGATCTTTGACTTTTTCTCGCCCTGTTTAGAAAATAGTCTACGCCTTAATTCATTCCACCAAAGTACATAACCATACACTTCCTGCACTATATTCCATCTGCCACCCCTTTACCCATTCTCCCAATCAGTCTAGTCCTTCTGCAGAATCCCTGCTTCCTCGGCCACTATCTGCCCCTCCACCTATCATATGCAACCTTGGCCATAAAGCTATCAATTCCGTCATCCAAATCATTCACATACAACTTGAAAATAAGGTGTTTCAACACTGACCCCCTGCAGAACACTGCTCGTCACTGGCAGCCAACCTCTTGTCAGTCAGCCAGTCTTCTATCCATTCTAGTTGTTGTTCCTCTCTGCGCCTTGTGGGCAGCAATCTTAGTGTTTGTTTGTCTTTTACATGGCCGAATTGTTAGCTCAAAGCTCAATCCAGCACGGATGGAAAGTGTGCAAGGAGCCAGCCAGATCTGAACCTGGGACCACTTGCCTCAAAGTCCAGTACGGGTGCCACTATAACACCGGCTGGCTGATCCATTCTAGCATCTTTCTTGTTAAGCAGCCCCATGTGTGACAATAAACTGAACTTGTACTTGTTGCCTAAGGCTACTTCTCACATAGCAACAACTCCACCAATCTGTACAGCATCTGCAAATTTACTGATCGTGCCTCTAACATCTGGATCTGAATCATTTGCAACTATTGCACAGCAAGAGTCCCAGCACTGGTTGCTGTGGAACACTATTAGTCACAGACATCCACCTCACAAAAACCTTTCACCTTCTGTCACTTCTTATCAAGATCATTTTCAGTCCAATTTGTCTTGGATTCTATGGACCCTAACCCTTTGGACTGGTTGGCAAAGGCCTGAGACCCATGTAAACTACATCGAATGCACTGCTCTAATCAATAAACTCTGATAGCTCTTCAAACATTTCCATCAGATTGGTTATACAGGATTCCTATGGAGGCAGTGTGCACGACTGAGGTATTGATTAACTACATCTTTCTTCAGGGAAGATGTGCAGCAAAAGAACATGTAGTTGAGATGTTAGTTTTATAAAAATTGATGGAGGCTAGCTCTATTTAGTGAATCGGTGAGAGAAACGTGGCTAATGTGGGTTATATGGACTTGTAAAAATAGCATTTGGTCAAAGTGTTACAAGTTTATCAGCAAATCTGATGGAATAAAGGACTGCAGCAGCATCGAGGCAGAAAATTGGCCAAAATAATACAATAGCAGCGAACCTTCTTTTCCCAAACTGAAAGTAAGTGTACAATGGCGTTCTCTGAATCAACAGGATTACTGATTCTCTTATTATTTCACCCTGGGTGCAGAGAAACACCGACAAAATGCAGGAGGAACTCAGCAGGCCAGGCAGCATCCACGGAAAAAAAGCGCTGCCGAGGCCACTGAGACCCCTCAGCCGGACTGGAGGGAAAACGATGAGGCGTCGGCGTTAGAAGGTGGGGGAGGGGAGGGGGAGAGACACAAGGTGATAGGTGAATCCGGGAGAGGGGGGCGGGTGAAGTAACGAGCTGGGATGTTGATTGGTGGCAGCGATCCGGGGCTGGAGAAGGGGGAATCTGATTGGAGTGGACAGAAGGCCGCGGAAGAAAGAAAAGGGGGAGGAGCGCCAGAGGGAGGCGAAGGGCTGGCGAGATCTTCGGATGCGGAGCGCTCAGTTTCCAAATTATACGGAATGTGGAAACCTTGTGAACTATGATTCCTTCCGCGTTTGTGACTATTCAGATAAATAAATTGACCCCAGCACATTCCTTTCTTTCCTGCTGATAGCTTTTAACAGTGATACAGATAACTTGATGTCAGTTACTAGCAATGTTAATGTAGCCGAACATTTTCCTGGTCTTATCCGTGCTTCGAGTCACTTACTGATTTCATAGCGACGAGGAAGTGGGCGTTTTAGTTTCACAGACCGGAAATCCTTTACAACTTCATTGGCGCCAAGTTATTCGTGGAGGTCGTGAAAGGGACTCTTAGAAGGGGCGTCTATCAACACAACAAAGATCGTTTCTTAAGCATTCATATTTTAATGATCACATCTAACCAGATTCCTATCGTGCTAGGTAGCCGCTTGTAGTCAACTCATTAAAAAAAAACAAATTGCAAATCCGACAAGCGACGGAGATCTTGGCTGCTTTGCGGCGTAAGGGAGTAGACTACCAGCAGAAGTAATTAATTGTATCCATGAAGTTGTAAAAGCGCGTGATATGGGTTCATCACTGACCGCAGGGGTTTTCTCAGCCGTATTAAAAGCAACTCTTAATTTAATTATTATGAACCGATGCTAAAGGACTGTTCATTCATCGTTACGTTTGATTTTAATCTGAATATTTTTGCGATTATTTTGGTTTGAACAGGGGCAGTGGTCAGTAACCCAAATGCAATGCTGCTAAGGTCTGAGGATAAGGGCAACTCAACCAGTCGTACTGTGCTGGTAAATACGGTCGCGGTAATGTCATAAGCATGGACACAGCGTCTTCCAGCCCACCTGAAAAAACATCGAAGTGGAAAAGCGGGCCAAGCAACACATTGAACATAAAACCCAGAACCAATTATGTCAATAATGTTAAAATCAATCGTAATTACAAGGTAGTAAATGGGAAGTTCTAACATTTCTGGTAGATTGTAGTGCCACATTCATTTGAGAAATACAATAATTGTCAAATTATTTTCACTGATCATTCCAGCAAAAAAGTAATTCGGGAACGGAAGATCAAGAATCATCTAAAGGAGAGTGGTGGCAAAAAACTGTCGATGTAAGTGTAGAAAGCTTAGAACTAAATCTAACGACATGTTACAAGATCATAATCACACCTGCATGGTAGAAAAATAAGCACTTACCTATCTCGAATGTCATTTAATATAATTTTTGGCACAAAAATTGAACCTAATCTCTGCCCGTGATTTATGCAGTAGATGAACTTCTTCACATCTTTTACCATCTACATTTGTCAACAGGACCCCTTGTGTCTGATAAGTCAGCCTCCCCTTAAATGCTTCTCTACTGTTTATCTCAACCATTCCTGGAAGCAAGTTCCATATTTTCGCTTTTCCTTAGGTAAAGAAATTCCTTCTGAATTCCCGGTTGGTTTCTTGGCGATTTTTTTTGCAGTTATGCTGTTCTCCATAAATGGAAACATTCTCTCAGAATCCACTTCATCAAAACCTTTAATAATTTCAGAGGCAACTGTGTGTTCAGCTTTCTTTTCAGGAAAGTCTGTTCATTCTTTCCAGATACATACACCACATAGAAATGATACTGTTATCCTACATCCTCCCTGCCTTGTCTCCAATGGCCCTTTATTCTTTTATTAAAGTAACCACAACACTCATAAGTGTGTTTTAACCAAGTTTTGTTGCAGATTTAGCATACCTTAACTGTTTTTCATTTATATATCCCTCTGGAAATGAATCCTAGTGCTTGATTTTCTTATATGTCTGGCTTTGCAACAGCAGAAAAACATTTAATGGTTGTGATAGCCCATTGTTCCTTTAGCCATCAGTACTCTTGCCTATTTTAACTTAGGTATACGTAGATATTTTATATATTTGTTAATGGAACTTCTTTATACAGTTAAAATTTCATGAGATCATGGGGTATGTTAGTGTTTTTTCATTAGCAAGTATTACATCATCCACATTCAAGCAAAAACACTAGAATTTGAAGTTTATTCACTAAACTATATTCTAAGCAGAAGATCTGGCCACACTGGAACTTTGAGTCCACATTCCTCAATGTTTTTCCTGATATCTAACAGTGAAGAAAGGATCGATGAATGAAATGTAGTCTGTACAGTTATGGCTGAAAAAAATTGCCTGGGACTTTGATGGATTTAGTGGTTTCAGTAACAAGTTTGATGTGAATCAGAATAAGATTTATTAACACTGACATGTCATGAAATTGGTTATTTTGCTGCAGCAGTACAGTGCAAAACAAAAAAATGTGATAACCTGCAAAAATAAATAGACTAAATGAGGAATAATGAGGTAGTGTTTATGGGTTGACCATTCAGCAATGTGATGTAGGAGGGGATAAATCTGTTCCTAAAATGTTTAGTGTGAGTCTTATGGCTCCTATACCATCTCTGCAGTAGTAGTAACGAGAAGAGGGCATGTCCTGGATGGTGATGGTCTTTACTGATGGATGCTATCTTTTTGTGGCATCCTCAGTGGTGAGGAGCATTGTGCCAGTGATGGAGCGAGCGGAGCCTATAACCCTCTTCAGTCTCTTTCAATCCTGCTCGTTGGGGCCTCCATACCAGGCAGTGATGAAGCCAGTCAGCGTACTCTCCACTGTACATCTGTAGAAATTTGTGTTTTTGGTGACTTACCAACTCTCCTCATGAAATAGTGGCACTGGGGTGCTTGTATCAATGTGTTTGGCCCAAAATAGATCCTCTGAGATGTTGACAACTGGGAAGTTGAAGTATCAACATTCTTGGAGAATATTTCTTCAGGTGGCCCAAGATACTGCAGCACTGATGACTTCTGTATGCAATTTAACCAGCTTTCAAAAGGGCATGTGCCCCTTTCATTGCGTGAGATCTGTCTCAGCAGTAACAACGTATATTCTGTAAAGCATTTTTTTTTCCTGTGGACTTCAATGTCATTTGCCAAAGTTTTAAAATGTAAAGTAAAATTCTGATAATCTAGCACCCTTGGGACTTTAGTGTAGGATTATCAATTTGACCATACAAAGCAGGTGAAGTTTTTAAACTAATTGTGATTAAAATAAATTAAACATTAATTATTAATTTAGGTATACATATTATACCAACAAGTATGTCTGTCTTGTAAGATTTAGTTCTGATGTAAAATTCCGGCTAAAATATTAATTACTTTTCTCTGAATAGCAACACAAGCTGCTTCAATGTCAAATTTCCCACATGGAGTTTTAAAAATCTAGTTTAGATCTTTATCACAAATTCCTATGTTGATAACTTCAATACACCTAATACTTTTTTTGCTTGCAGGAGATGCCATTCTCTGGAAGACTTTTCACAAAACTTTATACTCAAGAGGGACTACTAAATCCAGTGAAACGAACATTTAATTTTGAAAGAAAGGGCAAAGGGAGCTCCAGTACATCAGAATCACAGTCAAGGGCACGGTTGACCCACGCTAGCCTGAATCCACTAACCTTAGCTCATGCGGAGAAGAATACGTCTTCTTTCAAAGCTCTCGAAAACATCATCAAAAAGAAAACCATACCACCTATATCTCAAAAGGTGATGAGCTTTACTGATATGTGTGTTTAAGAATTTATTGTTTAATTGGCTTAATGTTACTCTAAGAAATAAGAGGTATAAGTTGCAGGCCATCTGGCCTTTTGAGTGTCTTCAAGAGTAAGCCAGAGGCTATGAATCCTGTGGCAAGTAACTCACTTCCTAACTTACCAAAACCTGTCCATCTACAAGGCCCAAGTCGGGAGTGTATTAGAATACTCTCCACTTGCCTAGACGAGTGCAGTTTCAACAACGCTCAAGTTCGACATCGTATAGGATATTGCTTGCTTGATAGACACTCCTATCTATAAGCATTCACTCACTCCATCAGTAACTGCAGGATAGACACCCCTATTGCGCCTTTTTGATCAGGATGGAGGAGTTCAGGGACCAGGTGAGATTCTCGGAAATGTGGACACCAAGGAATTTGAAGCTTAATACACGCTCCACTACAACTCCGTTGATGTAGATGGGGATGTGAGTGTGGCTCCTAGCATGCCTGAAGGTCACAATGATCGCCTTGGTCTTCTGGCCAGGTTGTTGTGGTACACCATGTGGCCAGGTGCTGGACCTCGTCCCTGTAGGCCGTCCCATCATCCCCTCTGATCAGGCCAACCATCGTGGTGTCGTCTGCGAACTTGATTATGGAGTTAGAGCCATGTATAGAAACGCAGTCATAGGTGAAAAGGGAGTACAGAAGAGGGCTCAGCACACAGCCTTGAGGCACGCCGGTGTTCAGGGTGGAGGAGGAGAGGTTGTCTAACTTAACTGGTTGGGGTCTGTTAGTCAGAAAGTCCAAGGTCCAATTGCAGAGGGATGAGCTGATACCAAGCTGGTGAAGTTTGGCGATCAGCTTGGAGGGGATCACAGTATTGAATGCCGAACTAAAGTCAATTCACTCACTCCATCACTAACTGGAGGATAACACTCCTATCCATAGGCATTCACTCACTCCATCACTAACTGGAGGATAACACTCCTATCCATAAGCATTCACTCACTCCATCACTAACTGGAGGATAACACTCCTATCCATAGGCATTCACTCACTCCATCACTAACTGGAGGATAACACTCCTATCCATAAGCATTCACTCACTCCATCACTAACTGCAAGATAACACTCCTATCCATAAGCATTCACTCACTCCATCGCTAACTGCAAGATAACTCCTATCCATAAGCATTCACTCACTCCATCACTAACTGGAGGATAACACTCCTATCCATAAGCATTCACTCACTCCATCACTAACTGGAGGATAACACTCCTATCCATAGGCATTCACTCACTCCATCTCTAACTGTGTCAGTCTTCACTGTGGAGGACACTAGCCGTGTGCCAAATGTTAAAGGGTGTGAGGGAAGAGAAGTGAGTGCAGTTGCCATTACAAGGGAGAAGATATCAAAAAGCTGAAAGACCTAAGGGTACGCAAGTCACCTGGGCCAGATGAACTGTACCCTAGGGATTCTGGAAGAGGTAGCGTTAGAGATTGTGGAGGCATTAGTAACAATCTTTCAAAAATCATTGGACACTGGCATGGTGCCAGAGTATTGGAAAACTGTAAATGTCATTCACTCCACTCTTAAAGAAAGGAAGACAGCAGAAAAGAAATTATAGACCAGTTAGCCTGACCTCAGTGTTGGGGAGATGTTGTAGTCAATTGTTAAAGATGAGGTTATGGAGTACTTGGTGACATAGGACAAGATAGGACAAAGTCAACATGGTTTAGTTAAGGGAAAATTTTGCCTGACAAACCTGTTGGAGTTCTTTAAGGAGATTACAAGTAGGATGCAGTGAATGTGGTATATTTGGACTTTAAGAAAGCCTTTGACAAGGTGCCACACGTGCTTACCAAGTTAAGAGCCCATGGTATTACAGGAAAGTTACTGGCATGATTAGAGCATTGACTGGTTGATAGGAGGCAGCGAGTGGGAATAAAAGGATCCTTTTCTGGTTGGCTGGAGCTGAATAGTGGTGTTCCACAGGGGTAGGTGTTGGGACTGATTCTTTTTATGCTGTATATCAATGATTTAGATGATGGAATAGATGGCTTTGTTGTCAAGTTTGCAGATGATACGAAGATTGGTGGAGGGGCAGGTAGTGTTGAGCAAACAGGAAGGCTGCAGAAGGACTTAGACAGATTAGGAGAATGGGCAAGCAAGTGGCAAATGAAATACAATGTTGGAAAATGCATTGTCATGCACTTTGGTAGAAGAAATAAATGTGTGGACTATTTTACAAATGGGGAGAAAATCCAAAAATCTGAGATGCAAAGGGACTTGGGAGTCCTTGTGCAGAACACCCTGAAAGTTAACTTGCAGATAGAGTCGGTGGTGAGGAAGGCAAATGTAGTGTTAGCATTCATTTCAAGAGGTCTATAATACAAGAGCAGGGATGTGATGCTGAGGGTTTATAAGGCACTGGTGAGGCCTCAACTTGAATATTGTGAACGTTCTTGGGCTCCTCATCTAAGAAAAGATGTTATGACATTGGAGAGGGTTCACAGGAGGTTCACAAGGATGATTCTGGGAATTAAAGGGTTATCATGCGAGGAACATTTGATAGCTCTGGGTCCGAAGGATGAGGGGAATCTCATTGAAACCTTCCGAATGTTGAAAGGCCTAGACAGAGTAAATGTGGAAATGATGGTTTCCATGAATAGGGAGTCTAGGACAAGAGGGCACAGCCTCAGGATAGAGGGGCATCCATTAAAACAGAGATACGGAGAAATTTCGTCAGCCAGAGGAAGGTGAATTTGTGGAATTTATTGCAACAGGCAGCTGTGGAGGCCAGGTCATTGGATGTATTTAAGGCAGAACTCTATAGGTTCTGGACTGGACATGGCATCAAAGGTTACGGGGAGAGGCCGAGGAGGAGAAAAAAGAATCAGCCGTGATTGAGTGCTGGAACAGACTTGATGGGCCAAATGGCCTGATTCCTCTCCTGTGTCTCATGGTCTTATTTCCATTATCCTTGCCATCGAGATTAAACATTAAATCACTTGACATATTTTTCATTATACTCGCATTGTATAACAGAGATTTTAAAAGCAGAAGACAATGTGTTATTTCCATTATTCTTTATCTTGGAGAGTATCAAAGTTCAAAATAAAATTTGTTATGAAAGTACGTATGTTTACCATATGCGACATTGAGATTAATTTTCTTGCAGGCATTTATAGGAAGATAAATACAATAGATTTTATGAAAAGAACTATATTAGCAGACCAATGTGGAAAAGAAAACAAATTGTGCCAATAAATTAATACTGAGAATCCAAGTTGTAAGAAATCCTTGAAAGTGAGTCTGTAGGTTGTAGAATCTGTTTAAAGTCATAGTGAATGAAGTTATTTACACTAACCCTTCCTCCACGATATAAAGTAGTTGATTCTTCACTCCTCCCTTCCTGAGGTGGCAGTTTCCATTGCCGTCCTTTGGCTACAGGGGCTACAATCAAGCTGAGAGCCTCACCTTCTCTGATCAATGGTGGGTGTGGCAACACATGATCATCCATAAGGAACAGACAGACTTATGATGTTATTCCTAACTGCCATACTGTTTGGACTGGACCGCGAGATGGGAATGCTAGCACTATAAATCTGGAGCAAACAGAGAAGGGTCAAAGATCTGCAGTATATTTCTCTATTAAAACTAAGATATACAACCGTCCCACAACCACTGCAGTGTCTGGTGAGTCGGCAGCAGACTTCAGGGGACCTAAGTTTCCCTTGGGAAGTGCATTTTGTTCAGATGTGCTCACTGGTTCTTACAGCTTTCCGTCTACTGCTCTTCAGCTGCTGGAAGCATATCGTCTTTTCGTTCTGATTTTCTAGTGGAAGTCTTTTGCCCAGGTTGAGTATGTTGAAATAATAAAATTAATTGTAGCTCAGTTTGGATAGACTTTTTAAATTGGGAACAAGGTATTGGGGGTAGGAAAATTAGCTTTTTTTTTCCATTTCTGGAGATAAACGGCTTACCGACATCATGTATAAACCTACCAATTCCCATAACCATTTTGACTACAGTATACCTCTTCCCACCCTGTCTCCTGTAAAAATGCTATCCCATAGAAACCATAGAAACTACAGCACAGAAACAGGCCCTTTGGCCCTTCTCGGCTGTGCCGAACCATTTTCTGCCTAGTCCCACTGACCTGCACACAGACCATATCCCTCCATACACCTCCCATCCATGTATCTGTCCAATTTATTCTTAAATGTTAAAAAAGAACCCGCATTTACCACCTCTTCTGGCAGCTCATTCCATACTCCCACCACTGTCTGTGTGAAGAAGCCCCCCCTAATGTTCCCTTTAAACTTGTTCCCCCTCACCCTTAACCCATGTCCTCTGGTTTTTTTCTCCCCTTGCCTCAGTGGAAAAAGCCTGCTTGCATTCACTCTATCTATACCCATCATAATTTTATATACCTCTATCAAATCTCCCCTCATTCTTCTACGCTCCAGGGAATAAAGTCCTAATCTATTCAACCTTTCTCTGTAACTGAGTTTCTCAAGTCCCGGCAACATCCTTGTAAACCTTCTCTGCACTCTTTCAACCTTATTTATATCCTTCCTGTAATTTGGTGACCAAAACTGAACACAATACTCCAGATTCGGCCTCACCAATGCCTTATACAACCTCATCATAACATTCCAGCTCTTATACTCAATACTTTGATTAATAAAGGCCAATGTACCAAAAGCTCTCTTTACGACCTATCTACCTGTGACGACACTTTTAGGGAATTTTGTATTTGTATTCCCAGATCCCTCTGTTCCACCGCACTCCTCAGTGCCTTACCATTAACCCTGTATATTCTACGTTGGTTTGTCCTTCCAACGTGCAATACCTCACACTTGTCAGTATTAAACTCCATCTGCCGTTTTTCAGCCCATTTTTCCAGCTGGTCCAAGTCCCTCTGCAGGCTCTGAAAACCTTCCTCACTGTCTACTACACCTCCAATCTTTGTATCATCAGCAAACTTGCTGATCCAATTTACCACGTTATCATCCAGATCATTGATATAGATGACAAATAACAATGGACCCAGCACTGATCCCTGTGACACACCACTAGTCACAGGCCTCCACTCGGAGAAGCAATTCTCTACCACCACTCTCTGGCTTCTTCCATCGAGCCAATGTCTAATCCAATTTACCACCTCTCCATGTATACCTAGCGACTGAATTTTCCTAACTAACCTCCCATGCGGGACCTTGTCAAAGGCCTTACTGAAGTCCATGTAGAGAATATCCACTGCCTTCCCTTCATCCACTTTCCTGGTAACCTCCTTGAAAAACTCCAACAGATTGGTCAAATATGACCTACCACGCACAAAGCCATGTTGACTCTCCCTAATAAGCCTCTGTCTATCCAAATGCTTGTAGATTCTGTCTCCTAGTACTCCCTCCAATAACTTACCTACTACTGACGTTAATCTCACCGGCCTATAATTTTCCGGATTACTTTTCGATCCTTTTTTAAACAACGGAACAACATGAGCCACTCTCCAATCCTCCGGCACTTCACCTGTAGACAGCAACATTTTAAATATTTCTGCCAGGGCCCCCGCAATTTCAACACTAGTCTCCTTCAAGGTCCGAGGGAACACTCTGTCAGGTCCTGGGGATTTATCCACTTTAATTTTCCTCAAGACAGCAAGCACCTCCTTCTTTTCAATCTGTACAGTTTCCATGGACTCACTACTTGATTCCCTCAATTCCATAGATTTCATGCCAACTTCCTTAGTAAATACAGACGCAAAAAACCTATTTAAGATCTTCCCCATTTCCTTTGGTTCCGCACAAAGCCGACCACTCTGATCTTCAAGAGGACCAATTTTATCCCTTACAATCCTTTTGCTCTTAATATACTTGTAAAAGCTCTTTGGATTATCCTTCACTTTGACTGCCAAGGCAACCTCATGTCTTCTTTTAGCCCTCCTGATTTCTTTCTTAAGTATTTTCTTGCACTTCTTATACTCCTCAAGCACCTGATTTACCCCCTGTTTCCTATACATTTCATACAACTTCCTCTTCTTCTTTATCAGAGTTGCAATATCCCTTGAGAACCAAGGTTCCTTATTCCTATTCGATTTGCCTTTAATCCTGACAGGAACGTACAAACTCTGCACTCTCAAAATTTCCCCTTTGAAGGCTTCCCACCTACCAATCACATCTTTGCCAGAGAACAACCTGTCCCAATCCACGCTTTTTAGATCCTTTCTCATTTCTTCAAATTTGGCCTTCTTCCAGTTAAGACCCTCAACCCTAGGACCAGATCTATCCTTGTCCATGATCAAATTGAAACTAATGGTGTTATGATCACTGGAACCAAAGTGCTCCCCTACACAGACTTCTGTCACTTGCCCTAATCCGTTTCCTAACAGGAGATCCAATATTGCATCCCCTCTAGTTGGTCCCTCTATATATTGATTTAGAAAACTTTCCTGAACACATTTTACAAACTCTAAACCATCTAGACCCCTAACAGTATGGGAGTCCCAATCAATATATGGAAAATTAAAATCCCCTACCACCACAACTTTATGTTTCCTGCAGTTGCCTGCTATCTCTCTGCAGATTTGCTCTTCCAAATCTCATTGACTATTGGGTGGCCTGTAATACAATCCCACTAATGTGGCCATACCTTTCCTGTTTCTCAGCTCCACCCATAAGGACTCAGTAGACAAGCCCTCTAATCTGTCCTGCCTGAGCACTGCTGTAATATTTTCCCTAACAAGCAATGCTACTCCCCCACCTTTCATTCCTCTTTCCCTATGATTCTTATAATTTTATATGGAGTTTCCAAGGTTCACTCCAGGGAAAACAGCCCAGCCAATCCAAACTCTCTTTATAACTAAGATCCTCTGATCTAGGCAATGCCCTTTCCTCAGTTCCTTTGTTTCCACTGCATCTGTTCCTAGGATGTAGTTTTCCTTTCCAGGACTTCTTGGAGATGTCCTCCTTTAAAGAACAGGGTTTCTCTTCCTCCACCATTGATGTTGCCCCCACCCGCATCTCCTCCATTCCCTGAATATCCATGCTCACCCCATCTTCCCACTGCCATAACAGTGATAAAATTCCTCTTGTCCTTACCTGCTACCCTGTGAACCTCTGCATCCAACACATCATCTTCTGCAACTTCTGCCATCTCCAAAGGAATCCTTCCACCAAGCATATCTTTACTCCCCCCGCCTCCACTTCACTTTCTGCAGGGATTGCTTCTTCTGTGATTCTCTTGTCCATTTATCCCTGCCAGCACTTATTCCCGTGAGTGGCCAAAGTACTACAGCTGCCCATTTACCTCCTCCCTCACCTCCATTCAGGGCAAAACAAACAGTCCTCCCAAGTGAGGTAACACTTCACCTGCTGGGGTCGTCTATTGTGTCTGGTGCTCCCGATGTGGTCTTCTCCACGTTGATGAGACCCATCATTAGTTGGGGGACCGCTTCGTCGAGCACCTCCACTCCATCTGCCAAAACCACAACACCTCAGTGGCCAAACGTTTTAATTCCAGTTCCCATTTCCAATCCAATATGTGGAGGAGTAACACCTTTTTTATTATCCTCCACGCTGGCCTCTTACCTCTACACACCTGCCTATCACCTCCCCCCTGGTCCTCTCCTCCTTCCCTTTCTCTTATGGTCCTTCTATCAAATTCCTTCCTCTCCAGCCCTTTACCTTTCCCACCCACCTGGCTTCACCTGTCATTTTCTCACTATTCTCCTTCCCCTCTGCCATCTTCTTTTATTCTGTCCTCCACTCCCCCACCGTCCTTTCCAGTCCTGAAGAAGGGTCTTTGCCCGAAACGTTGACTGTTTATTCATTTCCATTGATGCTCGCTGACCAGTTGATTCTTCTATATTTGGTGTGTGTGGCTTATTTTTATATATGTCTTTGCATTATACTGCTGCTGCAACAAGTTTTATGTGACAATAAAACAGATTCTGAGTGAATAACTATTTTCAGATACTACTGAATATACTATTTGTCCATATTTTGCCATGCAGGTTTAAGAGATGCATTTATTTCAGATTAAGCTCATTTCTAAACATACAGTCATTTGGTGTAAATTAAGATTATCACATAACTTTGGGAGATACTGAGCTATTTTTAAAGTTATGGTAATTCCTCGTTAATGATCACCCTGCTGAAGCTTCACAGTGAACATGTCTGTTATGTATTAATTTGCTGGGACGTCTTATTTAGTCATCTATAAACAGAGAGAAGTGAAGCATTGTGGTGTGAGGAAACCATTCACCATAGCATCCAATCAATAAAAAATTACCATGTCATTTTTGACTGCTGTCTTGTGATGTTTGGGGAAAAAGAATTCATGATAGGAACAGGACATAACAGGGGTAGAGATGATAAACACCCAGCTCAGATAGGACAGGGTTTCAATTTTAGTTAAATCAACTATGTTGTACTGTTTACTACTTTGAAAACTTTGCAGTAAATTGGAGATGCAAACACTATTTAATATTCAGAATCTACACAGATCGGATGGATCAATGTAAGGATGTTGCTGCAATAAAGAGAGTGCAGTAAAGATTCACTGCGGCATTGCCTAGATCGGAGGATCTTAGTTATAAAGAGAGATTGGACTGACTGGGCTGTTTTCCCTGGAGTGAACCTTGGAAACTCCATATAAAATTATAAGAATCATAGATCAGGAAGACAGTCAGAATCTTCTTCTTCCCTGTGGTAGGACTATCTGAAGCAAAAGGACATAAGTTTAAGGTGAGGAGAATGAGATTTAAAGGGGATCTGAGCGTGAAATGTTAATGCAGAGAGTGGTTGATGTCTGGAACTTACTGCCAGTGTCATGGTCTGGTCTGTGAAGTCCGCATTCTGGTTCACGATCTGATCTGTGGACTCAGGACTCCGGGTCTTCCAGCTGTCCCTTGTTTGAGTTAATCACAGGCACCAGATTCCCATCTTGGGGCTTGGAATATAAGTAGCCTTGCGGTTGAGTGTGGGCTGCTGCTTTGTTTCGTCAAGATCTCCTGGGAGCAACCTGCCGGTGGAAAGCTAGAGCAGCCAATTGCCATCTTTAGGCCGCGTTGGGGAACCATCCCCTCATGGAGCCTTGCTGTCAGTAGTTGGAGCTGTCTTTGCAGTATGGTTTCGGCTGTTTCCTGGGCCAGCTGAGTGGCTGCCAGCTACTCTGAGCTAGGTAGGGATCCGGCTGTTTCCGTAACCAGCTGAGGTTTCTGGCCGAACTGAGACTCTGAGCTACCCTGGAGCAGAGATGGAACTGTCTGTCGTTCTTTGGTGTTGTCTCTTCTTGTCCTCGCCTCCGTGGAGTAAGCCAGGCCATTTTGCCGTTGCCCTGCGGGATGATCTGTCTTGTCTTGTCTTGTCCTCGCCTCTGTGGGCTAAGTCAGGCCATTCTGCCATTGCCCTGCAGGGGGTCTTGTCTTGTCCTCGCCTCTGTGGGGTAAGTCAGGCCGTTTTGCCGTTGCCCTGCGGGGGACCTGTCTTGTCTTGTCTTTGCCTCTGTTGGGTAGGTCTGGCCGTTCTTCCGTTACGCGATGGATGGTCCTGTCCCACCTTGGTGTGGAGAAGTTGAGTCCCGGCTTGTCTAAGTATAAGACCCGGCTCCATGTCTATGTACTATCCTGTCACATCTCTACGCCAGTCAAGTCCTGTTCGTTGTACTTCAGAGTCTGTGTCTCGCATTAGGGTCCGTTCACAGCACCCCATTCTGACAGCCAGAGGTGGTAGAATCAGATACAATAGGTGCATTCAAGAGGCGTTGAGGCTGGCACTTAAATAGGCAAGGCATAGAAGGATAGAACGTAATGAAGGTAAGTGAAAGGTGTGGATGGGTAGGAAGGTCAGTATGGACACCGTGGGTCAAAGGGCCCACTTCTTTGCTGTGCAATTTGGCACCATTGATCTTCTCAAACCCGGTTTCGGTTCTATTTTATACATATAGGATGCTCTTGTGTTCAAATGCTGTTTGTGAGGAAATGCTGAACAGAATGCCAGTGAATAAATGAGCCCAGTTGCAAGTAGATAAAAGTTCTCTGTCTAATGTTTTGTTCATGGCAAGGATGTGAGACATGCCCAGCAAGCCAGATGGTACTAACAGAGTAAGAAATAATGAGGAGAAATTATCACAAGCCGAAATGGAGGGTGTTGATATAGACAGAATTATACATAGAGTGCAGAATTCAGAATTGAGTTCGGCAGGCTGCAATGTGCCCAGATGGAAGATGAGATGTTGTTCTTCGACCTTGTATTGGGCCTTGTTGTAGGTGCTGTCGGTCACAGGCAGAAAGTGGAAATGAAATGGTGAATTATCCCTTTGCAAGTATGTTGCAACTTCCCCACAGCTCAATTCTCCTCTTGCACACACCGTGCTCTTTACACGTGAACAGTTGAGGGCTCAGATATTTTTCCTGTGGACTCTCACTAATAACAATTGAACTTGACTCATTGATTTATGTTATCAGCTTTCTGTTCTTTAACCAATCCTTTGTGTAAACTAACATGTTGCCCTCAATCTCACGAGGCTTTATTTCAAATAACAGACTCTGAAGTACTTAATTAGGTTTCTTTTGAAAGTCCAAAGATGCTAAATCCAATTGTTCCAATTACGTATCCAACCTGTTTTATTTTTTAAAAAACTCAGATATATCAATAACAATTATTATACCTTTATAAATCATGCTGACTATGCATAAACAAAGTTTGATTTTCTAAATGTTCTGCTGCCAGAATACTAATGAAGAATTCTATGATTTCATCAACTAATGTTAGTCTGACTTAGTTAGAGTTCCTTATACTTATCTCTCCCTCCTTTCTTAAATAGCAATGTTTCATTTGCTACCTACAAGTCTTCTAGACTGTTCTGAAGCCTAGGCAATCTTGTAAAAACATCCCTTCTACATCCACTATTTCCACTGTTAGTTCTTTTGCAATACCGGAATGTGTCTATTTTAAATGGAGTTTTCTAGTTTTTTTTAAATTTAATTAAATTTATTTTTTTGCACAGCATAACAAAACTTTCAATTTCCAGATACACTTACATTTACATTTCCTCCCCTCACAGATATCAGGTATCAGAACACTTCTAGTTTTAGTACCCTTAATTGTTTTCAGTAAGAAGCTGCAGAGACTCATGAACTCAGTCCAAAACCTCACAGGCATGTCCCTCCCCACCATTGGTAGTATCTATCTCAAGAAGGAAATATCCATCATCAAAGATCCCCACCATCCAGCCCTCGCCATCTTGCAACTACCATTGGGCAGAAGATACAGAAGCCAGACATACCACACCACCAGGTTCAAGAACAGCTACCTCCCTTCAGTTCTTGACCAACTGGTGCAATCTAATCACTACAGGTTAACAATAGTTTGATCACTTTGAACCTTGTGTCTTGTTTGTTTTAATTGTGATCTTTCTTGTAAAAATTGTGTATAATTTTTATTTAATTTTATTTTCATGTGAATGCTGCTTATATAATGCTATATAGCATTAGGAGGAGGAGAAGATGGCAGTGCGCGTGGCCACTTCCGTAGTGATGTCTGTTATCTGTCAAGTAGGGGACCGTGCACAATTCTGATTTGATGGAGATGGATGTGACAGTACAGAGGAACATCTGGAAAACTTCTGAAATGCCCGCTTCACTGCTGCTGCTACTGTGTGGTAACTGGAATCTCCGGAGCAGAAGGCCCCGAAATCCTTGGCTTTGCTTGTTTCACCACCCGGGGCGAGGTCAAAGGCGCTCAGCAGAGGATGGCACTCAGGAGGCTGTATTGGAGAGGCTGGTCGGAAGCTCGAAGTTTTCGGATGGATGGACTCAGTGTGGGCTGTGGTCGGCTGCTTCCAAGGCATCGGCAAGTTGACGGTGCCTGGAGGTTTATGGCAGGGAGTTTCTCCCTTTTGCCGCCTGCTATCGGGGACTCGGCAGTTGATTGACTCGGGGACTTTTCAGACTTTATTTACTGTGCCCATGGTTTGTTCTTCATCAAGTTATGGTATTGCTTTGCACTGCTGTAATTATATGTTATAATTATGTGGTTCTGTCAGTGTTAGTCTTTGGTTTGTCGTTTTCTGTGATATCACTCCGGAGAAACATTGTATCATTTCTTAATGCATGTATGCATTTCTAAATGACAATAAAAGAGGACTGAGTGTTCTCATAATTAAAAAAAATAATGTTATATAATGCTATATACCTTTGCTGCTGCAAGTATGTTTTTCATTGCCACGACAACCTCTCACTCATCATCAGTAAGAGTGAAGAGCTGATTATCGACTACAGGAGGAAGAAGTCGAAAGTCCAGGAGCCAGTCTTGATTAGGTGAACAGAGATGGAGAGGGTCAGTCACTTTAAATTCTTTGGCATTAACATATCAGAGGATTTGTTCTGGGCCCAGCACATAGGTGTCATCACAAAGAAGACAGCAGTTTTACTTTCAGAAGCTTGTGTAGGTTCAGTGTGTCAGCGAAAACCTAGACAAACTTCTATAGATGCACAGTGAAAAGTATGGTTGCATTATGGCCTGGCATAGAAACACCAACGCCCTGGAATGGAAAAGTCGACAGAAAGTGGTGGATGCATTCTAGTCCATCACAGGTAAAGCCTCCCCACCATCGAGTATATTCACATGGAGGTCTGCCACAAGAAAGCAGCGTCCGTCATCAAAGACTCTCATCATACAGATTTTTTAATATATTAAAAAAATCCAGATATTGAGGTTTTCTCACAACTGCCATCAGGTAGGAGGCACAAAAAGCTCAGGTCCCACAGCAGCAGGTTCAGAAACAACCACTGCATTGCCCTACAACCATCAGTCTCCTGAACTGGCATGGATAGCCTCCTTCATCACTACTCTGAACTGATACTATGATCCACAGACTCACTTTCAAAGGTTCTTTACATCTCGTGTTCTAAGTATTGTTTTTATTTACACAGTAGTCTTGCACATTGGTTGTTTGTCAGTGTTTGTTTATGCATAGGTTTTTTGTAAAATTATTTTTTTTTCCTACAAATGTCTGCAAGAAAATGATCAATGAGGTATGAACCATATACTGACTGACTGCCAGTTACGTGTCTGTCCATACTGTCGCACACAGTTATAGAAGGATTATTCATTGCTGTTTCTGTAACAATTTTGATTTACCATTCACGGTTGTTAGCTCTAAGCTGAGCCCACAAACCTGGTGGACCGGTGGACCACTCTTAGTCTAGCCTCTGCTCTTTGAACTGTTTGACATGGGTGACCCTACCAAGAGCCAAAGCAGAATGCCCTGACTCCGGCCAACAGAGCTCTCCGGGTCATTGAGGCATGCAGGCCTCCAAACCCAACAGCAAGATTATGGACGCTTGCAGGAACAGACACACACTTTGATAATATATTTATTTTGAATTTGTTATTTTTTTAATTAAAGATACAGCACGGTAACAGGCCCATCTGGCTCGACGAATCCACGGCAACCAATTACACTCACGTGACTAACTCATGCACCTTTGGAACATGGGAGGAAACCAGAGCACCCGGAGGAAACCCATGCAGTCACGGGTGGGAATGGTGGGGGGGGAGATAGAATTGAACTCGGGTCACTGGCACTGTAATAGCATTACGATAACCACTACACTTGCCTTTTGAACTTTCTACTATGAAGGAGAACGGAAAAAGTCTGTCTTTGTATCTAAAGGGTAAAACCCAAAACAACCAGTTGCCCAGTTGATTTCATGATATATTGTTCTTGAACTCTATGAACTTGTCTCCCAGACAACTTCTACCAGGTACTTGCCAAGCCTAAGTGGAGATTTAAACCCTCATGATTAATGCTTTATCTTCACTGCCATCTTTTCTTACTTCCTGATTAATTTACCTCTCCAAAGTTGTTCTTTTTCTCCAGTCCTAATGAAGGGTCTCTGCACGAAATGTTGACTGTCCTCTTTTCCATGGATGCTGCCTGGCCTGCTGAGCATTTTGTGTATGTTGCTCCAATATAGTTGTTGGTTTTTGGGGCCCTAAGAATCACTCCCTTCTTTGTCATTTGTTATCTTCACCCTATCTAACTCTACACCATGAGGGTGAAAGTTGAGCAAAGACATCTCAGTATTTTTAGTGACCTAATTGCTTATCTTTCCTTCACTAAAAATATGCACAGAAGTGAATCATGTTTAAGAAATAAACTTGGTTCACAGCAACATGGATATTTGTTATTGAGGTGCTCTTTCAGGTGAATCATGTGAGAAACATTAATACATTTTCACAGGGATGAGTTAATGCAGCATATTTTAGTAAAACACTAGTGAATTTCCTGTGATACCTTCCACAGTAAGTCACAGGATGCACAGTGTATAAAGGCAGCATATTATACCATATATAGCAACGTGTGCATGTTATTTCCTTTAAGTCTGAAAATTCTTGAAATGTACTTTGGTCATCTACAAATCAGATTGTAGATTAGAACCTTTTCCTAATTAACATGCTGGTTAACACATACAATCGTCTATGTCCTGTTCAGAGGGAGCAGGAAAGTATAGCATCTGCAAGCGCGTAAAATAAATTGTCCCAGTGCTAAAATAAATGTAAGCTTTCTTATATCTGCACCTAGTTTGAAGAACATAATTATTTTAGCTTATTTTGATGGTGGAAATAATTTAACTACAAGATTTGCATAGGTTAAAATAAATTTACCTATGGTTAAGAATGAAGTAGAAATAGTGCAGGAAGTATTGCACAGAATGTTGCAGGAAATGAGTAATAGCATACTCTGACAAACCCTAGCTTTAGATAATAGAAATGATTAATTACATAGTAAATGCATGAGAATCTTCTGTTTTGTTAAGATTTATCAATGAACTTTTGCAGGACAACCTTTCTGTGCAGTCATACAGCTTACGAACTCCTACATTTGAAAAGCCATCAGCCAAGAAAGTGTGACCTCCTCACTCTCCAATCCAAGAAGGGTACAGAGGTAACATGCTTAAACAAGTTGCAGTAGTGAAGTCATTTTATTAGATCAAACTTTGGTTGTATCTAACACTCTCAATTCTACTGCACTTTTTTTCCTCAAAAGAGAGACGGGACATCAACCGTCTTGACTTCACCACACCTTGTCCCCATTCCAACCTCACTCCTTCCGAACGCTCTGCTCTCCACTCCCTCCGCACTGATCCTACCCTTACTATAAAACCCGCCGATAAGGGGGGTACTGTTGTAGTCTGGCGTACTGACCTCTACCTTGTCGAGGCACAGCGACAACTCGCGGATACCTCCTCTTATTTACCCCTCGATCATGACCCCACTAAGGAGCACCAGGCCATTGTCTCCCACACCATCACCGACTTTATCCGCTCAGGGGATCTCCCATCCATTGCTACCAACCTTATAGTTCCCACACCTCGCACTTCCCATTTCTACCTCCTACCCAAGATCCACAAACCTGCCTGTTCTGGCAGACCTACTGTCTCAGCTTGCTCCTGCCCCACCGAACTCGTTTCTGCATACCTCAACATGGTTTTATCCCCCCTTGTTCAATCCCTTCCTACCTATGTTCGTGACACTTCTCACGCTCTGAATTTTTTCGATGATTTTAAGTTCCCTGGCCCCCACCACTTTATTTTCACCATGAATGTCCAGTCCCTATATACCTCCATCCACCACCAGGAAGGTCTCAAAGCTCTACGCTTCTTTTTGGATTCCAGACCTAACCAGTTCCCCTCTACCACCACTCTGCTCCGTCTAGCGGAATTAGTCCTTACTCTTAATAATTTCTCCTTTGGTTCCCCCCACTTCCTCCAAACTAAAGGTGTAGCCATGGGCACCCGTATGGGTCCCAGCTATGCCTGCCTTTTTGTTGGCTTTGTGAAACAATTCATGTTCCAAGCCTTTACTGGTATCTGTCCCCCACTTTTCCTTCGCTACATTGATGACTGCATTGGCGCTGCTTTCTGCACGCATGCTGAGCTCGTTGACTTCATTAACTTTGCCTCCAACTTTCACCCTCAAGTTTACCTGGTCCATTTCTGACACCTCCCTTCCCTTTCTTGATCTTTCTGTCTCTATCTCTGGAGACAGCTTATCTACTGATGTCCACTATAAGCCTACGGACTCTCACAGCTATCTGGACTATTCCTCTTCCCACCCTGTCTCTTGCAAAAATCTCTTCTCGCAATTCTTCCGTCTCCACTGTATCTGCTCTCAGGATGAGGCTTTTCATTCCAGGACGAAGGAAAGGGGCTTCCCTTCCTCCACCATCAACTCTGCTCTCAGACGCATCTCTCCTATTTCACACATATCTGCTCTCACCCCATCCTCCCGCCACCCCACTAGGAATAGGGTTCCCCTTGTCTTCACCTACCACCCCACCAGCCTCCGAGTCCAACATATAATTCTCCGTAACTTCCACCACCTCCAACGGGATCCCACCACTAAGCACATCTTTCCCTCCCGCCCCCCCCCGCCTGCTTTCCGCAGCAATCGCTCCCTATGCGACTCCCTTTTCCATTCATCCCCCCCATCCCTTCCCACCGATCTCCCTCCCGGCACTTATCCTTGTAAGCGGAACAAGTGCTACACATGCCCTTACACTTCCTCCCTTACCACCATTCAGGGCCCCAGACAGTCCTTCCAGATGAGGTGACACTTCACTTGTGAGTCGGCTGGGGTGATATACTGCGTCCGGTGCTCCTGATGCGGCCTTCTATATATTGGCGAGACCTGACGCAGGCTGGGAGACTGTTTCGCTGAACACCTATGCTCTGTCAGCCAGAGAAAGCAGGATCTCCCAGTGGCCACACATTTTAATTCCACGCCCCATTCCCATTCTGATATGTCTATCCACGGCCTCCTCTACTGTCAAGATGAAGCCATACTCAGGTTGGAGGAACAACACCTGATATTCCGTCTGGGTAGCCTCCAACCTGATGGCATGAACATTGACTTCTCTAACTTCCGCTAATGCCCCACCTCCCCGTCGTACCCCATCTGTTATTTATTTATATACACACATTCTTTTTCTCCCTCTGCCCCCCTCACTATACTCCTTGCCCGTCCTCTGGGCTTCCCCCCCCCTCCCCCTTTCTTTCTCCCTAAGTCTCCCGTCCCATGATCCTCTCCCTTCTCCAGCCTCGTATTCCTTTTGCCAATCAACTTTCCAGCTCTTCTCCTATCATTTCGGATCTCCCCCTCCCCCTCCCAATTTCAAATCTCTTACTATCTCTTCTTTCAGTTAGTCCTGACGAAGGGTCTCGACCTGAAACATCGACTGTACCTCTTCCTAGAGATGCTGCCTGGTCTGCTGCGTTCACCAGCAATTTTTTGTGTGTGATACTATCATGCACCACTCTTCCTTGCTGATGCGCTCTCGTGAAGCACTGTTTCAACATTCAGATTCCTAGGCAGTGTTATTTCACAGGACATCATGTGGAAGAACCATACCTCCTTCATCAACAAAACTGCTCAGCAAAGGATTCTTCTTGCAGCAGTCTCCCCCCCACCCACCCCCCCCCCGAACATAGTGGTGCCATTCTACACTGCCATCATAGAGTATACCCTCACATCATCCTGCTTTGGTGAGTGTCCTCTTACAATGTATGAAGACTACAGTGAAATATCAGGTCAGCAGAAAAGGTCATAGACTGCATGTGTCCTGGACAAAGCAGGCAGCAAAAAATCATTGTGGACACTACCCACCCTGCAAACTGCCTTTTGCAAAATCTGCCTTCTGGAAATCGCTACTGGGCCATTAAAACTAAAACTTCACCCATCTTAAAAGTTTTTCCCCCAGGCAGTCAATCTGCTCAACCATCTTAGTTAGCCACTCCACGCCCCAGCCACTGCATTGCACTGTAAACACTAAACTTTTATAATTCTGCTTGCATTGTAAAAATATACATCTATTTATGCACATTTTACTCAATATCTGTACTTAAACTTTTAACTTTATTTTTATGTAATTCTTTAATCCTTATAATTGTTGAATGTTGTTTTCTGTTGCATGTTGCACCGCTACGCCACAGCAAACCCCTGGAACATGTAAGTGTACGTGATGAATACAGGCAACCTGGAGAGTGAGTATAGAGAGCTTGGTAGGAAGTTGAAAAGCAGGACCTCGAGGGTGGTAATCTCAGGATTGCTACCTGTGCTACGTGCCAGTGAGGGTAGGAATAGGATGCTCTGGAGGACAAGTGGCTGAGGAACTGGTGTAGGGGGCAGGGTTTCAGATTTCAGGATAATTGGGACCTCTTCTGGGGCAGGTGGGACCTGTACAAGAGAGACGGGTTACACTTGAACTACAGGGGGACCAATATCCTCTCAGGGAGGTTTGTTAGTGCTATTGGGTAGGCTTTAAACTAGATTTGCAGGGGGATGGGAACCAGAGTGCCAGAGCTGACAGTGTGGCTGGGGTGAAAATAAATGATGTTAAAAGTTCAAGCAAATCCGCTAATAGAAAGGTTATGAGTGGTGGTAAAAATCTTCTGAGGTGTATATATTTCAATGCTAGGAGTATTGCGGGGAAGGCAGATGAGTTGAGGGTGTGGATTGACACGTGGAATTATGATGTTATAGAAATTAGTGAAACTTGGCTACAGGAGGGGCAGGACTGGCAGCTTAATATTCCAGGGTTGCGATGTTTCAGATGTGATCGAGGCAGAGGAATGAAAGGTGGGGGAGTAGCATTGCTTGTTAGGGAAAATATTACAGCAGTGCTCAGGCAGGACAGATTAGAGGGCTTGTCTACTGAGTCCTTATGGGTGGAGCTGAGAAACAGGAAAGGTATGGCCGCATTAGTGGGATTGTATTACAGGCCACCCAATAGTCAACGAGACTTGGAAGAGCAAATCTGCAGAGAGATAGCAGGCAACTGCAGGAAACATAAAGTTGTGGTGGTAGGGGATTTTAATTTTCCATACATTGATTGGGACTCCCATACTGTTAGGGGTCTAGATGGTTTAGAGTTTGTAAAATGTGTTCAGGCAAGTTTTCTAAATCAATATATAGAGGGACCAACTAGAGGGGATGCAATATTGGATCTCCTGTTAGGAAACGAATTAGGGCAAGTGACAGAAGTCTGTGTAGGGGAGCACTTTGGTTCCAGTGATCATAACACCATTAGTTTCAATTTGATCATGGACAAGGATAGATCTGGTCCTAGGGTTGAGGTTCTTAACTGGAAGAAGGCCAAATTTGAAGAAATGAGAAAGGATCTAAAAAGCGTGGATTGGGACAGGTTGTTCTCTGGCAAAGATGTGATTGGTAGGTGGGAAGCCTTCAAAGGGGAAATTTTGAGAGTGCAGAGTTTGTATGTTCCTGTCAGGATTAAAGGCAAATTGAATAGGAATAAGGAACCTTGGTTCTCAAGGGATATTGCAACTCTGATAAAGAAGAAGAGGAAGTTGTATGAAATGTATAGGAAACAGGGGGTAAATCAGGTGCTTGAGGAGTATAAGAAGTGCAAGAAAATACTTAAGAAAGAAATCAGGAGGGCTAAAAGAAGACATGAGGTTGCCTTGGCAGTCAAAGTGAAGGATAATCCAAAGAGCTTTTACAAGTATATTAAGAGCAAAAGGATTGTAAGGGATAAAGTTGGTCCTCTTGAAGATCAGAGTGGTCGGCTATGTGCGAAACCAAAGGAAATGGGGGAGAGATCTTAAATAGGTTTTTTGCATCTGTATTTACTAAGGAAACTGGCATGAAGTCTATGGAATTGAGGGGAACACGTAGTGAGATCATGGAAACTGTACAGATTGAAAAGGAGGAGGTCCTTGCTGGCTTGAGGAAAATTAAAGTGGAGAAATCCCCGGGACCTGACAGAGTGTTCCCTCGGACCTTGAAGGAGACTAGTGTTGAAATTGCAGGGACCCTAGCAGAAATATTTAAAATGTCGCTGTCTACAGGTGAGGTGCTGGAGGATTGGAGAGTGGCTCATGTTGTTCCGTTGTTTAAAAAATGATCGAAAAGTAATCCGGGAAATTATAGGCCAGTGAGTTTAACGTCGGTAGTAGGTAAGTTATTGGAGGGAGTACTAAGAGACAGAATCTACAAGCATTTGGACAGACAGGGACTTATTAGGGAGAGTCAACATGGCTTTGTGCGTGGTAGGTCATGTTTGACCAATCTATTGGAGTTTTTCGAGGAGGTTACCAGGAAAGTGGATGAAGGGAAGGCAGTGGATATTGTCTACATGGACTTCAGTAAGGCCTTTGACAAGGTCCCGCATGGGAGGTTAGTTAGGAAAATTCAGTCGCTAGGTATACATGGAGAGGTGGTAAATTGGATTAGACATTGGCTCAGTGGAAGAAGCCAAAGAGTGGTAGTAGAGAATTGCTTCTCCGAGTGGAGGCCTGTGACTAGTGGTGTGCCACAGGGATCAGTGCTGGGTCCATTGTTATTTGTCATCTATATCAATTATCTGGATGATAATGTGGTAAATTGGATCAGCAAATTTGCTGGTAATACAAAGATTGGAGGTGTAGTAGACAGTGAGGAAAGTTTTCAGAGCTTGCAGAGGGACTTGGACCAGCTGGAAAAATGGGCTGAAAAATGGCAGATGGAGTTTAATACAGACAAGTGTGAGGTATTGCACGTTGGAAGGACAAACCAAGGTAGAGCATACGGAGTTAATGGTAAGGCACTGAGGAGTGCAGTGGAACAGAGGGATCTGGGAATACAGATACAAAATTCCCTAAAAGTGGCGTCACAGGTAGATAGGGTCGTAAAGAGAACTTTTGGTACATTGGCCTTTATTAATCAAAGTATTGAGTATAAGAGCTGGAATGTTATGATGAGGTTGTATAAGGCATTGGTGAGGCCGAATCTGGAGTATTGTGTTCAGTTTTGGTCACCAAATTACAGGAAGGATATAAATAAGGTTGAAAGAGTGCAGAGAAGGTTAACAAGGATGTTGCCGGGACTTGAGAAACTCAGTTACAGAGAAAGGTTGAATAGATTAGGACTTTATTCCCTGGAGCGTAGAAGAACGAGGGGAGATTTGATAGAAGTATATAAAATTATGATGGGTATAGATAGAGTGAATGCAAGTAGGCTTTTTCCATTGAGGCAAGGGGAGAAAAAAACCAGAAGACATGGGTTAAGGGTGAGGGGGGAAAAGTTTAAAGGGTACATTAGTGGGGGCTTCTTCACACAGAGAGTGGTGGGAGTATGGAATGAGCTGCCAGACGAGGTGGTAAATGCGGGTTCCTTTTTAACATTTAAGAATAAATTGGACAGATACATGGATGGGAGGTGTATGGAGGGATATGGTCCGTGTGCAGGTCAGTGGGACTAGGCAGAAAATGGTTCGGCACAGCCAAGGAGGGCCAAAAGGCCTGTTTCTGTGCTGTAGTTTCTATGGTTTCTATGGTTTCTAACCCTTGATGCTGCATTCCCTCCGAAAACCACTCTTGTCTTCTTCACTAACACTGATGAGTCTTCTCCCATTATCCCATTACCATCCTTCTGTGAACAAAACCAGCTACTTCATAATTAATACCTAAATGCATTTGGAAAAAAATATCATTGTATACCCTACAGCCATAATAATATTTGAATCAATTCCAGCTGCCTTGACATATATAATGTGATAGATCTCGGATGACATTGCCAAGCTGCATTTGTCGTTGCATGGGGAGGATTCTGAAGGGAAGAAAGGCTAATTCACACTGCAATTTAAAGAGTATGAAAGAAAAGAGTTGTAAGAAAGCTTTTGAAAGCTTTTTATGGTTAAAGTGATGCAAAGGTTACTGAATTGTTCTTTGACAAGTAAAATAAATATATTTGCCTAACGGATATCAGGAATGTACATGTTTGTTTTTGTTTATTTTTGTATCATAGTTTCATAAGTAAGTCCATGGCATAATTATAATGTGAACTTATTTCCTAGTTGAGTCATGAATTCCCATTTAATTCAAGGAAACCATGATTACAAAATAAATAATAATTTACAAAAATAATTTTCTAATATCAGTGGTCTGAATTTTACAATATCCATTCAAGGAGATGATCCTATGATTCTGTTCAATGTAAACTTCTATATTCTTGTCCGTTAGTTTTTTTCATGCAGGCATCAGTACTGGCAAGGTTAGAATTCGCTTCCATGTCCTTGATCCGCTGCAGCTGGCTCAAACTAAAAGTCTATCTACTACTACTACGTCAACTCAGGCCTAGGGGGCCGGCATCGGACAAGATGACGGACTCTCCACTTCTCCCTCTCCCTCATCAGTGTGTTCAGTTCATCTACATTAGCCGTGCCGCTGTCTTCTAGGAGCGTGTTGACCATAGTCTTGGGAGGGCGCCCAGGGTTCATCCTCCCGTGCTTGGGCTCCCATATGATGACTAGGCTGGCAGGTAGCTCGGGGTGGCGTAGACAGTGCCCCGCTAGTTGCAGTCTTCTCACCTTGATTTTAGTGGAGAGCATTGGTAGGTTGTTATAGAGCTCAACGTTCGTCATGTGCTGTTGTCAACTCACATCAAGAGCCATCCTGAGCATTCGTGTATAGCAACCATCTAGAGACTTTCGCATCGTCTTGGTGAGTGTCCACGTCTCGCATCCGTCCGTGAGAATGGACTCTATAACTGCTATGAAAATCCTCTCTTTAAGCCCTCTGGTCAGGTTCGACTTCCAGATTTCCTTCATGTCGTTCATAGCCCTCCACGCCAGCACCTTCCGTATCTTTATGTCCTTCTCCAAACTCATCATTCTTGACCCGCGGTACTTGTAGTCAAAGACTTTATAAATGGTATTATTCTCTACGGTCTTGAGAGTACCTTCGTCGCAGTTAAATGGCATGTACTCTGTCTTTTTAGCGTTTAGGTGAAGTCCAACTTTATTGCATTCTATTTCCACTTTTGTCAGTAGCTGCTGTGCTTCCACCATCTGGTCAGAGAACAGGACTACGTCATCTGCAAAATTGAGATCTGTGAGTGTAACTGGTGTGACCTTTTTGGTTCGCCCTGGTTGTATGGTAAAACCAAGCTTGTCATGATCTTTGGTAGCTTGACACAGAGCGTAATCAAAGACGATTATAAAGATGTAGGGTGCCAGAGTGTCTCCTTGCAGCACACCAGCTAGGAGCTCGAACACTGCTGTTTTTCCGTCTGGTGATACAACTTTCGCCATGGTTTTGGTATAGCTGGACTCTATTGCTCTCAGTAGACGGTCTGGCACTCTGTAAACTTTCAGGATCTTCAGCATTTTTCCGTCTGTGAATGGAGTCAAAAGCTTTGCGAAAATCAATGTAAGTAAGCACGGCTAGTAGGTTGCTCTTCTATCAAGTATTGTCAAAGAATGATGTTGACATCTTTCTTAAAACAAAAGTTAATCTGTGCATTACTTATAGTGTCTAATAGGTGTCAGTTTTGTGCCCTCAAACAGGCAGAATGCTGGGTGCCCTGCAACTAGCAGCTTTTTAAAGTTTCTTAATTTTTTTTCAGGATTTGCATGTCACTAGCAAAGCCAACATGTGCATCCCACCCTGAATTGTTTATGAACAGAATGGCTTGCTTAGTCCTTTCATAGTCAACCACATTTCTATGGCTCACAAGTAGCATTATGGCCATACTGGGTAATTTCCTTCCCTGAAAAACACATTATTAAACCGGATCAATTTTGTGATCAATATTACTAAGAGTAGCTACATTTGTAGTTATGACATGCTTTATTGTAATGTTAAATAAAGTCCTTTGAAACGTATGCCAAATTAAAATGATAAATTCAATTCCCTTGTGAATCAGTGATATCATATTGCAAATAATGAGCTACCACAATCAACTATTTTAGCAGCACTTGTCACAAACCTTTTCCTTCTGTCTTTGCGAAAGGTCTTGAGCATTTAAAAATAAAGCCTACTTCACTCTTCTGTTCAATCATGAAAATTATTCTAATATACTTCAACACTTTAGCCTCTATTGCTTGGGACATCAGAATTTTTTGTCTGAATGATAGAGTGTGCGAATGATATAATCTGTCATGTCTGGATGCGTCTGAATGATATAATATGTGAATAAATATAACATGTCTAAATGATATAATATGTGTCTCTTCCAATGTATTCATTACTCTACATTTCTTGTAGGGTTAATCAAATGAGCTTCTTTTCACCATCCAGTCAGAGTTCATTTCGATCTTCTGTGAAGCGGTTTCCAACCATTTACTTTGTTCCTGTAAGTACTGTGTAGCGCCATCAGTTGCTCCCTTTATTGATCAGTTTACAGTACAAATCATAGTTATACTTCACTGTAACTCATCAGTTCCTAAGGTATAAAGCACTTAAAATTCAATTTCACAAGAATTATTTTAGGGGCATTTATCACTTCTGTACAGACAAGGGAAAATCTGCAGATGCTGGAAATCTAAGCAACACACACAGAATGCTGGAGAAACTCAGCAGGCCAGGCAGCATCTTTGGAAAAGAGTACAGTCGATGTTTCAGGCCTAGTCCCTTCATCAGGACTTGAACAAAATATGAAAATTCAGAGTATGAAGGTGGAGGAGTTGGGGAGAGGGGAGGAAGAAGTACAAGGTGGTAGGTGATAGGTAAAACCAAGAGAGGGGGAGGGTGTGAAGTAAAGAGCTGGGAAGTTGATAGGTGAAAGAGATAAAGGGCTGGAGAAGGGGAATCTGTAGGAGAGAACAGAAGACCATGAAAGAAAGGGAAGCGGAATGAGCACCAGAGGGAGGTCATGGGCAAGTAACAAGAGAAGGTGTGAGAGGGAAACGGTAATGGAGGCATGGTGGAGGGGAAGTGGCAATTATTGGAAGTTTGAGAAGTCGATGTTCATGCCATCAGGTTAGAAGCTACCCATATGGAATATAAGGTGTTGCTCCTCCAACCTGAGTGTGGCCTCATTGCGTCAGTAGAGGAGGCTGTGGACTGACATGTTGAAATGGAATTGGGAAGAAAAATTGAAATGGGTGGCTACCAGGAGATCCCCCTTTTTCTGGCAGGAGGAGAGTAGGTGCTCGGCGAAGCAGTCTTCCAATCTACATCAGGTCTCACCAATATACAGGAGTGCCCACTGGGAGCACCAGACACAGTACATGACCCCAAAAGACTCACAGAAGAAGTGTCACCTCACCTGGAAGGACTGTTTGGGGCTCTGAATGGTAGTGAGGGAGGAGGTGTAGGGGCAGGTGTGGCACTTGTTCCCATTGCAAGGATAAGTACCAGGAGGGAGATCAGTGGGAAGGCACTCTAGCACATTGGGTTTCCTGCCAGCAGATTAGATTAGATTATGAGGACACGCAGTCCTCTTTTATTGCCATTTAGTAATGCATGCATTAAGAAATGATACAATATTTCTCCGGTGTGATATCACAGAAACACAGGACAGACCAAGACTGAAAAACTGACAAAAACCACATAATTATAACATATAGTTACAACAGTGCAAGCAATACCGTAACTTGATGAAGAACAGGTCATGGGCACGGTAAAAAGAGTTCAAAGTCTCTCGAAAGTCCCACATGTCACGCAGACGGGAGAAGGAAGAAAACTCTCCCTGCCATGCCCAACCACAGTCCGACTCTGTGTCATCCGAAAACTTTGAGCCTCCGACCAGCCCTCCGACACCGAGCACCGAGCACCATCTCTGCCGAGCACTTCGACCCCAGCCCCGGCCACCAGCAGCAGGCAAAGCCGAGGATTTGGAGCCTTCCCTCTGGAGATTCTCGATCACACAGTAGCAGCAGCGGTGAACCGGGCATTTCAGAAATTTCTCCAGATGTTCCTCCGTGCTTCTCACGGCTGTCTCCATCAAATCAGAATTGTGCACGGTACCCTATTTAACAAATACGATATCATTTCACCAGAGAGGCTGCGCGCGCTGCGTCGGTGCAGGATTGATGCAGGATGTATCTGAGCTGGGTGATTCACAGCAGAGAATGCTCCACATGCTAACTGTGAGGGAATAGAAGGTAACCAAATACAGGATTAAACATACAAAATTGTCAAAAGCTAGAAAATAGTCTCTGGGCTTTGTATTGGTAAGCTGCGGGCCTATAGTAATATTTTGAGTAAGTGAATTTTGGATTTAAGTCCTGTCCAGAAATACTTTATACCTTATACTTTATTGTCGCCAAACAATTGGTACTAGAACGTACAATCATCACAGCGATACTTGATTCTGCGCTTCCCACTCTATTAAATATTAAAAATATTTAAAATAGTTAAAATTAGTAAATATTAAAAATTTAAATTATAAATCATAAATAGAAAATAGAAAAATGGGAAGTAAGGTAGTGCAAAAAAAACCGAGAGGCAGGTCCGGATATTTGGAGGGTACGGCCCAGATCTGGGTCAGAATCCGTTCAGCAGTCTTATCACAGTTGGAAAGAAGCTATTCCCAAATTTGGCCGTACAAGTCTTCAAGCTCCTAAGCCTTATCCCGGAGGGAAGAGGGACAAAAAGTGTGTTGGCTGGGTGGGTCGTGTCCTTGATTATCCTGGCAGTACTGTTCCTTCAGCGTGCAGTGTAAAGTGAGTCCAAGGATGGAAGATTGGTTTATGTGATGTGCTGCGCTGTGTTCACGATCTTCGGCAGCTTCTTTCAGTCTTGGACAGGACAACTTCCGTACCAGGTTGTGATGCACCCTAGAAGAATGCTTTCTATGGTGCATCTGTAAAAATTAGTGAGGGTTTTAGGGGACGGGCCAAATTTCTTTGGTTTTCTCAGGAAATAAAGGCGCTGGTGGGCCTTCTTGGCAGTGAACTCTGCTTGGTTGGACCAAGTCAGGTCATTTGTGATATTGACCCCAAGGAACTTAAAGCTTTTGACCTGTTCCACTTGCACATCACCGATGTAAATTGGGTCGTGCGGTCCGCTACTCCTTTCTGAAGTCAACAACCAATTCCTTCGTCTTGCTGACGTTGAGGGATAGGTTATTGTCTTCGCACCATGCCACCAGGTTCTTA
This sequence comes from Mobula hypostoma, assembly GCF_963921235.1. Lineage (NCBI taxonomy): Eukaryota > Metazoa > Chordata > Chondrichthyes > Myliobatiformes > Myliobatidae > Mobula > Mobula hypostoma. The sequence goes on from NC_086104.1 coordinate 31,169,066, forward strand.
ATTTCCTCTCTGTACTCAAATTCATCATTACCCAAGATACGGCCCACAATTGTGTCATCGGCAAACTTAATATATTGAGTTTGATGGAAACTTGGCTACACAATCAAGGGTGTACAGTAAGTACAGCAGGGGGCTGAGTACACAGCCTTGTGGGGCACCAGTGCTCAGAGTGATTGTAGAGGAGAGCTTGTCCCCTACTTTTACAGCCTGGGTCCTGTCTGTGAGGAAGTTGAAGATCCAGCTGCAGATCTGAGTGCTAAGGCCCAGGTTCCGGAGCTTAGGAATCAGTTTACTTGGAATGATGGTATTGAAGGCAGAGCTGTAGTCAATGAAAAGGAGCCTTACGTATGCGTCTTTATTCTCCAGGTGTTCTAAGGAGGAATGTAGGGCCAGAGGGATGGCATCTGCTGTTGACCTGTTGCTCCAGTAGGCGAATTGCAAAGCGTCGAGGTTGACCGGTAGGCTGTGGTTGATGTGTGCCATAACCAATCTCTCGAAGCACTTCGTAGCAATTGATGTCAGAGCCACAGGTTGATAGTCATTCAGGCGTGCCACCTTGCTCTTCTTCGGCACCGGGATTATCGTTGCCTTCATAAAACATGAGGGGATCTTAGACTGAAGCAAGGAGCAGTTGAAGATGTCAGAAAACACTCCAGCTAGCTCGCTTGCACAAGCCCGGAGAACCCGTTCTGGGATGCCATCTGGGCCTGTCGCCTTCCTTGGATTTATCTTCAGGAAGGCCCTTCTAACGTCCTCCTCGGTGACGATGAATCTCGATTCATGAAAAACTGCACTGTTTGAGCTTTTAGATGGAATGGCTTAATGAGGTCCAGTATGATTTCTCAGTTATACATAAAACTCCCATGACACTCTTTTGATGTGATCAACCTCCGGTGTCCTGCCCTATATTTATCCTTCAATCAGTATTAGCAAGGTGGGTAGAAATTTATTCCATGCATCTGCTCTGCTTCTGAAATATCATTCCATTGCCGTCGGACCAAACCTGAGAAATGGAGTACAACAGCTTTATCTCTTCAAGAAGAGAAGGAGTGTACCGTGCAGAGTATCATCTTTGATAACTTATTGCATCAGCAAATTCCGTCAATTCAGAGTTGATTGTCTTCAATATAAGGTGTATTTTGGATGGCTTTTTCTTTGATCCTTTCCTCTGTAACAACAAGCCTTCATAGTCTTCACCAGTGCTGCATTTGGGATGTCGCGACATGAGGCAGCGATGAAGTGTGAGGTTATAAAGAACAGGGTTCTCCAGGAAGTCCGGTTGTCATGGCAGGTAATGGAAGCGTGAATATGTCACTGCAGAAATATGGTCAGGGTCCGGAATTTGCCCCATACGTGAAACAAGAGGGAACATCCCTGAGGACAAACGTTGTTGAGGGCTGCAGCTGGGCTGCTGATGTCTCACAGCTCAATGGTCGGGAGTTCAGTCCTGACCAAAGGCACTGCCACTGTGGAGTTTACTTGTTCTCTCTGTACTTGTGTGGATTTCTGCTGGTAATATAGGTCTCCTCCAGTCTCCCAAAGACATGCTGGTAAGTTAAGTGGCTACAGAAGTATTATCCTTCAGAGTAGGTAAGTGGCAAAAAAGAATCCAGGGGTAATTGATGGGTATGTGAGTGGAAATAAGTTCCAGGGCCACAAGAAACTAAAGGGATGGGTAATGAGAGTCAGCATTGATTTGATGGGCTGAATGGCCTGGACTCCTCCTGCATCACAAGGTTGTAAACAATATCATTGAAATTGAGACATTTGTAAGAAGAGAAAAGTAATATTATTGCTGGTGGTGGTACAGCAGAGATGTGTGATATTGATGAGCCTACACACGTGCCAGAAACTGCAGCTGTGGTCTCTTACAAGGACGTTGCAAAAGTCTTGAAGGAACATTTTAATATAACAGTTTCAGAGATTTTCAAGAGTTGCAAGTTTAGCCTGTGCAACCTGTCGCCAGAGGAAACAGCTGGAGAACACTGGGTCATGCTGAAGACTCAGATAGTGTAGAAGCTGGACTCTCTCATTCAGGCTCTGTCTGTAGTCTGGCAAATGAGAGAAATCAGACAAAGCAGTTTTGTGTGCTGGGTCTAATTCTTGAGGGAGACTGCAAAGAGAAATCATAACATCTAAACGGTGTTTAAAAATATTATGGTCTTTCAGAACATAATGCTTGGGAGAGGCAGCGTTGGTAGTGGTGGTGTGGTCTTCCACACTATTATATTATGGGGATATTACAAGCAAATTCAGTGAGAAATGAGTCAGTCTTGTGTGTGCAAATTCTGCAAGGCTGTTGGGAATGCCATTTAAATGTTTGCAGCAAGGGTGCACGTGGTTTACTTCACCGTGGCTCAGCAGTTACTGCATTAGAATGCATCCGGTTACTGTGACCAAAGGCGGCCATTACAGAAGCATCTGTGGAGGCTTGCATAAGGCTGAGACACAGACCTGCAGATCAAAACATCATGTGAGATTCCCAAAGTCAAAAAGGGTCCATTTTGAGCAGTCCTAGTCCTGGAGACAAAAAGCTGAAGAGACTCCAATCCTGCCGAAGGGTTTCTGCCTGAAACATCGACAATACTCTTCTCCATAGGTGCTGCCTGGCCTGCTGAGTTCCTCCAGCATTTTGATTGTGTTGCTTGGATTTCCAGTGAGTATGAACAGCACACGTGAATATATTGCCCAGATTTTCTGATAGTTAAACATGGAAGATAGGCTAGATTTGAGTTACAAACTCCAGGGAAGCTACAGCAACAAATTGGCTGAGCTGAAGTAATGCAGGAGAACTGGAGAAACTGCAAAGTGTGGTTGTGTTGTCAGAAGCTCATCCAGGAACTGAATATCACAACAAGATTGTGAGCAATGAGTCCTGTGATCAGTGGTGTGTTGTCAGGATTCAGTGCTGGCTCCTTTGTTGTTTTGTCATAGATATTAGCGATTTGGATGAGAACGAGCAGACTACTGTACAGCAAGGTTTGATTTCATTCTGAAGATGCATGGACTAGTGTATAGATGATGGTATAGCGTAGGATTGCAACTCAGAGCAGCAATGACAGACCATAATACAACCAATAAAATGAGGATATTTATGAGAGATGAAAGTGATTACTCATCATAAAACAAGCCTTCTGTATCAAAATCCAAAGGGCATGTACCAGAATTACAACAAAACTAGAGTCATAGAAAATAGACGTCATCCATTTGCTTCAATTTTTACTCAGCATTTCTTGAAAGTGAAAGTGTATCATATGGTAATTGTCTTTGTTCCAAGGACAAATAGTAATAAATACACACAATATGCAGCCTTTTGTACCATGCTAAAAATAAAGTTCTTCCTAACCATTATGAGATATACTCAGATAACTTTTCTTTTGAAATGGATGCATATTTTATCCATATATTTTATAAATGATTAAGAGTTTCTTCATTAAGTCATGGGTTAAGGATATTGGTGGGAGGAACAATTTTTGTTGTCCATCTCTAATTCACCTGGAAATGTATGATTTGCTTGTCATTTCATTGGCCTTCAAGAGGCAATTGGTTATTGCAGGTCTGATTTCGCAATAAACCACATAACTGGGGCAAATGGTTCCACAAAAGACATTTAAAAGCTAAATTTTATTTACTTGCAGGGACAGGTAAAATTACAACATTTAAAGGCCGTTTGCACAGGTACATGGACATGAAAGGTTAAGAGGTTTATGGGTCAAACATAGAGGGTTATGATCTACACAAATGTGTAGATGGACCTCTTGGTTGGGTCAAAGGTCCTGTTTCCATGTTGTGAATGTATGAGTATAAATGCTCTAATCTCCAAGCCTATGCAACAAGAGGTGAAAGTTGGATTAGACCAGATGGCTTTTTTTAAGGTGGTCAAGAAATGATGGGACAGTTCCACATAAGATGTAAACTTTCAGCCAAGCCTGCAGCTGGATCTCTGGGGCTAGGTTCCCCTGAACCCTCCTGAAAAACCGGTCACACATCCGGAGGATGTAGCATAATTAAGCATCACAGTTAAATAACCTACTGTCTCTCACTGTCTAGCCACTCATGAAGAATTTATTCCTCATGCACTCTTCGTTCATCATCTGAAAAAGATGTGATCAGAACGGAAAGGAATGTTAATATTCAAAATGCCTTCACTAACATGTACTGACCTAAATTATATGAATTATCTAATGTATTCAGCTGGACAAACTATTTGAAAACAAACGCCCCAACGCTGTCTTCCCCTCTTCTCTTTTGAGAACGGTTCCAACTTTCTGAGTTACAGATCCACAGGTGCCAGCAACATTTTAGCCTCTAGCTATTTTTCATAAGTAAGAATAATGGTGAATGTTTGCAAGTTTTTCACCCATAATCTGGTCGAATCCACACCTGATGTCTTCAGCTTTCTTGCTAGGGTGACTGGCAATGGGAGTAGGACACTCTGCCATTCCACTATTCAGTGAGATCACGGATGATCAGACCGAACTCCTTCCATGATTTGTACCATTTCCCTTAACCAAAAGAAATGTATCTCCGATTTAGAATGAACAATTTATCCAGTAGTTTTGCAATGAAGATGTCCAATTATCTATCACCTTCTGCAGGTGGAAAGAAAGATTTGGATTTATCTCAAAAAAAGGTGGTGAATCTATGGAATTTGTTGCCACGGGCAGCAATGCAGGCCAAGTCATTGGGTGTATTTAAGGCAGAGATTGATAGGTATCTGAGTAGCCAGGGCATCAAAGGTTATGGTGAGAAGGCGGGGGAGTGGGAACTCATGATAAAATGGCGGAGCAGGCTCGATGGGCCGAATAGCCGACTTCTGCTCCTTTGTCTTATGGTCTTATGCTCTACAACCAGTGAAGTAATATAAGAGAATTATCACCAATTTGCAAACAGCAAGCTCACACAAGCACCCTCCTTGTTCCCCCCCACTTGTCTTTCTCCCTGGGCCTCCTGTCCCACGATCCTCTCATATCCCTTTTGCCAATCACCTGTCCAGCTCTTGGCTCCATCCCTCCCCCTCTTCTCCTATCATTTTGGATCTCCCCCCCCCCCCCACTTTCAAATCTCTTACTAACTGTTCCTTCAGTTAGTCCTGACCAAGGGTCTCGGCTTGAAACGTCGACTGTACCTCTTCCTAGAGATGCTGCCTGGCCTGTTGCGTTCACCAGCAACTTTGATGTGTGTTGCTCACACAAGCACCAGTGGGTTACAAAAGAAAGATATGGCACCTCTGCCTCAGTGCTGGAGTACCAGCCTCGTTTCCACTTTCATATCACTGATTTGAGATTTGTGCCCCAGAGTCTTCTAGCTTGGAGCAAAAGAACCTCAGGCAGCACAGGTAGTGTAGCGAATAGTGCAATGCTTTACAGTGACCAGGGTTCAATTCCTTCCGCTGTCTGTATGTTCTCCCCGTGACTGCGTGGGTTTCCTCTGAGTTCCCTGGTTTCCACCCACATTCCAAAGTGGTACGGATTAGGGTTAGTAAATTGTGGGCATGCTATGTTGGCACTGGAAGCGTGGCAACACTGGCGGGCTGCCCCCAGCACATCCTCGGACTGTAGAGGTTGTTGATGCAAATAACACATTTCACTGAATGATTCGATGTTTCAATGGACTGTACATGTGACAAATGAAGCTGATCTTTATCCATTCTGCCATAATTAACTCTCCCCTACTGTCACACTCAAAATAATATGGTTCTAATTTTTGAACTGTGCTCTGTAACCCTGAACAGCTCATTCAACAGAAATAGTTTGTTCCAGACCTGCTCTTGCTTGTAACTTCCATGCACAATGGTAGTTTGTGTAATCTCAGGGTAATAAACAGCTGGTTTTCATCTACCCTCATTTGTCACCATAAGTCATCATAAATTTCAATAACAAATAACCTAAATAAGCAGTGCATAGGAGGAATAGTGAGGAAGTGTTCATGGGTTCATGGACCATTCAGAAATCTGATGGTGGAAGGGGAAAAAGCTGTTCCTAAGATGTTGAGTGTGCGTCTTCAGGCTCCTGTACCTGCTTCCTGATGGTAGGAATGAGTAGAGGGCATGTCTCGGATTCTGCAAGTCCTTATGATGGATACTGCCTTTTGAATATGGACTCAGTGACGGGGTACCCGTGACGCAGCTGGCTGAGAACACAACTCTTTTCAGCCTGTTTCGGTCCCGGGTGATGATGCAACCAGTCAGAATGCTCTTCAGGGTACATCTGTAGAAATTTGCCGGTTGATGACACACCAAATCTCCTCAAACTCCTGATGAAGTATAGCTGTTCTTGTGCGTTCTTTGTGATTGTTTCAATATGTTGGGCCCAGGATAGACCCTCTTGAGATGATGACACCCAGGAACTTGAAGTTGCTCATCCTCTCCATGGCTGTCTCCTCAATGAGGATGTGTGTATGTTCTCCCAAATTCTCCTTCCATAACCTGGTCTTGCTGACAGTAAGTAGAAGGCTGTTGTTGTGACATCACTCAACCAGCGATCTATCTCACTCCTCTACTCCTGCTGGTTGCCATCTGAGATTCTGCCGACAACAGTGTTGTCATCGGCAAATTTATAGATGGTCTTTGAGCTGTGCCTAGCCACGCAGTTATGAGTGGAGAGAGTAGAGCAATGGGCTATGCGTGCATTCTTAAGGTGCACTGGTGTTCATTGTCAGCTAGGAGGAAATGTTATTACTAATCGACATGGTGGTCTCCCAATGAGGAAGTCAGGGATCCTGTTAAAGAAGGGAGGTAGGAAAGAAGGAAGAATGATGAAATATTTTCTCAATTTAAATGGCGGAATTGGAATTGGATTAAAAATTCAGCAGGAAACTGCAGGACAAGGAGACTTGAAGGTGCTTGTACGTAGAACACATAATGCTAGCAAACAGGTTCAGCAGGTAATGGAATTCTGGCTTCTATTTCCAGAGCCTTGCTCAGATTATGCAGAAGGCTGGGTCAAAAGCAATGAATACCTGGGATTAGGATTCTGGCAGCCCGCTCAGCTTCAGGGCTGGAGGGTGAAAGGATGGTCGAGCAATCTGAGCGCCAGTCGTTGTTGAATATCTACCCAATCCCCTGGGAGGCAATGCATGCTCAGATCACTGCTGTTTCCAACTCCCCCACCCCCACCCCCACCGACACAGAAAAATTGGTGCAATAATACGCCACCAGGCTCTTGAGCCACGAAGACACCAAGTCTATTCCCAGCAAGATTTGTCAACTCAATCACCTGTGCCCACAGCTGCCACAGAACCACCATTGTAGGTGTGCAAAAAAAACCATTCCCTGTCAGTTTAAGTAGATACTCCCCTGAACATGTTAGGTAAATTGATCATGTCTTCTGCTGAAGCTGGGCCCAAGAGTCCACAGTGTCTGCTGCTTCTTCTAATTAATTTGTTTTGTACACAGACTGCTGTTTCATTAAAGGAAAGGATAGCACAAACAGAACCTCATCTGCACGTGGTATGTTAGAAGTCATTGTATGTCACCAGTGAGGTCACCACAGTGAAAAGCTAATAACATCCACCAATCGTTAAAAGGCCTCTGGCTCTTAAAAGAAAATAATTCAAGAGCACTGTTTTCCCATTAAGCAGATGTAAAATTCTGCAGAAAATTGTCATTCCCAAGCGTGGTAGGAGGCTAATGGGCATTTGGAGTTCCTCAAATTAGCTGCCACTTGTTTTTGTGAAGAATGTGCGATGGTATCTCGCAAGTTAGCTGCAGGGCCTGGGAAAACATGCATTTGGAAGTTCACTGACCAGTGGGAAGTAAGTCTTTATGTGTTGCTACAGAATTTATAGATGCACAGGAGCATGAAGAGAGATTTTGTGATTTTAGAGATGTAAACATTGCTGTGGAAAAACAATCGATGGTATAGGCTTTATGTCAGCAGGCTTGCAGTCAGAAAGTGACAAATAGAGTAATGAGGTCCAGGTTGTTTTAATGCTTGTGTCCTAGTTGAGTCCAGTAAGGTTAACCAAAGAGAGCACACAGCCATCAAAAAGCTTCCCCAGAGATTGTCATCTGGGTAAATCTCTAACATAGGATGTCTGTTACTGGTTTACTGGGATACTTCAAAAGACTGGAGATATTGGTAAATCTCAGGGTAGCAAAAGTGATCTGATTACTGAATCAAAATTTTAAAAAGCTGCAGATGCTGGAAATCTGAAATAAAGATAGAAAATGCTGGAGATACTCTGCAAATCAGGCAGCATCTGTGGAAAGAGAAACAGAGTTGATGTTTCATGTCTAAGACCCTTCATCAGAACAGTTCTTGTCAGACCTGTCACATCATCCGCTTAATAATCTTTTCAAATTTACTTTCAATTCTTTGAAAAAATGTAGAACAAGTGATCCAACAAAGGGCAGAACTAGAGCTTGGATTGAGTGCCTACAGATAAATGAGATGAATGGCTGTGAGGGAGATGTCAGGGCTGAGATGTTAAGGGAGGAATGAGACCATTATGTATGAACGAGTGGTTGTTAATGGTTGAACACCTGGCAAATGTGCTTGAACAGATTTCAAGGTATGAGGAAGAGATTTCTGACATGGGCAGATCTCTTTCTTGTTTGATTAATTTTGATTAACCCAACAGCCTCTCTAATTCATATTTCAGATTCTTATGCTGAATTACACCTATCACACACTTTGCCACGGTCCTTTTCATTTTTGGGAGACATTGAAGTCAGCATTTTGTATATTCAACACTCTGAAGCTGTTGAATTTTGAGTCCTTTTAGGGGGCCCCACAGCAGTGCCAACCACTGAAGTCACTGGGAATCAAGGGGAGGGGTTGTTGGGTGCCAACACTTAGGGTAATATCTAATACAAAGCAAGTTCTTTGTGATGTTGGAGGTTAATCGTCCCAGTCCAGAATGATTCTTCAGAAAGTTCTTCAGGTTGTGTCCCAGGGTTAACCATTGTCAGTGGCTTCATCAGAAACCTTCTTTCCACGGTTTTTACACCTCCTCAATAAATGAATCAGTTCAGGCTCCAACTAAACAACAGTCAGCCATGGACAGATCAGTGGCATTTTCATGCCCAATGTACCAGTCAATGATCCCTTTCATCAAGGAGACAATCTAACCAGCAGCCCTTGATATTTAATTTGCAAGTCACCCACTATCAACATCATGGAGACACCATTAACCAGAAAATCAATGTGACCAGTTCATAAATATCACACCTACAAATGAAGACTAGAAGCTGGGTATCTCGCATGAACGAATCTCCTCCTGATGTGCCAAATCCTTATTATCTTGTGTAAGGCATGATATAGTACTCTCAGTGAATACAAATTCAACAGCATTCTATTCTATTCATTATTTCCACAACCATCTCACAGTGTGTTCTCCCTCTCTATATTTTGAAGTTATTGGCCTAGACTACTCTGACAACAACATCCCAACAGCCACATCCCTCTCCTCCCCCCAAACCCACAATTCTACAAGAAGGGCTAAGGTGCCGGTTGCAATGCAACACCACCAAATGTAGGTTGTCAACAAACTCAGGCTTTATTTAAGGCAGAGAGAAATGAATCTATGGAATGACCGGTCGCAGACCACAGTGAAGGCCACATTCATCGGTATATTTAAAACAGAAGTTGATGGATTCCTGATTTATCAGGGCATTGAGGAATATGGTGAGAAGGCAGGTATATGGGGTTGAATAGGATCCGGGATCAGCCATAATAGAATGGCAGAACAGACTCGATGGGCTGAATGGCCTAATTCTGCTCTTATGTCTTATGGTCTTATAGTCTTACTCTTGGATGTGCATCACTGTTCCTTCATCACCTTTCTGTCTAAGTTTTGGAACTCCCTCTATAAATCATTATCTGGGAGTGCATTCACCAGAAAGTTGCAGCAGTTTAAGAAAATGGCTCTGAGCCACCTTTTCAAAGGCAACAGCCAGATCCTGCAAAATGAATAAATAACTAGTATCTGGCACCCAAAATCACTCCATAAAATCAATAATGATGGTAATGATGGTAGGAGGGGAGGAGAAGATGGCGGCGTGATGCAGCGCACGCGGCCGCTCCGAAATTATATCGTATTTGTTAAATAGGGGCCATGCACAATCCTGATTTGATGGAGATAGACATGAGAAGCACGGAGGAACATCTGGAGAAACTTCTGAAATGCCCGCTTCGCTGCCGCTGCTACTGTGCGATCGAGAATCTCCGGAGGGGAAGGCCCCAAATCCTCGCCTTTGCCAATTGCCTGTTGCGGGGCCGGGGTCGAAGCGCTCGGCAGAGATGGTGCTTGGTGCTCGGTGTCGGAGGGCTGGTCGGAGGCTTGGAGTTTTCGGACGGACTCAAGGGTCGGCTGTGGTCGGGTGGTTCCAGGTTGCTGCATCGGCAAGTTTGCGGTGCTGGCTGGAAGCTCATGGCAGGAAGAGAGTTTCCCTTCCTTCTACCATCTGCGTGAGATGATGGGACTTTTGAGAGACTTTGAGACTTTTTTTTACCGTGCCCATGGTCTGTTCTTTATCAAATTACGATATTGCTTTGCACCGTTGTAACTATATGTTATAATTATGTGGTTTTTGTCAGTTTTTTTAGTCTTGGTTTGCCTTGTGTTTCTGTGATATCTTTCTGGAGGAACATTGTATCATTTCTTAATGCACGCATTACTAAATGACAATAAAAGAGGACTGCGTGTCCTCATAATCTAAAAAAAAATTTCGTTTATTGTTGTCACATACTGAGGTACAGGGAAAATTTGTCTTTTGTGCCATCCATACAGATCATTTAATTAGACAGTGCACCGAGGTAGAAGAGAAAGCAATAGCAAAATGCAGAATAAGGTGTTACAGTTATAGAAAGAGAGCAAGTAGACAATAAAGTGCAGCGAGGTAGATTGTGAGGTCAAGAATCCATTATATTGTACTTGGGGGTCGTTCAGTAGACCTATAATAACAGGATACATAGAATCCTTCCTTGAGTGATGGTGGTACGGGCTTTCAAGCTTTTGTATTTTCTGCCTGATTTTGTGGGAGACAAAGAAGAGAGAACGTCCTGGGTGGGTGGGGCCTTAGATTGTGCTGGCTGCTTTACTGAGGTAGTGAGAGGTGTAGAGAGAGATGCTGGTTTCTGTGATGTGCTGGACTGTGACCATAGTTCTCTGTGATTTCATGCTGTCACAGTCAGGGGAGTTGCCTTACCAAACAACGATGCATCCGGATAGGATGCTTTTTATGGTGTATCAATGAAAATTGGTAAGGGTCGAAGGGAACGTGCCAGATTTCTTTAGGCTCTGGAGGAAGTAGATGCACTGGTGAGCTTTTATGGTCAAGGCTACATGGTTTGTCCAGGACAGATTTTTGGTGATGTTCACTCCTAGGAACTTGAAGGTCACAACTTTCTTGACATCAGTACCATTGAGGTAAATAGAAGCATGTGCATTGCCCCTCTTCCTGAAGTCAATAACGCATTCAGTTGCTTTTCTGTCATTGAAAGATGGTTTTAGTCATGAAGGAACTGTCACCAGGCTCTCTATCTCCTTCCTGTACTCTGACCCATTGGCCTACTGTCATGGTATCACCTGCATGCTTGAGTAAGACCACGCAGTTATGTGTGTACAGGGAGTAAAGTAGGGGGCTGAGGTCTCGCCTTGTGAGGCTCCAGTGTTGAGAATAATCGTAGTTGAGGTGCTGCTTCCTATCTTTACTGATTGCAGTCTGTTGGTCAGGAAGTCAAGGATCCAGTTGTAAAGGGAGGTGTTGAGTTCCAGGTTTAGGACTTCGGACGTCAGCTTTCTTAGATTTATAGTACTAAAGGTGGAGCTGTAGTCAATAAGTAGTTGTCTAACATTGGCATCTTTACTAAGCAACACACATAAACTGCTGGAGGAACTTAGGTCAGACAGCATCTATGGAAAAGAGTAAACCATCAACATTTCCAGCATTTTGTGTGTGTTTTGCTTGGATTTCCAGCATCTGCAAATTCTCTCTCGTTTGTGATTGGCATCTTTACAGTCCAGCTGTTCCAGAGATGTGTGGTGGGCCATGGAGATGGCACCCGCCATAGACCCTGTTTCAGAGGTAGGCGGATTGCAGTGGGTCGCAGATTAAGGTTGCCTGAGTAGATGAAGTTAATGCGTGCCATGACCTGCCTCTCGAAGCCCTTCATGATGGTGAATGTCAAAGCCATTAGGCAGTCGTCATTGGGCACATTACCTTATTTTCCTTGGGTACCAGGATGGTGGTGGTCTGGTGGTCTTCCTCAAGCTGGTGGAAACCTCATATTGAAGCAAGGAGAGGTTAAAAATATCTGCTAATACCCCTGCCAGCTGATTTGCATTGGGACTATGGATACCAGTTGCTTTCCACAGGTTCACTGTGGAAGACTGATCCTACATCTGCAATGGTCACTGTGGGTTCAGGTACATTTGAGACTATCAGGGTGGGTGGTGACATTTTAATCCCCTTCTGTTCAAAATGTGCATAGAATGCACTAAACTCATCAGAAAGGAATGAGTTGTTGCCAGTAGTGCTGCCCATCTTTGTTTTGAAGCTTGTTATAACATGTAATGTAAGCTCTGCCACAACTAATGGCCGGTGGGACTCGATTTTGCACTGGTATTGTCTCTTAGCATCCCTGATGGCATTAAAGGATGATGGACTCATGTGTATAGTTGGAACTTAGTCCACAAGTCCCGGAAAGTAGTTGGTTAGGAAAGCATGTGGGCTGCTTGTCTTTCTTAGCCAAGATCGAGCATGCAAAGCTTTATAAATCCCCGGTTGCCAGAGCTCTGTGTACACCTGGTCACCATATACAGAAAGAAAATGGCTGCACCCAGAGAACATACGGAGTGGATTTTTGAGGAAATGACTAGGAGTGGAGAGTTCTAATTAGTTGAGAAGGCCAGCTCATCTGGGGTGGCTTTCTACAAACAAAGAAGACTGAAGAGAGATTTAATTGAGGTTTATAAAGATAACTAACATCTCCATTGAATGTTAATGTGTATAAAGATATCTTCAATGTGGACAACTTCACTCACCTCAACAGTGAACTGACTTCATAACCTATAGACTCACTTTCAAGGACGGTACAATTCAATATAATTTATTTGCTTTTTTATTATTTGCACTATTTGTCTTCTTTTGCACATTGAATGTTTGTTCATCTGTGTTGTTTATAGTTTTTCAGAAATTCTGTTGTATTCCTTCATTTTCCTGTAGGAAAGTGAATCTCAAGGTAGTATTCAGTGACATATTTGTACTTTGCTAATCAATTTGCTTTGACGTTTGAATTAAAACATTGAGGGCCAGATAAGAACATTGATACCGCGGATTTGAGAGCAATTTTTTTTAACAGAGCCATTGGGGTCTGAAACTCACTGTGAATAAGTGCTGGGGGTATAAACCCTTATCACATTTAAAATAGCATGTGAAATGCAGTAGTTACGCACTGCAAGCTGGAAAGTGGGATTAGCTTTAAAGCTGTACTTTGGCTGGTATGCGCACGATTGACTAAGTGGCTTTCTTCTGAGCAGTAAATTCAAATGATTCTTTTTGATGTTCACAGAACCAGAAACCTAGTTCAGAAAAATCTAACAGCTTCACTTTAAGCATAATATTATAGTGCCTAATTGCATCTTGTTAGTAGTATATTAGGGCTAAAGGGGTAACACATCTGTGAAGTCGATGAATGACTTTGTCGTAATGTCCCCAAAGCTTTATTAATTGGTCAGGCAGCCAGGTGGTGGATGAAATTACTACTGCCTCCTCCCCTAGAGGAAATTCCAAGCTGTAACTTCAGTGATGAGATTTGCTTATGCCAGCGTAACAGTTATGATACCAGACTGTCAATCAAAGACTGTGGACTAGAAACCTGGCAACAGAGCTGGCATTAACTTTTCTTCCGTGCACTAAGATGATGGGCTGGAATCACCTACCATTACCCGCCTCATAAGCAGTCATATCTGATCAGGCACAAACGCTGTTCGTATGAGTTCATCTTAAGTGCAAAAATGAGTTATTCAAATTAGGGCCCTGTATATTTTCCCTTAAATATCAATGTCTCCCTGTGGTCTGAAACCCAATCGCTCCCATACCTAACAGCTGCTGCTGATCTTCAGTTATGATTTGCCAGCAGCTCTGTGCAGATCGCTGACCCCATTGAAAGCCCAACATTAATGTCCTGGAGCTTATCACATGGTTGTAAAAATTGTGTACTCTGTGCCCAAGGTTTGGCAGATCTGCATTTCTAAATGTGAATTCAAATTCCAACATTACAGAGGTCGAAATTCTTCAAGATATATCAGTCTGATTGCCTTAAATCCCAGGTGTATTTTTGCATTGTCTGTTACGTGATTGTGGTTCCACGCAATATGCTTTATTTTCAGTGGTGTCAGTAAGAGCACAAATGGGCATAGGATACCGTTGGTTTTCCCAGCACCCTGAGGGCAAATTTAAAAGCAACATGCTAGAGTCATCAGTGACATTGTAAAATGGATATGCAAGCAACTGTCGACACTGAAGCATGGAGCCAAAAATCAAGCTGCTAGCGGTACTCAGTGGGCCGGGCAGCATCTGGAGAGGGAAATGCACAGTTGACGTTTTAGGTTGAGACCTTCATCTTGACCTGAAACGTTTTCTGTCCATTTCCCTCTGCAGACACTTACTGATCTGCCGAGTTCTTCCAGCAGCTCATATTTTATTCTGGATTGCAGTGTCTGCAGTCCCTTGAGTCTCCATGGAAGAGTCGTCAAAGCTCAAACAAATGATCTACACAGCTATCATTGCGTAATTTTTTTGAGGTTCCCATCGGGCTTCTGGCAAAGCTGCTGCCGAGCTATAATTAGTGAATTACTGGCATTCATCCCATGTTCTTGGCATCTGTCCTCCCCAGACACAGAACTTCCTTGGTACCTGGGGAAGGATGCCATTGCAACATAAGTACCAGAAATTTCCCGGTTAGATTCCTTTCACATAGTACTAGAACTTTACCTGTTTAAGAAATTCATGTTGTAGGCGAGGGTTAATTTTGCAGCAGTGTTTCATCAAGGAAAACCAGTCCTGACATTTGAGTAGATTTATTAATGTAATATTTAAGTCTTTTGTCTTGTGAAAGCTCAGAAGATTCATTACCCAGATGACATCAATTTGCATTGTACCAGTGCAGCTAGATAAAATCTGAATGCCCTCAAGCATGTGTTCTGTTCAGTCACAAGCAAGTGGCTGTTTCCACTGTTGCTTCCTATGATAAATTCTTCCTTTTTTTAAACAAAAAATAGCCTTCAAATTCAGGTAAAATATTAAAGTTACACCAGGATGAAAATGAAGAAGAAAATACATTGGTTGCAATGAACAATAAGCATTTTAACATTTATCCACTTGTTTTCTTTCCCTTTAAGTATTGATATAATTACTTTTATCAAGTTCTACTTGTTTTGTTTACTTAGCTGAAGGAGAAATGTGTTTTTAAATAGTATCTTGAAGGAACTCAGGGCAGTTTTAAAGGCTTTGTGGCCATTAAGATAGGTTTTGTAGCTGAGACTCTGTTAGCTAGGAAATACATCATTATATTTTCAGACTACAGCAAAGAGAAGTATACAGTGATCAAATGATTTGATTTAGTGATGTATATATACTGCAAAAGTCATTGGTGATCAGAAGCTCTGCTGTTCTACCGAACAGAAATGGGATCTGAAGCAGATGGAGCTCTCAGGAAATGTCCCATCTAATAGAGACACTTACTCTGACAGTGCGGTGCTCCCCTGTGCCTGCAGCCTATTGTGGACCTAGATATTGTGCTCAAAGCTTTGAGTTGGATTTAAACCCACAGGTTTACTGCGGGGGGGGGGGGATGTACTGATTGATAAAGATTCTTCTGTAATATATTGGAAAGAAGTACATAAATGTCATCAGGTGTTCAATTCTAGTGAAAGGTTAAGGAAAACCAAAACCGGCACAAGGAACTAGATCTCTATAAGTACATTTACCAACTATTGAGCTTTCACGGCTTTCTCTCTCCAAGAAATTTTCACCAGTTTGGATTTTCATTTTCCTACTGTAATTTTGGTCTTGTGTTTTTGTCTGTCCTCATTAAAAAAAAACACCATTTTGAGGTTAAAATGGAAGAATCCTATGAGCAAAACCAAACAACTAATGATGCAGTTCGATTTACCTTGTTGTGAAAATGAACTCATACATGGGTCCCTATTCCCTCTCACATAAAGATTAATGAAAGCACCGTTAACCAGGAGGACTCATTCCTGAGCTAAGTATGGCTTCGTAAAGTGCTTGCCTGGACATCTGGTCGGCACAGCACTGCCAATAAGTGACCATCTGGCCTCACCCATGAAGAATGGTTATTTGAGTGTGGTTATACAAGCTGCTAACAATTGTGCAACTGTACCCCAGTGGGAGAGACCTGTTGCTTTGCCAGTATTTGACAGTGATTTACTTGGATCATTTGCTGATTATTTTTCCTCCCTCCCGCAGAAACAAGGGCCAGCACCAGGCCAGTATAGTGTGAATGATCAAACTCTGTCCCAGATTATAAGTTCTTCCTTTCAATCAAACGTGCCTCGGTTTTTACCCAATGCCAGTGTTAAGTATGAAAATATGGCCAAGAAGCTTTTATAAATAAAATAGTGCTTTACACATTGATCAGGAAAAGCAAGCTCAAAATGTGACAACACATCTTCAAAAGCAAGTGCAGTTGGGTTACTAAAGCTGTAGATAGTTGTCTGAAGCCTGCACAGTGTAAGTCATATTGCCACGACTAGTAACAGTCTTGATAGTTTTTCAAAAATGAGACAAGAAAGCTGAGCTATAATAAGCCAATGCTGGCTGATAAGGAACTGAAGGATTTGAGTTTTCCACGGCCTGCCCAACTTAGATTTTCAGCTGAGCTGGCTGAAATCATTCATCAACTCATAAAAGATGCCAGGAATACCTAAAGGATGCAGCCACATCAAATGTCGAGGCATGAAAATATTTTCAACATTTCTTCAAGCTTCAGATATTTTCAGTGTATTTTCCGGCCTTTAAGACAGATATGGTGACTGCCAAAGTGAAAAGCTTGTTTAAGTATGGGAGGAAGAAATTATTTATGTGGCAAAGCAAATATACCCCAATTTTGAAGGTATTCAGAACCATGTTATCATTAACATTGAAATCTAGAGACTTGATCAGGACAATCTAGGTTGTCACTCCAGTGTAACACAGAATGTACACTCAGTTATGAAGACCCTTAGGTGTCTCGTGATGTTAAAACAAAGACCCTCTGCTTCCTTAGGTGGATATCAGAACCAGAATCAGGTTTAATATCACTGGCATATGCTGTGAAATGAGTTGTTCTGTGGCAGCAATACATAATAATAATAAACTAAATTACTGGGAGAAAATTATTTTAAAAATTAAGTGCAAAAAGAGAGCAAAAAAGGAAAGAAATTGCAAGGTAGTGTACATGGGTTCATCGTACATTCAGAAATCTGCTGGCGGAGGGGAAAAAGCAGCTTCTAAACTGTCGAGTGTGTGTGCTCAGGCTCCTGCACCCTCATCCTTGATGGTCGCCATGAGACAAGAGCATGGTCTAGGTGA
Organism: Mobula hypostoma; assembly: GCF_963921235.1. NCBI lineage: Eukaryota > Metazoa > Chordata > Chondrichthyes > Myliobatiformes > Myliobatidae > Mobula > Mobula hypostoma. The sequence goes on from NC_086104.1 coordinate 31,186,608, forward strand.
TGACGGTGATTGATGCAGCCTTTTTCAGACCGTGTATTTAGAAGATGCCCTTGAAGTTTGGGAGGCTAGTGCTAGTGATGGCCTGGTTATGATTGCAAAGCGGAGATCTGCAGAGCAAAATCAGTGTGTTCCAGAGTTATACAACATTGAAGCAGGGTCTTCAGCAAAAGCCATTCATGACAACTAAGTTGCCTCCCTAAATGAGTCCAATTTTCCTGTGTTTGGTCCATATCCCTCTAAACTCTCTAAATCTGTCCAATTGTCTTTTAAATGTTGTAATTGTATAGCCACTCAATCCACATATGCACCGTCCTCTGTATGTTATCCTTCAGGGCCCCTTTAAATCACATTCAATCAACACCAGTTTTGGACTGGAGAAAAGACTGACCTTATCTACTCTCCTCAATATATTTATATACAATGCCTCCAAAAGTTCACCCCATAGACTCCTATGTTGTAGGATAAAAAACTCTACCCTATCTAGTCTTTCCTGATAACTGATACTTCCCAGTCCTCGTAACATCCTTGTGAATGTGCAACTTTTCCAGTTTAATGGCATCTTTCCTCCAGCTGGATATCTAGAACTGCATACAATGTTCCAAGCGTGATCTTATACAATTGTAACATGACATCCCATCTCTGTACTCAGTGTCTTAATGGATGAAGGCATGTGTGTCAAATGCTTTCTTCAACATCCTGTCTACCTCTGTCACCTCTTTAAGGGAACTGTATACTTGTACATAGTTCCCTGAAAACATTATACATGTAACACACAAAATGCTGGAGGAACTCAGCAAGTCAGGCAGCATCTCAGGAGGGGAATAAGCAGCTGGCATTTCAGGCCAAAAGCCTTTGTCCATTCATTAACAAACACTGAAGTGCTGTAGCAAACCACCAAAGAAATTGGAGAAGGGATTCATTCATTCTTGTATTATATTCAGTCCATGATCTTCAATCTTAATGTATTACATTTATACCAGCGCAGCAAGGTGAGAAGGGATTTTATCTGTGATCTTGGTCTAATAAGGTATAAAACAGCGAGTTAAGAAACATTATTATTTTATCTCCCTGTGGTTAAACCATTTTTTATGTATTTACAGAAAACACCAGGACCTAGAACATATGAGCCTATCAGGTACATGTCAAGTTGGACCAAAGCTGCTCCTCTCTCTTTCATTACTAATTAAACACAAAAGCCGTGCATTCTTTCAACAGACTTCACTTACAAACATGAAGTTGTTCAATACAAGTTTTGCCCGCCTTAGTGTGTTTCCATGTGCTTAAGTGCCCAAGTCAGGAAGCATGATGCAAACATAATGGAGATTTGGAGAAGAAAGTGGCCACCAAGCTGAACAAAATGAAAGAACTCAATGGGTCAGGCAGCAGCTATGGAGGGAAATAGACAGTCATTTTTCAGTTCCTCCTGCTTTTTGTGTGTCGCTTCAGATTCTAGCATCTGCTGTCTCTTATGCCTCCAAGATAAACAATTTGGTTGCTAATCTCAACCAAGTAGTTTCTGCAAACTTACTTGAAATAATGCAATGGAGATTAATGAAGGAAAAAAATCAGACTGCAAAACCAAGGAAGTTTTGCTAGATGTTTAAAACAATGCCTGCCTAACCTGGAGATCCTTGGATTTTCACAGTCTTTGCCAAAACCACGCGATGTTCCCTAGACCATGAAGAAAATCCATAGTGTAACCAAACGGGTATGAAAGGGAAAAAGATGACAGCTTCAAATATTTGTCATCTGACCATAGGGCTTCCATAGCTGTGGGTTTCACAGCCACAATACTGAATGATGAGGAGTGGGGTGAGAATAGCAGCAGATTAGGTAATGTTCTGGGAAGCATTTACTAACATAAAATACAAGGGCATTGACATCAGGCGAGTGCAGGTATCCTCAACCACGTGGCCTCTGCAGTTACTATGTCAGAGCATAGTAGGTTCAATCAATTGAATAATGTACACTTAAGAATTGGAAGCAGGAGTAGACCACATTGTCTGCCATTATGTCTGAGCTATCTTGACCTTAAGGTTTCTTAAGGTTGTTGTAGCCAGCGGTGGTAATGGGGACAAGCTCCCACTACCTATTAAATGCTCCTAATGGCATGAAATTCAACTAGCCTCTGACAACCAAGTCCAGCTCCTAGCCTTCAGGTGTGGCTTAGCTACTAAACCCAGCAGAACCATTTCTACTGACAGGAGAAGGGGCAAAGGTGAGTTACTAGCACCTTAAAACCAGTCACTTCGGGCTGATGGGGCTCATCAGCTGTGGTTGGCAGCTCATCTGGGAGAAGGAAAACTCTGATCTGGAGCCTCCACTGCCCTGCAGCCATATATACTCTTGAGGAGGCTTCGAGAGTAAATCCTGGGGGAAAAAATCCATAGCTGGAGTCCCTAAGGCAGTCCTACATTGAGTTCAACGCTGACTGGCAACCCCTGTGATGCTACTGTGCCAAACTGTAGCACTCTCTGCCGTTCCTTTGGGTTCATCAGGTGCATGGAGAGGGGGAGCTTGCTGTCCATATTGTACTGTCCAGGCTGGTGTATCCAGACAGTGAGGATGCAACATCCGTGGTCGATCCTGACTGACAGAGGCCTCATCACCTTGACCTCAACTCCATGTCCTAGCTGATCCTCATGGTTCTTAGTTCCACTATTGTCCAAAAAACTAACACACCATTCTTGAAATATTCAACAATTCAGCTCTACAAGTCTCTAGACCAGAGAAGTCCACAGATCATAACATAGAGAACAAAATCTTGCTCATCTCCATCTTAAATGGGTGGTCACTTCCCCTGAAACGTTGCCCCGATGGTTTAGGTTCCACTGTGGGGCTGAAATATCTTCTCCACCTCCTCAGCAACCTTTTCTGTTTTAGTGAGGATTTTAAACTCTAAATGAGGATTTGTTTTTAAATTTAGGGGGTGATTAGGATCAGGAATGCACTGTCAAGCACAGCAATGGAAGCAGATTTAATTCTAACACTTGGAAAGGGAGTCAGAAACATTTGAAAGGAAAGAATTTGCAAGGCTGAGGAGAAAGGTTGAAGAGTGAGACGAGATGTGTTACTTCTCATGTAGAGTCTGCATGCACTTGACAGGTTAAGTGGTCTCCTTCCCCAATGTAATCTTTCTATGATCTGTGTCTCGGGTGGTATAGGCCCAAATTGCTTAGTCCTTCCCAATAAGACTAACTGTTCATCACTGGAATCAAACAAGTGAACCTTCTCTTCATTGCCTCCATTGCAATTCCTCTTTACGTATATAAGGAGGCCAAAACTATCTTTGAAAATCACAAATACTCCAGATGCTAGAAGTCGGAAATAAAAATCGAAAATGCTGGAACACTCAGCCAGTCAGGCGGGTGCAACTTAAAACTAACTTGTTTTCTCTGTCACTTTCCCAATTCCGTTTGTCTTCAGATGCTGACAGACCTGAGCATTTCCAGCATTTTCCCTTTTTTATTGTAGACCAAAATGCTATGCAATAGTCCAGGTGTGACCTCAGCAATGGCTTGTAACAGCTGTAAGTCTAGTTTATTTTACTACTAACAGCAGTAAGGGAGCATGGAGTCAGAGGCAGTCATCTTCCAAACAAGATGTTTACTTCAATTAGTTCAAGGTAAATCTATTATCAAAGTACAGTACATATATGTCACCATATACTGTACCATCCCGAGATTCATTTTCTTGTGAGCATTCACAGTAAATAAAAAGAAACACAATAGAGAACTATACACTAGGACAATCAATATGCAAAAGACAATAAATTATGTAAATACAAAAAGAAAAAGAAATTCTAATTATAATATAGTAAATAAATAAGTAATAAATATTATGGAGAATGCGTTGTACAGTCCTTGAAAGTGAGGACTTGAAATCTGTTCAGTGTTGGGGTTAGTGAAGTTATCCACTCTGTTTCAGGACCCTGACGGCTGAGGAGTAATAATTGTTCCTGAACATGGTGGTGTGGGGCCCAGGGCTCCTGTACCTCTTTCCTGATGGCAGCAGGAAGAAGAGTATGGCCTGGATGGTCGAGGTCCTTAATGATGCTTTCCTGTGACTGCTCCTTGTAGGTGCGCTCATTGGTGGGGAGGGCTTTACCTGTGATGCATTTACCGTTACTTTTTGTAGGCTCTTCACTTCAAGGACATTGGTGTTTCCATACCAGGGTAAACTACTGTCCACTGTGTATCTATAGAAGTTTGTTGGAGTTTTAAATGACATTGCAGATCTTTGCAAACTTCTAAGAAAGTAGAGCCACTATGGTGCCTTCTTTGCAATGGGACTTACGTGCTAGACCCAGATCCTTTGAACTAATTCCTTTGAAGTTATAAATTAATGACTTTAAGGATACTGACCCTCTCCACCTCTAATCCCTTGGTGAGGACTGGCTCATGAACCTCAGGTTTGCTCCTCCTGTAGTTAATGTAGTTCTTTGCTCTTGCTGATGTCGAGTGAGAGGGTGTTGTTGCTTTATTAGCATTATTTCTCATATGTACATCGAAACATACTATGTAGTGAAATACATTGTTTGCATCAAATCAAATCAATGAGGATACCCAATTTCCCTCGGGATCAATAAAGTATATCTATCTATCTATCTATTGTGCTGGGAGCAGCCCCCAAGTGTTGCCGCACTTCTGCAGCCAACATAGCATGCCCATAGCTTACTAATCCTAACCCCAATCGTATGTCTTTGGAATGTGGGAGGATCTGTTCTGGGACCTCTACTTTTCGTGATTTTTATTAACGACCTGGATGTGGGGGTAGAAGGATGGGTTGGCAAGTTTGCAGACGACACAAAGGTTGGTGGTGTTGTAGATAGTGTAGAAGGTTGTCGAAGATTGCAGAGTGACATTGATAGGATGCAGAAGTGGGCTGAGAAGTGGCAGATGGAGTTCAACCCGGAGAAGTGTGAGGTGGTACACTTTGGAAGGACAAACTCCAAGGCTGAGTATAAAGTAAATGGCAGGATACTTGGTAGTGTGGAGGAGCAGAGGGATCTCGGGGTACATGTCCACAGATCCCTGAAAGTTGCTTCACCGGTGGATAGAGTAGTTAAGAAAGCTTATGGGGTGCTAGCTTTCATAAGTCGAGGGATAGAGTTTAAGAGTCGTGATGTAATGATGCAGCTCTATAAAACTCTGGTTAGGCCACACTTGGAGTATTGTGTCCAGTTCTGGTCACCTCACTATAGGAAGGATGTGGAAGCATTGGAAAGGGTACAGAGGAGATTTACCAGGATGCTGCCTGGTTTAGAATGTATGCATTATGATCAGAGATTAAGGGAGCTAGGGCTTTTCTCTTTGGAGAGAAGGAGGATGAGAGGAGACATGATAGAGGTGTACAAGATAATAAGAGGAATAGATAGAGTGGATAGCCAGCGCCTCTTCCCCAGGGCACCACTGCTCAATACAAGAGGACATGGCTTTAAGGTAAGGGGTGGGAAGTTCAAGGAGGATATTAGAGGGAGGTTTTTTACTCAGAGAGTGGTTGGTGTGTGGAATGCACTGCCTGAGTCAGTGGTGGAGGCAGATACACTAGTGAAGTTTAAGAGACTACTAGACAGGTATATGGAGGAATTTAAGGTGGGGGCTTATATGGGAGGCAGGGTTTGAGGGTTGGCACAACATTGTGGGCCGAAGGGCCTGTACTGTGCTGTTCTATTCTATGTTCTATGAAACTGGAGCACCTGGAGGAAGCTCACAGTCTCAGGGAGAATATACAAACTCTTTCCCGACAGCAGTGAGAATTGAACCCCGACCGGCGGTCGCTGGCACCGTAAAGCGATTGTGCTAACTGCATTGCTACTGTGCAATGCAGCTTTTGGCTCATGGTCCACATTATCTCTTCCTTTTGCCTGTTAACCAGCTGTCAATCAGGGTTTGTGCTGGAATGAATGGGGTTCAGGAGATCACACTTATCTACCGTCACAATGAAGTTCTGCACTTATTATTTTTCTGACAACTGCAGCAGCTTTTTTTTATAGAGGAAATGAGGTTTTATCTTGGGGAAGATTCCAAAGAATTGTTAAGTCATAATTGGTATTCACATGTCAATCATCTTCATGTATTGGAGAATGGATAAAAGCCTCTGGTATATCACCAAAGACTTTGCAAATTTCTATAGATGTGCATTGGAGAGCATTTTGGCTGGTTCCATCACAGCGTGGTGTGGAGCCTCCAATGCATAGGATCGCAGGAGGTTGTAAAGGATTGTAGACTCAGTCAGTTCCATCACCACCACAGCCCTCCCCGCTATCAGGGACATTTTCATAAGGTGGTGCCTCAAGAAGGTGGCAACCATTGTTGAAGACCCTCAACATCTGACACATCTTCTTCACCCTACCAGCGTCGAGGAGGAGGTACAGGAGCCTGAAGACCCCCCACTCAATTTTTTAAGAACAGCATCTTCCCCTCCACAATCAGATCTCTGAACAGTCCATGAGCCCATGAATACGACCTTATTGTTCATCTTGCACAATTAAATTTAGTAACTTAATTTAATGTCTTGCATTGCACTGCTTCCCCAAAACTACACATGCCAGTGTTAATAAACTGGGTTCTGATTTCAATATGCCAGTGTGGGAAAGAAAAGCCAAATAGCCTTCTTCAGAATTCTGTAGTTCTTTGAATTTCCACATACAGTACATGATTATATAATGATGAAGTGCAAATCTAAGAAGTGTCCCCGAGACACCAGAGCATTTAATGAGATTATACAAAAAAAAGGTTATGTGGCCGGTGTCAGTACTAATGAATCAGTGTTTATTCATGAGCTCTCTTGAATTGAATTACCAGAAAAATAAATTGTCAAAGGCAGCTTTTGGCTTATGGTCCACATTATCTCTTCCTTTTGCCTGTTAACCAGCTGTCAATCAGGGTTTGTGCTGGAATGAATGGGGTTCAGGAGATCACACTTATCTACCGTCACAATGAAGTTCTGCACTTATTATTTTTCTGACAACTACAGCAGCTTTTTATAGGAAATGGGGTTTTTATCTTGGGGAAGATTCCAAAGAAGTGGTGTATCACAATTGGTATTCACATGTCAATCATACTGTGATTCATGTATCAAGCCTCAATTTTAACTGGGTGTATTGAGTGGTAATTGGAGAGGGGAGTGTGATCGCAAAGCAGCCTCTGACCCCCATCCTCCCAGTCCAGGCAATTTTAACTCTCGGCTTATATTTTATGTTCAATGGGCTGCCGTTCTGATAGTATTTTTATTTCCAACAAGATGACTAAAATCTCTGATAAGTTACGTTTAAAGATTCCATGCTGAAATTATAGTGAGTTTCCAAATAAAATGCCTTCAAAGCATTACCTGTCTGCCGCCATTATTATTAATTCTGCATTGCCATGGTGATTGGCAGGGACTGAGATGATTAAGAACTGCTGGAAGGCCGAGGTTGGAAAACAAAATAATTGAAATGATTCACAAATGACAGCTTTAGTCAGGGAGCTCAAATAGATGGAGAAGAGAAAGTGACACGGGGCTGGTGTTAAGCATGAACCCCTGTCTGTTTGACTCGACATGGACACACAGTGTGTTGTGAATGTAAAAATGTAAGAATTCACTAATCTCATTTTCTTTTACTCCTTTCATATCAATCTCTGCCTTGAAAATACTCAACAACAAATGAGCCTCTTGGGTAGAAAATTACAAAGAATCATTATCCACAGGGTAGAAATTTCTCTGACTGGCTGGCTCCTCATGACCTCAGGTTGTAGACGTCTCAACCAGAGGAACTTTATGTTACTTATGTTTTGATGCGTTCATCTGTGGTTTCATTAGTATGGTTTCAGTGCTGACCACGCAATTTTAGTCTGTAATAATGGAGTTAAGATGTTGTGGCCAGAGACTTGGATGGCTCAGGGGCAGGATGGCTACTTAGAGTGCCAGGCTTTAAATGTTTCAGAAAGGACAGGGAGAGAGGCAAAAGAGGTGGGTGCGTGGCACTGTTGATCAGAGATGGTGTCATGGCTGCAGAAGAGGAGGAAGTCATGGAGCGATTACCTACAGAGTTTCTGTGGGTGGAAGTTAGGAAGAGGAAGGGGTCAATAACTCTATGGGGTGTTTTTTATAGACCACCCAATAGTAACAGGGACATCAAGGAGCAGATAGGGAGACAGATTCTGGAAAAGTGTAATAATAACAGGGTTGTCGTGGTGGGAGATTTTAATTTCCCAAATATTGATTGGCATGTCCCTAGAGCAAGGGGTTTAGATGGGGTGGAGTTTGTTGGGTGTGTTCAGGAAGCTTTCTTGACACAATATGTAGATAAGCCTACACGAGGAGAGGGTGTATTTGATCTGGTATTGGGAAATGAACCTGGTCAGGTGTCAGATCTCTCAGTGGGAGAGATCACAATTCTACCTCCTTTACCATAGCCTTGGAGAGGGATAGGAACAGACAAGTTAGCAAAGGCATTTAATTGGAGTAAGGGGAATATGAGGCTATCAGGCAGGAACTTGGAAGCAAAATTTGGGAACAGATGTTCTCAGGGAAACGTACAGAACAAATGTGTCAAATGTTCATGGGATATTTGCGTGGAGTTCTGCGTAGGTACGTTCCAATGAGACAGAGAAAAGATGGTAGGGTACAGGAACTGTGGTGTACAAAGGCTTTGTAAATCTAGTCAAGAAGAAAAGAGCTTACAAAATGTTCAAAAAACTAGGTAATGATAGAGATCTAGAAGATTATAAGACTAGCAGAAAGGGGCTTAAGAAGTAAATTAGGAGAGCCAGAAGGGGCCACGAGAAGGCCTTGGCAGACAGGATTAAGGAAAACCCCAAGACATTCTACAAGTATGTGAAGAGTAAGAGGATAAGATGTGAGAGAATAGGACCAATCAAGTGTGACAGTGGAAAAGTGTGTATGGAACCAGAGGAGATAGCAGAGGTAATTAAGGAATACTTTGCTTCAGTATTCATTACAGAAAAGGATCTTGGTGATTGTAAGGATGTCTTACAGCAGACTGAAAAGCTTGAGAATGCAGATATTATGGAAGAAGATGTGCTGGAGCTTTTGGAAAACATCAGGTTGGATAAGTCACCGGGACCAGAGGAGATGTACCCCAGGCTACTGTGGGAGGCGAAGGAGGAGATTGCTGAGCCTCTGGTGATGATATTTGTATCATCAATGGAGACGGGAGAGGCTCCAGAGGATTGGAGAATTGTGGATATTGTTCCCTTATTCAAGGAAGGGAGTAGAGATAGCCCAGGAACTTCAGTGATTGGTAAGTTGATGGAGAAGATCCTGAGAGGCAGGATTTATGAACATTTGGAGAGGCATAATATGATTAGGAATAGTCAGCATGGCTTTGTCAAAGGCAGGTTGTGCCTTACGAGCATGATTGAATTTTTTGAGGATGTGACTAAACACATTGATGAAGGTAGAACTGTAGATGTAGTGTATATGGATTTTAACAAGCTATTTGATATGGTACCCCATGCGAGGCTTATTGAGAAAGTAGGGAGGCATGGGATCTAAGGGGACCATGTTTGTGGATCTAGAATTGGCTTGCCCACAGAATTCAAAGAGTGGTAGTAGACGGGTCATATTCTGCATGGAGGTCAGTGACCAGTGGTGTACCTCAGGGATCTGTTCTGGGACCCCTACTCTTCATGATTTTTATAAATGACCTGGATGAGGAAGTGGAGGGATGAGTTAGTAAATTTAAATGATGACACAAAAGTTGGGGGTGTTGTGGATAGTGTGGAGGGCTGTCAGAGGTTACAGCGGGACATTGATAGGATGCAAAACTGGGTTGAGAAGTGGCAGATGGAGTCCAACCCAGATAAGTGTGAGGTGGTTCATTTTGGTAGGTCAAATATGATTGCAGAATATAGTATTAATGGTAAGACTCTTGGCAGTGTGGAGGATCAGAGGGATCTTGGTGTCTGAGTCCATAGGACACTCAAAGCCCCTGCGCAGGTTGACTCTGTGGTTAAGAAAGCATACTGTGCTTTGGCCTTCATCAATCGTGGGATTGAATTTAGGAGCTGAGAGGTAATGTTGCAGCTTTATAGGACCCTGGTCAGACCCCACCTGGAGTACTGTGCTCAGTTCTGGTCGCCTCATTACAGGAAGGATGTGGAAACCATAGAAAGGGTGCAGAGGAGATTTACAAGGATGTTGCCTGGATTGGGGAGCATGCCTTATGAGAATAGGTTGAATGAACTCGGCCTTTTCTCCTTAGAGCAACGGAGGAAGAGAGGTGACCTGATAGAGGTGTATAAGGTGATGAGAGGCATTGATCGTGTGGATAGTCAGAGGTTTTTTACCAGGGCTGAAATGGTTGCCACAAGAGGACACAGGTCTAAGGTGCTGGGGAGTAGGTACAGAGGAGATGTCAGGGGTAAGTTTTTTACGCAGAGAGTGGTGAGTGTGTGGAATGGGCTGCCGGCAACGGTTATGGAGGCGGATACAATAGGGTCTTTTAAGAGACTTCTGGATAGGTACATGGAGCTTAGAAAAATAGAGGGCTATGGGTAACCCTAAGTAATTTCTAAAGTAAGGGCATGTTCAACACAGCTTTGTGAACCGAAGGGCCTGTATTTTGCTGTAGGTTTTCTATGTTTTTTTTTAAATTTCAAGGGAGCCCAGCACCAGCTCAACCCTGCAACTGATGATAAAAGCCAGTTTGCTATTGCTGAGAGAGTGGCAAAGGGACTGTAACTGATAGAGGTGTCACCGTGAGTGTTCTCCTCTTGTGGGTAGCCTCAGGAATGGGATGAGGTGGAAGGGAGTCATGGGATGGTCCTCAACATCCTTTAGTCTGGCTCAAATATGCTGGTGGGCACAGCAGATTATCATAACATGCTCATCATTATCTTCCACAGGTAGTCACAGACCAGAAGTACATTTAGCAGCTCAAGTTCAGTGGTCAAGTCTTTTCTGTTGCTGAGCATCTTGGGATTTTCATGTGACTCCTGGGTCTCTGCATCAATGGCCTCAAAAGTGCAGACAAACTCAAGTGGTCGTGCTGGCTGTTGCTCTCGCGTACTAGAAGGGGAGGAATTCAATTGCCCTGGAGCTTCCTAATACTGATGGGACCTGGAAAATGCAGAGGTGGAGGAAGCCAGTACAACCTTCACAGTCAAAGGCAGTACAGTTCTGTCCCAGATCTGTAACCTGCATGAGTCCGCAGCATATATTGGCCAGTCTCCATGTGTATTTCTTTGGAAAGAAGAACATAGGAGAGCTGTTCCTTAGGACCTGTTGTTTTTACTTCCCAAGGGAGACACACTTCCTAACAAACAGATCTGCTCTATGGCCCTCTCCTTGTTCTCTCTAACAGCTGAATACTGAGCAAAACAGCCACCAAACTACCCACAGCTGGCAGCACACCAACCTAACTGATGCCACACTACTCCCAGACAATTCATGAAAACGTGATGGAGTTCTCCAAAGACCAGATGCCATGTCTCTACAACCAATTCTTCTCCAAACTTATCACCAACAAACCTGCAAGATTTGATCTTGATTTAGTCATAAATCATCTGCAGAGAGGTATTCCCGCTGCTTAATTCTGCGGACCCGGTACTGCTCAGATGTTAGTGGTGGCATTTTGACAGGACTGAGGTTAACATAGGGTTGCACGCTGCTCAACTCAAGCTGGATGCATGAGGATCTCGCACGCACCACAACCTTTTCCAGTGTGCTGGATGATTTGTATCAGACGACAACTTGCTTTACACCAAGTATTTCTAGCCAAACCATTACCTGTGTAATTTGAACCGGTTTAACACGTTGTGTTCTGTTAATATTTTCCTCCTCCTGAGAGTTTCATAGTTAGTAGTCAAGCTCAGAGGAGCCTTCCCAGAGCAGCCACTATGTTATTGTCAATTTCCCCCGTCACTCTCCTGATGGTATGAAACTTAATAAGCAGAATAATTTGTCATCTTGTCCCCAGTGGCTTTTTTTTTTCATGTGGGAGCCAATATGAGTGAGTGTTGGCAGGTTTTGAATCACAGAAGTCATCCCAATTGTGCTGAATCCTTCCTCACATGAAGCGCTTCCTACCGTGAATCAGCCTCCCCCTGGCTAGGCTGCTGGCTCATTCTCTGTAGGTTACAGAGCTGTGGGCTGCCAAGCTAAACTGCCAAGTCTCCTGAGTGAGATCAGGTAACCCACCATGTGCTGAGAATTAATTATGTGATGGTATGTTCTTCCAGTAAATTTGGGGAACAATTTTTTTAAACTGATACGTGAATCATCATGGGAGGATATATGTTAGGATTAGGCGTAGGGGTGGGGCTTATAATTGCTGTTTTAGAGAGAGAATGATGCATCGAAAATACACGGTTAGACCCCACTGTCAGACAGGGCAGAGAGTGCATTGTTCTCTACTTATTGCTGACTCACTCTCTTCATTTCTAAGGTGGTTAGTCACAATCTACTTCTCTTAAAAAGGAAAGTGCTTCAAGGCTGCAAATCGTGCTGCCAACTGTTCTACATACCACAGCTCAGCTGAAGGCCGACCACAGAGAGATGATGCCAAGCCCCAACCTAATTCTTTATGGACATTGCACTTCAAGTCCCTGAATGGAGAGGGTGATCAATACCCTCCAGCACCATGGGGAGTATTGCCCGGTGACATTAGTAAAAGATGGTATAAAAAATAAAGGAGGAGGCAAGGAGCAAAAGCCCAGATTTAGCACAGGCCCAGTTTCCTGGCTTATCCCTCTCTTTTAAAAACTGGATCCACATTAGCTACCCTCTGGACTTCCAGTACCTCATCCGTAGCTAAAGGTGACGCAAAAATCTCCATCAGAACCCAGTAATTTCCCTTGTTTTTCATAATATGCTGGGATAGATTTCATCAGGCCATTGGCAATTCTATTTTTATACACAATCTGACACGGTAATTCACAATCTACTGTGCAACAGGAAATCTAAATTTCCTGCAGTCCCAATTCGACTCAAAAATGGAGCCTCAGGTATGATTCCATCTAAAAAAGGTTATCAGGACTGTTATGTTTTGTAACTGGAAAACACAAAAAAACTAATTGCAAGAAAAACAAGAGAGCCGGGGATGTGAGTCTAAGATAGACTTCACTTTAAGCGAGGCATGCACATATCAAATGATGCTGTGCAGACGTATGCCATTTATGTACTTTTACAGATAATCTGTAGTTCATTATGTAAGCAACAAAGTGCTTAATCAAACAATATATTTACAATATTAATCAAATATTACTGAACTATTAAATACACAACACTTCTCCCTGCTTAGTTATAAACTCCAACTCAATGCATCTCAGCTATATACACAATATAAGAAAGGGCATAGAGGAGTGAGATATACCAACTAGTTGAGTGGGGTTGTAGCAACAACATTGCACTCAATGTCAGCAAGACAAAGAGTTGGTTGTAGACTTCAGGAAGGGTAAGATGAGGGAACACAAACCAATCCTCATAGAGGGATCAGAAGTGGAGAGAGTGAGAAATTTCAGGTCCTTGGGTGTTAAGATCTCTGAGGACCTAACCTAGATTCAACATATCGATGCAGCTATAAAGAAAGCAAGGCAGTGACTATATTCCATCCGGAGTTTGAGGAGATTTGGTTTGTCAACTAAAACACTCGAGAACTTCTACAAACGTACGATGGAGGGCATTCTGACTGGCTGCATCACCATCTGGTGTGGGGTGGGGTAGGTGCTACTGCACAAGCTCAAAATAAGTTACCGAGACTTGTAAATTTAGTCAGCTCTATCATGGAGTTTGCAAGGCATGTTCGAGGAGTGGTGCCTTGGGAAGGCAGCGTCCATCATTAAGGATCCCCACCACCCAGGACATGTCCTCTTCACACAGTTACATCAGGAAGGAGGTGCAGAAGCCAGAAGGCACACACTCAATGATTCAAGAATTGCTTCTCCCCCTCTGCCATCTGATTTCTAAATGTACATTGAACCCATGAACACTACCTCTCCACTTCTTTATTTCTGCTTTTTGCACTAATTATTTTAGCTATTTAATACACATACACACACTTAACGTAACTCAGTTTTTTCTCTATATTTATTTATCATGTATTTCGTTGTACTACTGACGTAAAGTTAACAAATTTCACTACATATGCCGGTGGTATTAAATCTGACTCTGATTCTGATTTGATATTCTATATAATACAACTACTATGCTGACATCCACAGCTTAGTAAATTTTCAATTGTCTCATTAATCATTGTGGAGGATTTCTTACTCTTGTGGGATAATGTCTTTCCTGACAAGGGTGTGGCTGTGAAACAATCTCAGGTTCTGGGGCTTCTTCCATGGTGCTTGTAGGAGTTGACTCTGAAATTGCAGGAAGTATCTGACAGCTCTGAACATCCTTCTTCTCCTTCTCTCGGCTTTTCTCTCTGGATTTACTTTGATCCTTGCTTCTGTTCTTTTCAACTTCTGGTCTTCATTTTTCTAGCCTTTCTTTTTCTTCGGTGAGTTTCCTGTGAGCATCTCCGAATTTTCTATTTCCTCAAGAAATTGGACCTTGTTTATCGTCTTCCATTTCCACAGCACTTATGTCATCCTCCCCTTTCCCTTCCTTTTTCTTCTTTCTAGGATGTGCATCTTGATCTTGGGAAGGTGCACTTAGTTTGTAGGATTTTGTGAATAAAACATGTGAGAGTTGTTTATGCCCTTACAAAAGCTGCAGCCCTTTACTCCCATTACAAACAACCAAAAGCAGTTGCCTTACCCTGATATCATTATGTCAGGTACCGATCTAGAGAAATACATTCAGGTTTACCCTTAAAATTTACAATAAAAGTCTTTTTGCCCTATTCCAAAATGCAGAAAGGGGCATCATAATGGGGTTGTTGATGTGCATCTTGGCGGACAAAAATGAACGTGGTAGAATCTACGTCAACTGGAACCCAAGAGTGCTGTATGCTATGGTGGGAGGTAGGAATAGGTGTGAAAGAATTGAGTTTACTGAGGAGGGCAGAATGACGCTGAGGCGCTGACCAGGCGGTCGTGGCATCAGGAATAAAATCGCTCGACACTTATAGCAGCCGCCCGTACACCAGCTCAGCTGTGGAGGACTGCAGGTCCTCTTTTGGAGTCATTCTGAGCCCCAGCAGGGCCCACAGGAGATGATTGTGCTACCCCTCGTCCAACAGGGAGGCAATCAGAACAGCCTTTAAGGAACGGTAAAACCACTCACACAGGCCATTGGGTTGCAGGTGATACGCCGTGGTGTGATGCAATTTAATACCAAGGTTCTGGGCCTTTGCAGCCCAGAAGTCTGACATGAATTGGGGACTGCAGTCGGACGGGGTGTTGAAATGAGTGACCCAGGTGTGGCCCAAGCCACGTCCACAGCCATTGTCAACGCCGGAGGGACAATCTCTGGTCACTTGGTGGTATGGTCCACCAGGGTAAGGAGATGCAGGAAGCCAAGGGAGGGGAGAAGAGGACCAACGAGGTCCACATTGACATGGTCAAAGTGAACTGTCACTCAGGGACCACTAAAAGTGTCGATGGTCCCCAAATGTGATGGTTAATTTTCACCCACTGACACACAACACAGGCTGCACTCCAGGCCTGCATGTCAATCCTAAGGCCGTGCCGCACAAATGTTAAAACAACCAGCTTCAGTGAAGCCTTCCCGCCCGGATGTGAGAGGCTGTGAATGGAGTTTAAAACAGTACACCTCCAGTTGTGACCAGATGAGACATCACACAAGAGAGAAACTCCTGCAGCCCTGAACTTGATGTCAGCCAACCCCAGGCCTGTGACTGCTGTCCTGTACTTCCTCTTGGCATGGCAGAGCTGCTGCTGAGGAAGGTGAGCGGCTGCCACATGCCCCCAACCAACTGTTGGTGCACAGCACCCACACCATGGCCTGAGGCACCAGCAGTGATGGCTCGATGCATCGGGGAGCAGGCGTGCCTGTTGGGTCCATTTGAAAGAGCTCCTTTGGTGTCAGATTCTCTGGTTATGTTAGCTGACCACTCAAGCATGAATTAGGGGCACTATAGAAGGGGAGCATAAGTTCAGCAGCTCGCGGAATGAAACAATGATAGAAATTCACCATACCTAAAAACTCTCGCAGTGCTTTGGTAGTGGAAAGTCCATAATAGCAACGACTTTTGATGGCAGGGGTATTGCATCTTCTGTGGAGATGCGGTGACCATGAAGGTCAATAGTAGACAACCTGAATCAGTCCATGTTGGCTTAAGCACTTGAAAGGTGTGCGGAGATGAGGTAAGTGTTTGGTTTAGGATGCACTGGCGACAGGTATGTTGTACGGGTAAATAAAAAGAAAATCTAAGTCACTGGAAAGTGTGAGCTGCATTTTTCAGTGCAAACGGCATGCTCAGAAACTCAAATAGGCTAAACAGGTTTTGGGAATGTCCTCACCGCACAGAGGCACCCGATGTTAGCTCCTGACCAAGTCCACTTTAGAAAGAATTATCTGTCCGGCTGAATGTGCCGAAGTCTTGAATTTGTGCGATCAGGTAACAATCGGGTGTGGTGGCCTCATTAGGGTGGGAGGTATCGCCACATAGACAGCAAACCACTGTCGAGCCTAGGGACCATGTGGAGGAGTGAAGCCCAAGGGCTATTCGACTTGCGTACAGTGCCATGCATTCCATGTTAGCAAACTCAGCCTTTGCACTGACCAGCTCTTCTGAGCCTAGTCGATGCACATGGTGTGGACCAGTGAGCCGGTTGTCGAAATGTGGTCCCAGACCCCAAGCTTTGTGACTATAGTGGAAAACGTGTGCTTGGTGAGGTCCGTAAACTTGTCCAAAGTCCTTTGTGTCCACAAGCCGGCAGTTCTTAAGATCCACAAACAGTCCTTTTTTTGTGCAGAGGAAATATGTACCAAGCAGAGGTTTAGCAACTTCAGCCAAAATGAAGTCCATGTGTGGTGTCATCCACTGAAGCAGGGCATCACGCCTCGTGCCCTGTAAGTCCGGATCCTACTGTTGCTGGCGGCCTCAAGTGAGGTTCCATCGCTCTCTGCCTTATACCCAGTGGGTGATGCTGGCAGCACACTCACTATAGAGCCCATATCACACAGGAAGCGTCGCTCTGAAAGTGCGTCCAGAAAGAACAGTAGACGATCCTGGCATCTGGAACCCATGGTGTTCATAGACCTCTGATGTCTCGATGCTCTGGCACTGGTGAAACATTCTGCAACGAACAATGATTTTGTCTCGAAATGCTCCTGCATTTCTTTCACAGTATCAGCAAAACTCATTTACGGCTGGTTTGGTTGGAGCAGCAAAACTTCGAAGAAAGTTGTATGCCTTTATATCCAATGCACGTAGCATAATTTGGCATTTGCTTCTGATCTACTGTTTCACTTGCTTTAAAATACTGCTCAATTCATTCAGTATACAAAATCCAGTTTCCTGTTGTGTTATGAAACACATCTATCTTTCTGATATAGCCAGCCATTTCTGCTCTTTTTATTTATGATTATTAACACCCAGTATTCAATGTTTATGAAACCATGAATTCTTCCATTTTACTGCCGTTCATTAAACTCGATCATGTTTTCCCTTCTGAAGAACTCGTACTGCTCAGAAAATAAAGTGTTGTGCTTTTTTTGATGTATCCGTTTCTTGCTGTGCTTCAACAGGTAGGTAGTCATCTCAAGTTCATTTTAAAAATCCCCCATCGCCACTGTTATATTTTGTAACTCCAAAACATAAAATCTAATTGGAAGAAAAGTAAGAGAGCCAAGAATACGAGTCTAAGCCAGCTTTTACTTTAAGTGAGTTGCACACATGACACATGGTGGGGTGATGACGCGTACCATTGATGTGCTTTTACAGGTAACCCACAATGCGTTATGTAAACAACAAAGAATGCTTAATCAAACAATCATCATCATCATCATCATCAGGTGCCGTGCCCAGTTTGAGCTTTGACTGCCATGGCCCACACACTCCTGTTTCGGCTCAAGTGGATCAATTCATTGGTATTCATTTCCAGTTCTCTGGCTGCTGTCTCCATTATCGTTTGTCTTTGTCTTCCTCTTGCTTTCTTCCCTTCAATCTTTCCCATAATTACCGTGCATTCTAACTCCTCTTTCCTAATCACATGCCCAATGAAGTCACGTTGCCTTCTCATGATCTCATACATTATTTCTCTTTTTGTGCTTGCTCTGTTCATGACATCCTCATTAGATATTCATTTCATCCATGATATTCTTTGCATCCTCCTCAAAATCCACATCTCTGCTGCTTCAATTTGTTTCCTCATGTTACTAGATATTGTTCAACATTCTGAGCCATATAACATAACTGGATAAATGTAACATTTCAGTGCTCTGAGGCGGGTTGTCGTGCCTAGTTTAGTGTTGGTCAGTATACTCTTCATTCTCGTAAAGGTGTCTTTTGCCATCCTTATTCTTCTTTTGATGTCCATGTTGCACCTGCCATCTGATGTCACCCAGCTTCCTAAGTAGCAAAAGTTCTGTATTTGTTTTATGTCTTCCCCGTTTATTCTCAGCCTGCAGATAGGATTCTCCTTCTTTTTGGATATCACCATACATTCTTTCTTTTTGCATTGATTGATAGACCCATTTTTGCACTTTCTTCAACAACTATATCAATTAAGTTCTGTAGTTCTTCCTCCGTACTTGCAATTGACACAGTGTCATCCACATATCTAAAGTTATTGATGTTTTCACCGCCAACTTTGATTCTCAAGATGTCTGTTATTTTTTGTAATATTGTTTCACTGTACACATTAAATAAATCAGGGGAGAAAACACACCCTTATCTAACGCCTCTCTTGATTTTCGTAAACTGACTCACTTCATTTAATCTCACAGCGGTAGTTTGTTCCCAGTACAGATTTCTGATTAGGCAGAGGTCTTTCGAATCTAGATCTAGCGTTTCCTGTAATATTTCGAATAACTTATTGTGCTTCACTTTATCAAATGCTTTTGTGTAGTTGATAAAACAAACAAACAAATCTTTTTGCACTTGAATAGCTTGTTGTGATGGTATCCTTAACATCAATATCACATTTCTTGTACCTTTGTCTTTCACAAAACCACATTGTTCTTTACCTATTTCAGGTTGTATCTTACTTTTAGCTCTTGTCATCAAAATTCTTAGAAGTATCTTAATGATATGACTCATTAAACTTATGGTCCTATGTAAATCACATTCTATTGCTCCAGGTTTCTTAGGAAGAGTGATAAATACTGATTTTTTTCGTCTCTTCTGGTATTATTCCAGTCTTATAAATGTCATTGATTAAATCAGTAAGTTTTTCAATTCCATAATCTTCAAGGGTGATAACTTGTTCTATTAATAATTCATCAGGACCTGCTGCCTTTCCTTTCTTCATCTTATTTATTGCATTACGAACTTCAGATTTTAAAATACTTGAACCTTCAATGTTCTTATTAATTTCTGGTTTTTCGCCTCAATCATCTTCAAACAATTCCTGAATATACTCAGTCCATCCGTTCATAATTTCATCTCTTTCCATGATAATGGTACTGTCTTTTGCTTTTAAACATCCACCTGAAGAACAGAAGAGCTTTTTACCAGCGATATTCTTGATTTGTTGATGTAACCTTTTTGGATCAGTAACAGGGATTCTTTCTAATTGCTCACATTCCTGGTTTAACTATTCTTCTTTGGCTGTTTGACATAAGCTTTTAACTTTTTTTATCTAAGGACTTATATTCTATAGGATTTGCTTTCTTCCGTCTCCTTTCTTCCTTTAGATTTTTCATTTCATCTGTCATCCATTTATTCTTTGTGCTTTTTTTCTTTTTTAGGAATCACTGACTTTGCTGATTCTACCAAGGCATCCTTCAGAGAGTTAAACTTAATTTCTACATGATTGCTGTCATCTTCAACAGATTCTATTTCTAGACTTTGAAATCTATTCCCTACTTCAATTGTAAATTTTTGTCTTAAATTTTCTTCTTTAATGAATTGCAAGTAGTCAAGGGATTGTTCAGGTTTTTGCTTCAGATTATTACAAATATATAAATACACAAGAAGGACAGACAGCAACAAACAGTCTGCTGAAGGAACTCATTCCTTACAAACTGGGAGAATAGGAATCGGCAATGTTTTGGGTCAGTATGTTAGATTTCAATCTGAAGCATTGATCATTTCTTTCCTCCCACAGATGTCCTTCAGCTCCTGGGTTTGTCCACCTCACTCTTTGTTGCTCCAGGTTCAAGTATCTGCAGTCTTTTGTATCTCCATCAGGATAATGACTTACCACCCCCCTCCCAGGCTCCTCTGCAACTTAAAACTAACTTGTTCTTTTCTCTTTCGCAGATCTGACAAAGGATCTTTGAGCTGTAATACTAACCCCTTTTCTCCCTCCACAGGTATTGCCTGACTTGATGAGTGTTTCCAACATTTTCTGTGTTGCTTTTAGCTTTCCTTCTTCTGCAGTTCCTTTGATTTTAAACATTTCTGCAGAACATGTTCCTCAGGAGCAGGGTTATGAATTGAAAGGTTTGGCTCTCATTTAGCCAGCATGTGGTAAAACAGGAATTCTTCTTGGAGAGGGACAGGGCCTACAGTAATTGGCTCCTTAACTTCTGACTGCACCTGCTGTTTATTAAAAACTGACAGAATTTCAACTATGAGTCACACATTGATGGAAGTCAAGACCTCGAAAATGTCATTATATTCACTGTTATAGATTATCAAGTTGTATCATCTAATAGAAGTTCAAAGATTTATTTGTAGAAATTTCTGGGTCAGTCTTTTTATTTGACACTTCAGAGCTCACTGGTGATAAATAGCCTAACACTTCACACTGATAATAATCAATTCATGTCCTCAGCAGGACATGTTATAATAGTGATGAAAAAACAGGGTTCACTTCCACATTGGGTGCCACGTAGTAGGGTGTAATTTCAAAGATGAAAACCACCCTGCAGTTTACTACAAACATCCACTCGGTCCTTTGGAACAAATGGACAGACTCTGGCTGTCTGAATGTCTCCTGTCTGTCAGTCGGCTACTTCTTCCTGTCATTTTGCTTGGGTATTCCTGGCAGCATGACAGCTTGCCAATGTGGCCCAAAATGTCCTGGGCCTCAAATATAGGCCAATGAGTTGGCTATGCAATTTTTCCACCCTACCCACCTGAAATCCAGAACTTTCCAATACTTCCACCACTGGTCCTTACTCACATGTAGTGCAGTGAGGTAAATAATCCTGCCCTGTTTTCTCATAAATCCACTGTGATGGACAACATAGTAGGAATTGGTCAGCAGGTTCAAATCACATAGACTTCTCAGATCAAAGGCAAATTAATTGGATCTCAGACTTCTCCTTGCTATTCTCGTCTGTTTCCTCTGATAGTATTTGAGGATACGACTGTGTTTAACTGAATACTCAGCCCTGTCATAGGACATGGTCAGTCCCTTAACTCTCCATTTTTCCAATGGAAACTCTCAATAATGCAACCACCGATCTTCTGCCCTTCCAAACACATAGATTTCATCCCGTAGATGTTAATTTTATCCCATACAGGATGTCGGATTGAACATTGGACTCTATTACTGGAGACTCTTTTCTTGGCTGTGAACCTCCAGGTTGATTAAGGCAGCGTGGAGATGGTGTGATCTACATTACCCTAAACCAGCTTGGGTTGTTAACTCTGCTTCTCTTCACTGTTGAGAGCATCGCCTTGTTCCAGTCTTCTCACCTCCCTCCTTTCAATTCATCAGCACGATTATCTGGTTCTTTCCCTAAAATACCCTCCCTCCTTACATTTTCACAAATAGATCCCTCACCATAATTATTTCAATCCACATCCCTGACTCACCTTCCTCTGATTTGACTGCCATTCCCATTCCTCATTAATCCCACCCATCCTGCCTTTCCCTCCATGAGCACCCACTAACCTTTATCCATTTACCAGTTCCATGAATTCTCTGTTCCCAGTGTCTCAGTCAGAGGGTGGTCCCCAGACTGATACCATTCTCCTATCCCTGACTACCTCCATTACCTTCTCCTTAGTAATACCGCTTCTTCACCATTCTCTGGTTCAAAAATCACCTGATGTTTCTTAAGGAATTCCTATCTGTTTGTACTTCATCATCCACTTTTGTAAAACTTCAGCAACTTTGGATTTACTTAACACATTTTTCACCACAATACTCTTACCGTAATATTCTAACCCAAGTTGGCCAAACCACACCTCGCACCCAAACACCCACTACTCTCTGTATTTTCCCCCAAAGCTAAGGAGTGCTATTCATGTGGCACACAACCAGTTCATCCCAACTTTGCTGAAAACCACATTGGTATTGTTGACCCTAGTGTCCCCCGGCATGTAAGGAAATCATCAGCCTCCTTATTCCATGACCAAATCTTTCTTAGATCTCTTATCTATGACCTTCCACCCTCACTCCAACTCATAAATACTTTGTTGACACTAAAATTGTCATTGAGCCATTGCTGCCAACCACCTCTTTCCCCTTAACCCCCCAGGACACGTTACTACTCCCTCCTTCCTATTCTAGCTGCTCTAATTTAATTCCCATTTTCCCCGAGTTCATAATTTCCATGTGCCTTTTTTCCCTCTTATTATGCTGCACCACTTTCCTTCCTGGATTATGTTAGGGGATATTGTGAAAGGGGGGCCCTAAAACCAACACCATGCTCTCAAAGTCTCGCTCAAAAGAACTCTCTGTTGTCCACTTCTTCTTTGAAGTAGAATTAGGTTTATTACCAGTGACATTCGTTTACCATGAAATGTGTTGTTCTGCCGCAGCAATACAGTGCAATACATAAAAAATTACAGTAAGTTACAACGAGAAATTTAAAAATAAAAATTGTGCAGAAAAAGTGAAAATGGAGGTAGTGTTCCTAGGTTCATGGTCTGTACTATGAACCACTCCATAGCCAATCTCCCTCTCATCCATTGCTCCTTTTAAACCTTACAATCCCATGCTCAAAACTTTACCACTCAGGTGTCCAAACGTGCCAGAAGATAAGATCGTCCTGAATCAACGCCACAATATGTTCTCACCATTCACAGAATACATCATAATTGCACTGTTGATTCTGGGAATTATTCCCGGCTCCTGACATTTGGACAGGGTTTGTGATTAAATTGTTACAGCGTTCAGGAGACAGCTTGATGCACACTTCACATTCCACTTGCATGAGTGCAGGATCAGGCTTCACCTGTCCTTTCCCTGGCACTTCAGTCAGCTCCAACCCTGCACGTAACAGGAATGAACTGTGGAAAGCAGGGTGCATATGTAAACCTATCTCTCTGGTTATTTATCACTAAGAGATCACTTGTAGCTGTGAAGATGAAATTGTATATTATTTGAACGATGGAGTGCTAATAGGGTGGCAGAATGGTATCGCAATTACTCACTGCTGAGCTTGTACTGCAGCCAAAGTTCAAATCAAAGTCACATGGTGCCACTGAAATAGGATGTCACCGTGCAACCATCTTACTTCAGAAGGAAGAGTGAGCTTGTTGCCAAAAACTCACAAAATGATTTAACTGTCTCAGAGATGGCTGTTCGCTTTGCGTGTTTATAAATGGTGCTTGGAAAGTTTTCAGAAATGAGCAATTGATAATAGGGTGTGCAAAGTGACTGAGGTTCTTGGTGGAATGTGAAGTCAGTTTGCTGTTCAGACCAGCTGCTTCCCCAGGCCTCAAGCATGTATTCCCAGGTAGACTCCTGGCCTAATACTAAGCAGGCCTGAACTGGATGTTCACAGTATCACTACCGGAAAAATGTGATTCCTTAGAAAAATGTCCAGTCAAGCTCTGAAATATATATGCAATCTCTTTCAGCCATTATACTATCACCGGCATAAAACTGAGTTGTCCTTGTGATCTCTGTCCTTGTTCACTTTCAACATTTCCACATAACTCTTCACCTCATCGTCTGATTCTGCATCTCTATATTACTTTTATCGCAACTGTCAGGTTTTACTCAGTTACTGAGCCCATTCCCAGCACAGGAGCATGTGATCTAGTTATACAAACAGAAGGTTAGAGGTTCATTGTTCCAGGTGAAGTAAGCCAAGGCACCAATCCTCCTCCCCGGCAGATTTCCCCTGCTGACTGGACTAATATGTACCACTCAGCCTGCTTCACCAAAAAGTGCAATAACTGGTCCTTGCTGTTTCTGAGATATAATGAGCATAAACTATTTGTTGCATTTTTCTGAAATGGCAATAAGAACCATAATTCAAACATTCTTATAGGCTGTGCTTTG
This sequence comes from Mobula hypostoma, assembly GCF_963921235.1. Lineage (NCBI taxonomy): Eukaryota > Metazoa > Chordata > Chondrichthyes > Myliobatiformes > Myliobatidae > Mobula > Mobula hypostoma. The sequence continues at coordinate 31,210,820 of NC_086104.1, forward strand.
AGAAGTTGTGAAAAGTGCTGAGGAAACTCTTTCTCCTGTTATTTTTTTCTGTTTTCCTGTTTCTACATCTCTTTCTCTTCATTTCTTCATTACACTGCCCGTGATTCTCTGTTCTCTTCTCCTCCTGTATATTCCACCCCCAGTCTGTATGTATGTCTGCCTCAGTTTCTTTTTTTCTTGTCCATCTTCCTTCTTCATGTGTCTGTCCATCTTTCTATCTAATTTCCCACTTAGTTTCTTGGTTGCTTTTTCATTTACTCAGTGTTCTGCAAACCATCTGCATCCTCAGTTATTTAATGGTCAATAACCCAAGTGCCCAACCAACAGTGGCTTATCACAAGATAATCTTTTAATGCATCTAAACAAACAAGTCTTCACTAAATGTGAACTACAGAAGAAAGAACAATAAATATGCTGTAGTTTTAATGGGTTTGAAGGTGGGGGAAGATGTGAGGATGTAGTTGGAGTGGCTGGGTCTTACACGGTAAACAGCAGGACACTGTGGTGGAACAAAGGGATCTGGGAATACAGGTCCATAATTCTTTGAAAGTGATGCCATTAGTAGATAGGGTCAGAAAGAAAGCTTTTAGCACATTGGCCTTTGTAGATCGAATTATTGAGTACAGGAGATGGGACGTTATTTCGAAGTTGTGTAAGACATTAGTGAGGTCTAACTTGGAGCATTGTGTGCAGTTTTGGTCACCTACCTACAGGAAAAATGTAATTAAGATTAAAAGAGTACAGAGAAAATTTACAAGAACATTGCTGGGACTGGAGAACCTGAGTTATAAGGAAAAAATGAACAGGTTAGAACTTTATTCCCTAGAACTTAGAAGATTGAGGAGAGATTTGATAGCGGTCTACAGATTTATGAAGATGTTGAGAATGTGGAATGAGATGCCAGCTCAAATGATGGATGCGATTTTGATTTCAACTTTTAATAGAAGCTTGGATATGTACGTGGATGGGAGGGGTTTGGAGGGCTATGGTCCCAATGTAGGTTGATGGGACTAGGCATTTAAAATGGTTTGGCACAGACCAGATGGGCCAAAGGGCCTGTTTCTATGCTGTAGTTTTCTATGACTCTATGATGAAACCACTCTCTGGGTGGGGAAGCAACATCTCATGTTCCATTTAGGTAGCCTGCAATCTGATGGCATGAACACGATTTCGCCTTCCGATAATTTTTTCTTCTTCTTCTTTTCTTTTCCCTTCTCCCTTTCCTCTTTGGCTATTCCTCAATTTGGCCACTTACCTCTTCTCCTCACCTGGCTCTCATCTCTCCTGGTGCCCCCCTCTTCCCTTTCTCACATGTCCTCTCTCCTCTCCAATCAGATTCCTTCTTCTCCAACCCATTAGCTTTCCTGCCCAGCTGGCTTTGCCTATCACCTTCTAGCTTTTCTTCCTTCCCCTCCCCTCGCCTTTTTATTCTGGAATCTCCGCTCTTCCTTGCCAGTCCAGATGAATGGTCTCGGCCTGAAATGTTGACTGTTTATTTATTTCCATAGATGGTGCCTGATCTGCTGAGTTCCTCCAGCTGTTTGAGTGAGTTAATCTGGATTTCCAGCATCTGCAGAACCTCCTGTGTTTCAAAATTGCCCTGTTATTGCTCGGTGTAGACTTACAACCTATTTTGCACAAGAGTACAGCAGTTGTGTTTCTCCACACTCAGACAGCATCTCCACATCTACAGATGTCTGGAAGATTATGGCTAATTTTTACCCTTGCTTCCTATGTAACACAGGAGTCATTACATGGATTACTGGTATTCTAATATATTTAAATATCTGCATATTAATAACTTGGGCTTGAATGTACAAAGAACTGTTTCCAAATTTGCAGGGTTAACAAAACCTGGAAGCACGGGGAACAGTGAGGACTATAATTAAACTGAAGGAGATATAAACATACTGGTGGAACAGACAGATAATTTAATGCAGGCAAATACGAAGACTACATTTCAGTCAGATGAATGAGGATATACAATTTATCCACTTTAAGCACCATTTGCCTTTCTAGCACCTGCCTTTTATCAGATATTAACTGATCCAGCAACTGACCTGCAGCTTTCAGTAGCACATTCCCATTTAAAGAATCAGGTTTTCTTCCCCAAAAGACGTTAGTGAAACATAAACAAGAGAAAATCTGCAGATGCTGGAAATCCAAGCAACACACACAAAATGCTGGAGAATCTCAACAGGCCAGGCGGCATCTATGGAAAAAAGTATAGTTGACATTTCGGGCTGAGACCCTTTTGTGTGTGTTGCCTAGTGAAACATAAAGGTTTTTAGGATGATCTTGTAGACTGATACTGCTTTCAATTCCACATTTATTTAATTGCTTGCATTTAAATTCTCTCAGTGGTGGAAATTGAATCATATAGCCAATCAATAATCGTGGCCTCTGGATACTTGTCTAGTATTGTGCGATTGCACTGGTCTAGTATTTTGCCTGTGCGATTGCACAGGCAAAAATATGGGGCGGGGAATTCTAGAAATTAGACAAAGCAGCAATGAGGAAACAACATTAAGTTTCCTGGCCAGGATATTGGGCAGCTTCGATCTCCTCTAGTGGGATCATCCCTTTGTGATGATGCAAGAATTGGGTGTGGGAAGTGCTGTTAAAGAAGCAATTAAAATAAGATCTTCTATGAGTTCTGGTAAAGGAACACATCAGAAATACATGAAGGGCTTCTTCTATGTTATTTAAAAATAAACAGTAGCTCTGGATTTTATCGCTCTGCAGAAAGCATTCCAGCAGACTGTACAGAAATTCTTCCAGTGGTTATTCCCCATTTTAAACATAGCCATCCTGACCCAGCATGAGATTAAACTGATGTGTTTCTACACAAATTAAAACAAGTTTCTCAAAAATAAAGTTTACAACATGTCCAAATTACACCCTTCAGAATACGTATAGCTCTTTACAATCAGTAGACCAGCAGAGTGAGAATTCAGTTGCATTAAGCAGGGTGACAGGGCTGGCTACAATCCATAGACATCATGAGTAATAGCTTTGTTTATAAGTCTTGCTGCCTGCAGGGCTGGAATCCAGGGCTATGTTAGGACTGTCAGATTGGGTGGCAGAGAGAAATGTCAATCAGGTGACAACTATTAGATCCATGAGAGACAGAGGAGAGGGAGAAAGGGTGACAAAAACGGAAAATTGGGTGGACCAGTTTAAACAGAACTAAAGGCAGGGGGACAACCTAGAGATCAACCTGTAGAACAGGTGTATCGAGAGTGCACCTATCATCAAAGTAAAATGGAATAACAACAAAAAATGGCTAACTACAGAGCAAAGATATAATTGCAATGATTATTGCATCATCATTTCAAGAAAATGTACCCTACTAACCTGGAAAACTTGCCCAAGTCACATTACTTTCCAAACAAGGTGCAATGACAATAACAATAACAAAAAAAAACATACCATTTCACGATGCCAGCAAGGTATCTAATTTTAATCCTCACTTTTTAGGCTGATGTCAGTGGGCTATAGTTGAGATCTTTTACCAGGTGATGCTCTACGAAAGGAACAAAATTAAACCTATTATCTAGTAATTTCCAATGAAGGGCTTTTGATCTGCCTGCAAGGAATGAATTAAGCATATTAACAATGAACAACACTGTTGAATTGCCAACCTACTCTTCGGAAGGCACTAATGTGTCATAGCCTCATTCCTCTCACGGTCTGTAGCTTTTAAAGTTTCTCTGTGGCCTCGTTGTTTGTGTGTAAGCATTTACTGAACATCTAATTAATGGCCTAGCACATCACAACAGCCACTATCATGTTTCAATTGTTGTCCGAACCATGTGCCTTTGGACTGGTAGTCTGTAGATAGCAATTGAGTATAGGAGAGGTTATTAACTTGTGGTAAACCATATATATATGTTGTAACTGGGTTACCTGTCTGGACGTGCCCCTCTGCTGACTGCCCCTGTGGCTCCTCCCACAGACCCCCAAATAAAGGCGATTGGGCCTTGGCTCCTCCTCTCAGTCCAGGGGCAGACACTCAGCATGCTGGAGGTCACATTTTACTGCTAATAAAAGCCTTTCAGTATTTACTCTACTTCCACTCTTTTGGAGTTATTGATGGTGCATCATAACCCAGGGTTGCTGAAGGCAACTGTCACCCCAAAACCCCACCCCTATTGCTTTAGCTGAGTGTTATCCTGACATTCACACAAATGCATTTTCCAGAGTAATCACTGGAACATAATCCGCTGCAGGAAACACAGCTGAATGTTCCCTTCCCTGACCCATCTGTGCTGAAGTCAATCGCAGACAGAGCCCCAGAATAAGTCAGATAGTTGTTACATACCCCGTAACTGGGTTGCCAAACCAGCAGAAATGGACCACTTAGTTGGAGTCTGGTTTAACAGAAACTAATAAAGTTTTATTAAAGAAATAAGTAACACAGTACTCTAATCGTAAGGATATACATGCAACAGGTTAGCAATGATAAAACACTCATGTACACAGAACTAGGGTAATAGGAATCAACCAAGCTCTATCGCAGTCTAGGGGTAAAATGATCAGTCTCAAGTGACGCAGAGTTCAGTTCAGTTTAGTACAGTTCGCAGTAATCGCTGTTGTGCCATTGGAGAGAGAGAGAGAATGCAAATTTTGATTCAAACAGACCTTTGATGTTCTTCACAGTTAGCTTTTGGGCGGACCCTTTTTTATGTCTTCTGTGGTCACTGACTGTGACCCCTCCGTTCCGGATACGACCGTTCTTCCGCAGTGAACCCGGCACCCAGGCAAGGGCGGATACACACACCAGGTTCCCGCCGATCGTCCCTTTTCACCCTGTGTGTCTATGGTCGGTTCCCGCGACCAGACCTCCAAACTCTAACCAACTTGTGGGGGCACACTGCTCTTCCAGGGTCTCGTGATCTCGTGGTGTGTCATGCCTTAGCAAACCTGTTCTTTTCATCCCCCTGCTGGGGTATCGCCTGTCCATCAAACTTCAAACAGTTCAGCTTCAAAGCAATCAGTCTGGCCTGCTGCATTCACCAGCAACTTTGATGTGTGTTGTCAATATTCTGAAATGTGTTTCTTTCTCGTTAATCTCTCTCTTCTCCTTTATTAGCATTTTGAATGTTTCTCCATTGTCTCACTTATCTCTCTCATTAGCATCAATCTTCTGATAACTTGGTTTTTCGTCACATAGTAGAGCAGAGATTCAAGTGGAAATCTCTCTAACCTGAAAATAAATAAAGCAACACATATGCTGGATATCTGAAATAAAAACAGAAAGTGCTGGAAACTCTCAACAGGCCAGGCAGCATCTGTGGAAAGAGAAACAGTGTCAACTCCACGACACTCCAATAGAAGGATAACTCTCTCTAGTTTATGTCCCTGGCACTGGAAAACATGTCTCTCAACCAAATCATTTCAGAAATGCCTATACTGTAACTATATTTTCCATTACAATTATTAAGTTCTGGAATTTCATCATTTCATACAAACTTTCAATGGGAATATTAATCCTTTGAGAACTTGGCTGTGTCATTTGTGAGTTAAATCTTTTGACACAGCAATCATGTCATTAAGTGTAAAAGGCCTGGAACACTATACAAATTGTGTAACTTGATTTTAGAACTATGAAATACAACCATCAAAATAACAATATTTCTTTTTCTCCTTGACACACCACACTCAGTCTGCAAGATAGATTTAAGGTTTGACTCATGCTAGTTACAGAATTCATTGCTATGTTTTGGGAGCAGGTATCCTTTTCATCACAAAGACTGCTCCCTGTCACAACTCAGTCACCTGCAGAGACCCTCATTCATGCCTCTGTTACCTCAAAATTTGACCTCTTTCTGCCTTCCTGCCTCCCAGTTACACATTCCGTAAGACATGATGTCTGCTGTGTCACCCCGAACCTATAGTAACTGGCTGACACACTGATTTTACATTTGTCTTCGCTTAAACATCACCTTAGCTTTAAAATTCTCATCCTCGTTTTTAAATTTGCCTCGTCTCTACTCTGTAATTCCAGCACTCAGTGTTCCAGGATAACAACAGAACTCCAAATGTGATCGTCCCTGCTCTTCAGTTTTTAAAGTCTTCAGCCAACTGACCTAAGGTCTGAAGATCATTCTTTAACTCTCACCACCTCTCTCTCGGTCTCCTTCCTTGTTTAAGGTGTTTCTCCAAACCACCACCTTGATTAAGCCCAATTTCTACTTCACTGGCTCAGCACCTCTTGATCCTCTCACAGGCAAAGCCCACCTTCCTCTCCACCATGGAACACATTTACATAGAGCACTGCCACAGGAAAACAGCACCTATCATCATCGACCCCCACCATCCAGGCCAAGCAGTCTTCTCGCTACAACCACTGGGCAGCAGGTCCTCTACCACCAGGTTCAGGAACAGTTATTACACTACAACTATCAAGCCCCTGAGCCGGCGTGAATAACTTCAATCACCACAATGCTAAGTTGGTTCTACAACCTACAGAATCACCTTCAAGAACTCTTTGCAAATCATGTTCTCGGTAAACTGCGCAGTTAGTCTTCCTCTGCACATTGTTTGCTTGTCAGTCTTTGGCTGCTTATGTTTAATTTTTGTGTAAGTTCTATGGTATTTCTCCCCTCCCCCTTGTAAATGCCTGCGAGAAAATTAATCTCAAGATCATATACGGTAACATTTATGTACTTTGATTACACATTTACTTTGAACTTTGAAAATGTTTCATCATTGCATAGTTTACGACATTAAAAGTGCTTAATAAATAAGTTGTTGTTGGGATTTTAATTGAACTGTACTATCATTCAATACTGTTTTATGGCCATTAAAACCGAAGCAAGACAAAAAAAAATCCTAAATAATGCATTAACTACTTTCATTTGTTTGAGATCTGAAGGATTTCAGTGACCTAATTAAATTAATGGATCTTGACTGTATGCAAGTTTTCTTTCTGCTGATTGCATCTAAAATCTGTATGAACCCTTACAGGAGCACAGCCTGACAATTATTGTTTTGGACTTTGGTTCCTTATTGCTTGACTCTGCTGACATCATCTCTCCAATGAGCTATAAAACATGGCACATTCTGGAAACCAATAAAAGTGAAACACAATAAAAACCTTCTGAAGGGAACACCTATGACAAGCAATTTGCTCTTGTCGTTCAATCTTTCATATTAACTAGGCTCCGTTTTAAGGGTAAAACTCGATTCCAAAAGACAAGGTAATGTAAACATGTTAGGGACAGCAGTAAGTCATTCGTCTCCCCTGGGTCTGCTGTTCCACTCAGTTCAGCCAAAGCTGATCTAGCCTTAGATTCTATTTCCCTGCCTATACTTCAAATAAGTTCATTTCTATTAACTTAACTACATTTCAGCAAACTTCAGGCTGACTTCAAATACAACACTGGGCAGCACGGGAGGTCGTCCCTGTCTGTGGCCATCGAACTTGCAGCTCCTCCCGTGGAGGGTCAGACACCCTGAGCCAATAGGCTGGCCCTGGACTTATTTTCCATCTGGCATAGTTTGCATTTTGTTGTTTGATTGTTTGTGGTTTTTGTATTGCTATATTTATGCTCTATTCTTGGTTGGTGCGGCTGTAACGAAACCCAATTTCCCTCGGAATCAATAAAGTATATCTATCTATCTGTCTATCTATCTATCTAAATGGTAAAGGTCCTCAGACAACCTCAGGTGAAAGAACAAATTACCTTGATGTATGACCATTCATGATTCATTTTGAAGTGTTGGTGGCTGCAGTCAGGTCATGCACAGTGAACTCCCAAGGGTACCAACGATAGAGTGACTGGTTAATTACCTAAACATTGCCAATTGTCAAGAGACTTTTCCCGATAATTCCTAAATCATTTCATGTTACTCTGAATATTCAACCAGCCTTTTAGTGTGATGCACCCTTGTGCACATTAGCTAGGCACAGGATAGTATCATCCCTATGCCTTGCAGTAGGGCATTGCAGAAGAATTTAGACTGAGATTGCTCGTGAGTTTCACTTGTCATAGATAGAACACTACAGCACAGAATCAGGCTCTTTAGCCCATCTACTCCTCGTTGAACTATTATTCTGCCTAATCTCATTACTTGAACCCAAACCATAGACTTTCATGCCCTTCCCATCCATGTACCTATCCAAATTTTAGATTAGATTAGATTATATTATGAGGACACGCAGTCCTCTTTTATTGTAATTTAATAATACATGCATTAAGAAATGATACAATGTTTCTCCAGAATGATATCACAGAAACACATGACAAACCAACTGAAAAACTGACAAAAACCACATAATTATAACATATGGTTACAACAGAGCAAAGCAATACCGTAATTTGATAAAGAACAGACCATGGGCACAGTAAAAAGTCTCAAAGTCTCTCGAAAGTCCCATCATCTCACGCAGACGGTGAACCTCCAGCGCCGCAAACTTGCCGATGCAACATCCTGGAAGCATCCGACCACAGTCCAACTCCGAGTCCGTCCGAAAACTCCGAGCCTCTGAGCAGCTCTCCGATACCGAGCACCGAGCACCATCTCTGCCGAGCGCTTCGACCCTGGCCCCGGCAACAATTTCTCTTAATTTTGACATTGTAAGAGTTAAGACTTGGAGCAGGAGAGGGAAGAGTTTAAAAGGAGAAAGTTATTAATTGTTGATAGTTGATTGGATAATTAACTAATTAACAGTGCCCAATGATATGAAGGTGGGGAGTCTGTTTTGGAATGGCTTTCAGTGTCTTTATGCAGAGAGTGCTAAGTGCCTGGGGTAGTAGTGGAAGCAGGCAGTTTTGTGGTATTTGGGAGGTTTTTAAATAGACACATGAATATGAAGGGAATCAAGGGATATAGATGATACACGGGAGGAGGATGTTTAATATGAATTGGCACAATGTTGTGGGATGAAATGCCTGTCCAGTGTTGCACTGGCTCATGGCTGAAGCTGTCCTGCAGGTACCCACCATTGTAAGAAGTGTCCCTTAACTGCTGTTATCTTTTGTCCACTGATGCTTCATCCCTTAAGAACCAGGACTTGACCCTCCAATGCCACTAAAGCTCCGAATTCTGGTCCAGTCATCCCACACCCCCACACGCTGACTCCTCACAATTCTTCCGAACCTCAAGTTTTGTGAGTCCCTGCACTGTTCCACTCTTCTGTGACTCACTTCATAATCTGGCAATTATCTGAAGATTCTCCTTCCTTATCTATTACTTGATCACCACCCCTGAGTCCTTGACTGACCTTCAAATTCTTCCCCATTAACCTCAGCCCCTGATTATTAGCCTCTCTCCAACTACACCATACTTGGCAACCCTATCTTTTCATCTGGTGATGCAAGTGACAGCAGAGGCTGGAACCTGGAGCAAGTGATCATTCTGTTGGAGGAGTTCAGTAGGTGAGGCAATAGGATAGTTGACATTTCAGGTTTTGACGTAGGGTCTCAAGGCAAAATGCTGAACATTCCTCTGTCTCCACAATGGTGCCTGACCCCCTGAGTTCTGACAGCAGTTTCCTGTCAGTCTTGTCATCCAACATTTGGACCTCTATCTCATCCAATCCCCAGGAATCTGCTTCATTTCCAAGAGGCTCCTTAACTGCTGAACAGCCATCTGGAACATCCATTTGGGCGTGCAGTTTCCAGGTCACTCGAGGCTTGTTGTGAAATTGTGTGGCCAGTTTACCAGAAGGCATTGTATAAGACATTATATATGGTTGTATGTGACATTGGCGAGGCTTAATTTGGAGTATTGTGTGCAGTTTTGGTCACTTACCTACAGGAAAGATGTAAATAAGATTGAAAGAGTACAGAGAAAATTTACAAGGATGTTGTTGGAACTGGAGGACCTGAGTTATAAGGAAAAATTGAAGTTAGAACTTAGAAACATAGAAACATAGAAAATAGGTGCAGGAGTAGGCCATTCGGCCCTTCGAGCCTGCACCGCCATTTATTATGATCATGGCTGATCATCCAACTCAGAACCCCGCCCCAGCCTTCCCTCCATACCCCCTGACCCCTGTAGCCACAAGGGCCATATCTAACTTCATTCCTTAGAATGCAGAAGATTGAGAAGAGTTTTGATAGAGGTATTCAAAATTATGAGGGGTAAAATTAAAGGCATCCGTTAGTCTTGCGAGACCATGGATCTGCGCCTGGAAGGTCTTCACTCTCCAGGGCGCAGGCCTGGGCAAGGTTGTATGGAGGACCAGCAGTTGCCCATGTTGCAAGTCTCCCCTCTCCACGACACCAATGTTGTCCAAGGGAAGGGCATTAGGACCCATACAGCTTGGCACCAGTGTCGTCGCAGAGCAATGTGTGATTAAGTGCCTTGCTCAAGGACACAACACATTGCCTCGGCTGGGGCTCGAACTCACGACCTTCAGGTCGTTAGTCCAATGCCTTAACCACTTGGCCACGTGCCCACTATGAGGGGTATAGATAGGGTAAATGCAAACAAGCTTTCTCCACTGAAGTTGGGTGGGACTACAACCAGAGGTCATGGGTTAAGGGTGAAAGGTGAGAGGTTTGAGGAGAACATGAGGGGAAACACCTTCGCTCAGAGGGCCATGAAAGTGTGGAATGAACTGCCAGCACAAGTGTGCATGCAAGCTCAATTTCAATGTTTAAGCGAAGTTTGGATAGCTACATGGATGGTAGGGGTATGGAGGGCTACGGTCCCAGTGCAGGTCAATGGGAGAAGGCAGTTTAGATGGTTTAGGCATGGACTAGATGAGCTGAGGGTCCTGTTTTCGTGCTGTAATTTTCTCTGACTATGACTCTAAAACTATTAATTGACTTGGCTTGGAGACTGGCAGAACCATAAAGTATACAGAATAGGGTAAAAAAACAACCACTCAAATCAACCAGATGTAACTAGTAGGATTCTGCAGGGGTCTTGCAAAGCCTCAAATATTCCCTGTATTTACAATATAAACAATGAACCAAAAAAAAACAGGTATTGAAGTTCGATTGTGACACAAAGATGGGTGTAAATGGAAGGACATTGTGCAAATAGGCAGCATTGGGACAAGTAGATTTCTGTGCAGACAAACATAAGGACATGAGACAGCAAGCATGTTCAAGGGGTTAAGTGGCCTTCTCTGGATGTTTTTCCACAGAGAACATTGAGTGTCCAAGTCTGTTGCTGCTCTTCAACTGCAATCACTGCAATCAATAACCTGTAACTTCTCTTTCAGAATTGAGCTTTTGAACCTCCCTTACAATCTGGCATTTTTAAAGTGTGAACTGAAGTCTCAAAGGTGCAGGATGGTGTGTATGGGCCAAATTGAGCCAGCAGGGCGCAGGCATGAGAGCAAGGAATGAACTAATGTTTGGCCATTGCCGGAGTGGACTTGAAGCCAATTTGAAGCAGCGGGTCCAAGGAGAGGCAAGCCGAGTCAAGGCTGGGTTGAGGTGATAGAACCCAGGCTCGAGAACATATCAAAGCAGCAGGACCCAGGTCCAAGAGCAACAATGAGCTGATATTTGGACAAGTACTGGGCCAGATTGAAAAAGTCACGATGTTGGGGTCAGAGGTGAGGGACAGGGCAGTATTCAGCTCACTGCTCAGGGAAGTTTACTCAACACTGCGCTGAGCTGAGGCTGCAGCCTGCAACTAACAGGCTCCTTAGACTGGCTGCAGTGACGACTAGCTTCATGGCTGTGAACTCACTTTCACGAACTTTAGTTCTGAATGTTATTTGCTTACTTTTTCTTTGTTGCATGATTTGTTCTTTGTTTTACACATTGGGTGTTTGACTGTCTCCTTTTTTATTGCGTTCTTTCGGATTTCTTTGCCAATAAGGAGAAGAATCTCAAGGTTGACTATAGTATCCATACTTTGATAATAAATAAACTTAGAACTTTGAAAACAAGTAAATTAGAATTTTGTAATATTCTTCATACTAAACTTTTAACTGTGTATTCTGTGTGTTTTAATATGTCTCCACCAGAGTATAGTATTTCATCTTTCTTCACAGAGCCAAATCTTTAGATTTATTTGTCACATTTATATGGAAACATCAAAACAGATGAGGAAGGACTTGAATCTTTTTGATTGTATCCACAACCTCTCTAATTTTTCTGCTTTTACAACATTTCATCCAGGCTACAGACATCTTTCCTAGCAACCAGCTTCAGCTCAATATTGCACTTTGAGTAATGAAATAGAACAAGGAAAAGCTTCAGCATGCTGATGTGGCTGAGAGAGGGACAGGAATGGATGCTAAATGTCCCAGGGGTTTAATATTTTAGAAAATACTGACAGAGAGGTAAAAGAGGTGGGAGGGCATTACTGTACTACAAATCAGGGACAATATCACAGCTGCACTCATAGGGGACATAATGGAGGGCTCGTTCGCGGAGTCTATATGGGTGGAACTCAAAAGTATGAATGGCGTGATCACTCTGATGGGATTGTACTACAGATACCTCCACCCCGTAGCATGGAACAGATTTGCAGGCATTTAAGGAAAGGTGTAAAAACAATAACGTTGTTTCAAATGGTTCAAATGGTTCTGTTTATTATCAGAGAATGTATACAAAACCTGAAATATTTGTCTTTACAAAAAACTGAAGAATCCCTAAAGATGAATGACAGAAAAAGTTCGAACCCTAAAGCCCAATCTCCCCCCCTTGCAAGCAGCAGCAAGTATCAACTCTCCCCCTTCACCCCCACCCATTTCAGCAAAAAGCATCATCATCCACCATCCACCAAACAACAGCAAAGCACCCAACGAGAGACCATGATCTGCAGTCAAAAAAATCTGTTGTTTGCCTGACAGTTCAACATGTTTTTTCTCTCTCTCTCTCTCTCTCTCTCACTCTCTAACAAGCTATAGACCGATATCACCCATTTCACAGAGAAACGGAAGAATAACAGTCACTGTTAAAATGTTACAGTGTCATGGGGGACTTCAAGTGCCCTAATAAAAACTTGGACCTTCTGAGTTCAAGAAGTTTAGACAGGGCAGAATTTGTTTAAGTGTTTGTACATCCAGGAGGGCTTCTTAAGTCAATATGTAGATGGTCCAGCAAGAGGAGGAGCTGTACCAGAGGCACTGGGTAATGAGTCTGGCTAGGTGACCGAACTTTCAGTGTGTGAGCAGTTCGGGAACAGTGAGCACAAGTCCTTAAAAGGCGGGAGGAGAAGATGGCGGCGTGACGCAGCGTGCACAGCCTCTCCAGTGATGAATATCTGTTATCTGTCAAGTAGGAGGCAGTGCACAATTCTGATTTGATGGAGGCAGACGTGAGAGAATGGAGGAACATCTGGTGAAACTTCTGAAATGCCTGTTCCGCTGCCGCCGCTACTGTGTGGTCCAGAATCCCCGGAGGGGAAGGCCCCGAGTCCTCAGCTTTGCCTGTTGCTTGGCGGCCGGGGCTGGGGTTGAAGCGCTTGGCAGAGATGGTGTTCGGTGCTCAGTGTCGGAGGCTCGAAGTTTTCGGACGGACTCAGAGTTGGACTGTGGTCAGGTGCTTCCAGGATGCTGCATCGGTAAGTTTGCGGTACTAGCAGTTCATGGCAGGGAACTTCTACCATCAACTTCTACCGTCTGCATGAGATGATGAGTCTATCGGGACTTTGAGACTTTTTTTTTTACCGTGCCCATGGTCTGCTCTCATCAAATTACGATATTGCTTTGCACTGTTGTAACTATATGTTATAATTATGTGGTTTTTGTCAGTTTTATTCTTGGTCTGTCTTGTGTTTCTGTGATATCATACTGGAGGAACATTGTATCATTTTTTAAAACATGCATTTCTAAATGACAATAAACGAGGACTGAGTGTCCTCATAATCTAAAAAAAATTTTTAGTATAGTTATATATAATGATAAGTATGGACCTTGTGAGAGAGTATTAAATTGGAGCAGTGTAAATTTTGAGAGCATTAGGCAGGAACTAGGGAGAGTTAATTGGGAAGAGCTGCTTTTGGGAAAGCCTAGATCTGACATGTGGAGGGTGTTTAAAGACCAAATGCACAGAGTACAGGACAGATATATTCTATTCAGAAGGAAGGACAGCGATGGCAAGGTAAAAGAACCTTGGGTGTCAAGGGAGGTGATGAATTTAGTCAAGAAGAGAATGGAAAAGTATGTAAAGCTTACAAAACTAGAATCAAGCAGAACCCTGATGATTATAAAGAAGATGGCAATTAGGAAAGCCAACAGGGGCCATGGAAAGTCCTTGGCAAATAGGATTAAAGAGAATCCCAAGGCATCCCAAATACATCAAGAGCAAAGGGATAACTAGGGAGAGGTTAGGGCCACTCAAAGATAAAGCGGGTAACGTTTGCTTGGATGCAGAGGATGTGGGTGATGTCCTTAACTAGTACTTTACATCAATATTTACCAATGAAAAGGACTTGGATGATAGGGAGATCAGTGTTGAGCTTATTGATATGCTAGAACATTTTGAGGTAGTGGAGGACGTAGTATTGGGATTAAAAGAGCATTAAGGAAGGTAAGTCCCTAGGACCTGATGGGATATACCCTAGGTTATTGAGAGAGGCAAGAGAAGAGATTGCTGGGGCCTTGATCAATATTTTCATGTCCTTTCTAGCCACAGGCAAGGTCTCGGAGGACTGGTGTTGTTCCATTATTCAAGAAGGAACCAGGGATAATCCTAGAAACTATAAACTGGTGAGGCTCACATCAGTGGTAGGGAAATTACTGAAGAGAATTCTTAGGGATAGGATTTATGAGCATTTGGAAAACCATGGCTTAATTAGGAAGAGTCAGGATTTGTGTAGGACAAGTCATGTCTGACTAACTTGACTGAGTTCTTTTTGATGAGGTGATGATGTAGATAGGTAAGTTAGTAAGCTTGCAGATGATACAAGGATTGGCGGTGCGGATAACGTAGCAGACTGACAGAGAATGCAACAGGACATAGATCAGTTGCAGATATGGATGGAGAAATGGCAGGTGGTGTTTAACCGGCAAAGTGTGAAATATTGCACCTTGGTAGGTCAAAGAGGCATTACACTGTCAAGGACAAACTTCTTAACAGTGATGATAAGCAGAGGAACTTGCGGTCCAAGTTCATAGCTTACTGAAAGTGACTACACGGGTTGACAGGGTGGTTAGGAAGGCAGATGTCATGCATGCTTGTCTGTATTAGTTGAGGCACTGGGTTCAAAGGTCAAGAAGTTATGTTTGCAGCCTTGTAAAACTCTAGTTAGGCCTCATCTGGAGTGTTGCATACAGTCCCGGTCGCCCCATTATAAGAAGGATGCTGAGGCTTTGGAGAGGGTGTAGGAGAGTTTTACTAGGATGTTGCCTGGCTTAGAAAGCATATGCTACAATGAGGTTGGGGTGACACTGGCACAACTCTGGCAGGGTTTGCAAGACATTACTTCCAGCAAAGCGAATCCCAGTAGCATGAATGGCAGTGATGCTTCACTACCAGATGAACTCTACACCTTCTATGCCTGCTTTGAAAGGGAGTATATAACTACAGCTGTGAAGATCCCTGATGAACTTGATGACCCTGTGATCTCTGCCTCAGAGGCTGATATTAGACTGTCTTTAAAGAGGGCGAACCCTCGCAAGGCAGAAGGTCCTGATGTAATACCTGGCAAGGCTCTGAATACTTATGCCAACCAACTGGTGGGAGTATTCAAGGACATTTTCAACCTCTCACTGCCATAGATGGAAGTTTCCACTTGTTTCAAAAAGACAACAATTATACCAGTGTCTATGAAGAATAATGTGAGCTGTCTTAATGACTATCGCCCGGTAGCACTCACATCTACAGCAATGAAATGCTTTGAGAGGCTGGTCATGACTAGACTGAACTCCTGTTCAGCAAGGACCTGGACTCATTGTTGTTTGCCTATTGCCACAGTAGGTCAATGATAGATGCAATCTCAATGGCTCTCCACATGGCCTTAGACCACCTGGACAACATAGACACCTGTGTCAGGATGCTGCTCATTGACTATAGCTCAGCATTTAATACCATCATTCCAACAATCCTGATTGAGAAGTTACAGAACCTGGGCCTCTGTACTTCCCTCTGCAATTGGATCCTCGACTTCCTAACTGGAAAACCACAATCTGTGCGGATTGGTAATAATATCTCCTCCTTTTTGACAATCAACACTAGTGCACCTCTGGGGTCTGTGCTTAGCCCACTGCTCTGCTCTCTATATACCCATGACTGAGTAGCTAGGCATAGCTCAAATACCATCTGTAAGTTTGCTGATGATACAACCATTGTTGGTAGAATCTCAGATGGAGACAAGAGGGCACAGAGGAGCGAGATATGCCAACTAATGGAGTGGTGTCGCAGCAACAACCTGGTACTCAACATTAGTAAGCTAACTGTGGACTTCAGGAAGAGCAAGATGAAGGAACACATACCAATCTTCATAGAGGGTTCAGAAGTGGAGAGAGTGAGCAGTTTCAAGATCAAGATCTGCGTGTCAAGATCTCTGAGGACCTAACCTGGTCCCAACATATCGATGCAGTTATAAAAAAGGCTATACTTCATTCAGAGTTTGAAGAGATTTGGCATGTCAACAAATACACTCAAAAACTTCTATAATTGTACCATGGAGGGCATTCTGACAGGCTGCATCACTGTCTGGTATGGAGGGGCTACTGCACAGGACTGAAAGAAGCTGCAGAGGATTATAAATTTAGTCAGCTCCATCTTGGGTACCAGCCTACAAAGTACGTAGGACATCTTCAAGGAGCAGTGTCTCAGAAAGGCAGCGTCCATTATTAAGGGCCTCCAGCACCCAAGGCATACCCTTTATTCACTTTTACCATCAGGTAGGAGGTACAGAAACCTGAAGGCACACACTCAGTGATTCAGGAACAGCTTCTTCCCCCCGCTATCTGATTCCTAAATGGACATTGAACCCGTGAATACTGCCTCATTTTTTTAATATATATAATTTCCGGATTTTGCACAATTTTTAATCTATTCAGTATAAGCATACTGTAATTTATTTATTTATTATTATAATTTTTTTTTCTTCTTCTATATTATGTATTGCATTGAACTGCTGCTGTTAACAATTTTCACGTCACATGCCGGTGATAATAAAGCTGATTCTGATTCTGATACTGACAAGAGGTTGGACAAAGGTGTTGATGAATCAGCATATAGGAAAAAAATTGAAAACCTGGTTGAGTGGTACCACGAGAACAATCACTTATTCAATGTTAGCACAACCAAGGAGATGATTATTGACTTCAGGAGGAGGAAACCGGAGGTCCATAATCCAATCGTCTTCAGGAGACCAGAAGTGGAGAAGGTCAACAACTTTATATTCTTCAGTGTTATCTCTTCAGAGGATCTGACCTGGATCCAGCACATACGTGTCCTTACGACGAAAGAATGTCAGCGCCTCTGCTTTCTAAGAAGTTTGTAAAGATTCAGCATGTCATCTGAAATTTTGACAAACTTCTATAGATGTCTGGTGGAAGGTATATAGCATCATGGTCTGGTATGGAACCGCCAATGTCCTTGAATGGAAAATCCTCAAAAAGTAGTGGATGCCGTCCAGTCCATCATGGGTAAAGCCCTCCCTATCATAAGACCATAAGACCACTATCATTGAGCACATCTACATGAAATGCTGTTGCAGGAAAGCAGTGTCCATCATCAGGGACACCCACCATCCAGACCACGCTCTCTTCTTACTGTTGCCATCAGGAAGAAAGTCCAGGAGCCTCAGGACCCACACCACCAGGTTCAGGAACAATTATTACCCCTTAACCATTAGGCACTTGAACCAGCAGAGATAACTTCACTTGCCCCATCATTGAAATGTTCTCGGAACTTCTGGACTCACTTTTAAGGACTCTCCATCTCACGTTCTCAATATTTATTTATTATTATTATTAATATTATATTTTTTGTATATGCATAGTTTGTTGTTTTTTGTTTGTCCTTCCTGTTGGGTGCAATCTTTTGATTCTATCGTGTTGCTTGTATCCACTGTGATCGTCCGCAAGAAAATGAATCTCAGGATTGCCTATTGTGACATATACTGTATGTACTTTATAATAGATTTACTTTGAACTATGGACAAACTTGGGTTGTTTTCTCTGGAGTGCCAGAGGCTGAGGGGAGATCTGATAGAGGTTTATAAGATTATGAGTGGCATAGATAGGGTAGACAGACAGAATCTTTTTTTCAAGGGTTGGATGTTTAATGTCAGAGGAGATGCATTTAAGGTGAAAGGAGGTATTTTCAAAGGAGATGTGTGGGGCAAGTTTTTTACACATTACTGGGTGCCTGAAATGTGCTGACTGGGGTGGTCTTAAAGACAGAAGTATTAGAGACATTTTAGAGTTTTTTTTAAATAGGCATGCCAAAGTGAGGAAATGCAAGGATATGGACATTGTGTAGACAGAAGAGATTAGTTTAGTTAGCCATTTGATGACTAATTTAATTGGTTCAGCACAATATTACAGGCCAAAGGAGCTGTTCCTGTGCTGTACTGTTCTCCGTTCTATGTTGATGTTCAGGTCTTCTGGCTCACAAAGTCAATGCCGAGCAGAGCATCAATTTGAAATAATCCCATCTGCCTGCACACGGTCCATATCAAAGTTCAAAGTACATTTATTACCAAAGTGTATATACTATATACATCCTTGAAATTTGTCTCCTTACAGGCGGCTACAAAACAAATGTACCCATTAAAAAAGACTCTCAAATACCCGATAAGCAGAAAAATAAATCAGATTGAGTAAATAATAAAAGTAAGCAAGTAGCGTTCAGTACTGAAGTTCACAAAGGTGAGTCCCCAGACACAAAGCCAGTTACAGTGCCCAGGAATCCATTAGCTGCCGACCACCGTGCAGAGATGACTAAACCTTATGAGCAGCAAGCTGAACATTGGCCCATCCCTCACCTCTGGCCCCAACATCCTGACCTTTTCAACCTGGCCCGGTGCTTAAATCAGACAAACAGCGGGTCTTCCCTCACTCTTGGACCTGGGCCCATCTGCTTCAATATGCTCTTGGACTCAGGACCTGTCCCTTCGATTTGGCCCATACCCGACCTTTCCAAACTGGCCCAGCACTTAAATCGGTCAAAAATCGGCTTGTTCCTTGCCCTTGGGCTCGGGCTTTGCCACCTCAACTCTGCCTCACCTTGGTTCTGCTGCTTTGAATCAGCTCCAAGTCCGCTCCAGCAGCTGACAAACATTGGCTCATTACTTGCTCTCGGGCCGGGGTTCATTGGCTCATTCCACCTCCACAGTTCAGTCCGTACATGCCACACCACAACAATCCCGCACCTTCGAGACCTCAGTTCACATGCAAAAATGCCACATCATACATGAGGTTTGAAAGCTCAACTCTGAAACAGAAGCGGTAACCAATTACTAGAGAAATTATGATTAATAGAGTAGTTAGTAGTTGTTTTTGCTGTCAACAAATCATCACTGTGCCTCACCAGCACCATAGTAAACTGGAACACCTCTGTCCTCTGACTGTTCATAGGCCTGGTAGGTGCTTCTAAAATCTTATTGTATCTGCGTCTACTGTTTTCCTGGCAGTGTGCCCCAGTTGTTCATATTAAATAGACACTTGACTTGATCTTTAAGTTTTCCCCTCTCATCTTACATTGATGCCCTCTAGTCTTTGACATTGGGAAATTGACTTTGACTATCCATCCTCCATCCCTCTCATAATTTTACATATTTCTATCGAGTTGCCACTCAGGCTCAAACTCCAGAGAAACCAATCCAATTATGTCCAATCTCTCATTGTAGCTAAAACACTCTAATCCAGGCAAAGCCCCGGTAAATATCTTTCATACTTCTTCTAAAGCCTCCAGCTCCCTGTAACACAGCACCTAGAAATCCATATAATACTCCAAAGCTGGCTTAAACAAAATTTTATGCAGCTGCAACGTGACTTCCTGCCTTGTGTTCAAAACCCAGACTAATGAAGGCAAATATTTTAAACACTTTCTGTACCAATATCTACTTGTACTGTCACTTTCAGGGAGCTATGGAGTTGCATCC
The DNA here is from genome assembly GCF_963921235.1 of Mobula hypostoma. Lineage (NCBI taxonomy): Eukaryota > Metazoa > Chordata > Chondrichthyes > Myliobatiformes > Myliobatidae > Mobula > Mobula hypostoma. The sequence goes on from NC_086104.1 coordinate 31,230,803, forward strand.
CAAGATCTCTCTATACATCAGTGTTTCTAAGGGTCCTGCTACTCTGGGCTAAGCTAATTTTGAATCCAGGTCTCCATGGATCCTTTGTGCTTTGATTTTGTGGACCAGTTTACCATGAAGCACTGGAGGACTGCGTAGATCTTACCCCCATCAGTCACATTGTCACCTCAAAGATTTATAAATTGTGATCTCTCCCTCAAAAAGTAATGTTGACTATCCCTAAACTCCATGTTATTCCAGGTGAATAAGCAATATTACTAAGGATTTACCTCCCACTGCTATAAGCCTTGCCAGCCTATAATAGCACTTCTAAAATGCAGGAACAACACTAGTTATTCTCCAGTCTTCTGGGACCTCACCTGTAGCTAAAAAAGATACAAAGGTCTATATCAAGGTACCTGTAATTTCCTCTTACCTCTGTCAATAACCTGGGATGGATCCCCTCAGAATCTCAAGGTGTATCCATCTTATGTTCCTGAAAAGACTTTATATCAACATGCCCTAGAATATTGGCCCACCCTCCCAGATCTAATTATGCCACATGTTCTTCTTGGAGAATGTCAATATGAACCATCATCAGGTGCTTCATCTGCCTTAAGGTATAAATTCACTCCTTGAGCAGTTCTGCCTTCTCCCTAGCCACCTTCTGGGGATCATTTCTGTCTTCTGGCCTCAGCTATATGTTGCCACTGTTGTATATCCAAGTGTGTTGCTTGTGAGTAATTTTATCTCACTGTTGTGTATAATGTAAAGCCTTCACTTAGGTATCCAGAACTATTGCTTTGGTAGCTGCAGAGACCCAGCCAATGAAAACATCCCTGAAATTCCAGCAGGCTAGTATTTGAATCAACTTTGCTTGCTATCTGTCAATCAAGAAGAAGTAGTCTTGAAAGGGTTACATTTCTCATCTGATGCCAGCCAGATAATTGGTCTCCTGAGCCAGTGGTGACATCACAGTTACATTTTCCATGTTTGTACGTTCTTGGGTGCTTATTTACCAGAGAAGAAGCTGGAATGTGCCTCAAAATATAGACCCATCCAGTTGACACTATTATTCACATTACATTTAGCTGAAGGCAGATTGTTAGCATGATGTGAGTTCAGGCAGCAGATTCTTTGGGAGGGAGGGAGGCATTCTATCTGAGTTGTGACTTCTGTTCTTACTGTCATTTGGGATGTCAGACTAAGTGTTGAAATATATCTCTGCTCACTATTCATTTTGATCCATGTCATTTTTTTCTTTATTGAATTCAGAATATTTTTTTCAATAAGGAATTGAAAATGTGTCAAAATATGCCAATTTTTGATGTGAAATATGAAATACCAGTGAATTTTAGAAAAAGGAATTTGTCAAAGTAAATCTACCTGCTTTTATTTTGGCTTTCCCTTTATATCTCCTTTCTCTCTTGATGTGTTAGAAACATTTTTTTGGTCTACCCTCGTGTGAATAATTACATATTTCTTTGTGTGCATGCATGCAAATTGTCATTGAACCTTTTTATCTGTCACTTTCATTGTTTGCAATTCTTCACTCTGTAACTATATCTGAGACCATTTGTCTGTATTTGTGTGAATGCAAGCACCTGGATCCAGTCTACTTGTTTGTGGTTTGTACAATTAACCATTGTATCTGTACCTTTATTTAATTATCTAGTACATGTATCCCTTGGGGTGTCTAATCTGCACATTCCAAAATCAAACCACCTCATACACTCCTCACCTGCATTTACTTGACACCTTCTAGCCCAGCAGCTCTCTGAGATAACTGCATTTCTTGAATTCCAGAGCCCTGTACGTTCCTGTCTTTCCATCAGAAGCTACACTAGCTGTCGACGTGGTAAGCATGGGGATTCTCTCAGGATTCCCTCCTTGAACTGCTCTGCCTTATTCCTCCTTTCACTCTTTCAGTTCCTCCTTAAAACTTTTAATCTGCTCAGTGCCGGATTGTTTGGTAACACCCCTCTGGGTTGCCCTGGGATGTTTTGCTTAAGGAGGCTATATAAGCACAAGTTGTTATTGTTGTAAATGTCTGCTTCTGCCAGTTCCTGTTTATTCTTTCTCTCTCACCAGTTTGTCCTCCGGATGAGAGATTAAAATTAAAATAAAATAAATTAAAATTAATACCAGAAATTATTGTCAGTTATTTGTAAAATCAAAACTGTTACCTGCTTGTTTTGGTGCTTGTGCCAGTACTGACTTCAGTTATACTCCCACTGGTGTTTTGCTCCAGAAACAAAAAAAAATCTAACCATCCCTAGAGGTATTATTCTTACTCCTATTTTAAATCATCTGCATCAATAGATGCAAACTGGTAATAATTCCCTGCAATCATTTTAGCTCTGATCTTCTTGTCCATTGGAGTCTGTTATCAAGATTCTTTACCTTGCATTTTTCACAATAATGAATCTTAAACCAGTTCACATCCAATGGGCTGCTGTGAATTGATAGGATTTTATAAACAGTGAGATAAATGGCAAATTAATATGTTGTAAACCTACAAGCTGATTTTAAGATATTAACATTCTTCTAACTTGGTTGTTGGGCTTTTGTGAGAATGAACATGGATTAATGAAGTTAATTCTTGTCTATGGAAATTGAATTGAAAAGAATGAATATTGGCCTTTAATCACAGAAGCCAATATACTGAAATCCAAGTTAAAACTTGCAACCACCAGGGATTGACACCACATGCATTTTAGATGCAAGAGAAAGGACAAGGCATTTCATGATGAATCAATGTGATATACCGGCTCGTAGAGTTAGACACCAGAGGTGTTTGCTTATCAAAGGGTTAGGTAATACTCCACCTCTGCTGCAAACTACTCGGATAAAAGCAGGTTAGCAAGGAAGGATGATTGGCAGATAGGAACACTGGCTACAATTGCGTGTAACAACTCATCATGGAGAAGTCCTACTCCAACATGTGCAGGGGTGTCTCCAGAACTTGGAAACTCTTCTATCCCGTATAAAAGGAATGGTTAGCTCCAGGCTCCAGGATGGAACCTCTGCTGATCACTTACAAGACAACTCTTCCTATACGACTTTATGCCCGAGGGCTTGTTTGGACACGTATTGCCTGGACCTGTCATGACACATACACTCCTGCTCCTACTCGGTACTGGAAGTGTGTGAAGAGCTGCTTTACTTTGTTAAAAGCACCACCAGTAGTCCTGTCTCAGGATGATGCCACGCCAGCTATCTGCCGCTCAGCCCATCAAAGCCAGTGGGACAGACTGCTCCTGCACATGCCAAGACATTGCCAGCCTTCAAGAGTCATAACTATTTGCGGCCATGCACAATGCCATCTCAGTATTCTCCATTAAATCTCAGCAGCTTTCCCCTTGCTAGGCAGCTTTCCCCTTGCACTGAGTGTCAGCGTAGTTATAGGAATGTCTAAACTCCAGGTCTTTTTCCAGCACCAAGCTTCAGTATAAATCTGCATCTCTTTTCTTTACAACTGCCCACATTTTCACATGTTCCTTTTCAAATATCTCACTGGTTATCTTTTATCACCTAGAATTTTCCTGCATATCCTTTCAAAAGGCTAGTTATCAGGATTTTTTACAGACTTGACAACAAACAAGCTGCTGACTGTAATATGTCAGCGCGACCAAAATAAGGACACATTTACCCAGCAAAGACAGACGGACAGTTTATTGGCTCATTGATCTTTTACTTTCCTTCCACCATTAGCAAATAACTTCTGCTCTTCTATAAGAATTTTGAATGATTACCCTCTGAGTCCCAAGTTTAAACAGGTTGACAACCACAAATCCAGAATGATTGGGACCTGTGCAGTGTCATATTAGTGAATTTGCCGAATCACAGCTGGTTAGGTTAGGACAAAATGAATAAATATCTCTAACCCATTTGATTATCACCTCACCCTTGCATAATAAAGGGAAAAGAAATGATGAATGAAAAGCAATTTTTTCACAATTCCTGTACTGGTCTGCCAGAGTCAACTGCACTCAGTAACTACTTCATAAACAGGGAGTGATATTTTGTTTTCAAAGAGCGTAATATGCCATCGTCCAGGGGTTGAATTAATGACGTACAGTTAGGTGGCAGGAAGATGCTGCAAACATTATTCTTTAACAAGACTTTTGCTTTTGGATGCGCAGAGCAGTTATCTAAAATCAGCATTATCTTACAGCTTTTGTCCAGACCAACAAAGTCACAGTGAGCTCTCACTTCAGGAACAAATCAATGTCTGAGCCATTCCAATGCAATGTCAGTTGTAATAAATCCATTTTTATTGGCACAGTAAATTCCTGGAAGCAGCGTCATATCTTTGAATGCTCTCAGAAGTAAACTTTTGCCAATGACTAACAACTTACACCTGTGGGTTCCTGCAGCATTAGAGCAGCCCAACACGATCTTTTGATGCTTTATAAACTGTTGGTGATTCTGCATCCTCTGTAGTCAGTGTTCATCTTGGACTACTATGCCAATATAAGGCTGTTCGGTCCACATTGTAGACCTGCTCGGGACTTAAATTTTCATCAGAAACTAACTTAGCGAACTCATCAACAAACACAGCAGCTGCTCCTTTATCTGTTGACCATCTCACAGTACACACTACATGAAATTTTATGGCTTGTAGCTGCTTGAAACATTGAAACCACCCTTCACTGTAATGGCATTCATAATCCAGTCCAAATTGCTCATGAAGTAATTTTGCTTGTTCCATCGCCATCTCTCCTGACAGTTCTACACCTTCAATGACGCACAGTTTAAACAACTTTATGAGAACTTTATCAAGTTGTGAACATTTCCATCTTTCATTGTTTTTCTGATGCACAGCTTTTTTTTAAATTCACTGTCAGCTAAAAACCGGAGCAACTTTTCTTTTTGTTTCTTTATATCATAAACTGTTGAAGAACCATTGTTATACAAGCCATGTATGTTTTTCACAGATACACCACTGCCGAGTTTTTTCAGAACTTCCACTTTATATTGAATAGATTACATATGGTGTTTGCACTTTACACCACTTCCCTTATTCAAACATGCCTTGTTAATGAGAGAGGCCAGGCTGCTTCAATTTGACAAGAAGGTGACAGTAAATCAAACAACCATGCGCTACAACATTGATGTGCAGAAGAGCAACTCTGAATGCACAACATGTTGAAGCTTGGAGTGGATGGGCTACAGCAGCAGAAGACCACAGACATCAGGTACACAACAAAGTGGCCATTGGGAATATGTAATATTGATTTTCTACCATAATTGTTGTTTTAATGCCATAACTGTTTTAAAGATGTGTCATATGACTAACTGTTCTTTAGACTGCGATAATTTATGGCAAATTCCAGAAGAGCAGTCTTGGGGGAGTCATTGAGTAAAAAGAAGCATTCCTTGTTTTGAGCTCTTCGTGCCTCATGTGTATTTGTCTGTACACTCTTTGATGAAGGTTGGGAATCCACAGAGAACGTGAATCCTACAATTAGGCTGTTTATCTTTTATAGAATATTAGACACACACCTTTCTTCTGAATGCCTACAAGCGTATGTTGTTTGTTCTCTTCAGCCATGCCCATCACTGGGTTTAGTAACACATTTATAAAAATGGAAAGTTATTTTTATAAAAAGCAAAGTGAGCCAAGGTGAGATGGGAGGTATAATTAAGTGCCTTCTTGCATCCAGTGTTTGTGAAGCCAAAACTGCAGAAGCTACCCATTTAGATGTTCCTCAGACGTGCTGAAGCAGGGTAGAGAGGAGCGATGAGAACGATGGTTAAGACAGGGGCATTAAATTATATTTTTAAAAGCTAAACTTGAATGGGACCTTTACCTTCTCCACTAACTGAAAAAAAGCAAAAAAACAGATGAAGGGTCTTGACCCGAAACATGGATTGGTCATTCTTTTCCATAGGTGCTACCTGACCGACTTCAGTTCCTCCAGCATTTTGTGTTTGTTCCTCTGGATTTCAGCATCTGCAGAATCTCCTGTGTTAATGCACAGATGTACTGCCCTCTTTCTGCTCAGTCCTGGTCCACTTACATAGACACAGAACAGTACAGCTCAAGAACAGATCATTTGGCCCATAATGTTGTGCCAAACCAGCTAAAAAGAAAATCATAAACAACCAAACATTAATCCCTCCTAACTACACCACATCAATATCCCTCCATCTTCCTTATATCCACGTGCCTATACAAACAGCTCTTAAAAGCCTCTAAGGTATTTGCCTCTACCAGGCAGTGCATTCCAGGTATTCACGGCTCTCGAGTAGAAAACTTCCCTCTCACATCCCGCTTGAACCTACCCCCTCTCACCTTCAATGCACGGTCTCTGGTATTAGACATTTCAACCCTGGGAAACAGATACTATTTGTCCACTCTATCTCTACCTCGTATAATCTTGTAAACCTCCATCAGATCTCCTCTCAGACTCCTATGCTCCAGAGAAAACAACCCAAGCTTATCCAGCCTCTTGTGATAGAACATGGCCTCTACACTGGGCAGCATCCTGGTAAACCTCTCCAAGGCCTCAAAATCCTTCCTATAGTGGGATGAGCAGAACTGTGCACAATACTCCAGATGTGGCCTAACCAGAGTTTCATAAAGTTGACACATAACCTCTTGACTTTTGAACTCAGTGCCTTGACTAATAAAAACAAGCGTTCCACAGCTTTCTTAACTACTTTATCAACCAGTGTACCTACTTTCAAAGAGCAATGAACTTGGATCCCAAGATCGCTCTGCTCTCTGCTCAGCAACACTGTTAAGGATCTTTCCCTTAACAGTGCAGTTTTTGACAAGGTCGCAAGAGAGATTGATGAAGGTAGGGCAGTGGATGTTTACATAGATTTCACAAAGTCCCTCACAGGAGGCCTATTCAGATGATTAGGATGCATGGGGTCCACATGGATTCAGAACTGTCTCGCACATGGAAGACAGAGGGATTTATTTGAGCAGGAGGTCTGTAATTAGTACTGCACTGTATTCTTTGCCAATCTTCTACACTATGCACAACTCCACCAATCATCAGCAAACTTACTAACCCACCCATCTACATTTTCATCCAGGTTATTTATATACATCAGAAACAGCAGAGGGCCCAGCACAGATCCCTTGGGAACACCGCTAACTACAGACCTCCTGCTCAAATAAATCCCTCTGTCTTCTATGTGCGAGCTAGTTCTGAATCCATGTGGACCCCATGCATCTTAATCTTGGGAACAGGCCTCCTGTGAGGGACTTTGTCAAATCTGTGTAAACATCCACTGCCCTACCTTCATCAATCTTTCTTGCAACCTTGTCAAAAACTCAATCATAGAAACATAAAAAACTTGCAGCACAATACAGGCCCTTCAGCCCACAATACTGCACCGAACATGTATTTACTTTAGAAATTACCTAGGGTTACCCATAGCCCTCTATTTTTCTAAGCTCCATGTACCTGTCCAGGAGCCTCTTAAAAGACCCTATCATATCCGCCTCCACCATGGTCGCTAGCAGCCCATTCCACGCACTCACAACTCTCTGCATAAAAAACTTATCCCTGACACCTCCTCTGTACCTACTTCCAAGCACCCTAAAACTGTGCCCTCTTGGGTTAGCCATTTCAGCCCTGGGAAAAAGCCTCTGACTATCGACATGATCAATGACTCTCATCATCTTATACACCTTTATCAGGTCACCCCTCATCCTCCGTCGCTCCGAGGAGAAAAGGCCAAGTTCATTCAACCTATTCTCAAAAGGCATGCTCACCAGTCCAGACAGCATCCTTTTAAATCTCCTCTGCACCTTTTCTATAGTTTCCACATCCTTCCTGTACTGAGGTGACCAGAACTGAGCATAGTACTCCAAGTGGGGCCTGACCAGGGTCCTATATAGCTGTAACATTACCTCTTGGCTCTTGAACTCATTCCCACAGTTGACGAAGGCCAATACACTGTGTGCCTTTTTAACCACACAGTCAACCTGTGCAGCAGCTTTGAGTGGTCTATGGACTCGGACCCCCAGATCCTTCTAATCCTCCACACTGCCAAGAGTCTTAACATTAATACTATATTTTGCCATCATATTTGACCTACCAAAATGAACTACCTCACACTTATCTGGGTTGAACTCCATCTGCCACCTCTCAGCCCAGTTTTGCATCCTATCTGTGTCCCGCTGTAACCTCTGATAGCCCTCCACACAATCCACAACACCCCCAATCTTTGTGGCATCAGCAAATTTACTAATCCATCCCTCCACTTCCTCATCTAGGTCATTTATAAAAATCACTAAGAGTAGGGGTCCCAGAACAGATCCCTGAGGCACACCACTGGTCACCAATCTCCATGCAGAATATGACCCATCTACAACCACTCTTTGCCTTCTGTGCGCAAGCCAGTTCTGGATCCACAAAGCAAGGTCCCCTTGAATCCTGTGCCTCCTTACTTTCTCAATAAGCCTTGCATGGGGTACCTTATCAAATGCCTTGCTGAAATCCATATAGACTACATCTACTGCTCTTCCTTCATCAGTGTGTTTAGTCACTTCCTCAAAAAACTCAATCAGGCTCATAAGGCACGACCTGCCTTTGACAAAGCCATACTGACTATTCCTGTTTCTCAGGATCTTCTCCATCAACTTACCAACCACTGAAGTAAGGCTCACTGGTCTATAATTTCCTGGGCTCTCTCTACACCCTTTCTTGAATAAGGGAACAACATCTGCAACCTTACAATCCTCCGGAACCTCTCCTGTCCCCATTGACGATACAAAGATCATTGCCAGAGGCTCAGTAATCTCCTGCCTCACTTCCCACAGTAGCCCAGGGTATATCTCATCCGGTCCCGGTGACTTAATCAACTTGATGCTTTCCAAAAGCTCCAGCTCATCCTCATTCCTAATGTCTATATGCTCAAGCTTTTCAGTCCACTGTAAGTCATAAATCAAGTTGGTAAGGCACGACATGCCCGCACAAATCCATGCTGGCTCTCCCTAAGTAAGCCATTGGCTTCCAAATGCTCATGTATCCCATCCCAAAGAATTTTCTCCAGCAATTTCCCTACAACTGATGTGAGAATCATTGGTCAAGAGTTCCCAGGATATTCCTTTGTTCCCTTCTTAAATAGAGGTACAAAATTAGCCACTCGCTATTCCTCTGGGACCTCACCTGTGGCTAGAGAGGCCAATACCCCAGCAATTGTGTATCTTGCCTCCTTCAATAACCTGGAGTAAATCCCATCAGGCCCCGGGGACTTATCCTATATCCTCAGCAGGGACTTTGCTTTGGGCAGACTGAGTAGCATTTGGAGAGTCTTGTTTCTCTGTTATCACCAGACGTTTTAATTCCAACTGATACTCGTGTTTAAAAGAGAACTGCTTTGATGAAAGGATGGATGGCTTTGTTAACAATATGTTTAATAGCCCAAAGCAACATTCAGAAACAGTGAGGTTGTTTTCATTCAGTATGTAAGTAATTCAATGTGGCAACTGAGAATCTTTGCATTCTAGAATCAACTGATTGGCACATGTGATAGAAGCAGACTAGGGCTAAAACAAGAGGAATGGACTAACTCCATTAGCTGGGAATGTGTAAACAACTTCCTCTCTACTAACTCATGAAGAATATTCCAGCCAACCAGAAAAATTGCCACAGAGCTCAAGCATTATTACCACACAAACGTTTACAAAATTAGAAGTTCAGCTGGGAGATATGCGTTGGATTAAAATAAAAGCCAATCAGTAGTTGGCAATTTTTATAACAAATGCTGGATGTAATTTTTTTGCTCAAAAGGAGTTAATTCTCTGTGGTTTGCATTTTCAGAAAACAAATGTGCAGAGTGCACAGAATGACGCCAAGAAGCCTCTAAAATTAGTCCAGCCATTGGGGAATAGGTAGTGCAGGAATTCTGCGAGGAGGGTTTTAGGGAGTGGCTCTTCATTAGGCTGGGTCATGCAGTAGAGCAGATACTGTTCTGGAGCTCCTTAGGTAGTCCCTTGATATCAAGGACAACTGGCTTTTACTCCATTTCTATGAGATGACTGATATGGACCAACAGAATCTTCCACAGATGGGATAGGTGGTGCCTGTTGGGAGGGGTAGGTAGATAGGGAGATGTGCTCCCTCCTCTATTTACATTTGGATCATGTGTGCTTAGTGAATTGAGAAGTAGATGGCTACTTTGTGCAGCTGTAGACTGCCTTATACACTTTGGGACATGTGATCATTTCTGCCGATGCTTACCCAACAGTGACTGATGTTCCTAATGAGATACCAGATAGTCATCCAGTTATATTTGTCTCATCTCACCTCTTGCTACATTTCGCAGCCAATCTCCACAACCCGGAGAGCAGAGATTCATACTTCAAAGGAATTCCTATCTGAGACAGTGTCGCTCCAAATACCTGCGCTTCACATCTGGGTTTGCAGTATTGGTTCTGGCTGATGTTGTTCCTGTCTACACCATACCAAAGTGCCAGCCATAAATGATCACTGATAAGAGAGTCTAACCAACTGCTCTTTATCTTTAATGGCATTACAATTGCTGAATTCCCAGCAACATGCTGGACATCACCATTGACCAGAATTGGATAGGCTTGTGGCTACGAAATCAAGTCAGGGGCAGCAAGTAACTCAAAGTCTGACACCTTTCCAAATCCACACTGCACAGATTAGAGAGCACTGAAATAGTCTTCACTTGCTTAGAGTCATAAACCTGTGACCTCTACCACTAGAAATCCCAAGGTCAACTTGTGCATGGGAACACTGCCCACCTCTCCAAGTCACACATCATCCTGATTGCTGGTGTCCCAATGTGTCACAGCTCCGGGTGCCCAGATCCCAAAAGTAACATCATCTTCTTTTTGCATCCAGATAATTTGCAACAGATCTAACAATTGGTCATAGTGAGGTGTACGATTTATCTTTAGGTGTACAGATTTTAAAAAATTTTTCTCTTTATTCTGTAGTGGTGCAAATTGGGCAATGTTTAGAAGGAGCAAAGAAACATTACACAACTGGTGAAATTTAAAGCAAAGGCAAAATTTGATGAAAAACATCTTGCAACCTTGACTGAAGTGAGAGAATAGGAAAACATGCTCAAAATCAAAGTGAAAGGAACCCCATTGAGTTGACATGTCTCAGCCTGATCCTTCTCCTGAACTGAACCTAATGCACTCACTGAGTATCGGAATCAGAATCAGGTTTATTATCACTGGCATGTGTCGTGAAATTTGTTAACTTAGCAGCAGCAGTTCAATGCAATACATAATATAGAAGAAGGAGAAGTAAATAAATAAAACTATTACAGTGTACATATATTGAATAGATTAAAAATCATGCAAAAAGAGAAATAATATATTTTTAAAATGTGAGGTAGTGTTCATGGGGTCAATGTCCATTCAGGAATCGGATGGCAGAGGGGAAGAAGCTGTTCCTGAATCGCTGAGTGTGTGCCTTCAGGCTTCTGTATCTCTTACCTGATGGTAACAGTGAGAAAAGGGCATGCCCTGGGTGCTAAGGGTCCTTAATAATGGACGCTGCCTTTCTGAGACACCGCTCCCTAAAGATGTCCTGGGTACTTTGTAGGCTAGTACCCAAGATGGAGCTGACTAAATTTACAACCCTCTGCAGCTTCTTTTGGTCCTGTGCATTAGCACCCCACCCGCCCCCCCCCCCCATACCAGACAGTGATGCAGCCTGTCATAATGCTCTTCACGGTACATCTGTAGAAGTTTTTGAGAATTTTTGTTGACATATCAAATCTCTTCAAACTCCTAATGAAGTATAGTCGCAGTCTTGCCTTCTTTGTAGCTGTATCGATATGTGAGGACCAGATTAGATCCTCAGAGATCTTGACACCCAGGAACTTGAAACTGCTCACTCTCCCACTTCTGATCCCTCTATGAGGATTGGTACGTGTTGCTTCGTCTTACCCTTCCTGAAGTCCACAATCAGCTCTTTCGTCTTACTGATGTTGAGTGCCAGATTGTTGCTGCAACACCACTCCACTAGTTGGCATATCTCGTGCCTGTACGCTTGCTCATCACCACCTGAGAGCTCTTGCTCTCCTGTTACTGCATATTAGCATCATTTTGTTGGTATTGGAAAGAAGCCTACAGTATGATGAAGGCTTCTGAATGCCCATTTTAAACCAATTGTCTATTACAAAATCCTCTCAGTTATTGGATGTGCTCTGTATTTGCATGATTGATGATCCAGCCTCTGAGGGAATGGTCAATGCTTCATCGGCAAAACATTGACTACCCATAACGCTCAGTGGTTGCAGCTAAAGGCAAGTCTTTCCTTCCTACCCAGAAACCATTCTTCTCCTCTAGTTAACACAGGATATCCATAACATATGGGGTTCAACATTAGTACTCAGCTATGCTGGTAGTGGGTAGTGGCTCCATATGTCACTACTACAGGGCGTGACGACCCTGCCTTACACGAGTCCTGGGCTCAGCTGGCTCTGGCTGACAGTACCCGGTGTGGGCCCCTATCCAGGGTTACGGATCTCACTGCCTTGTGGGTATCTTCGGGAGAAGAGAAGGCTAAGGAGTAAACCCTACACAAATCTGGAGTGGAGCCCCTCAGGTGGTTGGATGACGTATCACATCACCTCCCGGCAGCTCCTGCAGCCAAGCTGCTGCCAAATCTACTGCTTCGCATTCCTTTGGACCACATCCGCGAGGCCGAGAGGGGGATCTTGATGTCTGGGCAGTCCAGGATCTCCATGTTCATCGCCCAGGTCTGCACCCTGTGCGGGCGCATCCATTGTCTACTTAGACAGATGGAGCCGTTAATTAATTACTCAGCTATTACTTCATCCAGGCTAAGGAGAGAGTACCACCTGATGGGGTAATTTTCACCTTCCTTGCCTCAGCAGTAGATATGGAGTAGATAGATCCTCTGCCCAATTTGTTTCTATTGAACTAAACCAGTAATGTGGAACAAATTGACCAAAGTGATGTATTCATTCTGTATTGTCATTGATTGCTGGATTAATTGACGTGTTTCCCAGGGAGTTAAAGACATACATCACCAAAAAATATAGTACAGTTATGGCGTTTCTTTAGTGACACCCCATAAATATTTTCACAAATCTGTATTGTTTCATCAAACAGTTGCAAACTGTTGCCCACAATATGATTGGTACTCTTTGTATGTTTAACCATGATTATATGGTCTTCAGATGTTTTCTACGTTTTTTAAACAAAATTTATCCTTTCAAGTACCAAGTTCCTGCTTTATATGATTAGCTCCAGCGACACTGCACAAACGCTGCCAAAAATGTAGCCTGTAGATCTGATTTTAATATTCCACTTGGCAATACTATAGCAACTGCCATGGGTTTAATGAATTATCTTTCAGATGCAGTTCCTGTTCCATTTAAACTGCTGAGATGTTCAGCATTAGAGAACTTTAAATGAAAGAAGCTCACTTTCCACAGTGCCTCAAGAAATTTACACAATGCAGAAAATCAAATAAACCTTTCATAGATACAAACTAAGACTTTGGTTTCTACCCTCCAAATCCACCTCCCTCTCTATCTTCCCCAAGAGATTCCATTTTCAACTGCCTTGCTAAAAAGCAGCACCTAACGGAGCTCACACGCAGAGAAACAAGGTAAGTCAGCAAAACACACACTTTACTCTATCTTCTCCATTACAATTTATTACTCTCTCTTACTCACACTTCATTCTTCTGGAGCACCTAACAACTGGTCAGACAGTGAATGATGAGACTTGTGTCTTGTCTCAGGTTTCCAGCAGTTGACACCGTGAGTATAAAATAGAAGCATTACACACAAAGTGCTGGAGGAACTCAGCAGGCCAGGCAGCATCTATGGAAAAGAGTTTTGGGCCGAGGCCCTTCATCAGGACCGGAGAAAAAAAGATGAAAAATTAGCGCAAGAAGGTGGGAGGAGGGAAGAAAGAAGTACAAGATGGTAGGTGATTGGTGAAACCAGGAGAAGGGGAGGTGTGAAGTAAAGAGCTGGGAAATTGACTGGCGAAAGAGATAAAGGGCTGGAAAAGGGAAAATCTGATAGGAGATGGTAGAAGGCACGGAAGAAAGGGAAGGAGGAGGAGCACCAGAGGGAGGAAATGGTCAGGTAAGGAGATAAGGTGAGAGAGGGAAATGGAAATGGAAATGGTGAAGGAGGGGATCATTACTAGAAGTTCGAGAAATTAATGTCCATGCCATCAGGTTGAATATAAGGTGTTGCTCCTCCAAAATGAGTGTGGCAGTAGAGGAGGCCATGGGCTGACATGTAGGAATGGGATCGGCAAGTAGAACTAAAATGGGTGGCCACCAGGAGACCTTGCTATCTCTGGCAGAAGATTTTCTGGTGGGTGCTCGGCGAAGCGGTCTCCCAATTTACATTGGGTCTCACTGGTATACAGGAGGCCACAACAGGAGCACCGGATACAGTGGACAATCCCAACAGACTCACGGGTGAAGTGTTGCCTCACCTGGAAGGATCATTTTGGGCCCTGAATGGTAATGAGGGTGGAGGTGTAGGGGCAGGTGTGGCACTTGTTCCGTTGGCAAGGATAAGTACCAGGAGGTCTTTGAGGGAGTCATCCCTGTGTAAAGTGAAAAGTGGAGGGTGGGCGGGAGGGAAAGATGGGATCCCATTGGTGGTGGGATCCCGTTGGATATAGCCGAAGTTATGGAGAATTATGTGCTGGACACAGAGGCTGATGGAGTGGTAGGTGAGGACAAGAGGAACCCTATCCCTGATGGAGTGGCGGGTGGATAGGGTTAGGGCAGACGTGCATGAAATGGAAAAGATGCAGTTGAGTGCAGTGTTGATGGCAGAGGAAAGAAAGCTCCTTTCCTTGAAGAAGGATTTCTCCTTATTCTAAAATGAAAAGCCTCATCCTGAGAGCAGATGCAGAGGTACTGAGAGAAGGGTATCACATTTTTACAAGTCCAGGTAGCTGTGAGAACGTTGAGCATAAAATGGAAGACAGATACATGGATAAATGGAAGACAAAGGTAAAGTAAAACTATTTGCCATAATATTCTGCAGGGGTGCTACTGGTCTTGAAGAAACAAGCCCACAGCTTTATCTTATAAAGGCCAGTCAGCATGCTGTGTTGAGGTTGGAAGCTCCAGTTGGATAACAATTAAAGGGAAAGGAATGGGAAGACAACTAAGCTGTCAGATAAAGGCAGGCGGATCATGACTGAAGATAACATGTAGCACTGCCTAAAGGCTCAAAGCTGAAGGGGAAACAAGCTTTAAGTATTTTCCTCACCACATAATCACCTCAAACTGAACACATTTCTACAATTTTGGGTATTTTTAGCATAGCATTGTAATTTTCATTGGATCCTAAAACGTTTAATTAGGGCCTTTCATGGTAAGGTGGCACTTCTCTGATTCTGCAGTTGTTCTCAGCAACATCTGTTCAACATCGATATAAGTAGGATCTCTAAAAATAAATGACACATATTTTCCTTTTACTTTCATAGTTAATTTGTTTTTGACAATAAGTTAGTTTCTTCCATTAGGTGATTTTCATGTTATTCTCAAGATTGAATTCTTGTCTTCAGTACAGCATTGAAGAGGACAGTAGAGCAAAATATAGTGGGAAGTTAGAGGATTGGAAGCTTTTAAAAAGAACAGAAGGCAAGTATAAAAAAAAGGATGGAAAAGATGAAAGCTAGCCAATAATATAAAAGAGGAAATCAGGACACTTTTTTTCCAGATATATATTAAGTAAAAGAGAGGCAAAAGTGGATATCATACCACTGGAAAATGATTTTGGAGGAGTAATGGGGGATGAAGAAATGGTGGATGAATTTAATAAGTATTTTGTGTCAGTCTTCTCTGTGGAAGACACTAGCAGTATGCCAGAAATTTGAGAGTGTCAGAGGGCAGATTTGAGAGTAGGAGAAGGTGTTTAGGAAGCTAAAAGATCTCAAGGTAGATAAGTCATCTGGACCAGATGGACGACACCTCAGAGTTCTGAAAGAGGTAGCTAAAGAGATTGTGGAGGTGGAGGCAGTAGTAAATGATCTTTCAAGAATTAATAGATGCTGGATGGTTCTGAAGGACTGGAAGATTGCAAATGTCATTCCACTCTTTAAGAAGGGAGGGAGGAAGAAGAAAGGAAAATATAGGCCAGTTTGTCTGACTTCAATAGTTGGGATGATGTTGGAGTCCATTATTAAGGAAGAGGTTACAGAGTACTAGGAGGCACATAATAAAATAATCCAAAATCACCATAGTTTCCTTAAGAGGAAATCTTGCCTGACAAATCTGTTGGAATTCTTTGAAGAAATCACAGACAGGATAAACAGAGAGTCAGTGGATATTGTTTACTTGGATTTTCAGAAGGCCTTTGACAAAGTGCTATACATGAAGCTGTTTAGCAAGATAAGAGCCAAAGGAAGCAAGGAGTGGGAATAAAGGGGGCCTTTTCTGGTTGGCTGCTGCTAACTAGTGGTATTCCACAGGGATAGATGTTGGGACCATTTTTGTTCACATTATGTGTCAACGATTTGGATGACAGAATTGATTATTTTGTTACACACATCAAAGTTGCTGGTGAACGCAGCAGGCCAAGCAGCATCTATAGGAAGAGGCGCAGTCGACGTTTCAGGCCGAGACCCTTCGTCAGGACTAACTGAAGGAAGAGTGAGTAAGGGATTTGAAAGCTGGAGGGGGAGGGGGAGATGCAAAATGATAGGAGAAAACAGGAGGGGGAGGGATAGAGCCGAGAGCTAGACAGGTGATAGGCAAAAGGGGATACGAGAGGATCATGGGACAGGAGGTCCGGGAAGAAAGACGGGGGGGGGGTGACCCAGAGGATGGGCAAGAGGTATATTCAGAGGGACAGAGGGAGAAAAAGGAGAGTGAGAGAAAGAATGTGTGCATAAAAAAGAGTAACAGATGGGGTACGAGGGGGAGGTGGGGCCTAGCGGAAGTTAGAGAAGTCAATGTTCATGCCACCAGGTTGGAGGCTACCCATACGGAATATAAGGTGTTGTTCCTCCAACCTGAGTGTGGCTTCATCTTTACAGTAGAGGAGGCCGTGGATAGACATGTCAGAATGGGAATGGGATGTGGAATTAAAATGTGTGGCCACTGGGAGATCCTGCTTTCTCTGGCGGACAGAGCGTAGATGTTCAGCAAAGCGGTCTCCCAGTCTGCGTCGGGTCTCACCAATATATAAAAGGCCACATCGGGAGCACCGGACGCAGTATATCACCCCAGTCGACTCACAGGTGAAGTGATGCCTCAACTGGAAGGACTATTTGGGGCCCTGAATGGTGGTAAGGGAGGAAGTGTAAGGGCATGTGTAGCACTTGTTCCGCTTACACGGATAAGTGCCAGGAGGGAGATCAGTGGGGAGGGATGGGGGGGACGAATGGACAAGGGAGTTGTGTAGGGAGCGATCCCTGCGGAATGCAGAGAGAGATTATTTTGATTATTGATTATTTTGAATTTTGATTATTTTGTTACCAAGTTTGCAGACAATAGAAGGAAGGGTGGAGGGGCAGGTAGTGTCGAGGAAGCAGGGAGTCTTCGGAAAGACTTAGACAGATTAGGAGAAAGGGCAAAGAAGAGGCAGATAGAATTTAGTGTAGAGAAGTCTATGGTGTGCTCTTTGGTATAAAGAATAAAGGCATGGAATATTTTCTAAACGGTGAGAAAATTCAAAATTCAGAGGTGCAAAGGGACTTGGGAGTATTCACGTAGGATTTCCTAAAGGTTGCAGGATGAATTGGTGGTAAGGAAGGCAAATGCAATGTCAACATAGATTTTGAGAGGACTATAACATAAAAGCAAGGATGTAATGCTGAGGCTTTATAATGCATTGGTCCGCCTGCATCTAGAGTATTGTGAGCAGTTTTGGGCCCCTTATCCAGGCAAAGGTATGCTGGCATTGGAGAGGGTCCAGAGGAGGTTCACGAGAATGATTCTGGGAAGGAAAAGGTTAATGTATGAAAAGTGTTTGTTGGTTCTGGGCCTATACTTGTTGGAGTTTAGAAGAATGAGTGGAGATCTCATTGAAACCTGTTGAAAGGCCTAAATAGAGTGAATGTGGAGAGGATGTTTCTTATAGCTGGGGACTCTAGGACCAAAGGGCACAGCCTCAGAATAGAGGGATATCCATTTAGAACAGAGATGAGGAGGAATTTCTTTAGCCAGAGGGTAGTGAATCTGTGGAATTCATTGCCACAGACAGCTGTGGAGGCCAAGTCATTGATTTTTAAAGTGGATGTTGATAGGTTCTTGATTAGTCAATGCATCAATGGTTATGGGGAGATGTTTTATGGTTTAACAGAGAGTCCACTCACTGCTCCATCTCCACTGGAACTCTAGAAGGATCTCCTGCTGTTTCTCACTTTATGTGACTGAGGATGGGAGGCGAGGATGTGGGGAAGATGATTGTTATAGTGTTCTAGCCATCATAGAATGCTTTGGGCCTGGTTAGTCTGCAGGTCATTTTTGACACATTGGTTTTGGTTGTTTCTTCATTGTGATGAGTTGGGGTTAAGGGGATCCTGCAAATGAGAACTACCCTTTGATGACCTTGGGGAAATCAGGGCAGTGAAGCAGCAAGACTACTACTGCAGTGAAAAGGGGTGAAGCTGTGGTTTGAAATGGAATCCTAGAGAGAAAAAGGAAAATATCTTTGTCAATCCAACCATACATGAATATCAATGAACCACATATGAATACATGAAATATGATTGCCATCCAACCATACACGAATGCCCATGAATACAACAAAAGGAAACAATGTTATTCCAGGGCCAAGGTACAAAACACAGTACCAACAGTCATACACAGCGCAAGGCATATATACGAGGGGTGATTGATAAGTTCGTGGCCGAGATAGAAGGAGTCAATTTTAGAAAACCTAGCACATTTATTTTTCTGCATAGTCCCCACCTACATTTACACACTTAGTCCAGAGGTCGTGGAGCATACGGATCCCTCCTTTGTAGAAGTCAGCACCTTGGACCTTCAGAAAGTGGTCCACAGCAGGGGTGATTGATAAGTTCATAGCCTTAGGTAGAAGGAGATGACTTATACAGCTCTCGTTACATGCACGTACAGTTCAACTCTTTGAGTGATTATGCAGAAAGTGTGAAAATAATAACTCATCTCCTTCTACCTTAGGAGGGGACTATGTTGAAAAATAAATGTGCTAGGTTTTCTAAAATTGACTCCTTCTACTTTAGGCCACAAACTTATCAATCACCCTTCGTAAGGTTGGAAGAGCACATAATTGATGTGATTCTCATTCATTCCTCTTGATGAGAAACACAACAGCGAAATCACCTGCTTCTACAGTAGTTCCTTGACAGTCTTGATCACGGAAACCACACAAGGGTGATATGCCAAACAAATTTACACTACTGATGTAGAAAAGCACAATCATTATGAACAGCTCCATATCTGACAAGTATGAGGTAAGGTCATTGACAAAGTAACTCAAGGTAGATGACCACCAATCCTTCAAGTGATTAGCTTTTTCTCTTTGTGTCCAAACATGCCCATTTGTGCTTGCCTGTTCTCTACACTTCTGATTTATTTGTATATACTGTGCTGCTTAGCACAGCCCAACAGGCCACCCTATACAATACAGGAAAAGTTTAGAAGAAAATAGTCCAAATTCAGGAAGATGGGATTACTTTATTCTACCTTGGTCAGCAAGAATGAGTTGGGTCAATAGGCCTATTTCCCATGCTGTATAGTTCAATAAATGTCACCCAGCCTTCAAAATTTAGCAATTTACCATACAAAAAAACTTGCAGATACTTGGAAGGAAAGAGTTAATGAGAAAATAGGAAATGGGTTTAATGTAGGATTAATTTAAATCTTGAATTGATGGTCAGCATGGACTCAGCAGAACAATAGTATCTGTTTCTGTCTCTGTGATTCTGACTCTAACTAGTACTCTTAGTTTTGTTGATCACAATCATTCTGGCAGGGTGAGGGAAGCCTCTAGATCAGGAGTTCCTGGCCTGTGGACCACGGATCCTTTGCTTAATTGTATTGGTCCATGGCATAAAAAAGGTTGGACATCCCTGCTCTAGATATAATGGACTGAAATGCTCTTTTCAGCACTTTTAGGTTTCTTGTAGTTCAAGAAGATCATATTGCAAGAGTTAATATATGGAAAAAAGATGCATAGAAAAACTGTATTCCAACAAATATCTGAAGTTGTAAGAACTCACTGTGGTAGATGACATAATGTCAGAATGGGGTTTTGAGAATATTGAGCTGTCCCTGAATGTTTCTAGATTTTACATAGCCTGAAACTTCCAAACATGGCAACACGACTGCCTTATTCATACACTGGCTATCACTGACTTCAAATCTACTCTCTGGAGCTTTCATGGAACTGTGCTGGAATCACTCGCTGAATTCTAATCAAAGGAAATTAACTCCACAGAACAGAATGAACAACTGACTGTAATCAGCCCGAATCTCACATTATGGCATTATTTATCACATGTGCCCCTATATTCACACCTTTTTCATTAAAGCATATTGAAATTAAATATGTGTATGTGTTTGTGGATCATTGTGTGATTTGTGCATGTCTGTTTCTTTATGCTTTTTCTCATACAAGTGTGTGTGTGTGTGTGTATAATTGACCTATTGTAAGAATGCAGATATTTGCCCTTTGGCTTCCATCAAACAGGGTCAGCCAAATGACTAATATCTGCCTTATGTTTGTTTTTTTTTGGTGATAACTTTGTGCCTTTTTAGCTCACTTCAAATTATGCTGAAACAAAGATCAAAATGATGGGAATATTGCTTCTCTGTGTATTATAGTATCAATAACAAAAATTAACCATCATTGGGTTTGGCATGAAAGAATATGCAAAGAGAAACGCTGAGTAGATCTGATTCTGGAATAGGGAGTATTTGGAGAAGGACTAGGAGGTGGCTAATACTGGAGCATCCATGATGGGATGGATTGCGGACAAAGAAGTTCCAAAATTGATTTGATTTTCTAATGGAGTACCACTGAATTCTGCACCAGGAGCACCTTCACTGCACTTATCTGTGGGAAAGGATAGGATATCAATTGTTCTATTGGGAACCAGCAACAGACTCAACGGACTGAATGGCCTCCTCCTGTACCATATTAATTATTGAGGAGAAGATGGCGATGCGACACAGCTTGCAGTGGCCACTCCAGTGAATGATATCTGTTATTTGTCAAGTAGGGTGCCATGCACAATCCCGATTTGATGGAGACAGACGTGAGAGCACAGAGGAACATCTGTGAAACTTCTGAAATGACTGTTTCGCTGCCACTGCTACTGTGTGAGCCAGAATCTCCGGAGGGGAAGGTCCCGAGTCCTCGGCTTTGCTTGTTGCTTGGTGGCCGGGGCGGGGTCGAAGCGCTCGGCAGAGATGGTGCTCGGTGCTCAGTGTCGGAGGGCTGGTCGGAGGCTCGAAGTTTTCGGACAGACTCAGAGTCGGCTGCGGTCAGGTGCTTCCAATGCATCGGCAAATTTGCAGCGCTTGGAGTTCATGGCAGGGAGAGTTTCTCCCTTCTACAGTCTGCGTGAGATGATGAGGCTATCGGGACTTGAGACTTCTTTTTTACCGTGCCCATGGTCTGCTCTTTATCAAATTACGGTATTGCTTTGCACTGTTGTGACTATATGTTATAATTATGTGGTTTTGTCAGTTTTAGTCTTGGTTTGTCCTGTGTTTCTGTGATATCTTTCTGGAGGAACATTGTATCATTTTTTAATGCATGCATTTCTCAATGACAATAAACGAGGACTGAGTGTCCTCATAATCTAATCTAATCTAATCTGATTCCATGATTTTATAAATTCCAAGTGCATGTTTAGCATTCCCTTACTTTTCTGAATGCACATTTTAAACTTACTGGACTAAATGCACAAAATCTGTGGAATCATAAGGTAATACAGTGTGGAAACAGGCCCCTCAGCTCAAATGGTCCATGCTGATCCAGAAGTCTATCTGAGCTAGTCCTGAGAAGTAAATTCACAGGTAAACTGAGGGTGGGATGGAAATGTAAACAGTGTATCATGTAACAGATCTTTTTTTTCCCCTTTTTTAGGAGCATGATTGCAAGTTGAGAAGTTGTGGTGATTTACTTGCAGCTGGGAATTTGGGTGGCCAAGAAGCTCCAACAAATTAGATTAAGTATGGGCTGTAGAAGGTAAATTAAAGAGCTTCTTACAGTTAGTGTTGGGAGTGTTAGGAAAAAGATAAAGATAAACTCCAATAAAGGCAAATTATGATTTCAAGAAAATTTTGCTGTGGGAAGGGAAGAAATGAAAGGATAAATGTTACATCACACATGGTTGAAAGGGTAAGAGTTGTAAGTAGGTGATTGGTCGGTGGGAATAGAAGAGGGACCGGAGAGTTGCAAAGGGAAGAACCACAGTGAAATGCTGAGAGGAGAAGATGTGATTGGTGGTGGAACCTCTGTAAATGTAACATGAACTGTGGCGAATGATCTGCTGAATGCAGAGGCCAGTTGGGACAGAGGAATCTCTACACTTGGTCCCTACTAGAGGAGAGGGAGTGCAATTTGAGCTGTGGGAGAGGGATGAGATGTGGTCAACGGCTTTATTAAAGATGATAGAGGAGAAGGAAGACATTTCAGATGCACCTGTACAAAAGGTGTCAATATCAGAATAATGATGGAGATGGAGATACCATGAGAATGTTCTTACAGAAGGCAGAGTGGGATGAACAGTAATCAAGATCACTTTGCAAACCAGTAAGCTGATAATGGATGTTAGTGATTAGGTGATCTCCTTAAAACTAGATAAGGACCCTCTTGTGGGTCCAGGTAGGACTGAAACAAAGCCTCTGCCACACAGCCCATCAAAACATTGTAACATTTAAGAAAAGTTTGGTTGATGAGACTAGGCAGAAGATTGAGTTGGCATGAACTTGATGGGCCAAAGGGCCTGTTTCTGTGCTGAGTTGCTCTATGACTAGGTGTTTTTTTCAGAGGGGATCTGAAACATTAACTCTATTTCTTGTCCCACAGATGCAACCAGACCTGCCGAGTATTTCCAGTATTTTCTGCTTTTATTTTAGAGTTTAAGTATCTGCAGATTTTATTTTTAAATTTTCACAGCTCTTCTGTTTTGGAAAGAAGCGTACAGATTCCTGTAACCAAACATGAAACAATGGCTTGGAATTAAACTTTAATGAAATGAAAACATGAATCAAGATAAGAATAGAACAAACAGGAAATTAAAATGTAGGAATAAAATTTGGAACAAAAATATGAGCGCTGCACAGCAGGATTACTGTCTGTGGAGTGTCAACATGGTTAAATTAAGATTTCTTCATTAATAAACTTCTTTTCCTGAATCATTAAGAATTGATGTGCACTCTATGATGTGAACCGATGATGAGACCATCGCTCTGCCTTGAAGCCCAGATCTAGTGGTTCGCAAGCTCCAGCTTCTGCAAGGTTCTCAGTGATCAGGTGCTGCTAATGTGACATGTAGAGGCAGCAATAAAGAAATTGTGGGAATTTATGAAGTTGGCTCTAGCACGATCAAAATGCTGCAAGTTTTACTCTGGCTGGTTGATAAGTATAGAGGTCTTTTTATCTTCAGTAGGGAAGGACCCATGCCAATATGTGCTCAGTAGTTCCAACCGCTTTTAGAAGTCTTCTTCATGCTGACGAAAGCACTCAATAAGGTCAGAATTATTTATGATAACTGTAAAGCTGTAAAGGAGGTAATACTGTAATATCAGTGTCCTTCAACAGAAAAGTCTAACAAAAAGTGGTGGATACAGCTGTCCATCACAGATAATGCTTTCCCCACCATTCTGTACATCTACAAGGAGTGCTGTTGCAGAAAAGCAGCGTCCATTATCAAGGACCTCTATCATCCAGACCATGCTCTCCGTTCACTGCTGCCATCAGGAAGGAGGTACAGGAGACTCAGGTCCCAACCATCAGGCTCAGGAACAGTTATTACCCCTCAACCATCAGGCTCTTGAACCAGAGGGGATAACTTCACTCAATTTCACTCACCCTGGCTCAGAACTGATTCCACAACCAATGGATTCACATTCAAGGACTCTTCAACTCAGGTTCTCGCTATTTATTGCTTATTTATTTATTTACGTGTATTTGCATAGTTTGTTGTCTTTTGCACATTGGTTGCTTGTCTGTCTTTGTTATAAGCGGTTTTTCATTGTTTCTATTGTGTTCCTTCGTACTTACTGAGAACGGCCATAAGAAAATGCATCTCAGGGTGGTATTTGGTGACATATATGTACTTTGATAATAAATTTACTTTGAACTTTGAACTTGAACACTCACACGCTTCATCTCAAGTGATGGAGTGAAGACATGAACACAGGCCACAGCATTGCTACCAATTTCTAATTACTCATTCAGAAACCTCACTGAGGAGTTTTTGCAGCAGAGGATGCTGAAAGCCATCTGGATCATCGTTCTCTCTAGAAATGAAATTTCACCAATTTCTGATGTGCTAAAACATGGCTACATTTAGCATCCACCACCTCCCAGCCACAGCCACAAGAAGGGTGAAATCGGACAAAACCCTGTTTTAGAGAGATGCAAGGAACTCCAGATGCTGGAGTCTGGACCAGTAACAATTCCGCTGGACCAACTCAGCATGTCAAGCAGTGTCTGTGGGATGAAAGGAATTGCTGAACTTTCAGGTCAAAACCAAGTTTTAAATGCCTTTAGAAAGTTTATACCCAGAAACAATCTCCAAAGTGGGACCTGCATGATTCCCAATAGAAGTTTACACAAATTCACAGTCTAGGATTGGAGAAGGGCATTAGGCTTGAAAAACACATGCTCCAGGCCTACCACACAGCAGCAACGTATACTTTGAATGGCACAGAAAACTCAGAGGCTACAGAGAGCAGGAAATTTGCACCAACTTTTACTCAAAGAACAGATGCAAGTCCAAGTCAACAAGGTACATACCAGAAGGAAGACCCTATAGGTCAGGGACATCAGGATGCTGCAACATTGTATCATTTTTAATGCATGCATTTTTAAATGACAATAAATGAGAACTGAGTGTCCTCATAATCTAACAGTAGTCACCTCCAGGTGTGGGAGTCTCAAAACTGAAACAGTAGATCTCCAGAAGTTATGTCAAGCTGCAGAGCGGACATTCTCAGAGATCATGCTTTTTGACGCCAAAACCCAAGTTTATCAAGTAAGGTTCCAGTGAAACAAAAGTATAGAAATGTTATAGCTGGCTATAAAATAGGAACTAGGGCTCCATCATTCATGTGCTACGTGAAGCACAGGTGGAGCTGTGCTGCAGGATGTGAGTGGATTCTACATTCCACCTGGCCTCACCCCGCTGATTATTGGTGTGATGTTTGGAGCGGAGATGAGATCAGTTGGCCTGGACTGGGCACTATGATTTCCCAAGGTGCCTGGCAGAAATACTCATCCAATAGGCAAAGTCCTGAGGCCCATTTGGCCAGTTCTGTGTCCTTTGCTCAGGTAAACTGGTAAATAAGATGTGGGTGCTGAATAGCAATCTTCATCTCTCTGCTGCTCTTGACCTTCTCAAGGCCCTTAGGCTCTGGGTCTCTTTGGTGTTTGTTATCTGTCACTATCAGCTGTCCACAGTTTGCTGGACTGTGAAGCATTCTGCACACAACACTATCTCAGGATGTGCTTGGGAAGCCTTGCAGGACACTCGCGCATGATTTGTGGCAATGGAATCTACTTCAAGGAAGAGACTGGCGACACTTCCCGCTACTATCCTGACTCTTGTATCATCAATCAGAAGCCAGAAAACCAGAGAAAACCCTATACTACCCCAGGATGAATAACTCCAGGTTGTGCCCTGTAAAAATGTCTGGCAGTGCAGACTGCTTCAGGATGAAGGAATTGTGTGTTCTGCCCAGGAAACAAGGTTCTTTCCCCTCTGATCCATAGTATCCTTAAAATGAGTGAGTGAAAACCTCACAAAAGAACATAAGAATAAGAAACAGGAGTAAACAATTATTGGATTAGAGTGTATAAATGATACTTTTCTCCTAGTTTAACTTTTCCTATGCTTACTTGTACTTTTATATAATCACGTACATAATCACTTTTATATAATAAGTGATGATTAAGTAAATTTTCTAGTCATTTCTAGATGATCGTCAATTTCAGACGGTCTCAGCCTGAGCACACACCCCTCAGCATCAGCGGCTCCACAGTGGAGAGAGTGGAAAACATCACATTCCTTGGGGTGCAGATCTCGGACAATCTCACCTGGTCCAGGAACACCACTGGGATTGTGAAACGGGCCCAGCAGAGATTGCACTTTCTGAGGAAGCTTAAACAAGCATCACTCCCCACTAACATCTTAACTACATTCTACAGAGGCGTGGTTGAGAGTGTGCTGACCTTTTGCATCACAACCTGGTACTCCAACTGCAGTGCTGTCGACAAAAAAGCCTTGCAGAGGGTGGTTAGGGGAGCAGAGAAGGTTATTGGCGTCTCCCTACCTTCTGTCCAAGACCTCTTTCAGAGTCGATGTCTCCAGAAGACACGGTACATCATTAAAGACCCCTCACACCCTCTCCGTGTACTGTTTGTTCTTCTGCCATAAGGCAAACGTTACAGGAGTATCAAAACTAAAACCACAAGGCTACTAAACAGCTTCCTCCCACAGGCAGTCAGACTGCTAAATAGCTGCTCCACCTGACTCTGCTTTGGACACTTTTAACTTGCACTGGACACTTATAACTTGATTTTAACTGACATGTGGCTGTTGTGTTTTACTATTTATTGTTATGTTTATTATTTAGAGTTGCGCTTGTTATGTTATGATTGCACTGCCCCTGAGAAACGCTGTCTCATTCTGCCCTGCAGAGCTGATGTATGGTTAGAATGACAATAAAGTTTTTTGAATCTTGAATCATTGTAATATAGCTGATACTGCATTTTCCTAGAAGCTTCTTAGTTTCTCGTGCCACTTGAATCTTACTATTTCACAGGTTATTTATTATCATGGTGTGTCTTGTTATCTGTCTAGTTTGAGGTAGTTTTTAGTATAGGATGCCTATAATTTATTTGTTTCATTCTATTCTTATTATACTTAATAAATAGCCACAACCATAAATTTTAAGCCTCATTCTTGACTTCCGAAGGATCTGTGGATTACAAAATCACAAGAACTCGACACTATCCAGCACTTTGGGCATGCTTCATCATCAATTATGTTCACAGCTGGTTTACCTGAGATCCATTTTCCTGTACTATTGCTATAGCCTCGGATTCTACAATATCCACAAATCTATTAATTTCATGAATGAGGTCACTACCTGAAATTTTGAGAATTCAAAGGGTTTGAGTGAAGGAAGTTCTCATCCCAGTCCTACCCATATTCTGAGATTATGACCCCTTGCTAGACTCCTTAGTCAGGGGAATCATAAAACCATAAGATATAGGAGCAGAAATAGGCCATTTGGCCCATTGAGTCTGCTCTGCCATTCAATAATGGCTGATCCAATTCTTCCAGACATCCCCACTCCCCTGCCTTCACCCCATACCCTTTGATGCCCTGGCTAATCAAGAACCTATTTATCTCTGCCTTAAATACACCCAATGACTTGGCCTCAACAGCTGCTCGTGGCAACAAATTCCACAGATTTACCACCCTCTGACTAAAGTAATTTCTCCGCATCTCAGTTCTAAATAGACGTCCTTCAATCCTGAAGTCATGCCCTCTTGTCCTAGAATCCCCTACCATGGGAAATAACTTTGCCATATCTAATCTGTTCACATTTTAACATTCATCCTCTCTCATCCTTTAGGGATTTCTTCTGTTTCATGGATGTCTGCAAAGAGTACGAATTTCAGTTTGTATACTGTATACGTTCTCTGACATTAAATGGAACTGTTGAATCATTGATTCATTGCATCCATGTTGTCAAACCTGCAAAAATGTTATAGGTTTCTAAGAGATCTACTCTCATTCTTCTAAAGTCTGGAGAATGAAGAAACCAAGCTGTCTACTAAATCTCTCCTCACTTAGCAAACACACATTCCAGGAACCAGTCCAGTGAATTTTTCTTGCATGTCCTCAATGATTGGTGTATCTATTTTCTGATAAGAAGACAATAATTCAGATGTGGTCTCACCAAGATCCCATTAAGAAAGAAAGTCTTTCGGCGCAAGCAAGTGGTGGCAGTCATGGGAAGCCAGTATGCCATGGAGCTTGTACCGGGGAAACAGCAAGTGTGCTGTTGTAGGTAGCACACAGAAATGCCCGATCTTACGTTATCATAAAAGTGCACTGCATCTGTACCATGTGACCATGCAATGAGTGTTAGAGTTATATAGGAGGCACAGCCACAGTAGAGGAGATCATTCTGAAAAAGAAGAACTGGGTGAACTAACCTAGTTAATAAATTAACGTCATGGGTCACCTAGGCTCAATTACTTCTATTCTTTAGAGAACCAAAAAAGGGCCCACACCAGCTCTTACAACTGGAGTCATCAGTAACACTTTTTGTGGTTGGGGTATTTGGAGAGGGTTAGTGAGTTGGGGTCTGTGTGTGTGTAGTCATGAGCCTTTGGGCAGAGCTGCGATTCTGGATGACTGATTAAGTCAGATGCTCAAGTGAAGATTGTGATGTCAGGAATATAGGGGCAGGAAACAGGAAGCTTAAGGCCCACTGCTAATCTGCCTCAGTGAAGTTCCCAGTGCCAAGTTGCTATGAATCAAACTCAGCTGGACCACAAGGAAACATTAAGTTCCTGATGAACAAGTGCACCTCCAGACCACATGATATACTTTCTCAATGACAATAATTGGCAAGCCTGATGTACAAAACTGTTAATTCACATAATTCAAGCAAAAATATGCTGTGATTCCAGCCTAGCAACTAGCATTATTGTGTTCTACTTTGGGAACGTGGCCAAAAACAGGCAGCATTGGTAACCAACTTTCTAGACAACAAATCTTTTTTTTTACCAAAAGGTTACCTCAGGTTATCACCTCAAGAGGTGCCCACTGTGTCCTTAGCATCTGAAAGACTTTGTTCTTTGATGAATGTTCTACTTCCTCAGAAGGCTAAGGAAATTTGGCAAGTCTCTGATGACCCTTACCAATTTTTACACATGTACCCTAGAATGTATCTTATCTGGATGCATCATAGATGGTAGCAGCTGGAACAGTTTGTGGCTGGGTTGACTCGGGTCTCCAATGATCCTTCGGGCCCTTTTTACACACCTGTCTTTGTAAATGTCCTGAATAGTGGGAAGTTCACATCTACAGATGTGTTGGGCTGTCCACACCACTCTCTGCAGAGTCCTGCGACTGAGGGAAGTACAGTTCCTATACCAGGCAGTGATGCAGCCAGTCCGGATGGTCTCAATTGTGCTCCTGTAGAAAGTTCTTAGAATTTGGGGGGCCATACCAAACTTCTTCAGCCATCTGAAGTGTAAGAGGCGCTGTTGTGCCTTTTTCACCACATAGCCGATATGTACAGACCACATAAGGTCCTTGATGATGTTTATGCCGAGAAACTTAAAGCTGTTCACGCTCTCAACCCCAGATCCATTGATGTCTATAGGGGTAGCCCATCTCCATTCCACCTGTAGTCCACAATCAGCTCCTTTGTTTTTGCGACGTTGAGGGAGAGGTTGTTTTCATGACACCACTGTCATGAAGGGTCTCGGCCTGAAACGTCGACTGCGCCTCTTCCTATAGATGCTGCCTGGCCTGCTGTGTTCACCAGCAACTTTGATGTACGTTGCTTGAATTTCCAGCATCTGCAGAATTCCTGTTGTTTACTGTGTCAGGGTGATGACTTCCTCTCTGTAGGCTGCCTCATTATTAGTTGAGATTAGGCCAACCAGTGTAGTGTCATCAGCAAATTTAATTAGCAGGTTGGAGCTGTGGGTGGCAACATAGTCATGGGTATACCGAGATATTCCATTATCAATCATAACTGTTGATGTCCTCTCATTCTCCCTTTGGGAGACCGTTCCCTTGAGTCACCAATGGCAGACCCTTGTCTTGCAAACTCCTGTTCCTGCCCACCATCTTACTTTTGCTGCTTTTGGACAGGAGACCAACCATCTGCGTGATAATGAAGCCTGTGCATTAAAGTGACAGAGACCGCATCCTTACTGTACCTATCTCAGCTCTCAAGCTTAACAATAAAATGAGGACCAATTTCCAGCATTTCTAGGCATTGGGGGCAATTGTCACTCTTTATGCCATTAATGAGATTCAGTTCTTCCCCACTACCCTTAGAATTTAGCAATTAAAACTCCCACTTGCCGCAGTTGAGAATTTCCAACAGATGATCCACAAGACGATAATTTCCAATGATCCAATTGCAAATGGTTTTGGACTGAGAATAGATGGGACTGCTTTTATATTTCACACTTGCCCCATAAAATAGCAGCAAACAGGGTAGAATGGACACCAAAATACACACCAGAGTTTTCCTTGGAGAGAAAAGTAAAATTATCGCGAAAAGTCTGTTTGGATATGCAGAAGAATTTAGTTACTTATTAATTTGGGGTAGGACAGCACTCAGCACTGTGTGGCAGTGGGCAGGGCCTTTAAAATGCAGTGATAGGAAGCATTAATGAGTTTCTTTCCAGTCAATTCCTGTTGCTTAGTCATTTTGATACACACCAACTCAAAGCTTTGTTTAGGCAACAGCCCCTGGCAACCAATTGCTCTGTTTGCAACATAAAGGATTTCCATAGCACCTAATATATACTCTGACTGTTGTTATGCAATATAGTTATAGTCATAGTCATACTTTATTGATCCCGGGAGAAATTGGTTTTCGTTACAGTTGCACCATAAATAATTAAATAGTAATAAAACAATAAATAATTAAGTAGTAATATGTAAATTATGCCAGGAAATAAGTCCAGGACCAGCCTATTGACTCAGGGCTTCTGACCCTCCAAGGGAGGAGCTGTAAAGTTTGATGGCCACAGGCAGGAATGACTTCCTATGACGCTCTGTGTTGCATCTCGGTGGAATGAGTCTCTGGCTGAATGTACTCCTGTGCCCACCCAGTACATTATGTAGTGGATGGGAGACATTGTCCAAGATGGCATGCAACTTGGACAGCATCCTCTTTTCAGACACCACCGTCAGAGAGTCCAGTTCCATCCCCACAACATCACTGGCCTTACGAATGAGTTTGTTGACTCTGTTGGTGTCTGCTACCCTCAGCCTGCTGCCCCAGCACACAACAGCAAACATGATCGCACTGGCCGCCACAGACTCGTAGAACATCCTCAGCATCGTCCCGCAGATGTTAAAGGACTTCAGTCTCCTCAGGAAATAGAGATGGCTCTGACCCCTCTTGTAGACAGCCTCAGTATTCTTTGACCAGTCCAGTTTATTGTCAATTCGTATCCCCAGGTATTTGTAATCCTCCACCATGTCCACACTGACTCCCTGGATGGAAACAGGGGTCACCAGTGCCTTAGCTCTCCTCAGGTCTACCACCAGCTCCTTAGTCTTTTTCACATTAAGCTGCAGATAATTCTGCTCACACCATGTGACAAAGTTTCCTACCGTAGCCCTGTACTCAGCCTCATCTCCCTTGCTGATGCATCCAGCTATGGCAGAGTCATCAGAAAACTTCTGAAGATGACAAGACTCTGTGCAGTAGTTGAAGTCTGAGGTGTAAATGGTGAAGAGAAAGGGAGACAAGACAGTCCCCTGTGGAGCCCCAGTGCTCCTTGATATATGTCTTGATATATGTTCCTGGTAATCAACTTGTGATCAGAAATTCAATAATCCATCAGTGGTTACCTCCAAAGCAGAAACAGGATTACTTACACATGAAGGGCAATGAGACAGGTCAAAGTTCTCTGTTATAATGGACCCTTGCAAAGGTATGCGAGCACCTCTCTAATCTATCCTGGATCAGAGTGTGGCATAGCCCTGGCAAGCTGGCCCACGGCCACTCCTTGTGCCCTCTCCAGGGGACACCTGATATTGCAAGAGAAATGAGTGAACTTATGCATCATAAAGCCTCATGAATTCAGAGGTACTCACAGCAGTGGCCTAGATCTGGATTTCTAGAAACACAGCATATTGTAGTAATACTTGAGTGGTATTGTAAATATATTGTTTGATTTAGCATTCTGTGTTCCTTACATAATTATGGGTTCTGACTAGCAAGGCTTTTCAAGCTGAGCCCAGTGTGGATCTTACTCAGCTATGACACATTTGCGGTTAGTTCAGACTGGCATCAGGAAGGCTGTCCTGTTTTCACTGCTCCCTAGACAAACAGTTCATGCTCAAAACCCCTCTCTGGGACGTTTTATCTATATACATGCTTTCATCCATTGTGATTTTACTGTTTATATTTGTGGAACTCGTCTTGCATGTCCCTGACCCTTTTAAAATTAATTTCATGGTACATACCATTACTGGCAAAGTCAAAGTAAGTTTATTATCAAAGTGTGTAACTGTCACCATACCCCACCTTGAGATTTATTTTCTTCAAGGCATTTACAGAAAAATAAAGAAACAAAAGAATTTCTGAAAAACCAATAGATAAAAAGACTAGCAACACACACAAAATGCTGGTGGAACGCAGCAGGCCAGGCAGCATCCATAGGAAGAAGCACAGTCGACGTTTCAGGCCGAGACCCTTCGTCAGGACTAACTCACTGACTGACAAACAATGTGCAAATGAAGACAAACTGTGTAAATAATATAAAGTAAATAATATTGAGAACATGAATTCTAGAGTACATGAAAGTGAGTCTGCAGGTTGTGCAATCACCCATCCTAATTCCCCCTTCAGAAGATGGTGTTAGAGACTTCTTGAACTGCCACTGTCTGTGTGATGATTGCACTCCCACGGTTCTGGTGCCTGAGGAGTCACCGATGAATGAACAGCAACACTTCTGCATTTTAGGACAGTAAGCAAATTAGAGGGGAACTTACAGTTCTGTCGTCATTATGTGCAGTCATACTTGTCCTTTTTGGGCACCAGTGGCATCTCAGCTGACTGAGAACCTAGGTTGAATAAGCACAGTGCATTTTGTAGAAGACACCAAGCAGACATGGAGTGAATACTTAGAGTGGCACTCAGTCCAGAGGAGTGCTTTGTCTAGCATCTTTTGAGTCTTGCTGAAGACCGGAATTGAAAATGGTATTGGTTTATTACTGTCACATGTGCCGAGATACAGTGAAAAACTTGTCTTGCGTATTGATCAATTTTTTTATGCAATGCACAAGGTAAAACCATAACAGAATGCAGAATAAAGTGAAACAGCTACAGAGAAAGTCCAGTACAGGTAGGCAACAAGGTGCAGGATCACAAGAGGTAGATTATAAGGTCAAGGGTCCATCTCACCGTACTAGGGAACCATTTAATAGTCTTATAACAGGGGGATAGAAGGTTGGGCCTGGTGTTACCTGTTTCCAGGCTTTTGCATCTTCTGCCCGGGTGGGGTGGGGAGGGTGAGTTAGAGAATTCTGGAGTAGGTGGGGTATTTGAATGTGCTGGCAGCTTTACTGAGACACATTTGATTTTGTTCCTGATATGCCTTGTAGTGGGTGGAAAGTCTTTGTGGAATCATAAAGCAAATAACACATCATGGGTTGTCCTTTCCTTAGGCATTCCCTTAGGTTCTGTGGCTGCTGAGGGGGCTAAAGAGAGAAATCTGGGGACTGTAGCCTCCTCCACAGACGGAGCAGGTGAGTGTTTGTGTAGGTAGTGGTGGTGCTTTCCTTCTACCACTGGGGAAGGGCTTCCGTGTTTCCCCATAGATGCACTTGAGGTTCTTAATACCACCTTGACGGTCATGGGCCAGAAGTTCCCAGTCAGAAGGAACATTGCATTTCTCCTTTCTGTCTGTTTGGTAATCTCTTCTCTGGACAATGGGTATACCCCCTCTGACTCAGAGTGTCACTGCTGGGAGGCTCAGTGATGGTTGTGTCATTGAATGCCAAGATCAGGTACAGTATAGAGATTCTCACAGCCACTCTTCCTGAATGATCTCACAGCCTCATTCAATTTAGTTAATCTCTCCATTATTTTTGGGGGTTGCACCTAATAACCAGGTTGACAAAAACATTCTAACTGCTGGTACAGTTAATTTACCAAAGTAGCAGACTAATAATGAAAATGGTAGAATAATGATTGCTTATGAGGGAGCCTGGACAAATAATACCTCCATACAGATGAGAAATTTGAGATTCATTTGATTAAATCTTTTTCATGCTGCATTAGCAGGAGGAAAGAAATTGTTGACCGTTCCGATCAAAGGTAACAGAGACAAGATGCTGAAGGATCTCAGCAGGTCCGACAGCAATCTATAGAGGGAATTGAACAGTTGACATTTTGAGCTGAGACCCTTCATCAGGACTCAGGTCAGAGATGTTACCTGACTTGCTCAAAATGTCCAGCATCTGTAGAATCTCTTGTATCTCTGTTTCAGCTCAAACCCCTGCATCGGATCTGAGAGCGGAGAGGCGAGATGGCCAACAGAGAGAGAAGAAGGGGAGTGGTGAGAAGGGATTCCAAGGCAACTGGTGGACTGAGGAGGGGTGTAAGATGACATATGGAGTGAGGTAGGGGAGGTGAGCAGAGGATGGGGTTGGAAGACTGTGGCAAGTGAATGATAGATGGAGACAAACAAAGGGAAAAAGGAGACAAAGCAATGGATATCTCAGGGAGCAAGGTGGAAAAGGGGAGTGTGAAGGTGGGTGACAGCTGCAGGAGGGGGATATGAAGGAACTGATTTGGATTAGCAAAGGAGATGAGAATGGAAACCAGGAGGAGAGGTGAATGACAACTGGAACCAGATGGTGGAATCTGTGCGTGAAATGGCCGGATGGATCAGAAGAAGGAAGCGGGTGAAGATTAGCGAAAGCGGTTAGGGAGAGAGTGGGAAAGGGGATAAAAATGGGAGAACTGGAGGATCCTTATGGCAGGTGGAATTTGATGCAGAGAAGTGCGAGGCATTGCACTTTGGTAGGACCAACCAGGGTAGGATTTACACAGCGAACAGTAGGGCACTGAGGAGTGTGGTAGACCAACGGGCTTTGGGAATAATTCATTGAAAGTGGTGGCACAGTTAGTAGAGTATTAAAGAAAGTTTTTGGCACATTGGCCTTCGTAAATCAAAGTTTTGAGTACAGGAGTTGGGATGTTATGTTGAAGTTGTATAAGTTGTTAGTGAGGTGTAATTTGGAGTATTGTGTGCAGTTTTGGTCACCTACATACAGGAAAGATGTAAATAAGGCTGGAATAGTACAGAGGAAACTTACAAGGACGTTGCCAGGTCTGGAGGACCTGAGCTATAAGGAAAGATTGAATAGGTTAGGACTTTATTCCTTGGAACATGGAAGATTGAGGAAAGGTTTGATAGAGGTTACAAAATTATGAGGGGTATAAACAGGGTGAATGCAAGCAGGCTTTTTCCATGGAGGTTGGGTGGGGCTACAACTAGACGTTATAGATCAAGGGTGAAAGGTGAAAAGTTTAAGGGGATCATGAAAGGAAATTTCTTTACTCAGAGGGTGTAAAAGTGTGAAACAAACTGCCAGTGCAGTTGCTACACGTGAGCTTGATTTCCACATTTCAGAGAAGTTTGGAGAGGTGCGTGGATGGTAGGGGTATGGAGGGCTATGGTCCCAGTGCAGGTCGATGGGAGTAGGCAGTTTAAATGGTTCAGATGGGCCAAAGGGCCTGGTTCTGTGCTGAATTTTTCTATGACTCTTTTTTCTATCAGAAGAGAAGGGAGGAGAAGAAAGGTGTGGTGGGTAAAGAGGTTAAAAAAAAAGGGGGGAAAGGGAGCTTACCTAATTGAAAAACTTAATAATCATGCCATTGGGTTGTAGACAACCCAGGCAGAATATAAGGTGCTGCTCTTGCCAGGAGGAAGATCCTCAGCAGATAGCAACCACGTCCGAATCCTTTCCTGCCACTCCCCTTCTTCACTCTCAGTCCTGATAGAGGGTTCCACTCGTGGCAATTTCTTTTGTCTCACAGACGCTGTTTGACCCTCTGGGTCCTCCAGCAGATTGTTTGTTGCTCCATTTCCCAGCATCTGCAGTCTATCTTTTTGAAGTGCTGAATTGGAAGGTGAGAGGCAAGTTAGGTAGCACAGTATAATTAAAATCAATCTGATTAAGCAGAAAGCTCCTCACAATTTTGCCTCCCGCTGAGTACGAAGTAGTGATTGGAGGCCTAGCTTCTCCAATCCAAAATATTCCCACAGGAATTCCTCAGAGCCATGACCAAGGTCCAGACATCTCACAGTGGAGCTGCTCACTCATGTTTGATCAGCGTCCAATTCCATTCCCGAGTCGCCAGGTAATGGAAATAAAAATAATAGCCGATGTAGGAAATCTGAAATAAAAACAGAATATGTTACAAACACTCGGCAGGGAAATACAATTAATATTTAGGCCAATCATCAGAAAGATGTTTGAGCTGAAATGATTTTTCTGTTTCTCTCTCCACATGTTGCCTGGCCTGCTGAGTGTTTCCAGCATTTTCTCTTTTACATACTCAGCTATTGCCCATGTTTATCACGTCCTGTGCAGTGTTGCAGCAAGTGGAAGGTTCTGCCTCACACATGTCAGGCAATGAACGCCTCCACCGAAAGGAAGCAAAACCAGCCTCCCTTTAATAATAACATTGCCGAATCCATCGCCATCAATCCCTTGAGGATAAGCTGCTTCCAGAAACTCAGCTGTACCATCAGCTACATAAACAAAATACCTGAAAGAATAGGTTGGAAATATGACCTTGTCAAAAAAAATTAGTAACTCTAAAAGCATCTTTAAAGTGTTGAAAATTAAGAGTAATAAACCACGCACTTATAAACAATTAAATATTTAAATTCATTTAATTAACACAAATATAAAGCTTTACTTACCTTTGTCGCGGCATCTGGTTTTGTCCACTGATTACTGTATTTGCAGCAGTCCAGCCTGGTGTGAGATCAGCAAACCACTCACTCAGTTACAATTGGGAACTGTGTGGAAGAGGATTCCATCCTGTCACATGATCTCACTGAATGGTGAAAATCATAAAGTCAATAATTGAAAAGGAATGACTGCAGACGCTGGAAATCGGAAATAAAATCAGAAAGTTCTAGAAATACTCAGCGTGCCAAGCAACACCTGGAGAGAGAAACTGTTTGAAGTCGGTGACCCTTCCTCAGAAGAGTTAGGGCTGCTGTGGCCATCATGGCAACGTCCTGTGCCTTTTGAATTACCAGTTAAGTCAAACTGTCTCTTCATTTTGTCTCTGACCCAAAATACTAATTTCCATCACAGATAATTCTGACCTGGAGAGTTAAAGTATTTTCTGTACTTTTCACTTCAGACATCCAACATCTGCAGTACTTGCTTTTAGATTGCTGCATTTGTTTCCTTGAGTGGCATTTTAATATTAAATTGCTGTATGCAGTGGTGTGTAGTAAGTAGAACATAGAAAAAATACGGCACAGTGCGGGCTCTACTGCCCACAATGTTGTGCCGACATTTTAACATACTCTAAGATCAATCTAACCCTTCTCTCCCACATAGCCTTCCATTTTCTTTCATTCATGAGCCTATCTAAGAACCTCTTAAATGCCCATAATCTATCAGCCTCTACCTCTGCCCGTTAGTACAATCCATGCACCTACCACTCTCTGTGCAACACGACTTAACTCTGACATCCCTCTATATTTTCCTCCAATCACTTTAAGATTATGCCCTCTAGTATCAGTGCTTTCCACCCTGGGAAAACGGTGCTGGGTGTCCACTCTATCTCTGTCTCTTATCATCCTATACATCAAGTCATCGCTCATCTTCCTTCACTCCAAAGATGAAAGCCCTATTCAAGAGACACTCTGCAGATGCTGGAAATAAAAGTAATACACACAAAATGCTGGAGGAGCTCAGCAGGCCAAGCTGCATCTATGAAGAAGAGTAAACTGTTGATATTTTGGGCCGAAACCTTTCATCAGGAAGGCCCTAGATCACTCAACCTTTCCTCATAAGACATGCTCTCTAATTCAGGCAGCATCCTGGAAAATCTCCTCTTCATTCTCTCTAAAGCTTCCACATCCTTCTTATAATGAGTCAACCGGAACTGAACACAATATTGCAAGCATTGTTTAACCAGTTCTCTAGAGCTGCAACATTACTTCACAGCTCTTGATCAACAGATAGTTGCAAACAATAAGAACTCACAGATTGCAAGTGAGCTGAAATGCTAGTTAAACAGGTTATTTTGTCAGCGTTGTTTTCAGAGGTGGAATTTTGACGAGGAATCAAGAAGACCTGAGCTATGAAGTATTGTTTTACATCCATTTGAACAGTGAAGGCTCCAATG
Organism: Mobula hypostoma; assembly: GCF_963921235.1. NCBI lineage: Eukaryota > Metazoa > Chordata > Chondrichthyes > Myliobatiformes > Myliobatidae > Mobula > Mobula hypostoma. Next base: position 31,269,082 of record NC_086104.1, read on the forward strand.
TGCAATCATATGCAAGAGACAGCAATATTAACAAAGCAGCTCTTGGCGAACTCCAGAAGTGATAGCCCAGACTCCATATTCAGTTCTGGCTGAGATGAAAGTTCTGTGGAACTCAAGCATCCAAAGTTGGATGGAATCTGAGCAGTGAGAAGGGGCACAGATATGAAACCAGAGATCTCATTCACTTTTTCCTGTTCCATGTGGATCATGGATAAGTGGGCCCAAACATGTTTATGAGAATAGCAGTCTTTGAGGGTGATATTTCAGCTTTATTCTTAATGTATTCTATCAGTGGTATTAGTGGAGCTTTTAAAATTAACCTGCCTTACTAAGTTATTATTACCAGCTTAATATGTGGAATTAGCATAAGAACTGTTAGGATGGGAAACAGCTTCTTCCCCAGGCCATAAAACTCTTGCATTCCCTACCACCTCCTAGGTCTCACCATGTATGAAGCGGGCATAGCTTTATACTGTTTAACTTGTGTTGTAAATGCAGCTTATTACTTGTTAATTTATTTGTGGTGACATTACTTTATGTGCTGCATGTATGTTGTATGTACTGTGTGTTCTCCTTGGTCCAGAGGAATGTTGTTTCGTTTAGCACAGGGGTCCATGGACTCCTCAGTTAATGGTAGGAACCCACAGTCTAAAAAAGGTTGGGAACGCCTGGTTTAGCGGAGTACATGAATGAGGTTGAAATGACAATAAACTTGAACATGAACTTGGAATTGAACCACATTTCGCATACGTTTGTTGTTCACTCTGCTTCAAAGTTTAAAGTAAATTTATTATCAAAGTATGTATATATTTCTTGAGATTCATTACCTTGCAGGTATTTACAGGAAAAAAGAAATACAGTAGATTTTTGCGAAAAACTATGCATTAGCAAAGAGCAACAGCCCAGTGTGCAGAAATAGACAAGCTGTACAAAAGAAATACTGAGAGCATGAGCTGGAAAGAGTCCTTGAAAGAGAGTCTATAGGTTGCAGAATCACTTCAGTGTAGTGGTGAATGAAGTTACCCACACCGGTTCGGGAGCCTGGTGGTTGTAGCGTAAAAACTGTCCCTAAAGCTGAGGTTTCTGTACCTCCTACCCCATGATAGAAGTGAAAAGAGAGCATAGCCTGGATGGTGGGGATCTTTGATGATGGATGCTGCTTTCTTTTGGCAGCGCTCCATGTAAATGTACTCAATGGTGGAGAGGGCTTCCCCTGTGATAGGCTGGGCTGTATCCACCACTTTCTGTAGACTCTTCTGTTCCTGGGCCTTGATGTTTCTGTACCAGGTCATGATACAACTAGTCTGAAAACTCTCCACTGTGCAGCTAAAAAAGTTCGTTGAAGTTTTCATGACATGCCAAATCTGCACCTATTTCTAGGGAAGTATTGGCACTGTTGTGCCTTCTTTGTGATGACACGTTTGTGCTGGTCCCAAGCCAGATCCTCTAAAATGCTGACTTCAAGAAATTTAAAATGACTGACACTCTCCACTTCCAATCCCCTAAAGGGGACTGTCTCATGGACAACTGGCTTCTTCCTCCTGTAGTCAAAAATCAACTCTTTGGTTTTGCTGATGCTGAGGGAGAGGTTGTTGTGACACCACTGAACCATATTTGCAATCTCCCTCCTATATACCTATATGCTTTTCCTCGATTAAGTGAACTTGTATTATTTGCCTTAGTGCTAGTTATCCTGGTTACTCTGAAGGTCTGGGCTTGTTTCACACTCTGGTTCTGTACAGTATGAGCCCCATTTTGTCACCCATGTCTCTTATTTGCTTCCACCAGCAGTGATGCATGGGAAAAATAGAAGAAATGCCAAAACAAACACCTTGCCCTCAAAATAACTTCCAGGTGCCACCACAAGTAGAACCAGTTGTTGCTGGTAATATGCAAAAAAGCTCAGCTCCTTATGATTCAAAAAGTCTGGCGGGTTGATTGGAACAGTATTGTCTAACAGGTGTTTTACGAGCTGTTACAAAAACATAAGTAACCTCTGGATAAAACATCCATTGAATGCAATGAGCTATTATAAATAGACAGTATCACTGACTGCTGTTCATTTCTGCTCACGCAGAGATTATTTTGGATTTTATCAATTCACAAATGCAAATTCTTTGACACACCCAGGAAAGTCTGTAGTCCTTTTTTAGTGGTAATGCAGTGATAGATACAAAGGTCCCTGCAAGGTTTATTTTGGAAGCACTATACAGAGATTATTTGAAAAAGGAAAAATTTGCAGCATAGTATAAGCATTATTCAAAACTTTCTTGGACACTGCATTTTAAAATATCAAGTTTCATCACATCTTAATCCCATACTTATCAGGAAATGAACTGATGACAGAGTATTATTCTGTGCCATCAGCTAACAAGGTGTATCTCAAAATATGTGTTTGTGCCTCTACCAGGTTTTCACCTTGCCACAGTACTAAGACAACTCACAAGGTCACAAATAATGTCCATTCTTTGCTGTTGTGGAGCCGGTGAGCCTGCAGTTACCTGGTTTAATGCCTGGCCAGAGAAACACCATCCATAGCTTCTCCATCTGCTCTTACACCACTACCTCCATTGACCCCATGGATCTGAGCTTTGGGCCCATCTGTTATCATAAGGACTACCAAGTACCATTCACCTACCACCTCCTGTGCTTGTTGACACTTGCTTAATAATGTTTTAATTTTAAATTTGTGTCCTTATTTTCAAATCATTTGATAACATCACAAATCACAACCTTTGTAATCTCCTACAGTCCGACAAACCACTGGAAGTAACAGTGCTCCGCTAAATCAGAGAATGTCATTGGCAGCCATATTGTCCACTGTCTTCACTCTAATCTCTAACAAACGCTTCCCTAAACCATTTTGCCTCCCTCTTAAGATTTTACGATCCTCCGACAATCCTCCTTATTAGTGTTCTCTTACATCTTCTGCAGCCTGATGGTAAATTTTGTTTGACAAAACTTGCCTGAGGCATCTTTGCACAGAAGAAACACAAGCTGGTTTTGTGGAAATGTTCTTTGATATAAAGGTGGGTAGAAAATCTCTCAAATCTAACTAAATCACCTAAAGGTTTATAGTTCTGGATCACATGAAAGTAACTGAAGTATTGAATATCCTGTTCACTGGCTTCAATTAAACTTAACTGAAAGGACTAATGTTAACTGTGGATGACAAGAAGCTGCAGATCTCCAAACTAATTTACAGGACTATGTAGGTTTTTTAAAAATCTGTCTGTGGTCTCAATAAAACCAAGTTTTGCCCATTTTCCACCCCCCCATATAAGTTTTATCAGGTTTCAAATGTTAGTTGAAGGGCTCACAAAATCTACCCAACACTGGAGCTCCACAGGATATTAATAACCTGACTTATGAAAATCCAACTTTATGCAAATTCACATAGGCATTTTTAAAGTACTTTTCAAGTAAGTAATAATGATGAACTATTTCATGGTACTCACGTATATGTAGAGAGAAATGCAATGGGTAGCTATGGAAAACAAATGTTTCTGACTTATGGAGAAAATAGCTTATGGGCAGTTTTCAGGAAGAGCAAATGATTTAACCCAAGGACTGCCTTATATTGCCACATATATCACTGAACCACTGAGGGAGAACAGTTTTGTTAGAAATACTGTTAAGAGGATCTTTATATCTAATTTGTTAAGATGAAGCAGTCGATCTTACAGTGCTCTCTAGATTCAGAATCGGAATCAGGTTTATTATCACCGGCATGTGACGTGAAATTTGTTAACTTAGCAGCAGCAGTTCAATGCAATACATAATCCAGTAGAGAGAGAAAAAAATAATAAAGAAAACATAATAATAAATAAAAAAGTAAATCAATTATGTATATTGAATAGATTATTTAAAATGTGCAAAAAAACCCAGAAATACTGTATATTTTAAAAAGTGAGGTTGTGTCTTTGCACGTACGTATTTATTTGGGTAAAGATGCTCGTCCCTCTCAAGGTGATACAGTTATTGCAACAGATGCAAGTACTATTTAAACCTTAGTTCAATTAAGCATCCCAAAGATGTGCCAGAAGGACACCAGAGTGTTGAATGTTACATGCTTAAGTGTGAAGTGATTCATTTCGGTAGGTCAAATTTGAAGACAGGATATAATATTAATGGTAAGACTCTTGGCAGCGTGGAGGATCAGTGAGATCTTGAGGTCCGTGTCCATAGGACACTCAAGGCTGCTGTGCAGGTTGACAGTGTTGTTAAGAAAGCATATGGTGTGCTGGCCTTCATCAACCGTGGGATTGAGTTCAAGAGCCGTGAAGAAATGTTACAACTATATAAGTTGTAACACACGCACGTCTGCTCTCACTCCATCCTCCCGCCACTCCACTAGGAATAGGGTTCCCCTTGTCCTCACCTACCACCACACCAGCCTCCGGGTCCAACATATTATTCTCCGTAACTTCCGCCACCTCCAACGGGATCCCACCACTAAGCACATCTTCCCGCCCCCCCCCCGTTTTCCACAGGGATCGCTCCCTACGCGGCTCCCTTGTCCATTCGTCCCCCCATCCCTCCCCACCAATCTCCCCCTTGGCACTTATCCTTGTAAGCAGAACAAGTGCTACACATGCCCTTACACTTCCTCCCTTACCACCATTCAGGGCCTCAGACAGTCCTTCCAGGTGAGGCAACACTTCACCTGTGAGTCGGCTGGGGTGATATACTGTGACCGGTGCTCCCGATGTGGCCTTCTATATATTGGCGAGACCCGACGCAGACTGGGAGATCGTTTCGCTGAACACCTACGCTCTGTCCGCCAAAGAAAGCAGGATCTCCCAGTGGCCACACATTTTAATTCCATGTCCCATTCCCATTCTGATATGTCTATCCACGGCCTCCTCTACTGTAAAGATGAAGCCACACTCAGGTTGGAGGAACAACACCTTATATTCCGTCTGGGTAGCCTCCAACCTGATGGCATGAACATCGACTTCTCTAACTTCAGTTAATGCCCCACCTCCCCTCGTACCCCATCTGTTATTTATTTATATACACACATTCTTTCTCTCTCTCTCCTTTTTCTCCCTCTGTCCCTCTGACTATACCCCTTGCCCATCCTCTGGGTTCCCCCCCCCCTTTTCTTTCTCCCTGGGCCTCCTGTCCCATGATCCTTTCATATCCCTTTTGCCAATCACCTGTCCAGCTCTTGGCTCCATCCCTTCCCCTCCTGTCTTCTCCTATCATTTTGGATCTCCCCCTCCCCTTCCCACTTTCAAATCTCTTTACTAGCTCTTCTTTCAGTTAGTCCTGACGAAGAGTCTCAGCCTGAAACGTTGACTGTACCTCTTCCTTGAGATGTTGCCTGGCCTGCTGCGTTCACCAGCAACTTTGATGTGTGTTGCGACTATATAAGACCTTAGTTAGACCCCACTTGGAGAACTGTGTTCAGTTCTGATCAACTCATTACAGGAAGGATGTGGATACTATAGAGGGAGTGCAGAAGAGATTTACAGGGATGATGCCTGGATTGGAGAGCATGCCTTATGAGAATAGGTTGAAGGAACTTGGCCTTTTCTCATTGGCCGACAGAGGATGAGAGGTGACCTCATAAGAAGGTGAGAGGCATTGATCGTGTGGATAGCCAGAGGCTTTCTCCCAGGGCTGAAATGGCTAACATGAGGAAGCATAGTTTTAAGGGGCTTGTAAGTTGGTACAAAGGAGATGTCAGAGGTAAGTTTTTCACACAGAGAGTGGTGGGTGCGTGGAATGCACTACCAGCGTAGGTAGTAGAGGTGGATACAATGGGGTCTTATTAGAGACTCTTAGATAGGTACATGGAGCTTAGAAAAATAGTGGGCTATGCGGATGGGAAATTCTAGGAAGTTTCTAGAGTAGGTTACGTGGATGGCACAACATTGTGGGCCTGTAGTGTGCTGCAGATTTCTATGTTGCAATGCAAACTGGCAAACACAGGTACTAGTTCTTCACACAGAGCCATTTTAGTGCACCTTGTGAATCACAGGAGAATTTCTAGGATGCCAGGTTGAGTTTTTCCTTCAGTCTTTTGACTGTAATCTACCTTTGTAAAGTGAACAGCATTGATGTGGTCGATGCCCATCCAAGCATAACAATGGGTCAGAAATATCCAGAAATCATTTTGGTTCTGTTCAGAATAGCTGTTGGAAATTGAAATATTACATCTGGTTTAGTGGTCTGATCTTGCACAGTTTGTGGCCATGTTGATTCTCTCCAGGCTCTGCTGGATACCGATGCTGTGTCCATGACAACAGTAATTTGTTCCATTCCTTAACTTTAACTTCCTGTATTTTGATATTTGTTTTCAAAAGAAAACATCTGAAAGTTTCAATTGAGCTGGAGGAAGTGCAGTGGAACAGAATTTTGGCCTGATCCTTTCCACTGCTTGACAGTCCATCTTCAGTTCAGATGCTTTTCCCACCTAATCCTTCACCACCCTACTCCACTCCTGATCATTCCCCCCATCCCAGATAGACCCTTTCCATAATTTCCTGACACAATGCCCTCAACCACTTATACCACTGTGTTGGCCTGCTGCCTGAGGCTTTGTAGTATCTGTGCAGCTAGGCCCTCGGACTCCAGTCAGTAGGCCAGCAGGGCTTCTCACCTCTGAGGTTCTGCTGGTGTCCTGGAGAAGAAGCTTGTAACACCCACTGCTGGGGGGCTTTCCATCATCGACTTGTAACCTAGATTCTATCTCTATAAGCTCTCATTTTGATTTTTTTTTTCTGTGAGCGGAGAACAGGAGGTCATACTGTGAAGTTCGCTTAATAAGGCTGACAGCTGCACATCAAGTGGGCTCTTCTGTGCTCCTCTTGTCCATCCTGACCCTCAGAATGCTCCATCATCCTGAATGGTGTCTACTTAGTTGTATTTTCCAACTTCTTCCCTATGATAAAAAGAACTACTGATGATATTAAAACGTAGATTTAAATTTTCAAAAAGGCTATAGATACTGGAAATCTAAATTAAAAACAGAGAATATTGGAAATGCTCAGTAGATCAGGCCCCATCAGGGGGAAGAGAAGCAGAGCTAAAGTTTCTGACATAAAGCATTAGCTATGTTTCTCTTTCCACTCATGCGGCCTGTCCTGTTGATTTTTCCATCCTTTCCTGTTTTTATTCTAAAGGTAGCCTTGGAAGCCTGTTGAAGAGGATTATCATAATTTATTCTAATTTACCTAATGCTCTGGAGATGAATTAGGTGAAGCACAAGAGGGAGCAGATCTGTAACCTGGAGCGTAATGCAAACTGCGGGAGGAACTCATGACGCAGGGACTCAACCCAAAACATCGACCATCCGTTTGCCTCCACAGATGGTGCATGATTTGCAGTAGTTTGTTCTTTGTAGTAGGTTAGATGAGTGAAAAAGGATCTAGTGCTTTCCTGGCAAATAAACTCTTCTTGGGCTGAAATAAACTCTCCATACCCGGCTGGAAGCCCGAGAAGAGTTTAAGAACTGGAAGAGGACTACCCTTCTGTCTCCATGGGTGATGCCTGCCCAGCCGTTTATTTTTGCTCCACATTCCAGCATTTCCAGTCTACTGCGTCTCCCATCATTGTAGTACATTCCCTGTATATTTATTATTTGACCAAATAGTTCCTGTGTATAATTAACATATGGGCTTTGAGCCACCAACCCACTGGCCGATGTCAATAAACACTGCTGGCAATGTGCTTGATTAGTTTTATTATGCACACTTCTATGCTTGAAGTGGGGAGGTGAAGATCAGTCAAAGTTTTTGTAGCTGATTCTGGTCCAGTACCTCTGCTGGAAGGAATGCATCCATGCATGCCAAGTTTAACTTTAGACTGGGATGGTCTCCCCTGAACTCTCCTCATATATTCCCTCCCTGATCATCAAAGCAAGCATTTGCATTTCCATGATATGAATTTTGACTTCAGGTTGCCTCAAAGTGATTTGCATAAAGTTATAGAATCAGAGAGCACTACAGGAGGGAGACAGGCCCTTCAGCCCTTCCAGACAATGTTGAACTATTGTCCTGCCTGTTCCTATCAACCCGCACTTGGACCATAGCCCTTCGTGTCTTGTCTTTCATGTTATTTATTACAGATTAATCCATTACAGTGCTGTACAAGAGTACTACAGGGTAAACCAATAATAGAGTGCAGAATAAAGTGTTACAGCTACAGAGAAAATGCGTGCAGAGACAATAAGGCGCAAGGCCACACCGAGTTACAACATGAAGTCAAGAGTGCATCTTATTGCACTAGGGAACCATCAATAATCATATTGCCATACCAAGCAATAACGCATTCAGGTAATATGCTTTCGATAGCGCACTGTTAAAATTGACAAAGGTCAAAAGAGACATGCCAAATTTATTTTTCCTCCAGAGGAAGCAGAGTGCTGGTGAGTTTTCTTAGCTGTGGCTTCAGTGTGGTTGAACCAAACAGGTTATTGGTGATGTTGGCTCCCAAGAACTTGAAGCTCTCAACCCTCTCAACTTCTGCACCATTGATGCAAACAGGAGCATGGGCCCTGCCAGTGTTGTAGAAGTCAATGACCAGTTCTTTCTTGCTGGCACTGAGGGAAAGGTATTGTCATGACGCCATATCATAGGCTTTCTATCCAACTTGTACCCCAACTCATTGCTAATTAAGTGGCCCACTACCGTAGTATAAGTTGTGTATTTAATGTTTCATCATATTTAAGGAATATCATAAATACATTGTTTGATCAAATATTCTTTGTTTGCTTACATAATTCATAATGGGTTATATGTAAAGGTCCCTGAATGCCATACTTCATTATGCCACCAGTCAAAAGTGCACCATTTGCTAAAGTAAAAAAGAAGTCCACATGTTTATCCCCAGGCTTTCATGTCTTTCTTTCCATTAGTTTTATGTTTTGGAGCTACAAGACATAATATTGGTGACAAGGTGGTTTTAAAATGAACCCAATATGACGACCAGAAGTGACCAGCAAATTAATTAAAATGAATTTGGACACTGGTTTGGCTGTTTCAGTTATTCTACAAAATAAGTTTGAACAGCATTTCAAAGATTCTAAATTGAAGCCTGCACATATCCAGCTAATGACTTAAACTTGAGAAAAGATAGTTCCTTGGGAATGACATTCATAACAGTCAACCAGCCATATTGGGCTTGTATGTTGAAGCACAGAGAGATGTTTGATTTTTTTTTTAAGTGCAACACCTGCCTCTTTTGGAGTTAAAATAAAAGGAAGAAAATGGACAAAATTCAAGGGTTCATAGTCAGTGAGTACTGGGTGATAGTAACAATAAATTAAAAAAAGCAGAAATGGCTGGCTACCTCAGAAAGATAGACTCGTTCGATTGCATGAAGGGTAACTGGGGGATACATACTGAATGAATAGAGCAGTATTTTGAAGCAAATGAAATAGCTAATGAGAAATGAGCGCTGGTTTTCCTGAGTGTAATTGATGGAAGAGTATATAGTTTGCTTAGAAGCTTGACTGCTCCAGCCAAACCAGCCAAAATTAGCTTTGCTTGTATCATGAAAGTAATTCAGGAACATTTAGAACCGAAACCATTGTTAATTGCAGAAAGCTTTAAATTTCACAAGTGGAATCAAAAGGAAGGGGAGTACATTCCAGCTTACACAGCTGAATTACATGTCTGAGTATTGGAAGTTCAGTGATGGGCTTAATGATGCACTGAGAGCTTGCTTAGTTTGCATAATCTTGCAAAAAAGCTTTCAAAAGCAGGTCCTAACTGAGGAACAACTGATATTTAAAACAGCAGTTGGAATTGCTGTATCAGTGGAGGCGGTAGATACAGATGCAACTGAATTGCAGTCCAGAATGAAAGTGAGTGTGAACAGAATTGCAACGTCTAAACAGAAACCTGCCTGGCCAAACAAATTGTGTTACCATTGTGGCAGGGGCTCACGTGCACCAAACCAACATAGATTTAAAGGTGGAACTTGCAGAAAATGCAACAAAATAGGAACATAATAAGAGCATGTCAGGAAGAAAAATAAATGGACTGCACAGGGAAGCGAAAAGCATAAAAAATCAAAATACATTTTCATAAAGGGCATTAATGGTGGGAGTGACACAGGACTGGATAATCTTCAGATTTATAAGGCAAAAACTACCAAGTGACAAGCAATATGGCTTGCAGCACAAGTGAATATGGGCAAGTTATTAATATGGAATTGGACACTAGCTCAGCTGTTTCAGTAATTCCACAAAATGAGTTTGAATGGCAATTCAAGGATACTGAAATGAAGCCTGCAGATATTCAGCTAATAACTTATGCTGGAGAAAAGATAATTCCTGTGGAAATGATATTTGTAACAGCAAAATACAACAACCAACAAGCTACATTGGGCTTGTTTGTGGTTAAAGATAGGAGAGCGAGCATAGTCGGGCTATAATCAACTGAGACAGCTGCAACTTGATTGAAGATCTATCCACAATTTGTATACCACACCCCCTGCAATAGAGTCAACCAGAAGCAAATTAAGAAAGGTACCTGATGATGCCACAGCAGTGATCAAGGGTGGCATATCAAGGGTAAAATAGTGTTAAATGAAAATGCCACACCCAAGTTTTGCAAAGCCTGTCCAGATCCTTAAACCCTCCATGATAAAATAGCCAGTGAGCTTGATCGGAGAGAGGCTGAAAGAATTCTTTCCAAGGTTGAGTGGAGCCGGTGGGCAACTCCAGTGGTCCCAGTACCCTAGAAAAATGAATCTGTCAGGGTCTGTGGTGATTTTAAGGTCATCATTGACCCAGTACTGAAAGTAGGTTAATAGCCTCTGCCCAGGATAGAAGATTTCTTTGTACAGCTTTCTGGAGGGAAACACTTCAGCAAAGTGTACTTAGCTGAGACCTGCCTTGAGATGGAGGTGGCAGAAATGCTCAAAGTCTTTCTCACTATATACATTTATAAGGGGCTTTACTGCTATAATAGGCTTATTTCTGAAGTAGTATCTGCATCTGCACTCTGACAGAAAGCGATGGACTGGGTGCTGAAAGGCTACCCAGGCACTCAGTCTTACCTGGATGACATCATTGTTACCGGTAATGATGACAAGGATCACCTCCAAAATCTCAAGACGGTGTTAAAAAGATTAGAAGATTATGGATTCAGAGCATGACACAACAAGTGTGAATTCTTTAAGCCAAGCATCACTTACTGTGGTCACACAATTGATGCAGAAGAATTACACAAGTGTGCTGAGAAAACTCAAGCAGTGATGGATGCCCAAGACCAAAGGATGTGTCACACCTGTGGCCTATTTTAGGTTTGGTAATTACTACAACAGGTTGCTGCCAAACCTGGCTACTATGCTCCACCCATTGGCCCAAAGATGTACCAGCTGGTAGGTTAATTGGTCATTATAAATTATTCTGTGATTAGGCTAGGATTAAATTGGGGGATTGCTGGGCAGAGTGGCTTGAAGGACTGGAAGGGCCTACTCCACATGGTATATCAATAAATAATAAATAAATATTTTAGTTGAGATGCATTCTATATTGAGTTGGAGTTTATACTAAGTAGGGAGAAGTGTTGTATATGTGTTGTGTATTTAATATTTCAGTAATATTTGATAATATTATAAATATATTGTTTGATTAAGCATTCATTGTTTGTTTACATAATTCATTACAGGTTCCATGTAAAAGTATGTGAATGGCATACGTTATTACGCCACCATGTCATAAGTGTGCACCTCGCTAAAAGTAAAAATGAAGTTGACACATTTATCACTGGGCTCCTGCGTCTTTCTTTCAATTAGTCTTATGCTTTGTAATTACAAAACGTAACAGTATCATCTGCAAATTCGTAGATGGAGCTCGAGCAGAATATGGAGACAGATTTCTGCGTAAACAAGGAGTAGAAAAGGGGGCTGAGGCTGCAGCTTTGTGGGGCACCAGTGTTGAGGATAATCATCCTGGTTGTTACTTATCCTTCCTGATTGTGGTCTGTTGGTCAGCAAGACAAGGATCCAGTTGCAAAGAGAGATGTTGAGTCCCAGGTCCAGGAGTTTGGAGATGAGTTTGCTCGTGATTATATTATTGGAGCTAGAGCTATCATCAATAAACAATAATCCAATGTTCATAGGTACCTTTATTGTACAGATCCTCCGGAGATGAACTTAGGGTCAGGAAAATGGCATCTGTTGCAGACCTGTTTTAGCATTAGGCAAATTGAAATAAATTAAAGTTGTCTGGGAGGCTGGAATTAGTGATAACTCCAACCTCACAAAGAACTTCATGATGGTGGATGTCAGAGCCTCTGGATGGTCTTAATGAAGGCACATTATGTTGCTTCTCTTAGGTACTGGATGATAACCTCCAACTGAAGCAGGGAATGGTTAAAAAATTTTGTTGGGGTGAATGGTGCTATTCCAATCCCCTTCTGTTCAAAACATGCATAGAATGCATTAAGCTCTTTAAACGGTCCACATGTATGATAAGATGGAGTCTTGACCTCACAATCTACCTTGTTATGACCTTGCATTTTATTGTCTGGCTGCACTCCACTTTCTCTGTAATTGTAACATTTTATTCTGCATCCTGTCATTATTTATCTCGTACTACCTCAAAACAGTGATGCAATGAAATGATCCACATGCACAGCACGCAAAACAAAATTCTTCACAGCACCTCGGTGAATGTACATGTGACAATAAACCAATTTGCCAACTTAGGTAGCGAGATTAACTGGCAGGTAAATTACCTTGTCAGAAGGCAAAATGCTGCAGCTGCAGGAACTTCAAACTAAAAACAGAAAATGTGTATTGAACTTTGTTCATTAAATTTAAAATTACTTTAAACCCCCCCTTTAAGTTTGTCATTCAAGCAAGTAGATACCTTATCAAAACAATTTTGCTCCATGTTTCACTCTGGAGGAAACCAGTGTCTGGATATGGCAAGCTGCACTACCATTCATGGCTTGGTTGCTTAGCAACCACTGGAAAATAGGCACAGGTGCTTCCTGGCATGATTTACATTGGCACAATGACATTTGCCTGGCATCAGTTGAATATCAATTATTGTTAACTGGTGCAAAGCAGCCATTCCACAGTTACCTACAGAAATAGGCTGCTGTTGAAAGTGCTACATGCCTGTGAAAAATTAAAAAAAACGGAAATTGGTAACGCAAAACAAAAAGACAATATGCTAAAAACCTTCATTAAATCAGTCAGCATTTTTGGAGACAAGCATGGAGTTAACATGTTATTGGCCAGTGTCCTTTTATTGGTACTGGGAAATGTTAGAGTTTAAGACCATAAGATATAGGAGCAGAAGTAGGCCATTTGGCCCATTGAGTCTGCTCCATGGCTGATCCAATTCTTCCAGTCATCCCCCCCCCCCCCCACCTTCTCCCCATACCCTTTAATGCCCTGGCTAATCAAGAACCTATCAATCTCTGCCTTAAATGCACCCAACGACTTGGCCTCCATAGCCGCTAGTGGCAACAAATTCCACAGATTTGCCACCCTCTGACTAAAGTAATTTCTCCACATATCTGTTCTAAATGGACGTCCTTCAATCCTGAAGTCATGCCTTCTTGTCCCAGAATCCCCTACCATGGGAAATAACTTTGCCATATCTAATCTGTTCAGGCCTTTAAACATTCGGAACGTTTCTATGAGATCCCCCCTCATTCTCCTGAACTCCAGGGAATACAGCCCAAGAGCTGCCAGTTGTAAAGAAGGTTTCAAACTATAGGGAAAGTGATGAAGGGCAGACAGAATAAAAGGAATGATCTGCGATAGGATGGAGACCAGAAAAGCTTGACTGACAGGTTCAGAGTACTGGGCTACTGGCTGAAAGAGGGGATGCAGAAACCTTGGAGATTTACAGTGCTGGAAGAGATAGAGCAGGAGACATCTGTTATGTTTTGTTACTCCAAAACATACAAATTAATTGAAAGGAAAACAATGGAGCCAGGAGATAACTCATATATGTTTGTTTTTACTTTAAATGATGTAATGACGTATTCTACTCACATACTTTTACATATAAGCTGCATCTCAACTATATGCACGGTGTACAATATAATACAACTACTATATCGACATCCACAGCATAGTAAATTTTAAGTTGTCCAATACAGTCCTAAGGACTTAATGACTACAGAGGATTTCTTACTTTGGTGAGATAACATCTTTTCTGACAAGGGGATCACAATGGGACCGCCTCCATTGTGGTTGCAAGAGTTGACTCTATAACCACAATGGAGATTGAGGAGATCCAAATATGAACACAAGGGGTACAGCACCAGACACTGAAGTTCTCTCTGGAGCAAGTCTGCCATCAGTCCACACACTGCTGATGAGAGCACAGACCCGGTGGGCAGGTCATGTCATCCACATGCCGGACGAGCGCATACCCAAGCAGCTCCCTTTTGGGGAACTCTCTGCTGGAAGACGCTCGCATGGAGGGCAGAAGAAACGTTACAAAGACACACTAAAGGCCTCCCTGAAGTCATTTGACATAGACATGACCCCCTGGGAAATGCTCGCACAAAACCGCCCTACCTGGCGTGGCCTCATCCACAAGGGCTGTCAAGCTTACGAAGCAAGGCGTATTTCTGAAGCACAACATAAGCGCGAGCTGCGCAAGTCCAGACCCACCAACGCAACAACTGCAGTGTCTACGCATGTCTGCCCAACATGTGCCAGGACATTTTGTGCCCGAATTGGCCTGACCAGTCATCTTCGGACACACCACATCCTCTCTCAAAGTGGCTAATGGTGTCGAGGTATTCATCAACGACGATGGATGAACCATTCTAGCTGTTGTTGGTTGTGGAGTGTGCTGCACTGTGATATGCAAGGAGGAAATTAGCAAGTTTCTGATTCAGTGTCAGTGTAGTGTGTTCTGTTGACATTGCTTGCACTGCGTTCTTTAAACTCTGAACAAACATTTCTGCCAAGCCATTTGTAGTTGGGTGATACTGTGCAGATATAACATGTCTTATTCCATTCATTTTCAGGAATGACTCTAAGTGTTCCTCAACAAATTGTTGTCCATTGTCATTGACTAGGTGTTCTTGAACAAACTGTAGCCTATTATCATTGGCTGGATGTTCTAGAACAATCTGTGGTCCATTGCCATTGACTGAGTGTTCTAGAACAAACTATGGTCCATTATCACCGTCTATGTGTTTTAGAACAAACTGTGGTCCATTATCATTGATTGAGTGTTCTAGAACACCAGACCTTGAGAAGAGGCTTCTCAACACATCAACAGTAAGTGTGGCTGCAGTGGAAGCTATTGGGAACACTTCTGGCCACTTTGTAGCTTCATTTACTACTACTGCTACTACAGAATTCTTACCTATGAATGGTCCAGAAAAATGCACATGAATTCTCTGCCAGGGCAATGTATGCCATTCTCAGGGATGGAGAGGTGCTGATATTGGTATCTTCTGGACGTGTTGGCAACCCACACAATGCGTGGCAAGCTGCTCAATCTGTTGATCTATCCCAAGCCATCTGAGAAAGCTTCAAGCCAGTGCTTTCATTTTAACTACATCTAGTTTACTGGCATGCAGCTCCTCCAACATTTTAGCTCTCTGCTTGGATGGTACAAAACTCTGAATCCCCAGATAAGGCAACCTCTGTCAAAGGCAAGTTAATCTCAGTGCTGTCAAAAATGGGGAACTGGAGTTTCTGCTGTGTTTCAGGTATTTTGAGCTGCTATGTAGACCTGAGGGAGTCTTTTCTGGTTTCCCTTTGGATCATCTCTGCCATAATAAGGAGACAGCCTTGCAGCACCTGGTCTATTGTTTTCTGCCAAAGTGAAAGTGCAAATGCTTCTCCAAAGTAAGGTTATTGTAGTGGTAAAGCCATTTGAGATTGCTTATAGTGAGAAAAACTTTCAAATCCTCTTCCATGTCCATCTGTGGGTAGGCCTCAGCTAAGCCCATTTTGCTGAAGTGTTTACCTGCAGAAAGGTTTATAAGTTATCCTCCATCCTGAGCAGAGGGTATTGATCCACTTTCTGTACTGGACTGATGGTGACTTTAAAATCACCACAGATCCTGACAGACCCATTCTTCATGGCTACTGGGACCACTGGTGTTGTCCATGGGCTCCAATCAACCTTGGTAAGAATTCCTTTAGCCTCAATGCAATCTGTCTCACTGACTACAGATGGCTCACAGATGGTATAAGGAACAGGCCAGGCTTTGTAAAACTTGGGTGTGGCATTTTCATTTAACACTACTTTACCTTGATATGCTTGAGTTTTTCAATGCCATACTTGAACATTGCTGTGGCATCATCCAGTACCTCACTTAATTAACTTTCAGTTGCCTTTATTGCAGGAGATGTGGCGTGCAAATTGTGGATGGATCTCCAATTAAGTTGTACTTGTGTCAGCCAATCACGCCCCAACAATGCTAGCCTTCTGGTTTTGACCACATGCAAGCCCAATGTGGCTTGCTGGTTGTCATATTTCACTGTTATGAATGTCATTCCCAAAAGAATTATTTTTTCTCCAGTATAAGTGCAGAGCTGAATATCCACAGTATCTTTGTAATGCCATTTAAACATATTTTTTTGGAAAGACTGAAACAGCCAAGCCAGTGTCCAATTGCATTTTACTTCATTTGTCGGTCATTTCTGGTGTAAGCTATATTGCTTATTTCCTGTTAGTTTTCACATTGTATGTGAATAATGTGGGCTGCCTTAATGACTATCGCCCGGTAGCACTCACGTTCACAGTGGTAAAATGCTTTGAGAGGTTGGTCATGACTAAACCGAACTCCTGCCTCAGCAAGGACCTGGATCCATTGCAATTTGCCTAACGCCACAATAGGTCAACGGCAGACACAATCTCAATGGCTCTCCACATGGCCTTAGATCACCTGGACAACACAAACACCTACGTCAGGATGCTGTTCATCGACTATAGCTCAGCATTTAATACCATCATTCCCACAATCCTGACTGAGAAGTTGCAGAACTTGGGCATCTGTACCTCCCTCTGCAATGGGATCATCGACTTCCTAACTGAAAGACCACAGTCTGTACGGATCAGTAATAATATGTCCTCCTCGCTGACGATCAACACTGGTGCACCTCAGGGGTGTGTGCTTAGCCCACTGCTCTACTCTCTGTATACACATGATTGTGTGGCTTGGCATAGCTCAAATATCATCTATGAATTTGCTGATGATACAACCATTGTTGGTAGAATCTCAGGTGGTGACGAGAGGGCGTACAGGAGTGAGACATGCCAACTAGTGGAGTGGTGCCGCAGCAACAACCTGGCACTCAACATCAGTAAGACAAAAGAGCTGATTGTGGACTTCAGGAAGGGTAAGATGAAGGGACACATACCAATCCTCATAGAGGGATCAGAAGTGGAGAGAGTGAGCAGTTTCAAGTTCCTGGGTGTCAAGATCTCTGAGGATCTAACCTGGTCCCAACATATTGATGTAGTTATAAAGAAGGCAAGACAGTGGCTATACTTTATTATGAGTTTGAAGAGATTTGGCATGTCAACAAATACACTCAAAAACTTCTATAGATGTACCATGGAGAGCATTCTGACAGGCTGCATCACTGTCTGGTATGGAGGGGCTACAGCACAGGACCAAAAGAAGCTGCTGAAGGTTATAAATCTAGTCAGCTCCATCTTGGGCACTAGCCTACAAAGTGCCCAGGACATCTTCAGGGAGCGATATCTCAGAAAGGCACTGACCATTGTTAAGGACCTCCAGCATCCAGGGCATGCCCTTTTCTCACTGTTAATACCAGGTAAGAGGTACAGAAGCCTGAAGGCACACACTCAGTGATTCAGGAACAGCTTCTTCCCCTCTGCCATCCGATTCCTAAATGGACATTGAATCTTTGGACACTACCTCATTTTTTTAAATATACAGTATTTCTGTTTTTGCACTTTTTTGTATTCTCTTCAATATATGTAATTGATTTATTTGCTTTTTTTTTTCTCTGCTAGATTATGTATCGCATTGAACTTCTGCTGCTAAGTTAACAAATGTCACGTCACATGCCGGTGATAATAAATCTAATTCTGATTCTGATTCTGATTCTTAAGGCTACTCAGTCCTGTGTCACTCTCATTATTATCAGATTAGTGCTCTTTCTGAAACTGCAACTTGACGTTTTAGTTTTTTTTTTCTCTTTCCTGTGCAGTTCATTTAGTTTTGTTTGCCGAACATTTTCTTTGCATGTGTCATACTCTGTTGCATTTTCTGCAAGTTTCACCTTTAACCCAGCATCGGTCAAATGTATGTGAGCCCCTGCCACAATGGTAAGACGGTTTGTTTGGCCAGGCTGATTTCTGTGTAAAGGTTGCAGTTTTTTTCATTTCTGACTACAACACAATTAAATCTCTGTCCTTTCCATTGATACAGCTATTTCAACTACTTTTTTAAATGTAAGTTGTGCTTCAGTTAGGAGCCATTTTTGAATGCTTTCTTGTAAGATTCCACAAACTAAATGATCTCTTAGTGCATCATTAATCCCATTGTTGAATTGTCAATGCTAAGACAATCTCTTCAGTTCAGTCACGTGCACTGAACTAAATTCCCCTTCCTTTTGCTTCCGCTTATGAAACCTAAATCATTCTGCAATCAGCAATAGTTTTGGTTCTAAATGTTCCTGCATTATATTCATATTACCAAAGCTCATTTCAGCTGATTCGGTTGGAGCAGACAACCATCAAAGTAAACTTTATGCTTTTAAATCTAATTCAAAACTGATACTTGTTTCTCATTGCTACTTTATTTGCTTTAAATACTGTTCAATCTGCTTCATATATAACATCCAGTTATTTGTTTTGTAATCAAGTACATCAATCTTTCTGATGTGGCTAACCATTTCTGCTCTTTTTTTATGATTATAATCACCCGGTACACATTGTTTATGAACCAATGAATTTGTCCATTTTCTACCTTTTTTAACTTGACAATATCTGTGCATTCTTGAACAAGGAAGTGCTGTGCTGTCTTTTTTTTACTGAACCAATTCTTGCTGCGCTTTTTTAAAAACACAAATATTTTGCTGTGCTTCACCAGGTAAGTAGTCGTCTCAGGTTCATTTTAAAACTACCTCATTCACACTGTCATGTTTTGTAACACCAAAATATAAAAAATAATTGAAAAGGGAATAAGAGAGCCCAGAAACAACTTGTGTACATTCATTTTTACTTTAGGAGAGGCACACATGTATAACGTGGTAGCATAATGATGCATACCATTTACATACTTTTACATATAACCCACAATACAACATGTAAACAACAAAGAATGCTTAATGAAATAATAACTTTACAATATTACTCAAATATTTCCAAAATATTAAATACACAATGTCATGGAGGAATTTGAAAATAGGGATGAGATATTTATATTTGTGAATTGCTTAACAATGGTATTGAAGTCATGCAGCGAAAGTGCACCGAAACGCTACAAAAGTGGTGAAAGAAGCCCGCCATTTCACAATATCCTCACCCATTAGTTATCTCCTGTATTACCTGTGCAACAGTCTGCAGTTGGCACACTGGCTCATTAATTACCCTAGCATGCACAAAAATTGAAGTCACACTCAGTCCTGAAGAACTGCCTAACAGAATTTCCTCATGGATTCTTTCACAACTTTGAAGTATGACTGAGGTCTGCCAAATAGTTTCTTGCCATCCCTGTACATAGTATATATTTATGGATTCAGCCATTGCACATTCAGCAGACACGGTTCAGTTACTGGCCGCAATGTTGGATCAACACAGCATGGATATTAGCCGTTTGAGCATGTGCCAGGATTTCAGTATTTGTTTTATAGTTGAATTCAGTATACAACTGAGACCAATATCAAGCTGTTGATATTTATTTCTTCTTTTTTGTAAGTTATCCATGATTCATTTTCACTGAGTGGTAACAAAGCACACAGACATATAAATGAGCTTTTTTGGTAACTGTTAGCATTTTGTTGCTCCAAATTCCTTTCTTTTGCTTCACAGAAAATGTTGATGCTTTTCCAGTCCTGGCGTTCATTCCATTGCCAACTGAGATGTTGTCCCCAGTGCTCAATTCAATACATGCAAACGAACATTAATGGCTTTGAGACTGAGGACTAGTGATTCAGAGAATTACAAATTGAGTAAATGTTAGTGGTTGAAGAGCAATAGAACTTGTCAGATGCTGGAAATCCAAGATAAAATAATGTTATTGTTACTGTGGTTGTTCCTCATTACTCAGATCAGTTCACTACTTTGCTACAAGCTTCTACTACATCTACAAGTATAACTCTGAACTTTTACTGTCTGTCACTCGAATTCTTTGGTCTACTCCAACTTCGATTTGTGTTTTAAGCCTTTCACAGTGCTCTGATATAAACTAGATTAAGCTTAAGCTAAACATGTCATCTTGTAAGGTACAGCATGTCACCATTCTGGCACATTATGAGTTTGCAAAGTCAAAATAGAATTCATTAATTTCAAATAATAATTCTGCTCTTCCCATTTACTCTTCCAACAGAATCCTTCCTTGTCTCATTATCTTTTCCTTCTGACTTGCACGATTATCCTTTTCTTCACTTAACCCTTTCTGCTTTCCTTTGAAGTACAAACCATTCTTTTCATTCTTCTGTCCCCTTCCTGCTATTCCTGGACCTTGAAGTAAGGAATGTTTCCAGCTTTTCTTTTCTTTTTTAAGTCAGGCTGAATTTGTAGCCACTTAAAGAGAATTAATGTTTCAGGCTCACAGTCCTAAGTTTAAATCCCACGATGGTGGGTATGATGGATAAGTCACTGCACTATAATTTAGAAGGCATTTGAAAACAATTCAGAGGCACCGGTTCAGATGCCACAAGGCAATTGTAACTGAAAATAAATTCAGTTAATTAAATACAGTCCATCCTCAGACAACAAATGGTTCTGCTTTTACTTAGGTCCGTTTTACAGATTTTGTCCACAAGCTGGAAAATCATTCAATATGGTAACTAAATCTCCTCAGTATCATCATGAATGGCATCAAAACCATATCAATCTAACAAGGAAGAACAACTTCTAACAGTGCATAGGGAGAGAGGTTGGGTGGGGGACTAGATTTGCTGCGGGTAGGAATGAAGGAATGCATGCATGTCAGTCTTTTGCATTTAATAATGTTAGGGGAGCACAATTGTCCAGAGGCTGGGTATTTGTAACCCGACAATGGTCTGCGTTTTGAATTTTTTATAAAAGCTAACCTTGGTATTGATAAGCCTGAAAATATAGAGTGTTATAAATATTCATTTGAAATGCTGATGGATTTAAGGATAAAGATACAGTTTCCTTCGCCTAAGTATGTGCTAGTCCAGAGCACTCTGATTCCCTTATTAAAGCTCTCTGAAGGGTCTCTGCAGCCCCGTAGTGGCACCCACAGAAAGGGCCCTACATGACAGGAATAAGATTGGGGAGGGGGTGAAATAATCAGGTTTATAATCTCAGTCTTATATAATGCCAAGCTGTAATTGATGAATAGCCTTTCTATGTTTTTGTTGTCCAGGTGCTCGAAAGCCAGAGTGGAGAGCCAGTAGGATTGTATTCACTGCAGACTTGTTGCAGCAGTAGGCAAATTGCAAAGGGTCCAAGTCCTTGCTCCGGCAGGAGTTATTTCTAGTTATAACTAACCTCTTGGATCACTTCATCATGGTAGGTGTGAGCGCTACAGGGCGATAGTCATTCAGGCAGCTCACCCCGCTCTTCCTGGGCACTGGTATGACTGCTGCCCTTTCAAAGGAGATGGGAACCTTTGAATACAGCGGTGAAAGCTTGAAGATGTCTTTGGACGGCACAGGTTTTCAGTACCTGGCCAGGAAACACCATCTTACTCCTATTCCTCTGTTGTTAGTGGCTCCATCTCGTTCTCCACACCCTTCCTTTTATTCCATGGTCTACCGTCCTCTACTGCCAAATTCCTTCTTCAGCCCTTTACCTCTTCCACCTATCATCCCCTAGATTCTCACATCATTGCCCTTCTCCCCTCCTCCTCCACCCACCTACCTTCCCCTCATCTAGACTCACCTATTTCCTGCCAGTTTGTGCTTCTCCTCTCCCCCTACCTTTTATTTCTGGCTTCTGCCCTCTTCCTTCCTATTCCTGATGAAGAGTCTCAGCCTTGAACGTTGACTGCTCATTTCCCTCTCTAGAGGCTGCCTAACCAGCCGAGTTTCTTCATGTTTTGTATATTTGATTATCCTCCAATATTCAGAATTATAATAGGCTTCACAAGGAAGCTTCACTACATCAGCAGCATTTCCTCTGTTTCTACCACCCTCATTACTTTGTAACCTCAATCACTAAATCACATGGTGCTTTCTGTACTAATCCTTCTGGCACCTTGAACTTTAGAGAGTCTTTTGCCAATGTTCCTGCTTGTAGGCTTGTCCAGAAGTTTAGATCACATAGGATCACAATAGGCTGAAGTCAGCATGGTTTCCTTAAGGGGAAGTCTTGTCTGACATATCTGTTGGAATTCTTTTGAGAAAATAGCAGGCAGGATAGACAAAGAAGAGTTATTGGATCAAATCACAAACAAGAGATAATCTGCAGATGCTGGAAATCCAAGCAACACACACAAATTGCTGGAGGAACTCAGCAGGCCAGGCAGCATCTATGGAAAAAAGTACAATCAACGTTTCAGGTGGAGACCCTTCAACAGGACTGGTTAATGAATGTTGTTTACTTGAATTTTCAGAAGGCCTTTGATAAGGTACCGCACATGAGTCTGCTAAACAAGATAAGAACCAATGGTTAGATACTGTTGACTGGCAGGAGGCAAAGAAGGGTAATAATGGGGTCTTTTCTTGTTGGCTGCCAGATACTAGAGGTACTCTGCAGAGGTTGGTGATGGGCCTGTTTCTTTTCATGTTATATGTCAATGATTTGAATGATGGAATTGATGGCTCTGTGGCCAAGTTTGCAGACGATACGAAGATAGGTGAATGACAAGTAGTGTTGAGGAAGCAGGGAGCCTGCAGAAGGACTTAGTCAGATCTGGAGAATGAGCAAAGTAGTGGCAGATGGAATACAGTGTTGGGAAGTGTATGATCATGTACTTTAGTAGAAGGAATAAAGGCGTAGACTATTTCCTAATAAGGGAGGTAATTCAGAAATTCAAGGTACAATATGACTTTGGAGTCATGTTGCAGGATTCCTAAAGGTTAACTTGTAGGTTGAGTCCGTGGTAAGGAAGGCAAATATAATGTTAGTATTCATCTCCCGAGGACTAGAATATAAAAGCAATGATGTAATGCTGATGCTTTTCGAGGCATTTGTCACACTGCACTTGGTACTGTGAAGGGTCTCGGCCAGAAACGTCGACTGTGCTCTTTTCCATAGATGCTGCCTGGCCTGTTGAGATCCTCCGGTATTGTGTGTGTTGCTTGAAGTACTGTGAGCAGCTTTGGGCCCCTTACCTAAGAAAGGATGAGAGAGGAATCCGGAGGAGGTTCACGAGAATTATCCCAGGAATGAACAGGTTTTGATGGCTCCGCCTGTACACAACGGGAGTTTAGAAGAATGATGGCGGGGAGGGGCTCTCATTGAAACCTGTTGAATATTGATAGGCCTAGATAGAGTTTATGTGGAGAGGATGTTTCCTCTAGTGAGGGAGTCTACGACCTGAGGGGACAGCCTCAGAATAGAACGGTTTCCTTTTAGAACAGCGATGGGGAGGAATTTCTTTAGCCAGAGGGTGGTGAAATCTGTGAAACTGATTGCCATAGGCCACTGTGAAGGCCAAGTCATTGGGTATATTTAAAGTGGAGGTTGATAGCTTCTTGGTTAGTCAGGGCATGAAAGGTTACGGGGAGAAGGCATAGTAAATCAGCCATGATGGAATGGAGGAGCAGACTCAAGGGGAAGAATGTCCCAATTCTGCTCAAATACATTATAGGCTTATGGTATTACAGGATCAAGGGTAGCCTAGCCAATTGGATATAAAATTGGCTTGGAGGCTGGGGTCAGAGGGTGGTTGTGAAGAGTTGCTTTTTGATTGGAGACCTGTGACTAGAAGTGTTTGGGGATCAGTGCTTAGATGCATTGTTGTTCATCATCCATATTAATGATTTCAGTGAGAATACAGATGACATGGTTAATAATTTGCAACTGACACCAAACTTGGTGTATAATGGACAGTGAGGAAGGTATCTAAGATTACAACAGGACATAGATCAACTGGGAAAGTGAGCCAAGAAACATCAGATAGAATTCAACTCAGTAGGTTAAACCAGAGCAGAAATTATACAGTAAGTGACAGGGCACTGGAAAATTTTGTAAAATAGGGAAAACGAAGGGTGCAAGATCACAGCTCTCTGAAGGTGACAACACAAGTAGAGAGGGTAATAAAGACAGTGTTTGGTATTCTTGATTTTATTGGTCAAAGCACTGAGTACAAGAGTCAGATGTCCAAGATGTTGGTGAGACCATACTTTGAGTATTTTGTGCAGTTCTGGTCACCCTGCTATAGGAAGGATGTCAGAAATGGTTCATAAAGATGTTACTTGGAATGGAGTCTCCTTTTAAGGAGAGCCTGCATAGACTGGGACTATTCTCTGGAGCGAAGGAGGCTGGGGGGGCACATTATAGAGGTTTATACATTATGAAGGGCACAGATAAGGTGAATGGCCAGTCTTTTTCCCCAAGGTAGGGTGGAGAGAATAGATTTAAGATGAGAAGGGAAAAATGTAAAGGGATCTGAGAGGAAAACTTTTTCACACTGTGGGTGATGGATATTTAGAATGAGCTGCCAGAGAAACTGGGGGAGGCCGAGTCAATTGCAATATTTCAAAGACATTTGGACCCATAAATGGAGAGGGAAAGTTTAGATCGAATGCAGCGACATGGGATGAGAGTTGGTGGAGCCAACTGATTGGCAGGGGAGAGTTGGGCCGAAGGTGCTGTATAACTCTAAGACCATGTCCAACTCCAGTTGCCTTGTTCTATGCCAACTCTTTTGCCTCAGCTTTAAATTTTTTTCTTCTGTGCCCTCCCACCATCACCCCTCCCCCTCACCATCCCAGTCATAATTTTCCTGACCCCTTCAGATTTAGTAACTGTGACCTTGAATCAGGAAATTGCAAATGTCAGTTATGTAAAGGGAATTAGAAACCGGGTAACAGCAGACCAGAGTTTAATATTATTTGTGGGAAGATTACTGGTGCTACTCGTGTCTATCATCGAGAATAGAATGTCTGAGTAACCAGACAAGTGCAAACCGATAACAGATACAGCAAGGGTTTGTGAGGAACTGGCCAAGCTTGACTTATCCTGTTGAGAAGGTCACTCAGATGGAGGATAGGAGGGATGGATGGTTGTTGTCAACATCTTTCTCCAGGCACCTGAGAAGAATATACACATATCAGCAAACATTAATGTGAAGGTGACATGTGGCATATGTTGATAAATTAGATGGGAGGGAGGAAATAAAATGAATTGTCCCGGCTCTTGCCAACATTTGTTCCAATCCTGTGTTGCTTCTATGCTCCTTTTGTTATTTCATGGCCTTGTTCCTTCATATAATTGTAACTGAAATGATCCTATCTCATGGGATTTTCTGTTCTTCTTTTATTAATTCACAGGATATGGACATTGCTGGAGAGACAGTATTTATTGTCCTTCTCTAATCACCTGTCAGTGTCCCATTACAGGGTCTCAGCCTGAAACACCAACTGTTTATTCCTCTCAGATGCTGTCTGACCTGTTGAGTTCCTCCAGCATTTTGTGTGTATTCCTCTGGATGTCCAGCATCTTCAGAATCTCTTGTGTCAACAGAGCGGCTTGTTTAGCCACTTCAGAGTGCAGCAAGGGTGGGGGGAAGCGGGGAGGGTGTCTATATTTATGTATAGGCCAGACTGAGCAAAGATGGCCGATTTCCTTGCTGATGGCCATTAACACACCCAATGACTTGTCATAACGGTTGTCCTTCTTTATGAAACTGTGTTTTATTCCAGAAACATGGATGTAGAGTTGAGCACTGTGCTGTTATATACTTGCTCAGAAGTCTTCCACTCTTCACTTCTTTCTAAACCTGCATACTCACTTTGGAAATGTGGCTTGAACCAAGTTAAACTCACCCCTCAGTGAATGGATTTAAAAAAAAACTCAATTAACACATTTTTCCCATTTAACAAAATATTAAATGATACATTTATGATGACGTGAAGAACCAAGTAATTCAGGTGTGCATGAATGTGTAATTTTGCCGCTGTTCTTATCTGGACTCTGCCTTTTTAATTCCAAAGACAAGAAATAGACGACTGAGCCCCTGGTCCATCTAGAGTCTGCTTATGGTGACACAGTGGTATAGTGGTGAGTGCAATTGCTTTATAGTGCCTGCGTTCACCGATTCCCACCGTTCTCTGTAAGGAGTTTGTATGTCCTTCCTGTGACTATATGTGCTTCTCCCAGGTGCTCCAGTTTCCTCCCATATTCCTAAAATATATGGTTATGGTTAGTAAATTGCGATCATACAATGTTGAAGCTGGAAGCGTGGCGACCCACAGCACAATCCTCATTGATCCGATTTGACACAAATGATGCATTTCACTATATGTCTCGAGATTTTGATGTACATGTAACAAATACAGTTAATCTTTTCTCTTTTTAGTACAGTACAAATTCCACATTCCTCGGAGCTTTCCAATTCAAAATGACAAAACTATCTAATCAAGTTCTTTGTAATTCTTAATGACTGTACATTGTGCTTTTAAGCACCTATAGTTTGTCTGTTTATGATCAGCATTAACGATAAAAATCATTTGATATACTGTCTGCTGAACTCCATCAAGGCTGGTAAGTATGCAACTGACATCTTGTATCTGAATCACATTATGAGCATTCACCTAAAATTCAAAAGAATACTGCACTAAATTAGAGATCTGCATTTTTATAATACCCTATCATATCCCCAGAACTTTGCAAAGCATTCCACAACCTATTAATTATTTTTGAAATGTAGACATTGTGGTTAAATAAAGTAAGGATTCAGTGTGTATACAACGAGGCTGAACAAATAGCAAATGGAATGAATGACTTATTATTCCATTTTTAATCATACAGGCAGAGGAACACATCCTAAATAAATGTGACAAGTAACACACACAAAATGCTGGAGGAACTCAGCAAGACAGGCAGCATCTATGAAAATGAATAAACATTCCACTTTTCAGGCCAAGACCCTTCTTCAAGTTTTCATTACTTCTTAAGTAACACCTGAGGAATCAGAGGAAATACTAAAAGGTATCAGCCCTCTTGCCACGCATTGTTCCTTCAGGAGTGCACAAGGGCATTTACCTAGAAATTGGTCTTGAACATAGAGGTGGCAACTGAACCAAGCTGATACAACACTAGTTTCCCAAATAGTCTTCTTGTCATAGCTGGGGTGCTGGGAGCAGACCCAAATGCAAGACACAGACTCTGAAGTATAGGAACAGGACTAGGTTTGTCAAGAAAGCAAGGGAAGTAGGGAAGAAATGACGCTGGACTTTGACACAGGCCCTGACGAGACTAGGATACAGGGCTTGGCTAGGACTTGACTAGGAAAGCAGGACCGGGACAAGGAACTGGGAACTAGGACACTGGGCTTGGACTCTAAGCTAAAGACTGGACAAGAATCCAGAACCTGGGTCTTGACTCAGGTTCAGACCCTGGAACTAGGCGAGGACATGACATGGCTACAGGACTGGACATGGCTTGGGATTCTTCGAGGCTTTCCTGGGGAGGACGAGGTACCTGGGCTGGGCGAGGCACAAGATACAGGAAGGGACCCCGAAGCCTTGATGTGGTCTTGGCAGAACAGGAACACAGAGCTGGGACTCCTCCTTGGGAACAGGACTTGGGGCCGGGGCTCAACACAGAGTCAGGACCCCTCCTAGGGAGCAGGACGTAGGGCCGGGACGCGTACACAGAACGCAGACAGATAGTTCACAACACAAGGTAGCAGCAAACAGCTGGACCTACCTAGCAAAGGCGTGGACACAGAGACAGTTCCCAACACTAGGTAGCAGCAAACAGCCAGACCTACCTAGCAAAGGCATGGACACAGAGACAGTTCCAAACAACAATAGACAGTTCCTTATCAAGACACAGCAAGCGCTCCAGTCTTGCTCCAGCAGTAGAACCTGACAGCGATACAGGTGAGGACACAGATAAGGTTGCAGGCAGGACTTCAGAAGGAAGGAAACAGTCCAGCAAATGAAGCTGACCCCAGGAGCTATTTATGTAGCCAGCCTAAAATGAGAATCAGGTGCCTCAATTAGAGCACCCAACAGAATAAGGGAAAACTGGAAAACCTGGAATAAGGAACAATGGACCGGACTGTGAACCGGAATGCAGACTTCACGGACCAGACCATGACACTTCTTGTAGAATTTGGAACAACATTAGGGGGACTGAAGGAGGGAATGGTATATTTGCTGGTTTCTAGTCAGTCATTTAAATGGGCTTTTAAAGCTTAAGTGATCCTTCACTTTAAGTTTCCTATGGTGCGTGAGTCCCAGATTTGTTAGGTAAGATTTTCCCTTAAGCAAGCCGTGCTGATTTTAGCCTATTTTATCATGTGCTTCCAAGTAACTTGAAACCTCATCCTTAACAATTGAGTCCAACATCTTCCCAACCACTAAGGACAGGCTAACTGGTTCATAATTTCCTTTATTCTGCCTCCCTTCCTTCCTGAAGGGTGGAATGACATTTGAAAATTTCCATTCCTCCAGAACCATGAGAATCCGTTGATTCTTGAAAGATCTTTACTAATACCTTCACAATTTCTTCAGCCACCTTTTCCAGAACTTTAGGGTGTAGACCATCTAGTCCTGGTGACTTATCTACCTTCAGACCTTTCAGCTTCCCAAGCACCTACTCCCTAGTAATAGCAATTGCACACATTTTTGCCGGCTGACATTCTCGAACTTCCAGCATACTGCTAGTGTCTTCCACAGTGAAAATTGATGCAAAATACATATTCAGTTTGTCCACCATTTCCTTGTCTCCCACTACAACTTCTCTAGTGAAATTTTTCAACGTCTGATACCTGCTCCCACTTCTCTTTTACTCTTTATGTATCTGAAAAAGCTTTTGGTATACTTCGCATTTTATCTTTTCACTCCTTAGAGCTTTTTATAGTTGTCTTTTGTTGGTTTTTAAGCACTTCCAAAACCTCCAACTTCCCATTAATTTTTACTCTATTATATGCCCTTTCTTTGGCTTTTATGTTGGCTTGAACTTCCCTTGTCAGCCATGGTTGCATCATTCGGCCTTTAGAATACTTCTTCTTTGAAATGTATCTATCCTGCACCTTCTAAATTGCTCCCAGAAGTCCAGCCATTGCTGTCATCCCTGCTAGTGTTCCCTTCCAATCAACTTTGACCAGCTCCTCTCTTATGCTTCTGTAATTTCCTTTACCTCACTGAAATGCTGATACACTGGATTCTAGCTTCTCTCCCTGTCAAGCTGCGGAGTGAATTCTATAATATTATGATCACTGCCTCCTAAAGGTTCCCTTACCTTAACTCCATAACCAAATCTGGATCATTACACAACAACCATTTCAGAATAGCTGATCCCCTAGTGGGCTGTTCCTAAAAGGCATTCTGCAAATTGTCTCTCTTGGGATCCAGCAGCAACCTGATTTTCTATTTCCCATTGTAATTTGTACCTCACAGCCCGAATACAACTTTTGTACATTCTGTAAGTTCAGAAGAATGAGAGGTTACCACATTGAAACTTATCGAATGGTGAAAGGCCTTGATAGACTGGATGTGGAGAGGATGTTTCCTATGGTGGGAGAGTCTAAGACCAACGGACACAGCTTCAGAATTGAGGAACATCCTTTTAGAAAGGAGTTGAGGAAGAATTTATTTAGCCAGAGAGTGATGAATTTGTAGAATTCATTGCCACAGGCAGCTGTGGAGGCCAAGTCTTTATGTATATGTAAGACAGAAATTGGCAGATTCTTGATTGGTCAGGGCATGAAGGGATATGTGGAGAAAGCAGGAGATTGGAGCTGAGAGGGAAAATGTGTCAGCCATTGTGAAATGGTGGATCAGACTCAATGGGCCAAATGGTCTAATTCTGCTCCTATACCTTAAGGTCTTTTGGTCTTAAGTATTAAAGGAATATTTTGGTATGACAAATTTCAACAATGAAAAACCTGGCAAAGTTTAGCAGAAATACTTCAGATTTTCCTACAAAGTGTAAATATACAGGAAGGAAAAGAATTTAAAGTCTCAGAGTTGAAAATATGCTGAAACTTCATACAACTCAAGTCAGTTCTAGGATAATAGGAGCAGCAGTATCATAATTAGTCACAGATCGCAGCACAACAACATTTGTTTATTCTAATTTTCATCGAGGTAACAACAAATCTATCCAGGTGCTTTACTGAACAAAGCAAACACAGCTAAAGTAGATTACAGGACCCTCAGTGTTCTGTATCAACCCATTGTCTTCACGGACATCTTGACTCTAAATGTTATCAACAATGCTCCACATTTTCCAGAGTTACATTTCAAACAGGCACGGATGGATGGTTATCAGAGGCTAACGTTTACTTGATACTTTAATGTCTTGATTTCTCAATGTGAAGGTATTAGCTTCCTGATTCAGTGTCACCACATTTTACATGGGTTGTAAGTTTGTGAAATGCTGAACAACTTGGGTGATGTCTGTTCCTTAAAATGACCAATTAGATCTAAATATAACAATGTTAAATTAGTCAAAAGCTTTCCATCAAGATCCGTTTTCTAAAAGTACGCCAAACTGGTCCTGACCTGCGTGGGTAACTGAGAAGAACTCTGGGATCAATTTCCTGATGACTGATGTGATTAGCATTGACTGCTCTGATGAATAACTCATGATGCACTAATGAAGTGGAAAGCGTGCATGCACTTGCCTTCCCTATTTAAGTAACAAATAGATTTGTGTGCTCCAAGAAACCAACAATCCCCATCGTGGTCTTGCTGGGGGAAAAAAAATTAACGAAACCCCATGTCTGCTTGGATGGTTTGAAGTAACATCAATTATAACTTAAATGTCAAGCTTTAAGTTTCTTGCACAATGATGTTCTTTCTAAAATATTCATTTATTTATTCATTCATATTTTTGTATCCTTCATTTTCATCTTGGCTCAATGTTGATGAATTAACAGCTAGTCTTGATAACTTTCCTGAACTTGTGACTCTTGTACTATTGTGCAGCCTCAGTGCCCATATGCAAGTTGGATGATTTAAACCAGCAATGGCCAGCTCTGATATAGACAATGATCAACTGGTCTCTGCTCATTTACAGCCTGAAATAAAAGGAGAGATCGCTATTAGAGTAATTGTCACATGTACCAAAAAATACAGAAAAGGCTTGTCTTGCGTACTGTTCATACAGACCAAATCATTTCACAGTGCATTGAGGTAGAGTAAGGAAAGACAATAAAAATGCAGAATGAAGTGTAAAAGCTGCCAAAAAGATGCATTGCAGGTAAACGGTAAAGTGCAACTTCATAACAAGGTACATTGTGAGATTAAGAATCCAGTTTATTATACAAGAGGTCTGTTGTGAATTATACTCACTGGAATTTAGAAGATTGAGGGGGAGATCTTATTGAAACATATAAAATCCTAAAGGGATTGGACAGGCAGGCTAGATGCAGGACGATTGTTCCCGATGTTGGGGAAGTCCAGAACGAGGGGTCACAGTTTAAGGATAAAGGGGAAGCCTTTTAGGACCGAGATGAGGAAAAACTTCTTCACACAGAGAGTGGTGAATCTGTGGAATTCTCTGCCACAGGAAACAGTTGAGGCCAGTTCATTGGCTATATTTAAGAGGGAGTTAGATATGGCCCTTGTGACTAAAGGGATCAGGGGGTATGGAGAGAAAGCAGGTACAGGGTTCTAAGTTGGATGATCAGCCATGATCATACTGAATGGCGGTGCAAGCTTGAAGGGCTGAATGGCCTACTCCTGCACCTATTTTCTATGTTTCTATCTTTCTATGTTCCAGTGTCTGGTAACTAGGACCAATGGGAGAGGGGAGAAGTGGCAATGTCTGAGGTGAGTGGGGTCTTTGATTCTGGTTTCAATTTACCAAGGAGGTAATTAAACAGTCATTGTTTTGGGACAAGACCTGTCATCAGGACCTGAAACATCGACTCCCTCCATAGGTGCTGACTGATCTGCAAAGTTCCTGCAGTAGTTTGTGTGTGCTGACCGCGGTGACAAGCTAGTAAACAAACTGATTAGATCAGTGGGTGAATGGGAGCAGTTAGAAGGCGAGACCATCGACAAAAGAATACTTCTCATTGGTATTCACCAGGGAGGAAGACATGGAGGATGTTGAGTTAAGGGAGAGGTACGTTGACCTTTTGAAGGATATTTCCATCAGGCAGGATGGGAGCTGTGCCAGGATGATAATGAGAGGAAAGTATGAGGGGGTGCAGGTTGTTGTGACTCTTACAGAGATTTTTCTATTTTCATGAGCAACTGGTGTGACAGTAGAAGACTTAGGAAGCACTAGCATAGATCCTTGATTAAAAAAGGGCCGTAGGGACATATGAGGAAATTACAGAACAGTGAGACTTACATCAGTGGTAGTGAAGTCATTGGAGAAGGTTGTAAGGAACATTTGGAAGGGCAGGAGTGAGCATTTATGCAGGATCATGCCTCACAACACAAATCTGATGAGTTTCTTGAGCAGGTGTCTAGGAAAATTGCTGAGGACAGAGCATGGTTTATGTGAACTTTAGAAAGGGCTTTGACAAAGTCCTGCATGGTAAATCTGGTGCTGAAGATAAAGGCAGGAGGGATCCGAAGTGTGTTGGCAAGCTGGGTGAGAGGAAACTGAGGGTGGTGGGAGCTGGACGTTTTATTGACTGGAAATCCATGGAGTACTGCAGGGATCAGTACTGGGACTTCTGTTGTTTGTAGTGTACAGTGCCTACAAAAACTATTCACTCCCCTTGGAAGTTTTCATATTTTATTGTCTTACAACATTGAATCACAGTGGATTTAATTTGGCTTTTTTGACACTGATCAAAAGAAAAAGACTCTTTTGTGTCAAAGTGAAAACAGGTCTCTACAAGGTGATCTAAATTAACTACACTTATAAGACACAAGATAATTGATTGCATAAGTATCTACCCTTTAATATGACACACCAAGTCATCACTGGTGCAGCCAATTGGCTTTAGAAGTCACATAATTTGTTAAACAGAGATAACTGTGTGTAGTCAAGGTGTTTCAATTGATTGTAGTAAAAATATACCTGTATCTGGATGGTCCAACTGCTGGTGAGTCAGTATCCTGGCAAAAAACTACACCTTGAAGACAAAAGAACACCCCAAGCAACTCTGCGAGAAGGTTATTGAAAACAATGAATATCCCTTGGAGTACAGTTAAGTCAATCATCAATAAATGGAAAGAATATGGCACAGCTGTAAATCTGCCTAGAGCAGGCTGTCCTCAAAATCTGAGTGACCATGCAAGAAAGGGACTAGTGAGGGGAGGCCACCAAGAGACCTATGTCAACTCTGGAGGAGTTACAAGTGGCTGAGATAGGAGAGACTGTGCATAAAACAACTGTTGCCCAGCTGCTTCACCAGTTGCAGCTTTATGGGAGAGTGGCAAAGAGAAAGCCTCTGTTGGAAAATCTCACATTGAATCTCAGCTAGCATTTGCCAGAAGGCATGTGGGAGACTCTGAAATCCGCTGGAAGAAGGTTCTATGAAACCATCAGACTAAACACTAAACACTATGTTTGGCATATGCCAAACACTGCACATCATCAAAAACACACCATCCCTACTGTGAAGCATGGTGGTGGCTGCATCATGCTGTGGGGATGCTTCACTACAGCAGGCCCTGGAAGGCTCGTGAAGGTAGAGGGTGAAATGAATGCAGCAAAATACAGGAAAATTCTGGAGGAAAACCTGATGTAGTCTGCAAGAGAACTATGACTTGGGAGAAAATTTGTTTTCCAGCAAGACAATGACCCCAAGCATAAAGCCAAAGCTAAACGGAATAGCTTAAAAACAACAAAGTTAATGTCCTGGAGTGGCCAGGTCAGAGTCCAGACCTCAATCCAATTGAGCATTTGTGGCTGGACTTGAAAAGGACTGCTCACTCACGATCCCCACGCAATCTGATAGAGATTGAGCAGTTTTGTAAAGAAGAATGGGAGAAAATCGCAGTGTCCAGATGTGCAAAGTTGATAGGGTCCTATCCACACAGACTAAAGGCTGTAATTACTAAATACTGACTTGAAAGGGGTTAATACTTTTGCAATCAGTTATTCTGTGTTTTATATTTATTATTAATTTAGCTCAGTTTTTAAAGATCTGTTTTCACTTTGACATAAAAGAGTCTTTTTCTGTTGATCAGTGTCAAAAAAGCCAAATTAAATCCACAGCGATTCAATGCTGTAAAACATGAAAGGCACTGTAATTTGAATGAGAATACAGGGGTCTGATTCATAAATATGCAGATGGTATGAAAATTGGTGGAGTTCTAGTTAGAAAGAAGGCTGTGCAAAACAATAGCTCCCCAAAAATGGTTAGATATGTGGATGAGGTCATGGTAAAGGTATCGGCATGTTTGCCTCCGTAGTCCAAGGCAGAGTAGGACTTATTTTATTTATTTAACAATACAGTGCAGAGCAGGCCCTACTGACTCTTTGAGCCACGTTGCCCCAGCAGCCCCCGACAAATCTGTTTAACCCCCACCTAATCACGGGACAAATTACAGTGACCAATTAACCTACCCGGCACGTCTTTGGACTGTGGGAGGAAACCAGAGGACCGGAAGAAAAGCCAGGTGAATGGCACTATGATTGAACTCTCAACTCCGAAATGCCGCAAGCTGTAATAACATCGCACTAAATGCTACACTGTGATGGCACCCGTTGGAATGTGACAATGTAGCTCTATGTGGCAGACCACATGTAGAGCATTGTGTACAGTGTGGTCAAAGGCTGTGGTGGCAATAGAGAGAGTGCAGGAGATTCATAGGGTGTTGCCTTCAGCAGTACAGGCACACCACAAGGCTGTGTGCTTAGCCCCCTGATCCATCTCTTTACACTTATGATTGTGTGGTTAAGCACAGCTCCTTTTTCTTTTTAAATCTTTTTATTAATTTTCCAAAGTTATAAACAGAATAACAATGTTGATACAGAGAGATTAGGATAATTTTATTGTTAATAAGCATATACAAAAATGATTTCAAATAATACAAGTATAATAGACTTCCAAACTCATGATGTAATTAATCATAGAGAAAAAAGAAATAAAAATAAAAAGTACAAAGAAAAACCCCAAAAAGAAACAAAAAAAAAGAATTAAATACTAAACCCAAAAAAGCAAATGGAACAAAACAAGGCTAGACCATTATCTTAAATCGAACACGTCCAGTAATGTCGTCAACTCCGCTCCTCTATTCATATATTTTAAGTAATAAGAAGGATTCGGAAAGGTCAAATTACATCAAATGAAAATGTTGAATAAATGGTTTCGAAGTCTCTTCAAATTTAACCGAAGGATCAAAAATGTCCCTTCTAATTTTTTCTAAATTTAAACATCATATAGTTTGGGAAAACCATTGAAATGTAGTAGGAGGATTGGTCTCCTTCCCGTTCAATAAGATGGATCTTCTGGCCATTAAAGTAACAAAAGCAATCATCCGACAGGCTGAAGAGGATAAAACTCTATGTTCTACCATTGGCAATCCAAAAATTGCCGTAATAGGATGGGGTTGTAAGCACAGCTCTAATGCCATACTTAAATTAGCTGACAACTCCACTGTCATTGGCTGAATCAAAGATGGTGATGCATCAGCATATAGGAGGGAGATTGGAAATCTGGCTGAGAGGGCTGGCTGGTGGCGTAATGACATCGGCGCCAGACCCGGGAGCGGAGGTTCCCGGGTTCAAAACTAGTCGGGTCCGCTCCCGAGTACGTTTTCCATCCGTGCTGGGTTGAATGTCAGGATCGCAACTCGACCTCGTAAAATAAAGGGAAAATACTGCGAAAATGTCTGTGAGGAGTGGCGCGCCACACAGTCTCTCTCTCACTCTGCGCCTCGTAAAAAGCCATGAAAAAGACATCATCACAGACGCACGCATGGACACGCAGACGCACAGGCACAGACGCGCACGCACGCAGGCACACACCAAAAAAAAAGGAAATCTGGCTGAGTGGTACCACAACGACAACCTGTCGGGTCAATATCGGCAAGACCAAAGAGCTGATTATTGACTTCAAGAGGAGAAAGTCCTCATAGGGGGATCAGAGCATCAGTAACTGTAATTTCTTCAGTGTTATCATGTCAGAGGACCTGCCCTGGGCCCAGCATGCAAGTGCAATTACGAAGAACGCACAGCAGCGCCTCTACTTCCTTAGGAGTTTGCAAAGATTTGTCATGACATCTATAACTTTGACAAACTTCTATAGTTGTGTGGTGGAGAGTTTATTGACTGGTTGCCTCACAGCCTGGTATGGAAACACTAATGCCTTTGTTTGTAAAAACCTACAAAGCGTAATGGATACAGCCCAGTCCATCACAGATAAAGCCCTTCCCATCATTGAGTGCATCTACACGGAGCGCTATTGCAGGAAAGTAGCATCCATCTCAGGTCACGCTCTCTTCTCATTGCTGCCATCAGGAGGAAGGTACAGGAGCCTCAGAACTCACACCACCAGGTTCAGGAACAGTTATTGCCCCTCAACCATCAGGCACTTGAACCAGTGGGGATAATGTCATTCAACTCCACTTGCCCCATCAGTGAACTGTTCCCACAACCTGTGGAGTCTCATGTTCTCGATATTTATTGTTTATTCACTGATTATTATTTCTTTATTCTTATATATTTTCAGCTTGTTGCCTTTTGCATATTGTCCACTGTGTTGGTTGCAGTCTTTTATTGATTCTATTATGGTTCTTAGATTTACTGAATTTGCCCGCAGAAGAACCTTAGGGTTTTATATGGTAACATATGCGTACTTTGATAATAAATTTACCCTGAACTTTGAACTTTGAACGGAAGGCTAGAATTATAAAGAGAGATAGCATTGGCTGGGTTTATTCTCACTGGGATGTAGGGGACGTTGTAAAGATCTATAAAATTATCTTTACATAACAAAACAGGGTAGAAAGTTATCATCTTTATCCCGAGGCAGGTGAGTCCAGAACTAGAGCCACAGGTTTAAAGCAGAAAAAGAGGGGAGAAATTTAAAGGAGGTCTTGGGGGTAGGTTTTTCCACACAATGAGTGGAGAATATCTGAATGAGCTGTCAGTGGAGGTAGCAGAGGCAGATAAAATTACAATGTTTAAAGGGCATTTGAATGGGCACTTGGACAGAATAGATACGGGCCTAATGGGATTATCGTGGCTTGCATAAACCAGGTGGATCTGCACTGCATGATTCTCTGATTGCAATGCAGGAGTTGTGGAATGCCCTTCTCTCTCCACAGAGTGATGCAGAACTGCCTTCCTGGCCATTAGATCTCACTGTAGATCTCATCCACCTAGTCTGCCGGAGATGACTTTGCATGCTAGGACAGGCATGTCTCTGTCTCACCTGGGGTATGAGGCCCATCGGTTTCCCCCACCTTGTTCATCCTTCCCGTTGAAGCGGTGTGCCAAGGTGTGACTGATGTCGCATGCAAACAGCCACTTGTAGCTACAGGTGACAGCTCAGTGTCCAATAAGGACAAAAGTAAGTGAGATGCCCCAGATTGGACACGATAAGCCCCTTCACCAGAGGCGCATCCCTCCCTGGACACCTCCTACTTCATATTTGACGAACCTGTAAATCATCTGGATCTGAGAAAATCCTCACTGGCCTCAGGAGGTTAGTTATTCCTGGACCCTGTGTATTCACAACAAACCTGGATATACATAGGACTGAGCACTAGTTATCAAATAGCCTTATATCCTTTTTCTTTGTGACTCTTTCACTTCTCAAACCCTGAAACTATTTTAACTTCCTGCTACCACTATGATAAAGCAAATTATTTCATCTGTTTGACAAGACAGCTTCAGGCACAATCACTAAATGAGTCAACTAGGTATTGGGAAAGGTTGGAAGTTTTAATGATGCATATTACCCTCACAGGATGCCTGTGAGGTTAAGTCATGTGTCTATTGTCCAGTGAGACTCCTCAGAAGGCAACGGATTCGCAGGCAAGTTGGTAGGAATATTTCTTAATGGTGGCAAACCTTCATCTACAGAGAGAGAGAGAGAGAAGTGCAAAAATCACGGAGGCCGAATGACCAAGTGTCAATTAAAAATACCTCAAACAAAAATTACTGAAGAAAATCAGGGATTTTTTAAAAACTTAAAACAGGTTTGGGAGCATTGCAAGTTATCTTGAGGACTGCGAATAATGAGATGGAAGTCAGGTTACAGCTGTTCTGAGGGTGGAATAGACCCTACCTGGAATACTGTTTCCATTTCTGAGCATACCATCAAGAAAAATGTATCAGTATTAGCGAAAGCAGAACAAAACAGATTAAATTAAGATTGCAGGCTAGGTAGACTACTCTTAATGGCAGAACACGAAGAAGTGATCTAATTGAGGTAATTAAGATGATTAAATGAGTTGATAGGATGAATACAGAATAAAATTATTTCCTCTGGAGCAAAGTTTAGAATTGCAAGTACACACTTAAAACTAGCACAATGTTATTAAAGGGGTGATGTCAGGGAGCAATATTTCACACTTAAGGTACGAATAACCTGGAACTTCTCTGCAGCTGCCCTTGGAGCAGGCCAGCTGAAAGTTATGAAGGAGACCCAATTGCTTTTTGTTAGCCGAGGTCTTCACTAAGGAGGACATAAATAATCTTCCAGAAATAGTAAGGGACAGAGGGTCCAGTGAGATGGAGGAACTGAGCGAAATACATGTTAGTAGGGAAGTGGTATTAGGTAAATTGAAGGGATTGAAGGCAGATAAATCCCCAGGGCCAGATGGTCTGCATCCCAGAGTGCTTAAGGAAGTGGCCCAAGAAATAGTGGATGCATTAGTGATAATTTTTCAAAACTCGTTAGATTCTGGACTAGTTCCTGAGGATTGGAGGGTGGCTAATGTAACCCCACTTTTTAAAAAAGGAGGGAGAGAGAAACCGGGGAATTATAGGCCGGTTAGCCTAACGTCGGTGGTGGGGAAACTGCTGGAGTCAGTTATCAAGGATGTGATAACAGCACATTTGGAAAGCGGTGAAATGATCGGACAAAGTCAGCATGGATTTGTGAAAGGAAAATCATGTCTGACGAATCTCATAGAATTTTTTGAGGATGTAACTAGTAGAGTGGATAGGGGAGAACCAGTGGATGTGGTATATTTGGATTTTCAAAAGGCTTTTGACAAGGTCCCACATAGGAGATTAGTGTGCAAACTTAAAGCACACGGTATTGGGGGTAAGGTATTGGTGTGGGTGGAGAATTGGTTAGCAGACAGGAAGCAAAGAGTGGGAATAAACGGGACCTTTTCAGAATGGCAGGCGGTGACTAGTGGGGTACCGCAAGGCTCAGTGCTGGGACCCCAGTTGTTTACAATATATATTAATGACTTGGATGAGGGAATTAAATGCAGCATCTCCAAGTTTGCGGATGACACGAAGCTGGGTGGCAGTGTTAGCAGTGAGGAGGATGCTAAGAGGATGCAGGGTGACTTGGATAGGTTGGGTGAGTGGGCAAACTCATGGCAGATGCAATTTAATGTGGATAAATGTGAAGTTATCCACTTTGGTGGCAAAAATAGGAAAACAGATTATTATCTGAATGGTGGCCGATTAGGAAAAGGGGAGGTGCAACGAGACCTGGGTGTCATTATACACCAGTCATTGAAAGTGGGCATGCAGGTACAGCAGGCGGTGAAAAAGGCGAACGGTATGCTGGCATTTATAGCGAGAGGATTCGAGTACAGGAGCAGGGAGGTACTACTGCAGTTGTACAAGGCCTTGGTGAGACCACACCTGGAGTATTGTGTGCAGTTTTGGTCCCCTAATCTGAGGAAAGACATCTTTGCCATAGAGGGAGTACAAAGAAGGTTCACCAGATTGATTCCTGGGATGGCAGGTCTTTCATATGAAGAAAGACTGGATGAACTGGGCTTGTACTCGTTGGAATTTAGAAGATTGAGGGGGGATCTGATTGAAACGTATAAGATCCTAAAGGGATTGGACAGGCTAGATGCGGGAAGATTGTTCCCGATGTTGGGGAGGTCTAGAACGAGGGGTCACAGTTTGAGGATAGAGGGGAAGCCTTTTAGGACCGAGGTTAGGAAAAACTTCTTCACACAGAGAGTGGTGAATCTGTGGAATTCTCTGCCACAGCAAACTGTTGAGGCCAGTTCATTAGCTATGTTTAAAAGGAAGTTAGATATGGCCCTTGTGGCTACAGGGGTCAGGGGGTATGGAGGGAAGGCTGGGTTCTGAGTTGGATGATCAGCCATGATCATAATAAATGGCGGTGCAGGCTCGAAGGGCCGAATGGCCGAATGGCCTACTCCTGCACCTATTTTCTATGTTTCTATGTTTCTATGTCATTAAAGGTTAGAGATGGAGTTAACTAATGTAATGGCTATGATCTGGCAGAACAGGCTTTAAGGGGTAAATGACCTCTTTTGATCTGTTTTATACAAAGATATATCCTAAGAGCACAAGGGATCGGGGCAGGAGCAGATCAGATGTCCCTCTGTGTGTGTGTGTGTGTGTGTGTGTGTGTGTGTGCTGAGCCATTCAATGAGATGATAGTCATTGTAATCATGACCCGTTCTCACTCCCCACATTCCTTTGGCTCGCTTGTTGGTTAGTATCTGTCAATTTTAATCTTGACTAAAATTGGTCAAGTGGGTCCATCACATTCTAAAGGGGAGGGCGAGCTGCCAGAATCTTGGCACGTATAGATGCCAATGTCCTAGGTAGGAAAAGGGAGGAAGTCCTGAAGTGGAATTTAGGGAGCTAGATAGGGTAGTAACCACTGGATTTCCTCCTGTACCATGCACCACTAAGGGTTAGACTAGGATAATTTGACAGATGAATGTGTGGCTGAGGAAGTGGTGCAAGGGGCAGGGCTTCAGATTGCTGGAACATTGGGACCTCTTCTCAGGAAGGTGTGACCTGTACAAAAAGGACGGGTTACACCTGAGCTTGAGAGGGTCCAATATCCATGTGGGCAGGATTACTAAAACTGTTGGGAAGGGTTTAAACTAATTTGGCAGGGGGCTGGGAGTCGGAGTGTTAGGACTGAAGATAGGGCGGCTGGTATGCAAGCAGAGGCAAGAGAGGCAGGTGAGACTGTCAGGAAGGATAGGCAGATTATGGGGTAAAATTGCAGTCAGTGGTACCATTGCTGACAATGGTAAACAGACCTCAGTGTCATGGTGCTCTCTGCCTCTCCCATCTGGCACGAAAATGAAGATGTCAGAATAGACCCCAATGAATTAGCCATCATAATTAGATGGAAGATAGTAACTTAGTATGAGGAGAGAGGGGCGGTCATTTGATTCCTTACTTTCAGTGGCTTGTTACTGGTAAAAAATAATACAGCTCTAGGAAATATAAAAAAGGTTTTTCACCTCCAGTGAGATGTGTTGATATGCAAAGACTGTTGTCATGCATGGAAAAACAACGTCCAATTAATAGCCACAAACAACAAAGTAATTACTGACTAGTTGATGTACAGTATTTGTTGTTGGTTGTTAAGAGATTTGAAACATTAGTTTTCTTCACCAGTAGTCTTAATCTTGTTTGGAGGATCCCTGATCCAAGGATTGGCTGATATATGCAAATGAGGCAGTAGGTGGCCTTCTCATTTTGACCCAGTAAATGTCTGAGGAGGGAGATAACTAGATGAAATAGTCCTATAGACTGTCCGGACCCCCAGTGTTCAGAGGCGAAAGAGGTTCCTAAAAACCCAAAAACATGCCGAATACGCTCACAGCTATACCTCAGGGGCTTGCTCCCTCTACCTGGTTGTGTCCAGTGAAGGACAGGCTTGTAACAACAGTCATTCATGTAACAACGGTCAGGCATGTAACCATGGTCAGGCATGTAACAATGGTCATTCATGTAACAAAGGTCATTCGTGTAACAATGGTCATTCGTGTAACAACGGACATTCGTGTAACAAAGGTCATTCGTGTAACAACAGTCATTCATGTAACAATGGTCATTCATGTAACAACGGTCAGGCATGTAACAACGGTCATTCATGTAACAACCGTCAGGCATGTAACAACGGTCAGGCTTGTAACAACAGTCATTCATGTAACAATGGTCAGGCATGTAACAATGGTCATTCATGTAACAAAGGTCATTCGTGTAACAATGGTCATTCGTGTAACAATGGACATTCGTGTAACAATGGTCATTCATGTAACAACGGTCAGGCATGTAACAACGGTCATTCATGTAACAACCGTCAGGCATGTAACAACGGTCAGGCTTGTAACAACAGTCATTCATGTAACAATGGTCATTCATGAAACAACGGCCATTCGTGTAACAACGGTCATTCGTGTAACAAAGGTCATTCGTGTAACAACGGTCATTCGTGTAACAAAGGTCATTCGTGTAACAAAGGTCATTCATGCTATTTTTCTGAGCAGTGACTTCATAGAGGTGATGAGGAATTGATAGAGTGGACAGCCAGTGCCTTTTTTCACCCAGGGCATAAGTTTAAGATGATTGGAAGGAAATATAGGAGGGGATATCAGAGACAGGTGTTTTACACAGAGAGTGGTGGGTGCGTGGAATGGGTGGCAGAGACAGATACAGTAGGGGCATTGAAGAGATTCTTAAATCAGCACATGTAGAAATAGAAAAATGTAGGGTTATTTGGAAGGGAAGCGTTAGATTGATCTTGGATCAGTTCTGAATGCTGTTTGCTTGTTTTTATTGTTTGTGTGACTTGTTTTTTCTTCTCTCGCACTGCACACTGGGTGTCTGACAGCCTTCTTTTGTTTCTTTGTGGGTTCTTGTTGGTTTCTTTGTTTTGAGGCTGCCTGTTGGGAGATGAACCCCAAGGTTGTATAAAGAATACGTACTTTGATAATAAATGGACTTTGAACTTTGAGTCAACACAACACCATGAGCCAAAGGGCCTGGACTATGCTGTACTCTTCACTGTTCCATGTCCTAATTTTTTTGTCCAGCATCAAAGTATGGATTGAGGGAAATTAACAAGAAAATGCGCATTTTAAACAGAGGATTAGATTTTACTTGCCAATCTGATTGTAGTGAGCCGGAAACTATGAAACATTCTCAGTTTTTGTGTACTTTGACTTGCTCTATTCTGTACATTCAATATTGGCTGAAGATGTTAGCAGGATTTGACACCAGCTGTATCAGTGTTACAGTCCAATTGCACCTTTTTCTTATTCTTCCAAAATATTGCTTCTGTTCAAATCCACGTGCTTTTTCAGTGAGATAGCAATTGATAGAATCACTCTGTCCCTTCTCTTCTCTTTGTGCTGCGGACTGACATAAGGAATTTGGTGGAGAAAGTGGGGGTGGTGCAGGGGACAGGTTCACTGTTCAGCATATAAGCTTCCTACTATTGGCTGCTGGTGTTTGAGTGTCTCTGCAACAGATGATACTGAACGGAAATGCTTTCTGGAAACTCACCCTCCACTCTGTCTGTTTATGAATTAAAAATAAACATGCATAAGTTGAGATATGGGG
Source organism: Mobula hypostoma (assembly GCF_963921235.1). Classification (NCBI taxonomy): domain Eukaryota; kingdom Metazoa; phylum Chordata; class Chondrichthyes; order Myliobatiformes; family Myliobatidae; genus Mobula; species Mobula hypostoma. The sequence goes on from NC_086104.1 coordinate 31,312,730, forward strand.
CTGGGATAGAATGGCAGATTTCAAGAATAAATACAGCCAGAGAAGATTGAAAGCTACCTGAAACTTGATCATTCCTGACCCTCTGCGGCCATGGAAATGTTGTGGCATGGAAGGTAAGTAGTTAGTGCTGAATAATGCAGGATGTAAGGTTAACTAGATAGCTGTGCAGGCAGGGACAGATTTGGAATAAGGTTCTTTTATGTTTCTCCTTTATTTCCAGAGCTGACTGGCCACAGTTCTGTGAGCTGTGGTACCATTCAAACCCTGTTAACAGGTTGTTTGCTGTTGGCATGTTGATTGCCCTTCTGAGTCACCCTGAGATGAAGATTTTAAACCGTCCCTGCAGTTTAGTGCCTGTCTGTTTGTGACCCCAGTTCTGTTCAGGTACATTACAGGAGTGTGGCATTGGCCAATACTTCGGAGCAGAGGCCTTGGTTCAGTTAATGCCCTCCTTAGACCTTTTTTTTTGGCAAGGCCACTTGTAGCTTTCTGAGAACTACTTCAGTTTTAAGAAATGAACTCAGTACATGGCAAACATTGTACTGGGAACAAAACTATCTGCTGGAGAAACTCAGAAGACTGAGCAGCATTTGTGAGGGAAGGGGAATTATCATCATTTCGGGTCGAGACCGTATCATCAAAGACCTAATGCAGGGCCTTGATCTAGAAGACTTTTGTGTCTCTATTGTATCAGGGACATAACTTGTGCTTATGTCTCAGCACCATAATTAGTAGTGCTCTTAAACCCGTAGTTTTTGAAGGATTTCTGATTAGTTACAAATAACAAATCATAGTCTCAAGTTCTCAACTATATATGATTTTGTAAAATGTAAAAGCAGCTGAGCTCATCTTATTTTGGCTATCCCTCTCCCCACCTCATGTTCAACCGTAGATCTGAACTGCCGAACTGGAGAGCAGTACACAAAATGGCCGCAGTCCAAAACTTCAATAATCCGTTTTCCTCTACAGCAGCTGCTGGATTCCTCCAGTAATTTGGTTATTTTTGTCCCAAGTTCCAGCATCTGCTGTCTCATGTGCCTCCTGGATACTGGGCTTTTGGGAAACAAGAGCAATGCCCTTGTAATGGCACGAAACAACGTTTTCTTCAACTGGTGCAAAACAGAACAACTTTTATTAAATGAGTGCTTGGCCTGACATAATCACTCTGATTTCTTAAACCTTGTCAAATCAAAAGTGATAATAGCTTGAGATTATCTTGCTATCTGTCACAAAATTCTCAAATATTGAAATATAGATGAAGTAATTGGACATCTTGTTTGAATATTGAAACAGGCACCAGCACGTATAAAGATTTGGATAGGAGAAATCCCCAGACATTGATATGAGTGGGAGGAGAAATAGTTGGCATTCAATATGCATTAAATTCAGTGGGTGTCCAAGCTTCTACCCCACTGTTATAAGACTATTGAATAGTTCTGTAGTGTGATAAGATGGACTCCTGACCTCATAATCTACCTCCTTATGACCGTGCATCTCATTGTTTATTTGCACTGCACTTTCTCTGCAACTGTTGCACTTCATTTTGCATTCTGTTATTGTTTTACCTTGTTCTACCTCAATGCCCTGTGTAACGATGTGATCTGCATGAGGCAAGGTTTTCACTGTATCTCAGTACTTGTGACAATAATAAACCAAATCTAATTCCAGTCCTAATTCCATGGGTTAATTATGCAGCATGATCTCTATGACAAATTTCAGATCGTATCCAACCTCACCCCTGCTTCTCCATTCTGTTGGAAATTAATTAGTTGAATAGACACACAGGTTATACATAGGATATTTAAAATAATAATACCCTTAGAAAGATCTCTAATTATACACTTCCAACATAACATTGAAATAGCTTTTATTTGTGGAAGGAAATTAGGTTGAAAGCTGAGCTGTAGCTTTTATATTGCTCTCCCTTCTATGCTAAACTGCAAGGCTTCAGTGTCACAGGACCAAAACTCCTTAATAATTACCGGATTAACCTTTTACTGACGGGTCTTCAAGTAATTTACAACTTTATATCCTTGATGAATTAAGCAGCTTGCTGAAATTCTGTCCTACAATCATTATATACTGTTGTCATTCGAGAATTGAATTATTCAGAGATTTTGCCAATGAGTTAGACTGGGTGGGAATGTTCAGTAGTTTGTTATTTCAGGTATCTTACCTCAAAGACATATATCCAGCCAGCTGATGATAGATCTTCAACCAATTCCACTGCAGACAATCACAACTTAACTCATTGAATTTAGGATACCATCACAAAGAAAGTCTCTACAATTTAATTTTCAAATTTGTATTCCAGGTTAATTATGGGGGGGTGGGGAAGGGGGGCAAATTTCACTGACATTTCACTCCACAATATTATGGGGAACTGAAAAGAGAATCAATCTCTCCGGTTGGGGAGCCCAGAACTATGGGAAAAGTCAAATAACTAGACCAAGTCTATTAGGTGTGATATTATGACACAGATAAAGTGGCAGAAGTGGCCCAATGATGTTAGGTTTGATATTTTGATAATTAAAATATTAAAAATATCAGATATATAGAGTGAGGTCACAGATCTCACCAAATGGTAGAAGAGGCTGAAAGATGGTTAAGTGGTCCATTTCTTTTCCTATGTTACAAAAGTTGATATTAGAAAGTTGTATTTTAAGATATAAACTTACATTCCAAAGCATTTTGAGCTTTTCCTGTCTCCAGCTCATTTTGAATTAACTACTTTGTTGATGATATTGATCAGTTTTAAGTTAAGAAGTATTTAATCCCCCGAGCAAAACTGCTCTCTGACACCAAAACTAAATCAAGCAAATTTCTAAAATTGATCTGACTTTGACCCTTACAAATGCAAACTATATGAAAGATGCTCATAGATCTCTTAATTGCACTTCCATATATATGCCAAAATTACTGACCGTTCTGTCAATTAATTGCCTTTTTCAGCCCAAATAATTTAGCAATCACTTTATTTCATGTTGGTCCCATTACCTATATTCATTCTTGTTCATTTAACTTGAAGTATATTTAATATGCTCAACTTTTATAGGGTGTTAACATTTACAGTCAAAATCTTCACAGATGAAAAGTAAAATAATGAATTACACATGCAATAATAATAGGACTTGAATTATAGAAAAATAAATCATCATATATTAGAGAAAATAAAGAGTTGACCAAGGGCAACAATAGATGAAGAATAGATCTTGATTCATTTATGTTGCATCCTACAAAGATTCTGAAATGACTCTCATGACCAGCTAATAATTGTGTGTTTTGGTTTAATAGATTCACAATGACTCCCCAAAGGCTTTCTGCCATCTACAAGTCATTAATATGAAGAGATATTCCCCACTAACCTGGATGAGAATAGCTCCAAGTATATTCAACACCAGCAAAAACAAGTCCACAACCTCTACCATCCACTGGGAGATACCTGCTTCCCTTAACTCTGCATCTTTTGAAGATTTTTGCAGCTTTTGTGGAGTCAACTTTATTTCAGAGAAAGGTTTTATTTATAGAAGTAAAGCACTCAGAAATAATTAGCAGTCCATGGGAATAACTTCAGAATCTTCATGGGATGCAAGGATAAATGAAGCAGATGCAAGAAATCTACTGTCTCTGCTCTCCTCTAAGTCGTTCTTTATTTTTCAAGATGATGCTCAGCTGCAAGACTCGGTTGAGGGAGAAGCTCTGCTTTGTTTTTTTAGGTTCATAGGGATCATTTTGTGGACAGAGAGAGAAGTAAGGGGTCAGATTAGAGACAAGGATGTGGGGAAATTAGAGGTCAGACTAGAGTCTAACCCTCTGCTCCACATTTGAATGGCAGCAACACAAACATGGGACATCCGTGGGCGGATGATGGGCCAGCAGACCAGTATGGACAAGGGCTGGAGCCACCCACCCCCACCTGCTCCCACCCCCAGGGTCAGCAAGTTGTCAGCAGGTTCAGCTACCAGAGTTCTGTGCAAGTAAGAGGAACAGATCCCATAACCTCTGGGTATGTGAATCGGCGAGACTGGAGTTCGAGGCCTAGAGTTCGATGATCAGCAGGTCCTGGGGCAGAAGTTTAAGAATGAGGCCTGAGATTCAGTCCAAAGTCCGAAGTTGAAGCCCGATGGCTCGGGGTCCAAGTCTGAGAATCTCTGTGAGTTTACTGGGGAAATCAAAGCCCTATGTCTGTGAGCCCAAGTTCACACATGTTAGAAGATGGGGGCCAAAGGCGGTCTGTCATGATTTTGGAGGTCTGTGTGCATGCATTGGAAGGTCGGAAAGGGGCTTGTATTGCTGTTGGTCTTTTATTGCTTGTTCTGTCCTGTTGTGTTGTATTCTGTGTTATTCTGCCAAGCATTGTGGGCTGCCATATTGCCACGAGAACGTGTGGCGACACTTGCAGGCTACGCCCAACTGCATATTTCACATAGGTTTTGATGTACACATGATGAATAAATTTGAATCCTGAGTCTTCAAAGTCCTTACCGAGATCAGCCTTTTCTTGACAAATCCCAAACTTACCAAAATAAACCCAAAACTTTCAACAAAATCTTTCTCATTATCTCTTTAACCATGCTTCACTGTGATAGAGAAAGGTCAGTATTCATTAATTTACATATTTTTCAATTGTTTTGTGTTTTCTGTTGCGTTAACATTTTATTAAATGTATAATATTTAATGCTATTGGTCTCTGAACTAAGCCAAAATTGAAAACGTCCGGGACTCTGGTGAATCCTCTGAGCTCTTCCACAGTTCCACAGAACTCAGTGAGAAATACCCCTGTGAAGCTCACACAGTGTACTGTGACGTAAACACTTCATGGGGCAGGGTTTGTATTACCAATGGAAATCTATACAGGTCCAATCACAGTACTAATAGATTCATTATCCTTAAGTTTAAATAAATAACACACTGCCGACCATTTTCATTCCTTCAGCCGCTTCTTCTTGGCATCGAGCGGAGAGCTGGGCGTCAGTTGGATATTTCGCCATTTTGTGATGCTTCCCCTCAGCCCTGCAATTATTATAATTGACACCAAGTTTCTAATCATTAGCTCTTACGAGGGGAGTTGATTTGCTTTCAGCAAAATAAAACTGATGAAGAGCAAGTGGCTTCAAAGATGATGAGCTGGGGAGCATTCCATGAACAAGAAATTGGAAGGAGTATTTTATAAATTATTACATTTTCTAGGTATAATTGAATAGTGACAATCAATTTCTGACCCAATTTTTGTAAAGTTTACAATTGCATCTTCTTGCACAATTAATCTTTTTGAGCATTGTATTTGAAATTGTCAGCCCAACACTCACAATCTACATCAGCTACATACAGTACTGTAAATATATGATTTTACTGTTTATACTTTTTCCTCTTAGCTTAACGTGCTTAAATCATCAGCCGAACCTGCTCTGCATACTTAGAAAAGTTTGTCGTGAGTTCAACCCTTAGTCCTTCCAAGCCTTGGCTCCAGCTTTTATGTTGGCACCCATAAACATCCCGACACAAATATATACACTTTACTGCAGTCTTTGACCTGTGTTCCGGTCTGGCTTCAGTAGCACACATGCAGGCCTGAGTCAGGTAACCAAGAGTTTCTGCCAAAGTCCCTGGAAACCAGATAATCTTCAAAGGTTCTGAACTTAAAGAGGGGTAACTTTGAAGGTATGAGACGTGAATTAGCTAAGATAGACTGGCAAATGACACTTCAAGGATTGACGGTGGATATGCAATGGCAGGCATTTAAAGGTTGCATGGATGAACTACAACAATTGTTCATCCCAGTTTGGCAAAAGAATAAATCAAGGAAGGTAGTGCACCCGTGGCTGACAAGAGAAATTAAGGATAGTATCAATTCCAAAGAAGTAGCATACAAATTAGCCAGAGAAAGTGGCTCACCTGAGGACTGGGAGAAATTCAGAGTTCAGCAGAGGAGGACAAAGGGCTTAATTAGGAAGGGGAAAAAAGATTATGAGAGAAAACTGGCAGAGAACATAAAAACGGACTGTAAAAGCTTTTATAGATATGTAAAAAGGAAAAGACTGATAAAGACAAATGTAGGTCCCCTGCAAACAGAAACAGGTGAATTGATTATGGGGAGCAAGGACATGGCAGACCAATTGAATAATTACTTTGGTTCTGTCTTCACTAAGGAGGACATAAATAATCTTCCAGAAATAGTAAGGGACAGAGGGTCCAGTGAGATGGAGGAACTGAGCGAAATACATGTTAGTAGGGAAGTGGTGTTAGGTAAATTGAAGGGATTGAAGGCAGATAAATCCCCAGGGCCAGATGGTCTGCATCCCAGAGTGCTTAAGGAAGTGGCCCAAGAAATAGTGGATGCATTAGTGATAATTTTTCAAAACTCGTTAGATTCTGGACTAGTTCCTGAGGATTGGAGGGTGGCTAATGTAACCCCACTTTTTAAAAAAGGAGGGAGAGAGAAACCGGGGAATTATAGGCCGGTTAGCCTAACGTCGGTGGTGGGGAAACTGCTGGAGTCAGTTATTAAGGATGTGATAACAGCACATTTGGAAAGCGGTGAAATGATCGGACAAAGTCAGCATGGATTTGTGAAAGGAAAATCATGTCTGACGAATCTCATAGAATTTTTTGAGGATGTAACTAGTAGAGTGGATAGGGGAGAACCAGTGGATGTGGTATATTTGGATTTTCAAAAGGCTTTTGACAAGGTCCCACATAGGAGATTAGTGTGCAAACTTAAAGCACACGGTATTGGGGGTAAGGTATTGGTGTGGGTGGAGAATTGGTTAGCAGACAGGAAGCAAAGAGTGGGAATAAACGGGACCTTTTCAGAATGGCAGGCGGTGACTAGTGGGGTACCGCAAGGCTCAGTGCTGGGACCCCAGTTGTTTACAATATATATTAATGACTTGGATGAGGGAATTAAATGCAGCATCTCCAAGTTTGCGGATGACACGAAGCTGGGTGGCAGTGTTAGCAGTGAGGAGGATGCTAAGAGGATGCAGGGTGACTTGGATAGGTTGGGTGAGTGGGCAAACTCATGGCAGATGCAATTTAATGTGGATAAATGTGAAGTTATCCACTTTGGTGGCAAAAATAGGAAAACAGATTATTATCTGAATGGTGGCCGATTAGGAAAAGGGGAGGTGCAACGAGACCTGGGTGTCATTATACACCAGTCATTGAAAGTGGGCATGCAGGTACAGCAGGCGGTGAAAAAGGCGAACGGTATGCTGGCATTTATAGCGAGAGGATTCGAGTACAGGAGCAGGGAGGTACTACTGCAGTTGTACAAGGCCTTGGTGAGACCACACCTGGAGTATTGTGTGCAGTTTTGGTCTCCTAATCTGAGGAAAGACATCTTTGCCGTAGAGGGAGTACAAGGAAGGTTCACCAGATTGATTCCTGGGATGGCAGGTCTTTCATATGAAGAAAGACTGGATGAACTGGGCTTGTACTCGTTGGAATTTAGAAGATTGAGGGGGGATCTGATTGAAACGTATAAGATCCTAAAGGGATTGGACAGGCTAGATGCGGGAAGATTGTTCCCGATGTTGGGGAAGTCTAGAACGAGGGGTCACAGTTTGAGGATAGAGGGGAAGCCTTTTAGGACCGAGGTTAGGAAAAACTTCTTCACACAGAGAGTGGTGAATCTGTGGAATTCTCTGCCACAGCAAACTGTTGAGGCCAGTTCATTAGCTATGTTTAAAAGGAAGTTAGATATGGCCCTTGTGGCTACAGGGGTCAGGGGGTATGGAGGGAAGGCTGGGTTCTGAGTTGGATGATCAGCCATGATCATAATAAATGGCGGTGCAGGCTCGAAGGGCCGAATGGCCTACTCCTGCACCTATTTTCTATGTTTCTATGAATTACAGGAAACTCCATCTTCAGAATGCTGATCAAATATAACATTTCCTCCTGTTATCTGATCTCAGAATACTGTTGCATTTTAATTTCCTGCACTGTTATACATGGCTATGGTTAAATGGAGCCTCGAATGGGCTGCCTGTTTAGGCTAGTGTGCAGAGTCCTGGGCTGCTGATGTTGAATCCCCAATGGCAAGGTAAAAGCAACTAATAAATAAAATTGCAACAAGAGTCATGGAACTGCTGGATTGTTATAAACACCTATCAGCTTCACTGATATCTTTCAGGGAAGGCAACTTCCAGTTCTTATCTCCAGTGGTCCATGCGTGACTCCAGGCCTAATAAAATGGAGGAAATGTCCCAGGAAGCCAGCAGGCAGTTAGTAAATGCTGGGCTTGCTGGTGAAATCAGGAAGCCTGGGTTACACTTTATTGCTACTGATATGTAATGTATGGGCTTTATGTTGTGGGGCCTGGTCGTCCATTTTCCATTAAGTTCATTCAGTCAGGGACCTATATCCCAGCAGAAAGACTCCAGCTGAACCCAACTTTTATAAAGCCCACCATTTTAAATGAGGTATATGACAGAGTTGATTTTCAGCTCATTGACTTCTTGATCCCCTCTGCCCAAAGCACTGTGTGAGAAATCCTATTTTTGTCCTAAACAGTTCAGATAAACAATAGTGTACACTCTAGATCCAGTCAAGCTGATTTTTTCCCTTCCTCACTACAGGTACTCTCTGCTTTAGGATAATGCTCCCTGTCCCCTACCGAGAGCTCAGGGCTCTAATCTATGAGTCGTAAAAGAAAACGAATATTTAAAACCCTATTTAGGCCACATCTGAAGTATTGCATACTGTTCTGGTCACCCCACTATAGGAAGGATGTTGAGGCTTTGAAGAGGGTGCAGAAGAGGTTTACCAGGATGCTACTTGGTGTAGAGGTAGAGGCTATGTACTATCGCAAGAAGATAGATAAACTCGAGTTGTTTTTTCCGGAGCAGTGGAAGCTGAGGGGAGATCTGATGGAGGTTTACAAGATTATGAGAGGCAGTATCTGCTTCCCAGGGTTGAAATCTCTAATACCAGGGAACAAGCATTGAGGGTGAAAGGGGGTAGGTTCAAGGTGGATCTGAGGGGTAAGTGTTTTACTCAGAGTCGTGGATGCCTGGAATGTGCTGCCTGGCATGGTGGTAGAGGCAAATACCTTAGAGGCTTTTAAGAGACGTTTGGCTAGGCATATGGATGTAAGGAAGATGGAGGGGTATGGACATTGTGGAGGTAGGAGGGATTAGTGTTACGGTGGTTTTGATTTGCTTTATAGCTGGTCGGGCACAACATTGTGGGCCGAATGGCCTGTTCCTGTGCTGTACTATTCTATGTTCTATTTTGTCATACGCTGCTAAAATGATGTCAACCCAATTCCAGAGATCTACAGATATCTCCAAGCAGTTAACAGTACTGAATACTTCCAAAGGGTATGCAGGAAGCTTTCACAAACAGTGATGAAATAATTAAAACACTTCAAACACTTTCAGAAGAATAAATAAGGGCCAGGACACTGGGTGAAATCTTTACAACAGTGGCACAGAATCATTTGCATTGACCTGAGGGGGAGGGCAAGGTGAAAGGCAACATCTCTAACTGCAGCTGGCTCTCACTATCCTCTTAAGTGCCACTTAGCATCCCTGGAGTGGGGTTTAAACCCACGAGTTTGTGATTCAGAGCAGAGCGTGGTACTCCTGAGCAAGATGGCACCTGTGGATTTACTTCCTGCTACAGAAATGCTTTGACGAGCCAGTTGAGTAGTTGAGTGGGCAAGTCATTCTGAGTCCTAGTCCACTGATCCACAGACACAAGTTTGATCCCACCATGCCAGCTGGAGAACTCAGGGTTAAAGTAGCTACAAAAGGGTGGTCTCCATAATGTAATTGTTAAACTCCCAGGACGTCACTTGGCTTACAAGCATACTTCGGAGAAGGAAACTTGGCTCAAGAGTCACTTCAGACCCTCAATGTGGAGTCAGGAAGGACAAAAAATATTCACATTGCTTCCACATTTTGTATACAAATGCACAAACTGCTTCTCCATCAAGCCAGTCAAACAAAGCATCTCCGATGACACTTTATCACAAATGGGCAGCCTACGAGCATTACATTTCTGAGACTGGATTCATTTTTAATGTGAATCTGCTTCCAATTCTTTAAAATAATCTTTCTCATTACCAGTCCTGATCTAGGGTCTTAACCCAAGGCAGCAACAGTCCTTTTATCTGTACAGATGCTGTTTGACAACCATGTAGTTTGGCTATTTTTATATATTCTACCATCTGCAGGCTTGTCTGTCTCTATCCTTACCAAGTTGTAAGGAATAGCTCCATTCTATTAGGACCAAGAGTGTGATCTGTGTGGCATTCTTCTTTGCTTTTGCATCTAACTTTAGCTTCAACTACATGTCACATTAAAGTACAGTTTTAGTCTTTGTATCCTGCACTATACAACAATCTACCTAATCGCCTTTTCAAGTCAGTCCTGATTCAGATGCATCAGTAATTTATGCTCTCATCCTAATGGGCCTCTTGACCTTGGAAGTCATAAAAAGTGCCAATGCTCAATTAGCATGAACCACTTGAACTCAGATAGCTTTGGCTGTAGCTAATACACCAAAATCACAACTTTCTAGAATACCTTGTTTCTCAGCAGTGAAACAAGAAGCTTTTTTTTCCCCCTCGACCAAGTTCATAACATACTTGGATCCTTCGACTGGGTTTCTGATCTTTCAGTAGCTGGTAATCCAGTGTGTATCTAATGGAGTGCAGTGTTCTTTGACATGCCACTGCTCTCTTTGTTGGAAAAGTAAGATCTGTTTTCAATAAGAGCAGGGAGTCCTCCCTGGTATCCTCTTCAATGCCTATCACTTTATGGAAAGACACATGGCAAGCACTTTGTCAATATCACATTTCAGTTTCTGCCTGAGTCTCTGGAGTGGAATATATTCCACAACCAGCTTTCTCAATGACCTATAAGGCCCAACTAATTGCAACAAAAGTTCTATGAGATAGTTTGGGGATTTGAAATACACTACATGCCAGATTTTCCTTTAGTCCCGGGGTGTTGTTGACTGCAGATCATTCATCTGTGAGTGAAATTCCTGCTGCATATCGATTTAGTGAAATGTTGTCCTGCGGGCCAAACAATTACCTGCTATGAATGGGTACATCGACACAGGGCACAGGAGTGAAAGGAAAATGGAAGGCTATGTGGTAGGGAAGGATTAGATTGATCTTGGAGTAGGTCAAAAGGTCGGCCATCACATTTTCTTAAAAGCTTGTGGTGCTTCACTATAGCCTATTGGAAATTTGATGCATAGTTTCCTAGAAAAATAATTATATGCCCAAATGATCAATCAGGAGCCAAAGGCCAATGTTGATCTGACCCTAGTGCAGGGGTTCCCAACCTTTTTCATGTCATGGACACCCTACCATTAACTGAGGAGTCCGTGGACCCAAGGTTGGGAATCCCTGCTCTAGTGCTTGTAAGTCATGATCAGAGAGTGAAATAAAAAGAAATTCAATCTTGTCAGTCTGTTTGGCAACCTTTATTTCATTCCCCAGCTGTGAGTGATGAGGTGCCTGAAATGCTTGATTGTAAAACCTTCCACATACATGGTGAAATATAGAACTGTGTAATCTTACGCCAAGAAGAATCAGCATATTGCTGTATCTTTGACAGAGCTTTCTAGTTAGCCATATGTTTTGATGTGGGAAAACTATATAGTCTATATTTTTGTTTTATGTGCTGCGTGTGATATATGTATTGTGGGTGCACTCTGGTCTGGAGGAACGTTGTTTCACTTGTTTGCATAAAGGTACAATCGGACGACAATGAATGAATGAAATTTATTTCGGTCAGTACAAACGTAACAAAAAGTATAATTTTCAACGATGATTTCATAGGACAAAATGACAACAAAAAAAAAAGATGTTCTTTAAAACAGACCGAAAGGGTGTAGGCTGAAGCTACAGCTTATTAGGCCTACCCCTCTCACTTATACAACAACATATTTGGCGTCAATCATCACATCAAAACAAAATAATTCATAATCTTTTAACACAAAATCCAATTCCAAGTATCATTTATTTACATTACTCCCATTCATTTTAAATCATGTATTTTATATTTGTTCATTAAGTTATTTTTAAATAATTTTTTAAACTTAAGTGCGGTGCATGTTTTTAAATTCTCACTACAACTGTTCCATTGATTCACCCCTCTGACTGAAATACAACGATTTTTTAATTTGTTCTTATCCTTTGCTTTTGAAATATACATGTTCCTCTCAAATCATGTTGACTTTCTCTCATTTTAAACAACCCTTTGGATACTTTGTGATAGCTGTCCATTTTTTACTTTATACGTAATTTGTATTATTTTAAAATCTATGAAATCTCTGAATTTTAAAATAAACGAACTTGAATGGGCATCTCAATCACAGTGAAAAACATAACTCTTCTTGATCTTGCAGTAAAGAGAATGCTGACTCCTGATTATTTGCAGGATCTTCATCAGAGGAAGATCAATACTGAGCGAAGTGTTCTGATTGGCAATCATTTCACAGATTCTACCGAGAACCAAATAATTTCTATTATTAGCCCAAATTTAAATAAGTAATATCTTTCACACATTTCAGATTCAGATGGTTAAAGTGACTGTGTTCATAATAGGGGAATTAAAAGCAGAACAACTTGGCCATTTAGGAACAAAGTCAGAAAGTACTTTTTAAAGCCAAATTATGCACAAATTTGAATCAGTATCACCCAAAAGGCTGTGGCTGTTGGGACATCAAAATTTCAGGACTGAGGTAGACTTTTGCTAGGCAATTGTGTCAAGGGAAGTGGAAGTAAGCAGTAAAATTCAATTGAGTGACAGATCAACCATGATCTACCTGAATGTCAGGTCCCGGGGGTTGAATAGTCTGCTCCTGCTCACGATGTTACAGTATAATTATTTTTTTAAACAACATTGGAAATTGGACTGATCAAGGACCATTCATGCTTCCACTGGGTCAATAATCCTTTGGACATGTTGGGCATCACTTTTAATGCTATAGGGCGGGAGAGGGATGGGGAAAACTGGGGGCAGAGCAATTAATAGAATTTCCTTTGGTTTGGCAGCAAGGTTCATGGACAGTGTCTGAGATCATCTCACAAAATACTAGACTTAAATGGAAGTAAAGGCCTTTGTCACCTGCAATGGAATTCCCCAGCGAAACACCCCAAATCGACCATATATAATAATGCAGACTTTCTTCCCAGCTAGTTATTTTTACTTTAACTGCAGATTTATCAGAAGCACCTGCAAGCATTTACGCTTTCACCATGGCAATCCAAGTAATTCATACAGCAAATTACTCATCGTTGGAAGTATAAGCCTAGTTATGATTATATGGATACTAACACATAGACATCAAATTTTTCAGTGCATCATTTTAATTGGTTACTAAATCTTCCATTTAAATAGTACAGCAATGTGTTTCAAAAATGTTGCCTGATTAATTGTAGTAGTGCTTGCCCATAGCAATTCCCAGGCTTTGTGTACTTTCTGCACTGTGAACCTTGCACAGCAAGCAATCTGACAACCTTTTAGCGTCTTTTGTAATTGAAATCATTTGCTCTTTCTTGTATCAAAACCTGAGCTTTCCTGCAAACTCTGCAAGGAAGCAAGTTTGCAACAAAGCTCTTCATCTTAACCTCAAAATTACAGCTACACATGGGCATCATTTTGCTTTATAAAAGCAACGTTTTCAAATTATGGTAACCCTGGTGTTTGCTGCGCAGTGGCTTTTCAGAGACAAGTCTGGACAAGCACCGGATCTGAATAGTGGGTCTACTGAATTAGTTTCCAGACGTTATTGTTTTTGCATTACATTATGCCTTTCCAGTGCTAGGTGATTGAACTTCTAAGTAGATATATGAGAAAATAACTGAAACGGAATGAAGGCCCATCGGTCAACGTGCAAAGAAGTGGTTAATGTTTCAGGTTAGGCCATTTATCAGGAGTTAGTATGGAAAGAAACAGAATATTGGCTTATAGCCGGTTCCGAACCAGATAAATTATTCTTCATGTTAGTTCCATGAGAGAAAAGAAATCTTACCACATTAATTTCCCATTGACTCCTAATACAACTTAATATTCCAACATCTACTGAGTAATAAATATTAATACCTGGTGCTATGAGATACTCTTTCAAATATACATAACACTAATAGAATGCTATTTTCTTTTATAAAGTATCAATGGAGCCAGAATCAGACTGTGTGGGAAATTCCAAGCTCTCTGACCATTTCATAAGAGATTTACTGCTGGAATGTGAGGGAATTATCTATTACAAACAAGAGAAAATCTGCAATGCTGGAAATCCAAGCAACACACATCAAAATGCTGGAGGAACTCAGCAGGCCGGACAGCATCTATGGAAAAGAGTACAATCGATGTTTCTGGCCAAGACCCTTCATGAGGACTAGAGAAAAAAAGATGAGTAGTAGATTTTAAAGGTGGGGGGAGGGGAGGGAGAAACACAAAGTGATAGGTGAAAGGTGAGGGGGAGGGATGAGTGGAGAGCAGTGAAGTAGATTGGTGAAAGAGATACAGGGCTGGAGAAGGGGGAATCTGATAGGAGAGAACAGAAGGCCATGGAAGGAAGTAAAGGGGGGAGGAGCACCAGAGGGAGGTGATGAACAGGTAAGGAGATAAGGTCGGTGGAGATGGGGGAGTTGGGTTGGGGGGGGGGGCGGGGAAGAGAAGAGAATTACCAGAAGTTCAAGAAATCGATGTTCATGCCATCAGGTTGGAGGCTACCCGGATGGAACATAAGGTGCTGTTCCTCCAACCTGAGTGTGGCCTCATTGCAATAGTAGAGGAGCCCATGGATTGACATATTGGAATGGGAATGGGAAGTGAAATCTCGCTTCTTCTGGTTAATAATTCTCTATTAACACCTTTTGTTCTGTGCACAGTTAAAGGGCAAGTTACCTTATCCTTACAAGAATACAAAATTAACTTTAGTGAATGTGGTCATGAGTGATATTGAATGAGGTAGGAAGGTTTAGCATAAGTGGTTTATACATAAAGATTTGTGGAATTTATTATAGACACACATCACCAAGGTGAAGCTTGGAAGCTGTTAAGAGTACAACATGGAAGTAAAGAAAGGATATTAACTTGAACATAGAGCTCCAACACAGCAATGCTGTCATCAGATCAATACTGCACACTGCTTGCAAATGTGCGTATTTTCACTGCTTTCGATTGTCTTCCCCCAGAAGACATTCATGTTTGGTGGGATATGGCTCAGCAAGGACATCACTTTCCAAAGCTGTATTATGAACAGGCAGTGTATTCCTGTGCAATGCGAAAAGTGGTTTAAAGGCACCCGAACCATGTTCAAAGCAGACGCACGCCTTTCAATACAAATTACTAGATGTTGACTGGGTTTAGGAGTGTGGACGAAGGACTTGGTTTAACAGCGTTGGAATTTACAGAAATGGGGAGAGAAGATTATGCTGGCTGTAATCAGAATGCTGAGAGTCAGTTACAACACCCACCTCATTTATGAGTGATTATTACATATGCCAGAAAACTAGGGACATCTTTGGCTGTAATGATTGTCACAAGAGCTTCAAAAGGACAAATAGCACCAGATATGGTAATGGTGAATAGGTTAGTGTCTGTGATGTTACATTTGCTGAAAAAACTGCAAGGGGTGTACAATATTGATCCGATGACAGCATTGCAGTTTTGGAGACCTATGTTCAAGTTAATCCCCTTTCCTTACTTTGCAAGATTGAAGATGTATCCATGAGCAGGAAAAAAATCACCCATCTCAATGCAGCCTCACAAGCATCACTGTGTGAGGTACGTGTGCTTCATAACCAGGTCCCTACTGAAACCTGCCATCGGTTCCACAAGAACTGAAAACTCAGAGCAAGGTCAGAGCTCCATTATTCCCAAGATATCCAGGATCTGGGGGTTAGAGGACTGTGAGTGGACGGGAGGAATGGGCCCTGGTTTGCTGTTGTCGCTTTGTATGTGCTGTTTTGTTGTGTTCAGTGTTGTTCTATCAAGCATTGTGGGAATGCCATGTTGGCGGCACCTGTGGGCTGCCCTTTGAACATCATTGGGTGTGTTCACTGTGAACACAAATGGTACATTTCACCCCAGCTGTCTATCACCTTCCTCATGGTTCCGCCTCCTTCTACTACCCATTGTGCTTTCCCTTATTCTTGCTTCACCTTTCCTGCCTATCACCTCCCTGCTTCCCCTCCCCCACCCCTTTATCGTTCCCCTTACTGGTTTTTCACCTGGAACCTACCAGCCTTCTCCTTCCCACCCTCCCCCCACCTTCTTTATAGGGCCTCTGCCCCTTCCATCTTCAGTCCTGATGAAGGGTTCCGGCCCGAAACATCGACTGATCATTTCCATGGATGCTGCCCGAGCTGCTGAGTTTTTCCAGCGTGTTGTGAGTGGTACATTTCACCGTATGCTTCATGTGCTCTTGATAAATAAATCTAAATATGAATCTGACATTCATACTGGCCGGCTCCTTCTAGACAGGGCTGGGAAATCTTTGCAAAATTTCCTTTTGCTACTGAAAACAGGTCATTGAGTTCTCCTTTCAAAGATCGAGTAATTAATTTCAGTGTACAGTATTTGCTGGTTTCTCTGCTACAGGATGCCATTGGCTGCATACACATTGTTTTTGCCAATATTAAGAGGAATAGATAGAGTGGATAGCCAGCGCCTCTTCCCCAGGGCACCACTGCTCAATACAAGAGGACATGGCTTTAAGGTAAGGGGTGGGAAATTCAAGGGGGATATTGGAGGAAGGTTTTTCACTCAGAGAGTGGTTGGTGCGTGGAATGCACTGCCTGAGTCAGTGGTGGAGGCAGATACACTAGTGAAACTTAAGAGACTACTAGACAGGTATATGGAGGAATTTAAGGTGGGGGTTTATATGGGAGGCAGGGTTTAAGGGTTGGCACAACATTGTGGGCCAAAGGGCCTGTACTGTGGCTGTACTGTTCTATGTTCTATATCACATGTCAACATTGGCCTATAACAGAACTGACAGGAATTTCAGTGTGTGATCATAGGCAGTGAGTTATGTATGGCAAACCCCATCACCTGGCATCACTCCTGATGCCCAGACCCCAATGCCTTAGCAACAGTCTATTGAGCAACCTGCTTTTGAGTCACTGCAGTCAAATAAAGGTGACAAGATCTATCTATTGGCAATATGGTTGATGGTCTCAGTAAACAAGAACATGTGAATTGCAAGCCATTGTGCCACATGGAATGTGAAAGGGCAGACCAACAGCATGTCAAAATGTGCGCAATCAGTACTCTGCACGGTTTGAAATAGACTGCTACGTGATGCGCCACGCACCTTCTGGAGGTGAGGAGGAGAAGAAGAAGGAAGAAGGCCAGGGACAACTTGAGTAGCATCTCCCTGTATACGTAGTCTGTGAAGAATTTCACTTCACCTATTCCCCTTTTGCCATCACTGCCATGGTTTAATTTCCCTCTGAATGTTGGCTTTCACACATCCTGCTTGTTCACAATATGAAATCCACTGCTAGAAGGCATTCCACAACGATGATATAAATGGAATCTTATCATGTTGCACCCAAGGTCAACAAGAAGCTTGTGCAGGCTTGTGCATTCCAATCCTTCACGTGCATTTCCTGGCCCCAGTGCCTCTCAGCGACTGTGGCCTGTCTGATGGAGGAGACAGCAGGCAGGCTCAAAGGCCGAGCTTTATGGCTAGAAGCCTCTCAACATGGATGACAGGTTACCGCATCTATTAATGGGACCACATTTGTGGACCAAAATTGTTAATTCATAATGGAAACAGTCAAATTGGCAAACAGAATTATCTCAATGGGGAGAATCTACAAGGAGTGCTATTAAAAATATGTAGTTGTTTGATGTCTGATAAAATACTAAGAAAAGAACATTTGGAAAAAAAAAAATCAATTCTTGGAGACTGGTGGTAAGAATGAAGTTGCAAGAGGTCCACATTTATAGATTAGTTCAATTATGCATCGGCTCACATCGGCATTAGGTAAAAATAATGCTGAATACATTGCTGGTAAATAATCTTCAAGCAGGCAAATGACAAATTGGACTATACTTTGAGCAAACCACTGAGGCACAATGGTGGTTTTTGGTGAAAGACTAAGAGGCACCAGTATGTTGGGAATCAAAGGGCTGACTTGCATGGAAATTGTAGGGGGGAGCTTACGGCTCCTGACCATGCAAAGCTACAATCAGAGTTAAGTTCTACAGAGTTAAATTTCTGATATAAAAATGATCTTTGAGGAGAAATGGTTATTAAAATAGAAGTACATCCAGAGCTCTAATTTTTCATGTAAAAAATTTAAGATTTGGCCTCAGGGAAGGAGAACGGGAAGTTAAATTGTAGAAACATTTATACTTTGGCACTGGTTTTGGTGGCAGAACTCTCAGCTTTCAGTAAGAACGTGGGTTCAAGTCACACTGCAGATATCAGAGCCCAAGAATATAAGGTGACAATCTAGTAGGGAAGGAGCACAGCACTGTTAAAATTATTAAACTGATGCTCTGTGAAATCGCAAAGGAGGATTTAGAAAATCCTGTGGCTGTGTGGAGCAGTCTTGGCCAATACCCTGCATCAATATCACTTTAAGGGATTACATTAATCCTTCTCACATTGTTGCTTGTGGAACCTTGCTATGCACAAATTAATTAGCATATTTCCTACATAACAGTAGCCTCAAAAGTGCAAATGGTGATCAAGCATGTGGGCTGTCTTCAAAGGACTGTGAAAGGAGCCATAGAGATGCCAATCTGTCTCTTCTCTGGATGCTGTGCTCACTGAAGTGTAGGCTGTTTTCCAGAGAGATGAAGTATGTAATATGTATTACAAGGCATACACTAGGGAGCGATTACATGGCGGTAACCTAATCAACAGGTCAAATGATGTCAGAAACCACAAGCATAAGTCCTGAGCAGTTTATAACTGTCATCTAAACCTTAAGATGAAATTACAGCCCAGGAATTGCTCACAGTGCCTCTTTTTTAGCAGTGGTTCTGAGCTTCCTCCTGCACCTTAGTTTGAAAGTACAGTAGGTCAAGTTCAAAGTTCAGAGTAAATTCATTATCAAAGTGCACATATGTCACCATGTACAACCCTGAGATTAATTTTCTTGCAGGCATTCACAGTAAATACAAGAAGAATAGAATCAATGAAATACTACACCCAACAAGACGGACAAACAACCAATGTGCAAAAGATAACAAACTGTGCAAAAACAAAAAGAAAGAAATAAAGAAATAGTAGAAATAGTAATAATAACAGCAATAAATAAATAAACAAGAAATATAGAGATATAAGATGGAGTTCTTGAAAGTAATCCATAGGTTGTAGGAATAATTCAGTGAAAAGGCGAGTGAAGCTATCAAGTAGTCCAGGAGTAAACCATTATCTGCAAATGTTCTTGATCCAGTTCTCAGTCTGAGATAGCAGATTTCAGCTGTTCTGGAAAACTGCCACAATGAGCCTTAGTGCCTTTGAATCAGGCTAATAAAGGGCTGAACTTTTCAGAGAAGCACTAGTAACCAGTAACATAGGTAACTAAAGCCATTTCCTTATGAAGGTTTCAAGTCCAGGAAAGCAGCATCCATCATCAGGGACCCCTACTGCCCAGGACATGCTCTCTTCTCGCTGCTGCCATCAGGAAAAGGGTACAGGAGCCTCAGGACTCACAGCACCAGGTTCAGGAACTATCATTACCCCTCAACCATTGGGCTCTTGAACCAGAGAGGATAACTTCAATAAACCCATCACTGAAATGACCCAATAATCTATGGACTCACTTTCAAGGACTCTTCATCTCATGTTCTCAATATTTATTGATTATTTTATCTTTCTTTCTCCTGTATTTGCACAGTTTGTTTTCTTTTGTATCCTTGTTGAACACAAGACAAATGGTCTTTCATTGATTCTGTTATGGTTATTATTCTATTATGGATTTATTGAGTATGTCCGCAAGAAAGCGAACCTCATTGTCGTATATGATGACATATACGTATATACTTTCATCATAAATTTATTTTGAACTTTCTCATAAAGGCAGACGCAAATCAGAAATGCCTAAATTACTGCATGTTTTTCTGTCGACTTAACTGATGGCCAATGTCTTTCTCAGCCCTGTTCATGGCAGGGCTGGCTCTGTGACTTGTGCCCATTCCTCACCCTCATCTCCTAACCTCAAGTGACAGGAGGTAGGTAGGCGGAGGGATTGAATGTTGCCCAGGCTCTCACATTGGTGCATCAAGATGGTGAAAAGGACATTCATAGTTCAGATTCCTTTAGACACAGGAACAGGCCCTTTGGTCCACAATACTGTGGCAAACCAGCGAAAAAGCAAATTAAAACCACCCAACACGAATCCCTCCTACCTACACCATGCCCATATCCCTCCATCTTCCTTATATCCATGTGCCGAACCAAACATCTCTTAAAAGTCTCTGATGTATTTACCTCTATCACCATACCAAGCAGCGCATTCCAGGCACCCACAACTCCTAGTAAAAAGCTTTCTCCTCACATCCCCCTTGAACCTACCCCCTCTCACCTTCCAGGGAAACAGATGCTCTCTGTCCTCTCTATCTATGCCTTTCATAATCTTGTCAACCTCAATCAGATCTCCCCTCAGCCTCCGGCGCTTCTGAGAAAACAACCCAAGTTTATCCAGCCTCTCGTGATAGCACATGCCCTCTAAGCCATACAGCATCCTGGTGAGCCTCTTCTGCACCCTCTTCAAAGCCTCAAAATCCTTCCTGTAGTGGGGTGGCCAGAACTGTATGCAATATTCCAGGTGTGGCCTAACCAGAGTTTTATAAAGTTTGCACAGAACCTCTGGACTTTTGGACTCAATGCCTCGACTAATAGAAGCAAGCATTCCATAGGCCTCCTTAACCACATTATTGACCACATTATTGTGTAGCCACTTTCAAGGAGCTATAAACTTGGATCCCAAGATCTCTCTGCTCAGCAACGCTGTTAAGGATCTTGCCCTGAACAGTGTACTGACTCCATGCATTTGCCCTACTGAGGTGCAACATTTCAGTTTTTTGGGTTGAACTCCATCTACCATTTCTCAGCCCATATCTGCCACTGATGTATATTGTGATGTATTCTTTGCCAGTTTTCTACACTGTCCACAACTCTATCAATCTTACTACCATCCACAAATTTTCTAACCTACCCATCTACATTTTCATATATCACAAACAGCAACACAGATCCCTGTGGAAATCTATTAATTACAAACCTCTAGCTTGACTAAGTTCCTTCAATAACAACCCTCTGTCTTCAATGGGCAAGCCAGTTCTGAACCCAAACAGCCAATTCGCCACAAACCCCATGCATCTTAATCTTCTGGATTAGCCTCCCACGAGGGACATCGTCAAACACAAACACCTTACCAAAATCCATGTAGACAACATCACCTGTCCTACCCTCATCAATTTCTCTTGTCACCTTGTCAAAAAAACTCTATCAAGTTGGTAAGGCATAACCTGCCACGCACAAAGCCATGCTGCCTCTCCCTAACTGGGCTATGGGTTTCCAAATGCTCATATTTCCTATCCGTAAGAATTTTCTCCAGCAATTTCCCTACAACTGACATGAGACTCACTGGTCCATAATTCCCAAGATTTTCTCTTGTTTCCTTCTTAAATGGAGGTATAACATTAGCTGATGGTTTGGATCGGAGACCAGACCAAAGCTAGCAGCGCGCTATTTGTTCAAGGCACAGTTGGACAGTGGTTCCACGCATCAGTTGGAGTCTGACAAGGCTGCCTCCAAAATTTTCAACAACACTGTTCAGCATTTTCCTGGAACAAATAATGGCAGATGCCCCCAGAAGACCATATTGGCACAGTCAGCATTGGAGGACAGATCACAACCAACCTCAGGTTTGCCGGTGACATTGATGGGCTGGCAAGAAGTGAGGAAGAATTCATCTGCCTTGTGAACCATCTGGAAGATACGTCTATTAGATATGGCATGGAGACCAGTGCAGAGAAAACCAAGCTGATGAGAAACGGTGAGGAGGCAATCACAACAAGAATCACAGTCAGTGGACAAGAACAAGATACAGTTCAAGTACCTTGACGCCATCATCAACCAAGAACAATCAAAGCTTGAAGTCTTTGCAACACTGGCTATGCTAAAGCTAATCTGGGGAAACATTAGTATTGCTCTCTGTTCCAAGTTGGAACTTCTGCATGCACTTGTGCTCTCCACCTTCTTGTATGCATGTGAATTATGGACTTTGACAGCAGAACTGCAAAAGAAGATCCAGACAGTAGAAATGAAATGCTCCAGAAGGTTCCTTGGCATCTCCTATACAGAACATATCTCAAATGATGAAGTGTGAAGAACCATCACCCAGCGCATGAGACACTCTGATGATCTACTGTCCACAGTAAAGAAGAAGAAACTGAGATGGTATGGTCACATAACAAGATCAAGTGGACTCTGAAAGACTATTCTTCAAGGAACAGTGCATTGGACAAGAAAAAGGAGCAGACAGAAGAAGAAATGGACAGACAACATTGCAGAGTGGATGGGTGAGAGCTTTGCCGCAGGCCAGGTACTCACTCACAACCGTGAGAGATGGAGACAAATGGTGCAGTGTTCATCTGTACAGCACCCCTACAATGCAGGCCAGTTGTGGGATCTGTAACCATAACAACATTAGCCACTTGCCAGTCCTCTGGCACCTCTCCTATGGCAACAGAGGACACAAAGATACTGGTCAAGGGCCCAGCAATCTCATCTCTTGCCTCTTTCAATAACCTGAAGTATATCCCATCAGGCCCTGGAGACTTATCCACCTTAGGCCCAACACTTCCTCTTTCTTGACGTCTAAACACCTTAATGTATTTATACACTCAGCACTGATCTGCTGGTCCTCCATATCCTTTTCCTTGGTAAATACTTTCAGGAAACTTGGGCCAAAAATCAACGGGCTTGTGTATATAGATTTTTATTAGTAGAACTTCCATCTACACAAAGAAGCAAAGCGACGATTGTATAGCTATATCGACCATTATGTAGAGTTTCAAGCAGCAACAGCAATATTTTACTTTCCAACCCAGTGTTGTTGCAGGATATATATACATATAGGGCAGGCTAGAAGAGTAGATGACAAAGGGATGATCTCTTAGAGGTGTGTAAAATCATGAGGGGCATGGTCTTTGTAAATGAGCACAGTCTTTTTCTCAGGAAAATACATTCAAAAACAAGAAGGAGTAGGTTTAAGGTGAGAAGAGAAAAGTTTAAACAGGACCTGAGTGGCAACTCGTTCAAGCGGAGGGTGGTGTGAATATTGTATGAGATGATAGGGAAGTGGTTGAGGCAGATAAACTAATATTTAAAAGTCACTTGGACACATACACAGTTTGGAAAGGATGAGATGGGACTAGCTCAGTTGGGCATCTTGGTCAGCAAGGATGAATTGGGTCAAAGGTCCTATTTCTATACTGTGTTACTCTGTGACTCAGGTATGGGAGAAATACAGCTTCAATACCTCTTTAATCATTAAATCGTCAACAAGCGAAAGCATCACATCAGCAACACGAGGTCTGAAGCATTTTTTTACATAGAACAATTTATTTCATGATTTAATCATTACATAATGACCCTATGTTAACACTGTGTGCAAATCCAGATCACAAAACACCCTCTACAGTGATGGCCGTAATTCTCTTTGAGTCAGGTTAATCTCACATAGTCAAGCATCCCAAAAATGAAGTACAACAATATGATAGGAGGCATCCAACTGTTATAAGTCTGGGAATGTTGACTGCAGAACATAGAACACAGATCAGTACAGGCCCTTCAGCTCATGACGTTGTGCCTACTAACATACACCACTCCAGATCAATTCAACCCTTCCCTCCTACATAGTCCATAATCCACATTTTTCTTACACCCATGTGCCTGTCTAAGAATATTTAAAAGTCCCTATTGCATCAGCCTCTACCAGCAACCCTGGCAGATCGTGTTGTAGAACATTATCAGTGTCTTTCTATTGATGCGATTGCACTCTAACAGTGGGTTAGTCAACATACGTACCCTAAAATCTTATTTTTATACTCAGATTTCAGCTTTCCTACATCTTGCTCTTTTCCCTCAGACAAATAGATGGGAAAACTGGTTCTTGCATCAGGAAGTGGCACTTGGATCTAACAATCATTCTGTAAGGTTCTTACTTCACTATATAGGCAACCATCTGATAGACAGGTCCATATACTTGCAACGTGAGGAAATGTAGTTTTAGATAAGAACATAAACACAAGAGGTTCAGTAGATGCTGGAAATCTTGAGGTGAAACCGGGGGACAGAGAAGGTGGGTGTGTGAGGAAGGGGGTTTGAGGTAAGAAGCTGGGAGGTGATAGGTGAAAGAGGTAAGGGGTGAAGAAGATGGGATCTAATAAAAGGACAGTTGATCATGGAAGAAAAGGAAGATGGAGAGGAACCACAGGAAGATGATGGCCAAGTGAAGAGAAGGGATGAGAGGGGAACCAGAGTACAGAATGGATAAAGGGAGAGGGGAAATTTACTGGAAGTTAGAGACATACCAGATTGTACTCCTTCCCCCTCCCCTTCACCCCCACCTTCTTATTCTGGCTTCTGCCCCCTTCCTTTTCTGTCCTGATGAAGGGTCTTGGCCCAAAACGTTGACTGTTTACACCCCTCCATAGATGCTGCCTGATTTGCTAAATCGCTCCAGCATTTTGTACATGTTGCTTTAGATCACATGTAAGATGCAGAGGTACTGATGGGCCATGCCAACAGGTCCCATCATGAAGGCACAACCAAATAAAGACTGTGCAGTCCTGTTCTACAAGAGCCAGAGGCACAATTCCAACTGTGAAGAGCAGAATTAGGCCATTAGGCCTCCGCACCTTCTCCGGCATTTGATCATGGCTGATTTATTTTTCCTCTCATGAAATATTAAGTAAGTGTGCTATATCATATCTAAGTATTCATTAGAATGATTAATTACTTAAAGATATCAAACATAAACCAATCAACTCTCTCACTGAAGTACCTGAGAAGCAATGTCCTGAAAACATTGGGCAACTCAAATAGAGTTTATTGGCTAACCTATAAAATTCTCTCTATTATAAGGCATAATACAGTTACACAACATAACAGATTGTGATTTCAAAATAGCATTAAATACATTTCAGATATTTTAGATACAGGAATCACATTAATTTACTGTAACTCAGTGCAGTCAGGACATTGCAAAAGCAACAGCTGAAGTACTCAAGCCACATCTGATACAGTTGTTTCCAGCTACAGCTGGCTGGAGTGCACTTATATACAGCAAAATAAATACTCATCTTTGTATTGTTCAAACATGTACCTCGTGACAGGTTCTAATAAAATATTTAATCAGTCCCTTTGTTGTGAAAATTACGTTAAAAACCAGTCTTCATTCCCTGAATAACACCTGGATCAAATTAATTACTTCACACTTCTTGTACAATTTCTTTAGTCCCGGATTATTAACAATAGATGATTTTTGTGTGACAGGTATTAATGATCTGCAGGATCAAGTTGTCAGAAGTATATTTCCCTTGACATTGTACACTTTTATAACACAGCAAACCAGCAGCGCCTTCCAGAGTGGTCCACGATGTGAATTAATAATGGTGTCTTCCAAGTTCCTGGAGTCGGCTCCAGGCAACTTACACCCAGTGCAGGGAATGTGAAACGGAAACCCAAGTAAATATTGTGTCACTGTTCAAAAGACTGCAGGGGCCTCAGCAAGGATGCTATTTCACAGTATCAGTTGATCTCTACACCTCCTAATAAAAAGTTACAATTACAAAAAATAAATTTCCCTCTTTAATTCTGACAAACTTCAGATGGCCTTTAGCTGGCAGGGGAATGTCTTAGAGTGAATGGAAGAATAACTTGCAGACATTGTTAGTGACAGCAAATGACAGTGAAGGCTCCAATGCAGTAAAATAATCAATTTTAACAATCAATAGGCTTTCCCTAAGATTTTTTAAAAAACAGACAGCAAAAGCAGACGTGTTATTTTACAAAATCAACTTGCAACGATTACAGAGAATGAAGTGCCAGCCACTAACGTACCAAGCGCCAGAGGTAATACAGCCCACATTACTGAATTACATCTTTGTGTATTCCACCTGGAGATCTAAATGAGAATGCTGGCATTATGATAGTTAATGACGTTTAAAAGACATTCAGGAACACGGAGAGCAAGGGTTTAAGGAGGTATGGGACAAGGCAGATACATGAAACTAGCTCAGGCAGGCAATTTGGTCAGGATGGAGAGTTGGACCAAAGGGCCTTTTCCCATAGAACAGAGAAGCGAATTATGGTAAACATATGAAAATGGAAACACACTGTCATTCATTCCAAAAGGTTTTCTCAGATTCAGTCCCATCAAATTAAGAATCTTTCAGGATTCCAGGTTTAACTGTTTCTAGGTTGAGAGTGTGTGAGGAATATATGAACTCAATAAACTTTTCTTAATCTCGCTTAGTGACTCTATATGCTCTAAGTTTTCTCAGTTGCTATCGTATCTTATACTTAACAGCAGCTGCGTCCCAAATAAAGGAAACCTCAGACAGGGGGGAGCAGGAAGTGAAACGGAGGGTGAGGAGAGGGAGAACAGGGTGGACTGCAGGCTTGGAAGGCTCATTAGCAGTCTCCTGCCTCTACATATCCCTCACGTGACTGCATTTCAAATTGATTTAATAATTACTGATTCTGATCTTGCTATTTTTATAATCTTCAAATCAAAGTCAATTAGCTGCAGTTAAATTGACATGACGATACACCATGTGAATGGAATAGGAAAGGAACTCCTTCAGTTTGCAGAACATGGAGTTATTTCAAATGGGACTTTAATCCTCGCTGCTCCCCCTCCTCCTTCCACACCAGATTTCCTGGTGGATCTCAAGCAACTGGTTGCAGGATAGATGTCATTAGTAAGACAGTATTTAAAAGCACTTTAACAGGTACATGGCCAGAAAAGCTTTAGAGTAGGGGTTCCTGACCTTTCTTATGCCATGGGCCCTTACCGTTAAACACAGGGTCAGTGGACCCCAGTTTGGGAACCCCTGGCGGATATGGACCAAGATGGCAAATGGGACTGGTTGGCATTGACCTGTTGGGCTGAAGGCCCTGTTTTCATGTTTATACGATTCCATCTCAAACTAGTTGAATTAATTCTGACTGATTGCCAAAATAACTAAATATGTTCCATTCACAATTTTAAGCAATTTGTACCAACCTTCACATCATGGAAGACTCCACAGCCCAAAGTGT
This sequence comes from Mobula hypostoma, assembly GCF_963921235.1. Lineage (NCBI taxonomy): Eukaryota > Metazoa > Chordata > Chondrichthyes > Myliobatiformes > Myliobatidae > Mobula > Mobula hypostoma. The sequence continues at coordinate 31,340,003 of NC_086104.1, forward strand.
TAAGGTGCAAATAAAACCTGCATGTGTTTCTTGTGCAGGAGCCAGCACTCAGAGCCTGCATGGCAAAGCGGCGACAGAAGTAGTGAAATAAGTGCGCACACTTTTGATGGGGTTACAGCTGGTCTCTTTGGGATGCTCTTGTCTGCACCTGCACCAAACTACATGAGTTATATGTTTTTGTGGTTGCAGCTTTAAACTAGATAACGTACTCAGCTGTAACTGAAACATTCAATTACACACAAGCTACGGTTCACATCATATCCATGCACAAGTCTGCAATCCAAACCTATGCTTTCATATTGCTGGATATGGGACAATATTAGAAAGGAAGCAAATATAAACAGTCCATTTTTATTCAAAGTCTGTAACTTGAGTGCAGAATGGTGGGAAGATGGGTGATTGGGAAACTAGGTGTAGAAAAAGCTCTCTACTGAGCAGTGGCAAAACAAATGAGGATCCAGCTCATAATGACAACTGGAAATTCCAGCAAGAGTAGAGATTATTATTCACTATGACGAAAATGAGGTGAAATCCATCTCATGAAACTTGCATTGAGTGGTGCTTGGTTTGCTTATGAGCCAAGACATGGTTGGTATTCAGTAAAATGAAGCAAGGTTCTAATTTCCTCTTTCCACCAGACTACTTCCCATTTTGTCATCTTTTAAACCCAAAGCCTTTACACAATACGATGAAGTGTGATTCTGGACAGAAGTAACATGATTCTCTGTTGCCCCAATTACGATTAATTTCATCATAGCTTCCTGATATGGGAATCTGAAGGTGACGAATTGTATGCAAATTCTGAGATGTGACAGGATTTGTAAATGTGGCTTTTATGCTCAGTAGTGAAACACTGAAAAACCATTATTGCATCAACATGTTATTTTGATCTGCCAGATTCTTGGTAAATGAGATTGCTAAATGATTGCTCCTTCTAACCTACTTGTAATTCCAGAGACCCTGCATAAAAAGATTGTACTCTAGAACATTTCTCACTGTCAACATTAAATACTCTCAAAAGATCTATCTAATATATATTTGTATGTGTGTGTAGTTTATATCAACAGTTTTCTGTAAAAGCAGTGTGTTATGCTAGAAAGCGTGTTTTGGCTTCAGCTAAGATAAGGACCCATGTTGTCAAACTTGGGAGTGTTGTGTCAGCCAACCAGGATTGTGGGATGTGAGCCGTGGGGAGAGAGTTTTCTGAAGGACAGTCATCTTTTGCCGGGAGATGTGGAGAGGGGCACGAGTGAAGATGCTGCAGAATGCTATTGGAAGGACATTCCCCGTTGCAAGAAGAGCTTTGTGCAGATGAATAGCTCGAGGGAGGAAGGACCAATACTCATGAGAGAGACAGTTCATTCAAGATGGCCTTCAAAGGGAGTTTGGAATGTGGTGGATGCTTTCACATAACCCCAACTACTCCAGTATGAGCTCCAATATTATGTGCACATCAGCCTGATTTAATTGTAATAGGCTCTTTTTCTTTTTCGGTAACTGTTTGTTAAAGTTGAACATTTGGTAAATGTAGTTTCTTTACAATTTTACATTGCTGCACAATCTGTCATAACTGGGCTACTGATAACTGTGCATGGGCAATATTTACACAGTATTTGCTCAAATTGAGGTTTCTGTAATCAGAACACGACGACGTTCCTGTTTGGTTGAACCCCAAATCATACCGGCCCTAAACACATACTGCTAATGAAAGGCGGCTTCCTTACTGCTGAGTCACGTGGCTGGTAGCAGAGTTAGTTTAAGTGCCAAGTCTGTATACGAGCTCTGGTGAGAGGGTTACATAAATTTATAAATATGTTCGAGAGAGGGAGAAGGGGAGGGAAAAAGACTAACTTTTGGAGGAACTACATAAACTACATACTTTTGGACATTGTAGGCACTGCAGAAAAGTGACAGTGCCCCAACGCACACTGGATGAATATTGTCCAACAATAACTGCTATCTGATTAGCTAACTGATGAGACATTTAGGAAGCAATGAACTAAGAATAACTTGCCTTCCTGACAGTTTGATGCGTTGAATATTGTGCCAATAGTGTGCTTTCCCCGTGCTAGATCTGTGGCAAAACAAACCACATAAAACTGAAAATATCTCATATTGAAAGTCATGCTTGCATTAGGGGTGTGGAATTACTATTACGTATTGAGGGAAAGATTTATGAAAATAACTATATCATACAGAAATGATGGAAGAGGTGAACACAAAGTTTGGCAAACATGTAATTAATATTCAAACCAAATGGTTATATATAACATTTACAATAAAAATATGTGCGACTAGTTACCAGAAACAATTTCAAAAATTATGAAAGCTTTGTGAGGTTTGTGAATCAAACAATTTGAAAGATGTTTCTATAAATTAACTGTTTGTCTTGAAAGAGTATTAAATGAGAACGTCTCATACAACACTAAGGTCCCAGGTATAAAAATGAAGGGATTAAGGACAGGAATTCTTACTTCCAGGCCCTGAAATTAGCATTTGACTAAGGGCAGTCACACAGATCTATCTCATTTGCTTCCTGGACCAAGGTGAAGCAATTCTGGAAAGATGCTGCCACAGCTGCTGTGAATTATGTTCTTGCCTAATCCTGGATATTGTTCAGTGCAAGGAGCTGATTCCATAAATGTACCATGATTGGCTTAATACAGTCTCAGAACCATTGTTTTGAATGTTATGACATTATAATTGTTATGAAAGTGCACTGGGGGTGAGGGATGGTTAGGATTGGTGGTTGGGGTTTGTTCAATGTTGGGAAGTGGTGTACAATTCAGTTTGGGAAAAGTATGGTTGACGAACCTTAGCTCAGTTGTTCCTAATACTTCATAGTTGAACTCTGTTCCAGGAGACAGTAAATTAAATCTTTGGATTGGAATGTGCAAAATTTATAAAAAGTGACCCATGTGATTAATTTCAAAGTACTCTTGGGATGACAGTAAATGGCACTACAGGACTGCTAGCTTCTAGCTCTAAGGCAGTAAGAAAATATTCTGCAGCATCTTCATTTTTCCCCTGGTCTTGCAGCACCTCCCCCAAGCTGTTCCAGGCCTCATGGGATGTTGACAGAGTCTGAACGGCATCTCTCAGAACCTTCTTTGCCAAGCTACTTTGGCCCATTTTGTAGACTATCCTTCCCTGCAATGAAACAACAGACAAAGATCAGTAGGTCGATGTACCAAGCTGAGAATTATCACATTTCATGACAAAGATGTGGAAAGTATAAACTTAGAAATCAAAGTACTAGCATTTATAGAGCACCTTTCATGTACTCAGGAAACTGCAAAACAGTCCACTGCTAATCCATTACATTTGAAGTATAGGGATGTGAAGGCAAGCAGGGCAGTTAAATGAAGCATGCACAGACTCACAGACAGTAAGAAGATAAAATGATAACCTCTTTTTGGTTGACATGGCAAAGGAATCAAATAATCTTTCAGCAAGGAAACAGGCCCCATGGTCCACTGAGTCTCTAGCGACCATTGAGTACACATTTATACTAGTTAATAAATGTATAAATTAATAAAATAAATGTATATATTTGTAAAATAAAATAGCATAAATCTGTTCATATTATTTTATTCTCCCATAGATTCTGTCATTTGCATACAGAGTGGGGGGAAATTAACCCATTAATGTGCACAGCTTTGGATGTGGAAGGAACTCGAGAGTACTCCATGAAAACCCATATGCTCATAGGAAGTACGTGCAAACTCCAAAGAGGTATAACCGGAGGTCAGCTGCTCTACTATCTTCACCTCCATGCTGAGCCCTGTGCTGTCCATGCTACTCGTTAAACCAGCGGTCCCCAACCACCGGGCCACGGACCAGTACCGGGCAGCAAAGCATGTGCTACCGGGCCGTGAGGAAACGATATGAGTCAGCTGCACCTTTCCTCATTCCCTGTCATGCACTGGTGAACTTGAACATAGGGTTGCCAACTGTCCCGTATTAACCGGGACATCCCGTATATTGGGCTAAATTGGTTTCTCCCATACGGGACCGCCCTTGTCCCGTATTTCTCCCGCTAAGGTAGAGTGTTCCTATGAAACCTTTCGTGCCAAAATGGCGTGAAGCGAAGAAGCAATTACCACTAACTTATATGAGAAAAATTTTTGAGCGTTCCCAGACCCAAAAAATAACCTCACAAATCATATCAAATAACACATAAAACCGAAAATAAATAACACTAACATATAGTAAAAGCAGGAATGATATGATAAATACACAGCCCATATAAAGTAGAAATAATGTATGTACAGTATAGTCGGGAAGATGAAGGCAAAACCAATTCGTGGGAGAAAAAAATGGCACATTTGCGCATGCGCACGTCAGTCATGCTCACACAGGTGCCCGCGCAAGGCTTCATGTTCATGGTAGTCTTTCCTGGGGTAAAGTGTCCCGGGATTTGACTGCTACTTTTGTCCCTTATTTGGGAGTGAGAAAGTTGGCAACCCTAACTGTAAAAGACATGTTGAGGTGAGTTTAACCCTACTTGAACACCCACCCTCCCCCGGTCGGCCGGTCCGCAGTGCAAAAATGATTGGGGACCCCTGAATTAATCAACCGTTGTGTATCTTGGAAAATGTGAGCATGGAATTTTTCACATTCAACTAAAAAAGCAGGCAGTCAGAAATGTGAAATAAAAACAGAAAACATTGTAACCACTGAACGTTTGTGGTAAGAGAAACAAAGTTCAAAAGCTCAAAGTTCAAAGTACATATATGTCACCATGTACAACCCTGAGATTAATTTTCTTGCAGGAATACTTAATAAATCCAGAACAGGATAATAGCCCTAATAGAATCAACAGAAGACCAGACTAACTGGGCATTCAATTCCATGTGCAAATGACAATAAACTCTGCAAATACAAAAAGAAAGCAATAATAATAATAAATAAGCAATAAATATTGAGAACATGAGATGAAGAGTCCTTGAAAGTGAGTCCACAGGTTGTGGGAACATTTTAATGATGGGGTAAATGAAGTTGAGTGAAGTTATCCCCTTTGGTTTTGATGGAGCCTGAAGATTAAGGGGTAATAACTGTTTCTGAACCCAGTGGCGTGAGTCCTAAAGCTCCTGTACCTTCATCCTGATGGCAGCAGCAAGAAGAGAGCATGACCTGCATGCTGGGGGTGGGGATGCCTGATGATGGATATTGCTTTCCTACAACAATGCTCCATGTAGATGTGCTCAATGATGAGGAGGGCTTTCCCCAAGATGGACTCGGCCAAATTCACTCCTTTTGGTAGGATTTTCCATTCAATGACATTGGTGTTTCCATACCACGCTGAATTGCAGCCAGTCAACATACCCTCCACCACATATCCATAGAAGTTTGTCAATGTTTTGGATATCATACAAACTCCTAAAGAAGTAGAGGCACTGTTGGGCTTTCTTCATAATTGTACTTACGTGCTCGGTCCTCGGAAATGATAACACAGAGATATTTAAAGTCGTTGACCGTCTCCTCCTCTGATCCTCCGAAGAGAACTGGCTTATGGACCCCCAGTTTTCACTTCCTGAAGTCAATAACCAGCTCTTTGGTTTTGCTGACATTGAGTAAGAGGTTGTTATTGTCCCACCACTCAGCCAGATATTCAATCTCCCTCCTATGAGGTGGTTCATCACCACCTTTGATTTGGCCTATGACAGTGGTGTTGTCAGCAAACATGAAAATGGCATTGGCGCTGTGCTTAGCGAGTAGAGCAGGGGCTAAGCACACAGACTTGTGGTGCACCTGTGCTGATGGAGATTGTAGAGGAGATGTTGTTGCCAATCTGAACTGACTGGGGTCTACAAGTGAGGAAATCAAGGATCCAATTGCACAAGGAGGTATTGAGGCCAAGGTCATGACCCTTATTGACTAACTTTGAGTATGACAGCATTGAATGCTGAGCTGTAGTCGATAAAGAATCTCCTGTTGTATGCATCTTTTAACATTTAATGTAATGCAGAAAGAAACAGTTCACGTACCAGATTTGACAAGGAATATTCAAACCTAAAACATTGAATGTTTCTCCTTCCTCAGATCTTGCTTGACTTGCTGGATGATTCCAGTATTTTCTCCTTTCATCAAACTGGGTTGTTCAACGAATCACTGCTAGTTCAAGGTAACAAAGCTAGTTCATGTCCAATTCTCAAAGCTAGTCACCTGGTTAAGTCTGAGCAATGACTGTAGGCAACAGACTGGTTCAAGGCCTTAAAAGCACTCAAATTCAAAAAAGGAATTTGTTTCAGTTCACGTGCACCACCACATACAACACGATGGCATAAGTGCTTAGTGCTTCATTTCTGCAATTCATTGACACAGCTCAAAACTGGACATCCACCAAGCCGTGCAGACCTCCAACACCAGAAGTATTTTTCCTGCAATCTGAATACTCCGTCAATCACAGCCTATCCCTCATTCTCTTGTTTCTATCGTATCAGCCAACACATCCTTGCTCAATGAATAGGGCAGGTGAGCAGATTGGCAACAGCGCCAAGTATATCTTTTAAGTGATGCTCCACTACAATGAGTTTAACGGAGGTTACAATCAACATGCAGAACTAAATATAAACATAACTCTCCACTCTTGCCACATCCACTCAAGAATGGCGGTAGACAACTGAAAAATTATGGGAATGGATAGTTCTATGAACATTCCCATTCTCATTGCTGATATTATCCCAGCATACATAAAGACAATATGGATAAAGCATTTATAGCCATCTTTCACCAGATGCGTCAAAAAGATGACCCCCTTTCCACCTTTTCAGGTTCTCATCATTACTCAAGAGACTATTGGCCAACAGAACATTCCAGCAGGATAGCAAAAGCTTTGTGCTCCAGATGGCTAGGCTAGCACTATCTACCCTACAAAGAAGAAGTTTGCTCAAGCATGTCCTACTCTGAACAAATCCACCACATCTTCCTAATTTAGTGCGCATGCTCCGGTGGTGCATGTAGCCTGATATAGTTGCTCCGCAATTTCTTACTTTTAAACTTTTTAAACTTAGTTATTTGTTGTATTTTTTTTTCTCACTGTAACACGCTGAAGCTGCACCCTCTCTAACATGCTGGTGGAGAGAGTTTTACTTGTTTTTTTAGCGCTGGAATTAGTTACATTCGGACACGTCTCGTTAGCGTGGCAGCAGGATAACCGCATTGTGTATTCCAGGGAACAATTGATGGCGCTCCTGCCCGCTGGCTTAGCAAACAGAGCAGTGGACACCCCGGCTGAAATCTGGAGGAAAACACACAGAGGATGCAGAGGGGGATCAAAAAGGTGAGGGAAGAGGACCGGGTCGAGACAACAGAGGCTTATGGAGAAGAGAAGTTATAAGCCGTGTCTCCCCTCTCTCATCATGGGAAATGTGAGATTGCTGGGGAATAAAATCGACGAACTGACTGCGCTTGTCAGGAGTCAGAGAACACTTTGGGAGAGCAGTGTCATGTGCTTTACTGAGACGTGGCTGCACGAGGACATACCCGATCAAACCGTTTCCATAGAGGGCTTCCAGACGGTTCGAGCTGACCGGAATTGCACTGAGAGCGGTAAGCGTAAAGGAGGAGGGCTGGCAGTTCTGGTAAATAACAGATGGTGCAATCCTGCGCATATTACGATCAAGGAACGGGTCTGTAGCCCAGATATTGAACTTTTTGCTGTTGGACTCCGGCCATATTATCTGCCAAGGGAAATTTCGCAGGCAATAGTGGTTGTTGTGTACATCCCTCCCTCTGCCAACCCGACGTCGGCGTGTAACATCATTTACACCATCATTGCCAGATTACAAACCCAGCACCCGAGTGCCCTTATTACCATCTCGGGTGACTTCAACCAGGTTACCATGGCTAGAACACTGCCCAACTTCACGCAGTATGTGAGCTGTACAACCAGAGGGGAGAGGACTCTGGATTTGATATACACTAACGTTAAGGATGCATACAGCTCCTCTCCCCTCCCCCCACTGGGAAGGTCAGATCACAACCTGGTGCATCTAAAACCCTGCTAAGTGCCTCTGGTGAAGAGTAAACCTGCAACCTCGAGGACAGTGAGGAAATGGTTGGAGGAGGTTTATGAGGCGCTCCAGGGTTGTTTTGAGGTGACAGACTGGCAGGCTCTCTGTGAGCCACATGGAGAGGATATTGATTTGCTCACAGAATGCATCACGAATTACATCAACTTCTGTGTGGACTGCAATGTTCTGACAAGAACTGTCCTTTGTTATTCAAATAACAAGCCATGGGTGACAAAGGACATTAAGGACATTCTGAATGCTAAAAAGAGGGCGTTTAGAGATGGAAATAGGGAGGAGCTGAGGGCAATACAGAGGGACCTGAAAGCCAGGATCAGGGAGGCTAAAGACAGGTACAGGAGGAAGCTTGAGTGGAAACTCCAGCAGAACAACATGAGAGAGGTCTGGAGGGGGATGAGGACCATCACTGGGTTCCGGCAAACAAGCAACAGAGGAGCTGAGGGCAGTGTGGACAGGGCCAATGAACTTAACCTGTTCTTTAACAGATTTGACATTGTGACCCCTGCCCATCCCCCACATGAGCCATCTGTTGTTGGCCCCCAATCAACACATGTTCCACTCTCCCCTCCTACCCCTCCTCACAGTCCCCCACCCTGCTCTCATGACTATACCCCTTCCCCACACGAAACCACCACGGTGAGCTTCACAGCTCTACAGGTGAGAAGACAGCTGAAACGTCTCAACCCAAGCAAGGCTGCAGGACCGGATGGTGTCAGTACCAGGGTGCTCAAAGCCTGTGCCCCTCAGCTATGTGGAGTACTTCACCATGTATTCAACCCGAGCCTGAGGCTCCGGAGGGTTCCTGTACTGTGGAAGACGTCCTGCCTCGTCCCTGTGCCGAAGACGCCGTGCCCCAGTGGCCTCAGTGACTACCGACCGGTGGCATTGACCTTCCACATCATGAAGACCCTGGAGAGACTTGTTCTGGAGCTGCTCCGGCCTATGGTCAGGCCACACTTAGATCCCCTCCAGTTCACCTACCAGCCCCGACTAGGAGTTGAGGATGCCATCGTCTACCTGCTGAACAGTGTCTACGCCCACCTGGACAAGCCAGCGAGCACTGTGAGGGTCATGTTTTTTGACTTCTCCAGTGCGTTCAACACCATCCGCCCTGCTCTGCTGGGGGAGAAGCTGACAGCGATGCAGGTGGATGCTTCCCTGGTATCATGGATTCTTGATTACCTGACTGGCAGACCACAGTACATGTGCTTGCAACACTGTGTGTCCGACAGGGTGATCAGCAGCACTGGGGCTCCACAGGGGACTGTCTTGTCTCCCTTTCTCTTCACCATTTACACCTCGGACTTCAACTACAGCACAGAGTCGTGTCATCTTCAGAAGTTTTTCTGATGACTCTGCCATAGTTGGATGCATCAGCAAGGGAGATGAGGTCAAGTACAGGGCTACTGTAGGAAACTTTGTCACATGGTGTGAGCAGAATTATCTGCAGGTTAATGTGAAAAAGACTAAGGAGCTGGTGGTAGACCTGAGCAGAGCTAAGGCACCGGTGACCCCCTGCTTTCATCCAGGGCGTCAGTGTGGACATGGTGGAGGATTACAAATACCTGGGGATACGTATTGACAATAAACTGGACCGGTCAAAGAACACTGAGGCTGTCTACAAGAAGGGTCAGAGCCGTCTCTATTTCCTGAGGAGACTGAGGTCCTTTAACATCTGCTGGACGATGCTGAGGATGTTCTACGAGTCTGTGGTGGCCAGTGCTATCATGTTTGCTGTTGTGTACTGGGGCAGCAGGCTGAGGGTAGCAGACACCAACAGAATCAACAAACTCATTCGTAAGGCCAGTGATGTTGTGGGGATAGAACTGGACTCTCTGACGGTGGTGTCTGAAAAGAGGATGCTGTCCAAGTTGCATGCCATCTTGGTCAATGTCTCCCATCCACTGCATAATGTACTGGGTGGGCACAGGAGTACATTCAGCCAGAGACTCATTCCTCCAAGATGCAGCACAGAGCGTCATAGGAAGTCATTCCTGCCTGTGGCCATCAAACTTTACAACTCCTCCCTTGGAGGGTCAGACACCCTATGCCGATAGGCTGGCCCTGGACTTATTTCATAATTTACTGGCATAATTTACATATTACTATTTAACTATTTATGGTTCTATTACTATTTCTATTACTATTTATTATTTATGGTGCAACTGTAACGAAAACCAATTTCCCCCGGGATCAATAAAGTATGACTATGACTAATTTATAATGAAGTAATGGAATGGGACAGTGATCATGTTTTTGAGTAGCACCTGTCACCAACTACTAATAACTAATTCCGCATTTGAGTTCTGGCAGGACCAAGCTAGAAGGAAAAGGGCAGTGGACACAGCAGCAGAAAAATTTATTACCCTCTAGTTCCCTACTAAGTCATTGACCACTTTGACATGAAAAGATGTCACCCTTTCTTTGTTACTGCTCGGTCAAAACTTGGACTTCCCTACCTAAAGGGACCTACAAAATCTGCAGCTACTCAAGAAGGAATCCTACCACTTCCTTCGCAGATGATTAGGCTTGGCCAATGAATATAAGCTTGCCAGCAACACCCACACAAAAAAATTTAAAAATCAAGAATAAATAAACTTTCTTATTCAAAAAAAGTCACATAGACTGCAGTGTGTTGGACTCAATCCAACATTCCTAGTTGCAAATATTCAGCCCACAACGATAACCATGCAGTTCTGACATCCTGTATGAATGAATCACTCTTTCTGAATCCATAAACTGCACTTACAAATTCACCAATGTGATTTCAAATCAAATTACAGCAACCACATTAGGTGTTACTCTCTCATGATACAAGTTCTTGTCAATATTCTCACTTTCCTTTTCATTGGGATCAGGTCATTTCATTTTCCATCGATTGCTATCAAAGTTGCTGCCAACTTATGACTCTATATTTGGCTAGCTATGGGTTTGATAACGTCATGTTACAAGTCTTGTCTGTGTACTAATATTTCCATTCTAAGTCAATTTTAAAATTTCCTTTTACTTAATATAGTAATGTCTATTTAGAATTCTCTTCTATGACAATGACTATTTCCTCTTACAATACAAGAAAAAAAGCGGCCCTTTCAACCTCCCTGAGCTGGCTTCACTGGTTTGATGACACATTAGTATGCAAGCCCCACCTAACTTGCAGTGATTGCCTTGCCAATGAAAAATCCCAGTTTCAAACTTCAGATGATACATGGACTTCTGAGAGACTGAGCTATTGTTTTGAATGAAGAGAGAAATGATTTTCAATCTTTAAATTAGGGCAAGGTCGCTTAAAATGCACTGGATTTCCACATCATGTGAAAGACTTCCTAGCATTTAGGCTCTCAAATTCTTCATATCTGATTAAGTCATTTCTGAAAGGAATAAAATCAAATTTTTGCAACATGTCCCTGTAATTTGACATCTTCAGGAGTGACCTGATTGACTCACCCTACAAGGCCAATATATCTACCAAAGACCAGCATCCAAAACTGAATGCAGAATTAGAGATTAAATCTGACCAAGACTCTGAACAACTAAAACATTACTTTCATGCAGAATTCCTGTCCCCTTGAGATGAAGGCTAACATTAAAATTCATGTTTTATTATTGGTTTCCTAATCACCTCAAATTCTTTGATTCAGATCAGATTCTGAGTTCAGAGATCAAAGTAAATTTATTATCAAAGAGTGCATACTGTATGTCACCATATGCTACCCTGAGATTTCTTGCAGGCATTCACAGTAGAACAAAGAAATACAATAGAATCAATGAAAATCTACACACATGGACTGACAACCAATGTGCAAACAAAGGTAAACAATGGAAATATGAAAATAATAACAACAACAACATAATAAATAAATAATAATGAGAACATGAGTTGTAGAGTCCCTAGGTTGTGGAAACAGTTCAGCATTGAGGTGCACCTGTGTTGCTGGTGATTGTGGGGGATGTTGTTGCATCTGCAAGTGTGCAGGATGCTGATTGGCATCTGCAAGTGAGGAACTTGAGGATCCCGTTGCACAAGGAGGGTTATGGAGTGCTGAGTGAAGAGCAAATGAAATGGCATCTGCTGTTGACATGGTAGACAAATTGGAGTGGATTGAAGGCATTCTTCAGGCATGAGTTGATATGTTTCACGACCAACTTGATATGATTCAAATATTGGAGGGAGATTCAAGTTTATGATTTCGTGTAATGGAGTCACAGCGCACAACAGCAAAGAAACAGGCCCATTTAGTCCATGCTGAATTATTATTCTTATAGACCTGGACCTGGGCCATAGACCGCCACACCCCTCCCATCCGTGTACTTATCCACACTTCTCTTAGATTTTGAAAGAAAGCCCACATCCATCACTTCCACTGGCAGCCCAATCTACACTTGCACCACCCTCTAAGTGAATAAGTGACACCACTTTCAAGGAATTATGGATCTGCATTCCCAGATCCCTCTGTTCTACCGCACTCCTCAAAGCCCTGCCGTTTACTGTGTACCACCCTTGTTTGCCTCCTAACATTACCCTGCAATTTGCTCATACCTTTCATTTGTATTGTAATTTCTGCCTCCCATTCATTCTATTTGTGTCTCCCAACTTAAATGTTGCAAACTTGAAAAATACCTCATTGCATTCCTTCATTCAGCTAATAATATCACAATTATAGTAAAATTCAAAAAACACCTTGGAGAAATTTGATGTGACCAGTTGCTGACTGACTTAGCTTGGAAAGGTGATTTTCTAACCACACAAAGCACAGGCAGGAAGGAGTCAGTCTACCTGTTTTATCCCACCACTTCAGAGCTGATTGCTGAAGTCCTTTGATTATGGTCAATGCCTCTTTGATTTCTTTAAGCTTATTTCCTAAACTTCAACATATCTGGAGAGAATTTTTAAAAGGTTCACTGAGATAGAGTGAATACTTTGGCATGATCAGAGATTCTGGTGCAGAAAGCACGTCATTCCTATTAATTTTCTGGCTACATTCACTTACAGCTGAAAAGACTACTGATACAGCTACTACTCCTACAGATAAAAAGCACAACTGCTTCCAAGGTCAGTAGTCAACAAAGATGCCTTCATGCGTTTAAATGAACTATCACTGCCTAAAACTGACGGAAACAATGCTGATTTGGGATGGATTCGTCCTTGTAGGATTCCACGCAGGAAACATGGCTGCAGGTCAAGGATACAAGTGCGTTTAAGGATACGGGCTTTCAAAACTCGTAATACCGACTATCTTGTTGGCGAACGCGCAGTCTCAGTGAATAAAATTGATGATCTCAGAGCTAGGGTGCTGAATAAGAGGGACATTAGGACTGCATAGGTCCTTTGTTCCCCGGAATCCTGGTTAACCCCTTCTGTACCGGATGCAGTGATTCAGAGCGACGGATTTATTATACACTGTCAAGACAGATCTATAGAGTCTCTCAAAAGCAGAGGTGGAGGAGAACGCCTCATGATCAACTCTTCTTGGTGCACAAATATATCAGTGCTATCCAATTCTGCTCACCAGCCCTGGAATATCTAGGAGTGAAATGCTGTACTTTTTACCTACCGCAGGAGATCTCCGGGATCATTTTGGTAGCAGTATACATTCCACCTCAGGCCAATGTCAATCACGCTTTAGATAGTATGAGAAATGGGATCAACATGCATGAAACAGAGCATCCTTACGCCTTCACCATCGTTTTGGGGGATTTTAACCAGGCCAGTCTGAAAACATCACTTAGCAATTATCATCAACAGATCACTTGCAATACTAGAGGGAACAACACACTGGACCACTGTTACACCACCTTCGAGAATGCCTACCATGCTATATCATGCTCACACTTCAGAAAGTCTGATCACCTGGCTATACTTCTACTCCCTGAGTATAGGCAGAGACTGAAGACTGCAGCACCAGCAGTGAGGACCAAGAAGGTTTGGACAAGGGAAGCACACGAGCGTTTACAGGACTGCTTTGAATCAGTGGACTGGACTGTACTCAGGGATTCATCTTCAAATCTGGATGAGTATGCTGCAGTTGTTACCGACTTCATTAAAACCCATGTAGATGAGTGTGTGCCCACAAAGACTTCCCAAACCAAAAGCCATGGATGAACCAGGAGGTATGTCGTCTGCTTAGGCTAGATATGTGGCAATCAAGTCTGGCAACCCAGGCCTGTACCAGAAAACCAGGAATGATTTGCGGAGGGCTATTTCAAGGGCAAAGAGACAGTTTCGAACAAGGTTGAAGGTGACATTGGATGTACGACAAATCTGGATTGGTTTGCAAGACATTACTTCCTACAAAGCGAAACCCAACAACATGAATGGCAGCAATGCTTCACTACCAGATGAACACAACACCTTCTATGCCCACTTTGAAAGAGAGAATATAACTACAGCTGTGAAGATCCCTGCTGCACCTGATGACCCTGTGATCTCTGACCCAGAGGCTGATGTTAGGCTGTCTTTAAAGAGAGTGAACCTTTGCAAGGTGGAAGGTCCCAATGGAGTACCTGGTAAGGCTCTGAAAACCTGTGCCAACCAACTAGTGGGAGTATTCAAGGACATTTTCAACTTCTCACTGCTATGGGCGGAAGTTCCCATTTACTTCAAAAAGGCAACAATTATACCAGTGCCTAAGAAGAAAAACGTGAGTTGCCTTAATGACTATCACCTGGTAGCACTCACACTTACAGTGATGGAATACTTTGAGAGGTTGGTCATGGCTAGACTGAACTCCTGTCTCAGCAAGGACCTGGACCCATTGCAATTTGCCTATCGCCACAATAGGTCAATGGCAGATGCAATCTCAATGGCTCTTCACACGGCTTTAGAGCACCTGAACAACACAAACACCTATGTCAGGATGCTGTTCATCGACTACAGCTCAGCATGAACCTGGACCCATTGCAATTTGCCTATCGCCACAATAGGTCAACGGCAGATGCAATCTCAATGGCTCTTCACACGGCTTTAAACCACCTGGATAACACAAATACCTATGTTAGGATGCTGCTCATTGATTACAGCTCAGCATTTAATACCATCATTCCCACAATCCTGATTGAGAAGTTGCAGAACCTGGGCCTCTGTAGCTCCTGCTGCAATTGGATCCTTGACTTCCTAACTGGAAGACCACAATCTGTGTGGATTGGTGATAACATCCCCTCCTCGCTAACAACCATCTCTGGTGCACCTCAGGGGTGTGTGCTTAGCCCACTGCTCTACTCTCTACATACAAATGACTATGTGCCTAGGCATAGCTCAAATACCATCTACAAATTTGCTGATAATATAACCATTGTTGGTAGAATCTCAGATGGTGATGAGAGGGTGTACAGGAGTGAGATATACCAACTAGTGAAGCAACAACCTGGCACTCAACGTCAGTAAGATGAAAGAGATGATTGTGGACTTGAGGAATGGTAAGACCAATCCTCATAGAGGGATCAGAAGTGGAGAGAGTGAGCAGCTTCAAGTTCCTGGATGGCAAGATCTCTGAGGACCTAACCTGGTCCCAACATATCAATGCAGTTATAAAGAAGGCAACACAGCAACTGTACTTCATTAGGAGTTTGAAGAGATTTGGTAAGTCAACAAATACACTCAAAAACTTCTATAGATATACCATAGTGAGCATTCTGACAGGCTGCATCACTGTGTGGTATGGGGTGGCTACTGCATAGGACTGAAAGAAGCTGCAAATGGTTGTAAATTTAGTTGGCTCCATTTTGGGTACTAGCCTACAAAGTACCCAGGACATCTTCAGGGAGCAATGTCTCAGAAAGGCAGCATCCATTATTAAGGACCTCCAGTACCCAGGGTATGCCCTTTTCTCACTATCACCATCAGGCAGGAGATACAGAAGCCTGAAGGCACACACTCAGCAATTCAGGAACAGCTTCTTCCCCTCTGCCCGATTCCTAAATGGACACTGAACCCGTGATCACTACCTCACTTACTTAATATATATTATTTCTGTTTCTTGCACAATTTTTAATCTATTCAATATATGTATACTGTAATTGATTTTACTTATTTATTATGATTTATTTTTCTTCTATATTACGTATTGCATTGAACTGCTGCTGCTAAGTTAATAAATTTCACAACATGGTGATAATAGACCAGATTCTGATTACATAAATGACAAACATACAGTCTGCCATAATCTACAGCAATTGTGTATTTGAGTTTTCTAATATTATGATTTAAAATATCGTTTTTTTATTTAAGAGTGACAGGTAACTTCATTAAATACTACAGATGAAGGATGGTTTATCATAAAGTATAAGCATTTTAATCACCATCCCAATCCGCGAAGTTTAAACTGATTGTAACCAATTCAAAATTAAATATTTTCTTTACTAATTATGTTAATATACACCAGCCAGTTTCTTAATAAATTTAAAAAAATAAATGCTTTTATAATAAGATTAATAGTGTCTGTGCACTTAATAAAATAATCCGTTTAAAAATCACTTCAGAGAGAGTGGGCCACAAATGGAATTAAGCAGAAAGTCACACTGACGATTAACTAGATCTGGGCGAAAGGCCAGCTTTGAGGCCTCGCATAATTATACTTTACCGGAGTAAGAGCAAAGTTAAAATTTTGATTTACAATGGATATGTGAATTTGTTTCCCAAATATTAACTCAGCAGTTTAAAGATAGCCTGATTAACACAGTTACTTTGTTAATTAGTAGGCAAAATGGAGTCAAATCCTGTAGTTTCACACTTCCTGTCACATTTTCCAGGTCAGTGGCACCAGTGACTTCTCCTGGCTGGTTTCTTTTCCCTTGAGTAGATCCTTTACTGCTGATAGACTATCTAAGGGAAATGTAATAAAAGCACAGCACTGAAATGTTGCACGTGACACTGTCATTTTCGCTTTTCCTCAAGCAAACTGAAAAGCAGTTTAATGATGCTGGAGTGGCTTTAAACCTTAATTTTAGGGAAACTAAACAATACATAGTTTTCACAGCAGAAACAGTTGATTTCCCTCAGACCAAGTCTGGAAAATAATAAAGATGAAGCCTATTTTTATAAAAAAAATTCTGGGTGAGAGAAAGAAAATAAAGCAGACAAAAATACTCTTCCTGAATCTGTGAGAACAGAGGCTTTCCCATTGATCACAGTTCAAACGCTCCCACCCTGATGCCTGTTTCATTCTTAGGTGCACAGAACAGTATGATCGCCCAGTCCTTATGACAGTGTGAAGTGACTGAGACACAATTTAATAGTTCTTCCTTTATTAATGAATGCTCTAAAATGTTACAGCAATCTGAGGTTAACCACAACTTTATTGCTGAGCAAGGTAGCATGAAAGAAATATTTTAGGTCAGGCAATAAAAGAAGACATCTCAATCTAATATGTGAAGTATATTCTTTTTCAGAATTTACCTCTTCTCCCTTTTTCATAATCATCAGAATGGGTGCTCAGTTGAGAATCGGTTAAGCCTCAAAGCATTGAAACTCGGCCCAGTCTGACTATTAGCCAAGTTTGGAAGTTGAACTTTGGAAGCGTAGGAATGCAAAATTCTGGCCAGAATAATTCCCCACCCAAACAGCAAATAACAGTATTTCATACTCAATAAATAAAACCTTGCCAAGGTCAGGATACTGGAAACAGTGAAGCCTTTTAAGAATTGCAGAGTCTTACTTTAGAAGCTGACTTCATTGAAAAAGAATTTGTAATGAATTCTGAATATAAATCAGTTAATTTCATTTAAACAAATGTAATTTGACAAGGCCTATACAACTGTACTGTTTAATCAGTACGTTACCTGTGGTTTGAATTTTAAAAATCCAAAAGGAGAAAATAAGCTTAAAGTTGAAAAAGAAAGTTTTAGAAAAGCACAGCTGACCAGTCAGCATCCAGAAGGAAGGAAAAGGTTTCAGTGTTAACTGTAAAGTACTTATACAGAATTCAGACAGGTTCTCCACCATTCGGAGGAAAAGAGCTGGTGCCGTTAGCTGTCAATACTGACCAATGTGAATAATCAGTCTTTTTTAAAAATAATGATTATTTACCTTACTATCTTGATTAAATCAGTTCATTCACCCCCAGTGTGAAATAGCACTGACAGAAACAACATGCTGAAAGTAGAGAACAGAATACAAGCATCTAATACAGAAAATAGGTTGAAGTTTCAGAGAATTCTCAGAATAAATTATAAAATACTGCAACAGGGTTGGTTTCTCACTTGTTTACACTCACTTCCATTATGGTCACCAACATTAGTTACTCATTTCACCACATTAAAAATAAACTGATATTTAGAGCTGGTGTTCTCAACCTAGCTTGATTCTTTTTTGCTCAATTTTCCAATGACAAGTGCGATGTTAATAACTTATATAATTTTCCTTCTTGCAAGTGATTCCCAATTTTGGGTTTCTGAATAAAGAAGGGTCTGGTAAATAGTGCCTCTGAATGTGCAAGAGTTAATCTTGAACATTGTGATACTTGTAGATTAGCGATCTGTATGATTACTCAGCATAATAACCCCCACATGTAGTTGTTACATCCCTCCAGTAATCATAATTCACTTTGAGATAGGAGCAGGGACTAGAAGTACATTTGAGCAAATGTTGTGTTAGAGACCCAGCAGTTGCATTGGCACATCATCATGATAAAGAATAAAATGAACCAATAATTACCACCATAGAAAAATTACCCATTGCAGAACAAATAGGGTACTTTAAGTTGAAAGGATAAACTGGAAATCAGAAGCAAAACCAGAAAATGCCAGGAACACTCAGCTACAGAGAGAGAGGAGCAGACTCAACATTTCATGTCAAAGTGAGCAAAGGGAGCAGAGGGAGTATCTGTGGTAGGCCAAGGTTTCTGGGTAACATTACTGTGGTCCTTGCAGTAGGAGAGAACAAATAAATAAACAAACATGCATGTTGGGAATGTGAGACAGAGAAGGCAGCAGTAGTGAAGATCTGAGACTAAAGAGAATGCTGAGAACACCTGCTTTATCGAGCAGAATTGACCTGACTATTCTGACATCGGACTCCTTAGGCTCCAGCAATGGAGCATGATTTTTTTTTAATTCTCCAGTCTCCACTACAGAATCTACTCAATTAAACCAGATCAGGAATACTCAGTCCATTTATTTTAATGATTACTATACCAGTAAAAGGTAATTTAGATCTTCAGAATCATTGTGAATTAAATATTTTAACTGCCTGTGCTTTTAAATGTTTAAACTTTGGTTTTAATCCAAAGGCATACAATAAATGTCTGTGTGCCCTGTACATGGCTCCATTACAAAACAGCCTAGAAATATGAAATTTTACATGGAATTCGGGTTCAGCTCAGCATCGTGCATTGCTTTACATCACCAGGCTACCTGAATTGCAACGAGAAAGTGAAATCTGTGCACCAAGTTTCTGCAGGAGATCAGCTACAATTTACACAGGTTAGATGAATATATAAGAACCAAGTTTAGTGAGATTCCAATGAAGTGCCTTGGATACAATTACAGAGGCTGTTTTTTCCAGATATGTTTGGTGAAATGTAAAAAAAAACTTTACTTATTAATCTACTTTTAGCCACAGTTCAAAGACAAAATATGATTGTACCAGTTGTGCCAATGAAACTCTTATTAGAAACCCAAATTAGATCAATAATTATGTAATGGAATTTTGGAAAGTCTGTTACTCAAGCTACAGAAAATATACTTAAAATAACCAGTGCCATTGAAATTTAATAGTCTAGCCATCTACAGAGCATGACTACAGCAGTCTCTGTTGTAGAATTTGTCTTTAGACTTTGCTGAGACATTACTGAAAAGTGGCACAATCCAGGCCACAATATCTGCAGCCAAAGTCATTCAGCACCTGGGTATAATAGTCTATAAGTCCCTGTGAAAGTGGCAGTGAGCTTTCTTCCTGACCCACTGCTTCAACCTTTTACAAATTATAGGAAAATATGACACAGAATTGTGGAATGCTTTATCCATGGCACCAACAGGAATTCCAGAATATTATCCAGTTAAAAAAAAGGTATTTAAATTTAAACTGTGGCTTCATCCCTTCCATAGAATAACTATATAGATCAGGCAAGATATTCTGTGGCTGCAGAAGAGATACCGGGGATGCTGTGTAGCCTCTCGGGTGCCAGGGTTAAGGATGTCTCGGAGTGGTAGCAGAAAATTTGCAAGGAGAGGATGTTGTACAGTCCAAAGGTTGTTGTACAGTACATGTTGGTACAAACAACACTGGCCAGGGATGAGGTCCTGCAAAATGAGCACAGGGAGTTGGGTAAGAAATTCAAATGTAGGATATGAGGATATTGAACTCCAGAATACTCCATGAGTCCAGGAATAGGAAGATTGACCAGATGATTACATGGTTGAAGATCTGTGCGGGAGGGGGGTGGGTTTAGGGATTCAGGTTCTTGGGGTCTCTTCTCGAATAGAGGCAACCTGTACAAAAGGGATGCAGCGTACTTGAACCAGAGGGGGTAACTAATATCGCTGTGGGATATTTGTTTTTCCCACCAGGGAGGAATTAAATTCAATTGAGAGGGGGTGAAACTCGAGAACGTGAAGTCAATAAGATGGCAGAGATATGTATAGCAACCAAAGAGTGTAAACCTAGCAATCAGGTTAGCCATGTTTACAGTAAAAGGGCAGATAGGATCACTGCTTTAAATTACATCTCGTTCAATGCACAGAGCTTACCAGGTAATGGTGGATGAACTGAGAGCGCGCTCTGCCTTTACTGGGATATTTCAGCATAACTGGAACATGGCTGACACAAGGGCAGGACTGGCAGCTCAAGGCGAAAGTGAAGGAGGTTGAAATGGCCCGAAGAGTGGTAAATTGGTTTCAATTTAGTAAGTGTGAGGCGATATATTTTGAACAATCAAACGAGTGTAGACCATAGAGTGAATGGTAGGACACTGAGAAGTGATGTGGAAGAGAGGGAACTGGGAGTCCAAGTGCACAGCTCACTCAAAGTGGTCATTGCCTTTTCCCCAGGTTTGGGGAGTCCGAAACTAGAGGGCCCAGATACAAGAGGGGAGAGACTTAAAAGAAACTTGAGAGGCAACTTTTGCACACAACGGGAATGAGATGACAGAAGAAGTGGTTGAGGTGGGTACAATTGCAACATTTAAGAGGCATTTGGACAGGTTCATGGAAGGGCAGGCAACCAGCAGCCAGGATCCTGTGGTACACATGGTCCACAGGGCCTGTTTCTATACTGTGTTACCCTACGACCCTATCATTTACTATAGCTCAATAGTCATAGTCATACTTTATTGATCCTGGGGGAAATTGATATAAACCTTGCTGCAGCCATGCAAAATATTTCTTTGAAAACAGCTGTAAAATCAAGCAATTTTGAGAACCCACTGCTAAGGAGAAACTTTACTTATGTCCAAGTATGTTCTCGATACACTCTGAATGAAATCTGCACTTTGTAACAGATATAACTGGATGTCTGTTGGCTGACAAACTTGTTCCATTTTAATCCTGGAAGACTCAGAGGTTACAATAGATTAATACAACAGTTATGTAAAAATATCAAAGGTTGTTCTGACCTAGGGCTCTATTGCCAGCTTGGTAGGTTTTGTACTAGAGTTTCTGCTCAAACATCAAAATCACTCAGCAGCTATCTTCTATCTAAAAGTCCAGGTCATCTATCTATACATTTTTGCAGCTTAGCAGCTGCCTATCTTCTTCCTAGTACAGTGGATTCGATTAATTGGGATCATGACCAGTACATTTTGGCCCAATTAAGCGGCTGACCCAATTAGCCGAAATTTCATTGAAAGAGTATAACAAAGATAAACTCTGTTTAAATGAGCTACAAATTATGTATTTCAATGAAATATACAACAAATATGAACACTACAAATATCATTACAGTACTATGAAAGGTTTCTAATAGTTATCAATGGAGGAATTCATACAGTGAATGCTGCCATGTTCCTTTGATTGATTGTAAATGAACAAAATCAGTGCAGAAAATGGACTGCCTTCATTGCCTTCCTGAATGTGCATGATGTAGTGTCAAAAAATCACTGCTTTTTATTTTGGCGTCAGTCAGCCCAAATGAATAATATAATACGAGTATATGCAACTGACGCTATTTAAAAACTGTTTGCTCTAAGCACAGTGCACACCAGTGCACACAACAGCCACACAAGCGCTCACAACTGCTGCTAGTCAGAAACCGTTCGGCAACAGTCTCCTGCCTTAATAAAGTGACAAAGTGCCCCAAACAGACAAGGGGATCTGCAATTTTCTCAATTAGTTTTTGTTCTTTGAGAGTTATCCCAAATAAATGGCTGGTCCGATTAACTGATGGCCCAATTAACCTGAATCCATTGTATTGAATTATTGCTAGTGAATTTTAAATGTATGCTCTTCACCACTGACAGTGCAGCTGCATCAAAAGGTGAATACAAAGTAAAACCATGTTAATTACTAACACCATTTACATTAAAACATACAATTTCACTCATCAGTGGTCACGGCTAATAAGTCAAATGATACAATTTTCATTTGTTGGTCTGTACGAAACATCAAAGAAGATCTTCAGCCAAAATAACTGCATGTGACTTTTAACTGCTGTTGCCAATTTAGCCAACTGAGCCCTGTATAGTGCAAGGAGGAATGTCCCAGGGTATGGCACCCAACACAAATGGAATCACTTCCTCTAACACATTAACAAACTTATTCCATGTCTGGGAAGCTGTTGGGAGGCACAAAGTAAACTTTTAAATGAAAACAAAGTGTGCTGAATTATTTATTTCACTGCAGTGAATTGATATCACAGGGCATTTACAAAGTCATTAGTCGCACACATGGAGTGAAAGAGTCCATCAGAGCAATGTAGATTAAACACTCTTCTACATGTTAATGACCCCATCCATCTCTCTAGTTTAGGGACACCACTGAAAATGATTAGGGAAGTCACACCCACCATTCCTTACTGTTTTAGTGTCACTGGGACTGCAGTGGTACAAAGAGAGTAATGGTATTACATTAAAGTCATACAGAGATAGTTGCATAGCACAAAACCAATTTTGTTCACTTTCCGGTCTTCTGTGCAGGGAATTATTCTGTACAGAAACAGTTGAACACATGATGTGCAGAAGGGCCATTAATTAATTGATTTATGTTTTAAACCTACTTTATAAAGATCTACATAGTTTGCCAGTTTGACTGAATATTATTTAACACTGGAGCACTGCTACAACAGCAGCTTCATTATGATTGACAGGGTTGGTAATATAAACCCTAGGGAGATTAACGGAGGGAAAGGAAAGAAATTAGTTCAGGAGCTGAATTTTAATGTGTGGGTTGATATGCTTCAGAAGTTAAAATGCAAAACTTGCCTACTTTTACATCAAACAAGATGCCAGTAGCTTCTGCAGTTCCTTAGTCCATTTTGTAAATGGTACAAACAGCAGCCATTACGCACCAATAGTGAAGGAGATGAACGCTTATGACCGTCGATGGGATGCAAATCCAGTGGGATGCTCCAACCTGGATGCTGCACTCTTTCGTTTAGAGTATTCCATCATGGTCCTGACCTGCAGCTTTTAACAGCCAATAGAAATGTGGAGGTTATTTATGGAGCACTTGCACAGGGTGCTGGATTGTCCCACTGAGGCAGAGAAAAGATCATTTAGTCAAGAGGAAACAGGAAACATACTTAAAATTTAGGATACAAATATCAGACAGGGCTCTAGAGAGTTATACAGTAGTCAGGAAGGAGCTTCAGAAGAGACTTAGGAGAGTTAGAAGGGGACATGAAAAGGCCTTGGTGAATAGGATTAAGGAAAAGCCGTAAGGAGGGTGACTAAAGTGGGGGGTAGGACTACTCAGAGGTAAAGGGGAAAGTGTGCCTGGAAGAAGTATGGTAAGTCCTTAATGAATACTTCGCTTCAGTGTTCACCAAGGAGAGGGGCCTTGATGATTGTGAGGTCAACGTAGAACAGGCTAATGGACTGGAACACGTGGAAGTTAAGAATTCCATCTGAAATTCAGTGCTAGAGCTTCTGAAAAACATTATTCAAGATTCACGTACATTTAGTATCAAAGGATGCATAGTTTATACACCTTGAGATTTGTTTGCTTACAGGCAGTCACAAAGCAAGAAATATGAAGAACCCAATTTTAAAAAAGACCATAAAAGAGAAAAACACCACACATTATGCAAACAATAGAAGTAAAGGACAGCATTCCAAATCAGACAGAGTCCTTATATCCACTCCCCAGTGCAGCCAGAGTAGGCCCAAGTCTACTCATATTAGCCATCTCAGTTCATCATATTAGTGGGGCAAAATCACTACGAAACTCACAAAGACAACAGCTGCCCGAAAGAGGGATGAACATCGTGGGAGAGTGAGTGAAATCAGCCCAATCTTCATCTCAGGTCCCAACACTCGGGTTTTCCAGTCTTATCTGGGCTGGCATTTAGATTTAAATTGTCTAAGCACCGGGTAGTGTCTCATTCTAGGATCCGGATCGTGGCACAGCGACACGTTTGGGCTGCACAGCCCTAAGCCATTCTCGATCTCACCAAATTGGCTCGCCACTTCAAGCGGTCCAACCTCGCACCCGGGTTAGGTAGATGGGTATCGAAACTCTTCTGCATTGGCCCCTCTCCAAACCGTTCACTCCAACAGCGACATTGATACGAATTTCATCTGCGACCTCATCTTGAACACTTTGCCCTACGACTTTGTCCATCCTTCCAATCTGCTTCGCCTCCGCTTCCTTCTTCATTGTTTGCCGTGATAGTTGACCACGATTTTGCATTGTGCTTAGTTTTCGTTGCCTCAATATAGGAAAGCTGTTGAAGCTTTAGAGAGAGTGTAGAGGAGACTTAGCAAAATACTGCCTGTATTAGGGAGCATATTTACGAGGAAAGGCTGAGCAAGACTTTTCTCTTTGGAGTGAAGGAGGATGAAAGGCGACTGATAGAGGTGTATAAGATTATGAGAGGTATAAATAGAGTAGCTATCCAGCACCTTATTCCCAGGACAGCAATGGCCAATACCAGAGGACATCTGTTAAGGCAAATGGAGGAATGTTTAGGGGAGGTTTCAGAGGTAATTTTGTTTTAATACAGAGAGTGGTAGGTGTCTGGAATTCACTGTCAGTGGTGGTGGCAGAGGCTGATATAGGGGAGACTATGGTATAGGACATTTAAGCGACATTTAAAGGATATAAGAAAAATGGGCTGTATAGGAGGAAAGAGTTAGGCTGATCATGCAGTAACATTATTAGCACAACATTGTGGGCCGAAGGGCCTGTACTATGCTGTACTGTTCTATGTTCTAGATGAAGAGACAATGCAAATATTTCAAAAAATAGTTATTTATTTTAATCCTTCCACCTGCTTCTGTAGACTCAACCCAATTACTTTTTGTCCAGTCTTTCACAAGCTCAGCAGGCAAAGGGATATTAAACCCAATGTCTTCAAATCCCAGGACAAACACTGTTACACTCAATGTCAGACGGTGTTTATTCCAGCATGAGCTGAGATTCCTTTCTATTACAAACTGCCTTGGCTCTACCACTTCATTCCATCCAAATTCAACTACTTCAAAATTAGATTAGATTAGATTGGATTAGTTTATTGTCATGTAAACTAGAATACAATGAAATTCTTTATTTGAACGAAGTATACGGAGTAAATAGTATACCTGGTTAAAATAAATGCAAGCATGAGCACTAAATAGCAGAAAAATGTAAAGATTGTAGTGCAATCTGAAGTAGTACAACAAAAATAAAGTGACATTATCAGAATAAACTAGAGATTAATAATTAATTCAAGAATGTAACAGCAATGTTGGGAAGGGGATGTGAAATAAGTGATTGGTTTAAGAATCTAATAACACTTCCGAAATTTTGATGCTCAGGCTTTCAAGCTCCTTGATTTTCTCCCAGAATGTAAAGGGGAAAAAAGGAAGTGACAAAGGTGGTAGGCATCCTTGACAACACCACTTAACCCTCCTGAGGCAATACACCATGAAAATGGACTAGATAGAAGTGAGTGACTGGGCTGCGTTTACCAGTCCCTGCAAGTTGAGATGTTCAAGAGCAGTGTGGTTGCCATAGCAAACTGAGACATAACCTGTACTTTCTATAGCACATCTGCAGAAGTTCAAAACCTCTATCAGCTTTATTACCTGCTACAAATTCTCTCTCCAGAGCCTTGTGCACCCCTGTATGCGTCCATTGGAATTTAGGCCTTAGACCTTTCCATTTCTGTCATCCTTAAAAAATCCGTCTTGTAACTGATCAATCTTTTGATTTGCACCATGATTTCTCCATCTGAAATTCAGTGTCTATTGGTACTCTGTGAATGATGCTCTTTATTATGTTTGTCATAATAATAAGTAATAAAATAGGTAAATTATGCCAGTGATCATAACAGAAAATTTTATTATGGAAATTCTAATCCATTGCACATGTTCAGCTTGGGTACACCGAGATGTGGAAGAGGTTCAAATTCCTTCTATTTTACTTATTAAAATGTCAACTTCTCAAGAGTAACCCCTTCCGTACATAGCCTCATGTGGAGGAAATTACATGTGGAGGAAATTACATGTGAAATTACAAAATGTGGATGTTTAAGTCAAGTTACATTTATTGCCATGTGCATAAGGTATGGTGTGACACAGGCAAAATGAAAAACACAGCATCGGTAGCGTATTAGTACAGACAACAAGGCTCACAGTTACAGACATGTTGGGAGCCCTGAGGTTTTCCATAATGATCCTGAAGCTTACAGGAAAGATATTTGGTTAGTCAAGGAATGGTGTGTAGACTTGTTGCATTCACAGAGGGAAACGTTCTACAATAAAGTCACTTAGTTAAATATGCTGTTTAAGACCTGGATGCTGATGTCATTGCATTGAAGTTCTGTAACCCACTGGTGGGTCAGGGTTTTGAATCCTGGAAACTCAGCCAGCTGCCCAATACTGGAATCCTAACTTATAGTTGAATTAATATTAAATAGCTGTCGTCCGTGGTGAAAATAACACTCTTGGCTGCCAACATAGTATTAACTTGCATTGCACAAATTATAGGAATTTTAAAATGCCGAATTCTACTCTTACCCACAAAGTGGTTAAAGGATAGAAAAGATACAGAGTGAATAATACTTCCTTAAGCACATTTCTCAGATAATTTTAAATTGTCCTTTTAAATTCCAATTTTACACTTCATGTTTTTTTAGTTGCCGGTGTACTAAAGTTAAAAAATCAGATTAACTGTGTACTTGAAAGGTTAAGCCACACAGGATTAAGGCAATTCTGCTTAATGTCCTAACAATAGGATAGAGAAACAAAAAAAAAGGGTAAGGAAAAGAATTGAAGTAACATCAGAATTCCACAGGATTTATCATTCACAAATACTTTGGAATATTTAAGAAAATTACTGAAGCATGAAATACATGATTGCTGACATCAAGTCTAAGTCTGTCCCGAGTCTTTGTGGCCCATCAGGCCTGTGCTTATGCCGGTTTCTGCATTGCTGACATAGTCAACAGTTAATGCTCTTCCCTAACTACTGATGCACATCCTCCAACTTATGACAGGAATCATGCCAGACCAGGTGACAGGGAGACTTTTACAGGGTTCTAAAGTAATTGTAAGAATCTTAATTCAGGAACGACGAAGAAAGTGTGACAGAAAGTGTGTGGCGTGTATGGGAACCTATAGTTGGTGAAACATCCATGTACCTCATGGAAATATAAATCAAAACCCATTAGATGCTGTATATCTGAAATCAAAGCAGAAAATAAACACTCAGGTAGCCTCAGTGGAAAGCAAAAACAAAACTAGTGCCTCTGGTCAAAGAATCAGAATTGGGAAAGAAAAGAAGCAACTTCATATTAAGTTGTAGAGAGAATAAGGGAGAGATGGATAGAATGGAAATATTTCTAATGGGCTGAGGTCAGGTTTTAATGTGGTGATAACACAGCATCTGGTTAAAAGATGAATGGAACCTTATTCGATGGCTTTATGGTTAAATTACATTATTTGCATTATGGTAATTACCACTTGCAAGCAGATAGAATGTGATGCCAATTAGACTGAGACTCATTCAGGCGACGGTCTGCAGTTTGTAGCTAAAAGCATAAATTATAGTGCAGGCAGACAGATGTCCACTTAGTTGGAAGAAGGGAAAACCACATAGTCCTTTAAGAGGCAAAAGCTGTCTTCACACCAATGACACCTTCACCATGTTGTGTAACAATACAATTTTGTTACATGAGATACTCTCAGGCCAGATCTAGCTACTCAGAACAGGGTGTCTATAATGTAGCAGCAGAAATATACGTCAAAACAACACACTCAAAAAGCCATTTTATTAGGTACGCCTGTACATCTTCTCATTAATGCAAAAATCTAATCAGCCAATCATGTGGCAGCAATTCAAACATGCAGATATGGTCAAGAAATTCAGTTTTCGTACAGATCAAACATCAGAATGGGGAAGAACTGTAATCTAAGTGATTTTTATTGTGGAATAATTGTTAGTGCCAGATGGGGAGGTCTGAGTATCTCAGAAATTGTTGATCTCCTGGGGTTTTCACACACAACAATCTCTAGAGCTTACAGAGATTGGTGCAAGAAACAAAAAACATCCAGCGAGCAGCAGTTCCGTGGGCCAAAACACCTTGTTAATGAGAGAGGTCAGAGGAGAATAACCATACTGGTCCAGGATGACAGGAAGGTGACAGCAACTCAAACAACCACGCATTGCAACTGTGGTGTGTAGAAGAGCATCTCTGAACATACAACACATCAAACCTTAAAGTGGATGGCTACAGCAGCAGAAGACCGCTCTGAGTGGCCACTCAGTGTATGTCACCTTATGGTCTAATATATCACTCACTCTACCACCATCAACCATAGTTCAATGAGGAGTGTGGAAAGGGATAACAGGAACAGCATCAGACATCTAAAAGCATAGTGGCCAGTCTAGCGAAGCTGCATCAAAGGAATATCTGTGTGCTATACAGCAAAGCAGCAGGCATTAGACAGAACCAAGCAACTTCACAACCAACTCAGATCAAGGTTCTCCAGTCCTGTCATGAACAGTAGTAGCAGCTAATAGTGGGAGGCAGTTTCAAGAATAATCCAATTTTCAATGAGTGAGTGCTGAACACAAGATTGAAGTATTTATAGCTTTATTCAGGCAGAAGTGCACAATATCTTCTAGTCAACTGTGACCCAACCCCTACCCTATGCCAAGATACTGATATAGAATGGAAATTCCACTGAATGCCAGTGCTAAGTGATTAGACTCTCTCTTGCTGGAGTGGTCATTGCTTGGCATTTACGTGGTGAGAATATAACTGGCTATTTATCAGGCCAAATCTCATTGTTGTCTACATGATACCGCATGTGGGGCCAGGCTGCTTTATTTGTGGAAGGGTTGTAAAATGGAATCATCAATCATTTTTAGCTGAGGCTTTCTGATACAAGGAAGATTATTGATGAAGTAGCTGAAGATGGTTGGGCCAAGGGCACACCCCTGAGAAACAATTTCCTGGGATGACTGACCTCTAATGGCCAATACATTGTCTTTTCTGAAAAGTATTCCCTTTGATACCCATTAAGCAGATTAATCAGGGCTGAGTAGTTCCAGCGTTTTCTTGGTTTGATTCCATTACTGTGATTGGCACAATAATATTTAGATTAATGATTAATTTTTAATTGTGGGTGAGGTATGCAATGAGTTTCCCAGATATAATCACAGTTTCCTGCTTCAAGGCTTTGCTCTGGAAACTGCAATAGACACAAACCACAGGCTTCATTTTTCAAAGGACTGAAGGCCAATAAATTGCAGAGAAGGAGCATGAAAATAAAACCTCCTACTTTAGTGTATAAACATTGTATTGCAAAATTAATGAGAAGTTTTCTCTTTCAATTGTCTGTGTGCAATGAAAACTAAAAGGCAGTGAATTAAAGTTCTGCTAGTTACTTAATGTATTTGATCTAAGCAAATAAATCAAATGGGCTGAAGTTCCTTCTCACTGGGCTGAGACATGCAGATTTCCAGTAAATTATTTTACTTACTTCTATCCTACATAATTTTGCCTGGATTCAAAACAATTTGTATTTACTTAGTGCAAATAAATAAAAACATTCTTAATCAATATCTCAATCTAAGCTGAAGATGCAGGGAGAGTATACTCAAGATGCTCTCCATTGACTACAGTTCATCATTTAACACTGTGAGCCCTCAAAACTAATCAATAAGCTCCAGTCCCTAGGCTTCGATACCTCCTTGTGTAACTGGATCCTCAAATTCCTCGAATCTCCTCCTCAATCCCCATCAGCACAAGTGCACCACAAGGCTGTGTGCTTCGTCCCCTGCTCTACTCGTTTTATGCTTATGACTATGAGACGAGATACAGCTCCAGTGGCATATTCAAGTTTGCTGTTGACACCATGATTGTGGCTGAATCAAGCTGCCATATAGGAGGGAGACTGAAAGTCTCTTGGAGTGGTGCCATAACAACAACCTCACACTCAATGTCAGCAAAGCTGATTATGGACTATAGCTGGAAGAAATTGGGAGTCCATGAGTGTCATTAGGGGATTGGAGGTGAAAAGGGTCAGTAACTTTAAATTCCTGGGTGTTATCATATCAGAGGATCTGTCCTGAGACTAGCACATGAATGCCATTTCAAAGAAAGCATGGCAGCGCCTCTACTTTCAGAGAAGTTTGCGCAGACTCGGCATGTCATCTAAAACTCTGACAAACTTCTATAGATGCACAGTGGAGAGTAACCTTATTGATTGCATCACGGTCGGGTATGGAAATATAAATTCACAAGAATGAAAATACCTATATCAAAGGAAAAGCCCTTGTCACCATTGAGCACTTCTGCAAAAGGTGCTGCCACAAGAAAGTAGAATCCATCACCGACCATCTATGCCAAGCTCCTTTCTTGCTACCACCATCAGGAAGGAGGTATAAGAGCCGTAGATCCCACACCACCAGGTTCAGGAACAGTTACTATCCTATAACCATCAGGCTCTGAATCAGCATGGACATCTTCACTCACTACAACACTGAACTGATCATTAAACACAACAATTTTTGGACTCACTTTCAAGGACTTTACAACTCATTTCTCAGATTCATCCATCCATTTATATATTCGTATTTGCACAGTCAGTTTTTGTGTGTGTTTTATTTTCAATTATTTCATTGTACTTCTTTGTTCTACTGTGAATGCCTGCAAGAAAATGGATCTCAGGGTAGCATTTGGTGGCATTTATGTACTTTGGATACAAAATTTGGAAAAGTTGCAACAATATCATTAAATGAAAAATTATTTAACAAAGAGCTCCTTAAAGCTAGCATCTGAGTTATTAAAATGTTAATTATTTGTTACTTTTGGGGATTCTGCATCCATAAACAGAAACAAAATGAAACACAAATTCCTCTTTAACAGTAGCTCACATGCAGTGAGCTTGAAAGAACAGAAGCCCATTCTCTTTGTGAAGTACATGATTCTTTTCAGAGCAAACACTCGATATTCTTGGCTTGGAAGTTCAATCTTATCTCAATGGACAATGAGCATCTTGACTGGCACCCAAAAGCCATTGTCAAACACAAAACCAGTGAGCTAAAGAACAAATGGGGGTGGAAAAAGTGCAGAAGGTTCAGCAATTTATTCTAAACCATGAGGTACACAGATTCTTCCTTATTGTCAAAACTGCTTATTGGTCCAAAGACCACAAAGGTCCCAACCTGCTGAAAGCCAGGAATAGAAGCAGTCAAGGGCCACTTTAAGTGACATTTTGAATTAAGCACACAGCCCTATGGTGTATCTGTGCTGATGGCGAGTGTGAAGGAGATGTTGTTTCCAATCCGTACAAACTGGGGTCAGCCAATGAGGAAAATGAGGATCTAGTTGCACAGAGAGGCCATGAAGACCAGGTTTTGGAGCTCAGTAAAGAGTTTTGAGTGGATGATAGTGTTGATTGCCGAGCTATAGTCCTGAGAGATGCACCTTCATTATTCAGGAGGTTCCAGGGCTGAGTGAAGGGCCAATAAAATGGCATCTGCTGTTGTCCTGTTGTGATGGTAGATAAAATGGAGTGGATCCAAGTCACTTCTCAGGCAGCAGTTGATATGCTTTATGATCAAATACTTGAAGCAGTTTATCGCAGTGGATGTAAGTACTGCTGTACCATAGTCATTGAGGCAGAGTACCATGTTCTTCTTGGGCTCCAGTGTAACTGATGCTTGCTTCAACAGATACCTCAGACTTCTGAAGTGAGAGGTTGAAGATGTACGTAAACACTCCTGTCATTTGATGAACACAGGTCTTCAGTACTCGATCAGAAACACCATCTGGAACAGATCTTTTCCATGGATTTACCTTCCTGAAGAATGCTCTCCCATAGACCTCAGAGACTGGGATCACAGGGTCGTCAGGGGCTGTGGGGCTGTATGGAATTATCTTCATGGTCTGTCAGCCAAAGTGAGCATAATAGGAGCTGAGCTCACCTGGGAATGAGATCTTGCTGCCATTTATGTTGCTTGATTTTGCTTTGTGCGGGTGATGGCATCAAACACTGCCACAGCTGCCGGATATCCTTCTGTGATTCAAGTTTAGTCTGGAGCTGCCACTTTGCATGTGACATGACTTTCTGGAGGAGGTCATACCGAGACATCTTCTATTTTCCTGAACCTCTGTCCTATACACCATTAGTTTAGCCCTCAGCAGATTGTGAATCTCTTGGTTCATCCAGGGTTTCTGGTTGGAGAAGACTCTGAATGATTTTGTGGAGACACAGTCATCCATGCATATCTTTATAAAGTCAGTGACAGCTGTGGCATATTCATTCAGGTCCCTTATTTGGATAAGGTGCATACACTGAAAACCGTAAGAATTACTGTTGAGATTCATATTGGTGCACAACATCTGAGATAATCCCACTATCCTGTGGGCACAGTTTTTGCTCACAGCTATATTGCAAGCCCCTGAAGAGTAGAAGGCAGATGATAGAATATACAATGCTTTTCAAGATCCCTATGTCCCAAGGCTCTGAACCAATAAGGCTCTGTGGAATTGTAGACACGATTATCAAAAATCCAGAAGCCTGAGCAGATGATCTATACACTTGAACTTTGATGTCACAACGATGGCTTGGGCAAGTAAATTCACTGAGGCTACGTCCACACTAGACCGGATAATTTTGAGAACGCCGGTTTTGAGTAAAAACGACAGGCGTCCACACTAGGCGTTTTTCAAAATATCTCTGTCCACATTAAAACGGATATTTGGGCGAATCTACTCCTACTGGGCAAGCGCAGACACATCTACAGAAAACAAGCGAAGCGGAAACGGTATAATATTTACGTTTCCGCGGTGGCGTTGTGCTATTTCCATTGGTCAAAAGCTAGAGTACCAACAACAACAAAGTTTTCAACAATGTCTTCAAGGAATACAAAGGAAAACCTCCACTGGAAAAAACAGACTGGACTTCTTCGTTTAGACAGACAATTAAGTCGACCTGTTTCTGTGAGTTACAAATGACTACAAAGTCAGCAAAGCAGTGGAGAACGTGGAGATGTTTAACTCCAAACAAGCTATTAACGTAGACAATTAAGTAAACAACACACGCATGAAGCTGTCCTCTACCCAAGATCAACAAGAGAGTGGAATCTTCTGCCACCAGACCTGCGCAGTATTTCTGACATTATTATTTTTAAAGATAGGAGACTCAATCAAATCAATTTAGGGGATCTAGTCAAAAAAGCTCTCTTTATAATTTAACTCTCACGCCGTTCACACCAACTGCGCATTATAACAGCTGTCTGGCAATGCTTGCACAGTACCAAGCAGAAGCAGAAAAAGCATTGTTGTTGTGGTGTTGTCATGACAGCATTTTAAAATATCTCTGTTTAGCCCGTCCACAATACAACGCGCAACAATCGTTTTCAAATTTACACACTCTGGAGGGTGTTTTAGAAAAGCTCCAGGGATGAAAACGCCATTTCAATGTGGACGGAGAAAACATAGAGAAAAAGCTTTGTTTTTAAAATTATCTGGTCTAATGTGGACATAGCCTAAGAAGTTAGTGGATTTTGGAATCCTGCTCTTCTTCAAAGTAACTTTTTGCCCTGACATGAGAGATGAAAGAATACTCTATCACATCTGAGGGTCAAAAATGGAGAGCAGTTACACTGGGGCAAAGCTTACACTTGTGGAATTAAATATCAGAAACAGGAAATTAATGAAAATAAAGCTGAATACATTCTGTATTTGTGAGATGTAGGAAAAAATAATGCTATGCACAGTGGTTTTTCATGGCTCTGGATCGCCAAGTGCCTCAGAAGCAATGAGAAATGGTGTAGGCATGTATCAAATACAGTAGTCAATTCATACATAGCAAAGTGCCACAAACAGCAATGACATAACAAAGTGTTTTGATAATGTTGGCAGGACACCAGGAAGACCTACTTCCTTTTCAATCACTACAAGAGACGTTTTACGTACCTTTGAAGGCAGGTGTGGCCTTAGAGAGTAGACACCAATGTGCTATTTTAAAACAATATGTGAATTGTTTCCATTCTAGTGAAATATGCTGAATGATATCTTTAAAAGTAAAGGCAATATTGCTTTCTTTCCCAATTAAAAAAACAACTTTAATCAGATGCTTTAATTTTTTAACTATTTAAGGGATGTATTCAACAGTTAACAATGTGAACTTAGCTGATGGGGAGTGGGGGAGGAGAACAGTCAAATTGTGTTCCATGTTTGGTGTAGCTTGCACATTTTGGATTAAAACTGGGTGACATATAACCTCTTTATTCTCATTCATCACAACTATGTTATGAAGCAGAGAAGTTTGTTCTTTGAAGATCAGCTGTTGGCTAGCTGACTGAAATTGTATGGAATGTATGGTGTATTTTTTTATCCTCTTATTCCAGTTAACAGAAACCACCCCGCCCCCCCCCCAAAACCCTTCTCGATTGCTGTGATTGTTATTATGGTTTGAATCTGATAGTGATGCTGAGTTTTCAGTTCTTCAGCCAAGGGATCACAAACAGACTCATCACAGTCACCTCTGTTTTTGTTTCTCCCAAGTTATCAGCACCCACTGCTGGTTTCGGAGATTTCTCACTTTTTGCTCTTACTAACTTATACATACATTATTCTCTTCCTTTTCCTTCATTAACTCTCCAAAACCCCTCTGAAGCATTTCTTCTTAGCTCCTTCAATCCCTCGTTCTAGAGTCTCCAGACTTTAAATTAAAGCTATTTCTAATCACTGATTCATAAATTACTCTTCAGTATTTTAATAACTTTACATCAAACCTGCATTATGCAGACTTGGGTTGGTTTAGCAAAACTGACCAAGAAGCACTTACCATAGGTAGTATGTTGACACCAAGTTTGGCCATGTTTAATGAGAGCAAATAAGTATCTTCCTTTAGCAGTCACATAGACTTCTCCAGTAGGCAACCAGGGCAGCAACTTGGAACAGGAACCCTGACTGATTCTATTATAATCACTTCAGGGCAAGAAATTATTTTTTCCTGGTTATGTGGAGGCTTCTTTTCAATTAACAGAAGAATTCCAGACTAGCAGATTCAAACCAGTTGCAAAAAGGAAGAACTCCAGACTTGCAATAAGGAAAAAACAAAGACTTAAATACGAACAGTAAAAGACCCTGAAAAAAAAAGCATTGATGTTTTGGATAGAAATGCTGATGAAGAGACCTACCCAAAGCATCAACCTCTCTTGTTCTTCAAGTGCTGAATGGCAATGCACATTCCCAGTAATTTTGGTATGTGTGAGGAGTTCTGATTACATATTACAATTACGATCATTAATGCTTAACTAAGAATTCTGAGTCTAGTCATTCAATAGTCTGTTACAATGTAGTCTCTATCAGAGGCGAGGCCAGCTTCACAATACCGAATCAAAGGCTTCTCATAAAGCCAGCTGTAACTATGACTCTGTGTCAGTTTAAACTGACAGTTTCTGTGTTCCTGCTGGTGGGAACACCTCCAGATAAAAGATTAAAGAATCTGATAGTGCCATTTCCTTCTTTGGGCAAAAGCACACATACAAACCAGTAAACAACATATGCAAATCAAAGAAATCTGACCTCTTCCAGCTGCTCAGCCAGTTTTAGCATCAATGATGAAAACAAACAACAGGAAGGCAGGAAGGGCAGGTTTTTTAAAAAAAATGTACATAGCTGTGAACAAGTACTGTGGGAACAATTAAACATGACAAAAATAATAATGCATTTTCCCTTTAGCTCACTGGAATGGTCCCGACAAACAAAACAACCCAAAGCTTCCTTAGGCACTAACTGGCAATGTATATTCCCAGTATTTTTAGTATTTGTGAAGAGGCCTAATACTATAAATGTGATTGCGAAGAACTAATTTTGAGTTAGCCAATTTAACTCTCCATTTGATTTTTAAGGCTTATCCTACTAGCAGCCCTAATAGAAAAGTGAACTACTGAGATACACAAGCTAGAAACAAATCACCAGGAAAAAATGAAGCTGACCACTCAACATCCAGAAGAAAATACTGGTGGTCATTGTAACTGACCCAGATTATGTGGCATATTATTTCTCCTAGTGTTGACCAGTCATCTTTTATTTCAAGCATTCTGTTCTATCAGAAATGACAAATATTTAACGAAATTTATAGTTAGAAAAACAAACAGTTCTATTTCTTTTATTAATTATTTATTGATGGCTCTGTGACCAAGTCTGAGGAGGAAATGAAGGTAGGTGGAGGGGCACGTTGTGTTGAGGAAGCAGGGAGGCTGCAGAAGGACTTAGACAGATTAGGAGAATGGGCAAAGAAATGGCAGATGGAATACAGTGTTGGGAAGTGTACGGGCATACACTTTGGTAGAAGGAATAAAAGCATACACTATTTTTCAAACAGGGAGAAAAATTTTAAAAATCCAAGTTGCAAAGGAACCTGGGGAGTCCTCACGCAGGATTCCCTAAAGGTTAACTTGCAGATTGAGTCAGTGGTGAGGAAGGCAAATGCAATGTTAGCATTCATTTTGAGAGAATATTCCACTGCCACGGGCATGAATGACTTCCGCCCAGTTGCACTCACCCCCAAAGTGCTTTGAGAGACTGGTTCTATCACATCTGAAATCCTGTCTGCCCACTACCCTGGACCCCATCAATTTGCCTATCGCACCAACAGGTCAACAGAGGATGCCATCTTCACGGCACTTCACTCTGCCCTAACCCACCTGGACAGCCCCAACTCTTACGTCAGAATGCTGTTCATTGACTTTAGTTCGGCATTCAATACTGTGATCCCCTCCAAGCTGATCGCCAAACTTCGCCAGCTTGGTATCAACTCATCCCTCTGCAATTGGACCTTGGACTTTCTGACTAACAGACCCCAATCAGTTAAGTTAGACAACCTCTCCTCCTCCACTCTCACCCTGAACACCGGCGTACCTCAAGGCTGTGTGCTGAGCCCTCTTCTGTACTCCCTTTTCACCTATGACTGCGTTCCTGTACATGGTTCTAACTCCATAATCAAGTTTGCAGATGACACCACAGTGGTTGGCCTGATCAGAGGGGATGACGGGAAGGCCTACAGGGACAAGGTCCAGCACCTGGCCGAATGGTGTGCCAACAACAACCTGGCCCTTAACACCCTGAAAACCAAGGAGATCATTGTGGACTTCAGGCATGCCAGGAGTCACACTCACATCCCCATCTACATCAACAGAGCTGTAGTGGAGTGTGTATCAAGCTTCAAATTTCTTGGTGTCCACATTTCCGAGGATCTCACCTGGTCCCTGAACTCCTCCATCTTGATCAAAAAGGCCCAACAGCACCTTTATTTCCTGTGGAGCATCAAGAAAGCTCACCTCTGTCAGAGGATACTGACGGACTTTCACCATTGTACCATTGAGAGCATATTCACCAATTGCATCTCAGTGTATTATGGCAATTGTCCCCTATCGGACCGCAAAGCACTCCAGCATGTGGTGAAAACTGCCCAGCGGATTATCAGCACCCAATTGCCCACCATTGAGAACATCTACCATAAACACTGCCTGGGCAGGACGAAAAGCATTATCAAGGATGCATCTCACCCTAAGCATGGACTTTTTACTCTCCTCCCATCCAGTAGGCGCTACAGGAGCCTCCGCTCCTGCATCAGCAGGCACAGGAAGATCTTCTTCCCTGAGGCTGTGACCCTGCTGAACCTCACATCACAGCGCTAAACAGTATTGCACCCATATTGTACTGTCTTAGTACTTCTCTATTTGTGTGTTGTAGCACTTACTTTTTATTCGCAGTTATTTTGTAAATAACACTACTCTTTGCATTTCTGGTTAGATGCTAACTGCATTTCATTGGCTTTGTATCTGTACTCAGTACAATGATAATAAAGTTGAATCTAATCTAATAAAAACAAGGATGTAAGGCTGAGGCTTTATAAGACACGGGTGAGGCCTCACTTGGAGTATTATGAGTTTTGGGCCCTTTATCTAAGAAAGGACATGCTGACATTGGAGGCATTGTGCTGACGAAAATTATCCTGGGAATGAAAGGTTTATCATATGAGGAACGTTTGATGGCTCTGGGCCTGTACTCTCTGGAATTTAGAAGAATGAGGGAGGATCTAGTTGAAACCTATCAAATGTTGAAAGGCCTAGATAGACTGGAAGGTGGAAAGGACGTTTCCAAAAGTGGGGAAGTATAGGACCAGAGGGCACGACTTCAGAATAGAGGGAGGCTAACTTAGAACGGAGATGTGGAGGAATTTCTTTCGCCAGAGGGTGGTGAATCTGTGGAAGTCATTTCCACAGTTGGCTATGGAGGCCAAGTTGTTGAGTGTATTTAAGGCAGAGGTTGAAAGATTGATAAGTCAGGGTGTGAAAGGGTACAGGGAAAAGGTAGCAGAATGTGGTTGAGAGGGATACGGATCAGAAACAGTTCATCTGTGGAGCAGACTGAAATGGCAAATGGCCTAATTCTGCTCCTACGTCTTATGGTCTTATATATATATATATAGGCATGTGGCCAAGTGGTTAAAGCATTGGACTAGCGATCTGAAGGTTGTGAGTTCGATCCCCAGCCGAGGCTGCGTGTTGTGTCCTTAAGCAAGGCACTTAACCACACATTGCTCTGCGATGACACTGGTGCCAAGCTGTATCGGCCCTTGCCCTTCCCTTGAACAACATTGGTGTCGTGGAGAGGGGAGACTTGCAGCATGAGCAACTGCTGGTCTTCCATACAACCTTGCCCAGGCCTGCGCCCTGGAGAATGAAGACTTTCCAGGCGCAGATCATGGTCTCGCAAGACTAACGGATGCCTTTTTTTTATATGGCATATGTGAGGGTTGATAAAGTTGATTCTGATATGGGTCTCTATTGTGGTCTGAGAGTGGGAGGGGGGCAGGGAGAGGGGAATCATGGTTGGGGAAAGGGGGAAGGGAAAAGGGAGGGAGCAGGAAGCACCAGAGAGGCATTCTGTAACGTTCAATCAACCAACTGTTTAGAATCAAATGACCTTACCTAGTGTCTCAGGCTGTGTACGTCTGCACCCGCGCCATACCCCATCCCTGGCACTCCTTCTCTGCCACCTGTGACACACCCCTCCCGGGGCATTCCATCCTTTGCTCCTGTCAGATTTACAAACTCGTTCTCCACAGCACGTTGCTACTGTGCAAAAGTCTTAGGCACCCCAGCTATATATCTGCACCCAAGACTTTTGCACAGTACAGTAACTAACGAGACAAAATATTATAGCCTTAGATCTTGAAAAACAAAAGTTATTATCTTTAAAAGATAACTGCTTAACTGATCCAACAGTAGCAGAGAATGTCATATGATTTAAGTTTTATACATCACTGACTCTGGACACGGGCAAAGTGACAAGATGAAAACTAGATGCTAAAAACAGGAATGTATCTGGATAACTATCTGTGTTTGGGGGGTGGAGGGTAGCAACGCCATCCTATAAAACCCTAGAGCTGCAGTAACGCCAACAGAAGCTCCAAAGACCTTATCCCTGGGAAAGGAAGGAAATCGCCTTGACGGCCTATGAACTCATGTGGTAAAAGACGCAAGTCTGTGGAAGCTACGGAGGCCATCATCCTTCTATCATCCAGGACCACCACCACTGGAACATGGAATGTAAAGGCCATGTATGAAAGTGGAAAGATAGTGCAGGTGGCAGCCAAAATGAAGAACAACAATCTGAGCCTGCTCATCATCAGCAAGACAAGATGGACACAGTCTGGCAGAGGCGACTGATAACAGGGGAAGGAACTGCTGCTTTATTCAGGGTATGAGGAAGATGACAGCCTGCACACAGAAGGAATGACATTCATGCTATCAAAAGTAGCATAGAAGGCATTGACAGTATGGGAAGCCTATGGTCCTCACATCATCTCAGTATCCTTTAGAACAAAGAAGGCAAAGATCGAAACCCTAGGTAACGTTACGTAATTTCTAAAGTAAGTACATGTTTGGCACAGCATTGTGGGCTGAAGGGCCTGTATTGTGCTGTAGCTCAGGGGTCCCCAACCATTTTTTGCACTGCAGACCGGTTTAATATTGACAATATTCTTGCGGACCAGCCAACTGGGGGGGGGGGAGGGGAGGTTAATCATGACCGGAATATAGGTGATAAGTCAACTATAAGTCACTTATAAGTGGCTAATACACTCAATTTCCTTTCTAAAGGGGCTTATCTAACAAATTTAATATTAAACACACAGCGCATATTTCCTTGCATGAATGTAATGATAAGTCAATTATAACAGTGGTCCCAAACCTCTGGGCTGCGGACCAATACATTACCGCGAAGAATGCAGCGGTACAGCGGTGGCCGGAACACACCCAGCACATCTTTAAGAAAAAAGCCAAAATAAACGAGCTAATTGATTAGGTGCTGCCCAACACGTAATCAATTAGCTTGTTTATTTCGGCTTTTTTCTTAAAGATGTGCTGGGTGCGTTCTGGCTACCACTGTACCGCTGTATTCTTGGCAGCCCGGAGGCTGGGGACCACTGAATTATAAGTCACTTATAAGTCAATAGCATCATAACATTTTAAGTAACGTTTGCATATTAAACTCACAGCTCATATTTTCCTCGTATGAACATATAAAATCATTGCAACACACCAATATCGCTGAATCAGTGGGAGCCCTGGGCTTGTTTTCCTGCAACAACACGGTCCTATTGAGGGATGATGAGAGACAGCCATACTCGAAGGGGGTCCCTTATGTCCAGTCTATTCCGCAACTTAGTTTTCATTGCAGAAAACTCCGCTTCGCAGCGATATGATAGTGGAAATGGAAGCAACGTTTTTAGTGCTTTCGTGGCTATCTCAGGATATTCAGCCTTGATTTTGATCCAGAATGCCGGCAGAGATGTTATGTCAAACATACTTTTCAGCTCGCTGTCATTTGCAAGCTCGAGAAGTTGATCTTTTTCCCGTGCTGACATGGAAGATTCACCGGAAACATTCACAAACCCATTCCTTTGCACGACTTGGGTCACTGATGACCTCGTGTGCGTGATGACCTCGTGTGCGTAATGACCTCACGTGCGTTAAAGTTCAACAGTGGGCATGACAGGGAATGAGGAACGGTGCAGCTGACTCATATAGTTTCATATCGCCAAATCATATCGTTTCCTCGCAGCCCTGTAGCACATGCTTTGCAGCCTGGTACCAGTCCACGGCCCGGTGGTTGGGGACCACTGCTGTAGGTTTCCAATGTTTCTATGAAATGAACGTCATACAGTATATGTGCCAACTAACGACAGCAATGAAGTAACCAAGGGCGCTTTCTACAACAGATTCCATGAGCGAGACTGAGGCACACTTTGTCGATATGTGCACATTGAATAACATGGTCATGGGAGGTAGCACCTT
The DNA here is from genome assembly GCF_963921235.1 of Mobula hypostoma. Classification (NCBI taxonomy): domain Eukaryota; kingdom Metazoa; phylum Chordata; class Chondrichthyes; order Myliobatiformes; family Myliobatidae; genus Mobula; species Mobula hypostoma. The sequence goes on from NC_086104.1 coordinate 31,381,939, forward strand.
CTCCCACAAAAGAACTCACAAGAACTCCTGGGTGTCACTTGACCACATAACAGAGAACCAACTAGACCACATCTGTATATCCAAGAAATCCAGGAGATCACTTCAAGATGTCAGATTGAGGAGAGGACAGAAGTCACATCTGACAATCACCTTTTGGTTGTGAGGCTAAAACTCAAACTGAAGAAGAATCAGCATCAATGAGGCAGATATTTAACTTCCACCTTATGAGAGATACACAGACCATGAAACATTCAAATTGGTCCTCAGTAACAGGTTCCAAGTTCTACAAGAACTGCACTCCGAAAAGCATCTAAAGAGCAAGTGGCAGAAAGTTACGGAAATGTCAAAAGATACTAAGTGCCAAAAAGAACCAGCAGGAAGAATGGATCTCAGCTGAAATGTTACACGAGATCGAAGTGAGCAGAGAGAAAAAAGCAGTCATGAATAACAGGACTAGAGCGGGAAAGGTGAAAGCACAGGATGAGCACGCAGAGGCTCACAGGGTACTGAAGAGCATTAAGACAGCCTGATGAAGAAGCAGAACAAGCAGTGGGGTGTAGATACACAAGGAAGCTGTACACACAACCAAGAAACTGTCAGCAAGTACAGTAAGCCTGAGAGGCCAGTCGAGGACAGGGGCGGAAAGGCCACAGAGCTGCAGCTGAACTGGTGGGCTTTGAAGATCTGCTGAAGAGACCCTCATCTCTAAACCCAACTAACATCCCTCTAGCCAATACTGACCTGCTTATAAACTGCAACAAGTCTACCAGAGAGGAAATCAGGAAAGCAATAAAGCTGCCACAGGGGTTCCTAATCTTTGTTATGCCATGGACCAATACCATTAAGCAAGGGGCCTGTTGACCCCAGATTGGGAACCCCAATGAGTAAAGCAGCTGGTCCAAATGGCATTCTTGGAGAGGCTCTCCAGGCAGACCTTAACACTACAGTAGGGATGCTGCACTCTCTCTTTCAGAATATCCAGAAAGAAGAGCAAGTTTTAAAAGACTGTAAAGAGGGCCACCTTGTCAAGATTCAAAGAGAAGCCTTAGCAACTGCTCAAATTACAAAGGCATCACACCCATTCCAGCCTCGGGAACAGTCTTCTTCAGGATAATACTAGAGAGGATGAAGGATGCTGTAGACACAAAATTAGGAGATGAACAAACAGGCTTCTACAAGAACAGATCACGAACTGACCAAATGGCCACACTACGCATCACAGTCGAGCAGTCACCTGAGGGGAATTCATCTCTGTGCATGCACTTTGTTGATTATGAACAAGCCTTCAACAGTGTAGACAGAGACATCCTATGGAGAATCCCGTATCACTACTGAGCACCAGGGAAGATGGTCAGACTGATCAAGAATTCGTATGAGTGAATATCCTGCAGAGTCAGGCATGGTGCTTTCAGGTGAAGACAGGAGTCAGACATGGACGCCTGATGTCCCCTTTCTTGTTCCTTCTCATCTAAGACTGGGTCATGAAGACATCTACAGAGCAGAAAAGGAATGGGATCCATTGGCCCCTAGGGAAACAACTGGGTGACCTGGACTTGCTGATGATAAAGCTCTGCTGCCCTTTACCCACAGTCAGATGCAGGAAAGAACAGATCCGACAACCACACCAGCGCAGGTGGGCTTAACATCCACAAAGGGGAAACTGAAGTCCTCAAGATCAATTCAACCTATGATGACCCAGTCACTCTCGAGGGAAGTCCACTTGAGGAGATAGAAGCCTTCACCTACCTAGGTAGTGGCATTGGCAGACAGGCTGGCACAAGCGGATGTCAAGACAAGGACCGGCAAAGCTAGGGCAGCTTCGTACAGCTCAAGAACGTCCGGTGCTCCAAGAAGCTGTCACTGCGCACTAACATCGGGCTGCTCAACTCTCATATGAAGTTAGTTCTTCTATTTGAGGAAAACACTTGGAGGACAACAAAGACTATCATTAGGGAAGTCCAGAACCTTAATAACAGCTATTTGAGAAAAATCCCCTGGATCCTCTGGCTAGGAGTCATCAGCAACACCGATCTACGGCAGAGAACACACCAGCTAGCAGTGGAAGAAGAACTGGGGAAAAGTAGATGGGGATGGATGGGACACACTCTGTGTAAACAAGAACCAACATCACTAAGCTAGTGCTAACATGGAATTCAGGGAAAGCAGATGCAAGGCTGGCTAAATAGCACTTGGTGACATGACCAATAAGATAGGCCACACCTGAGGACAACTTGAGAAACCAGCTCAACACAGAGTACTCTGGCGAGTTGCAGTCAGCAGCCTATGCCCCAAGAGGTGATGGGTGGGGGGGGGGGGGGAGTGCAGGACAAAGGAGTGGTCAATAGCAGGTTTGAACCAGAAGATCTTTAGCAGAATATTGCATGCACATTTTGAATGTGCTCTTATAAAGGTACTTTTGAGAGGGAATCAGAAATTGGATCCAGCTCCTCTAGACAGATATCCATAAGGCAGTACAAATCATTGAGTGGAAAACAAAACAGATACTCTATCAAGTCTGGAGTTAGGCATGATTACCCATTTCCCCATTTTGTTTGTGTGCTGTATAGAGTCCTTTGCCAAATCCATCAGAAAGGACGAGGGCACCAGAAGGGTGATGTTGAGTCACACAGGTCAAAACCTCCCTGTACGTGAATGATACTGCCATTTCCTGCTCAGATCCAAGGTGGGTTCACAGATTGATCAGTGTCTGCAACTAACTTGAGCTGACATCAGTGGCCAGAGTAAAGCTGAAGAGGGACAGGACCATGAATTTAGATGGCTGGTCTGACTGATCCATCATCTCATCCTCAGGTCGGACTGCCTGCAGGTGCTACAGATCTGGTTCAGAGAGTCCGAGGCATCTAGCATGAAACAGGAAAGAAAGTTTTTTTTCAGATTAAGAGGGATTGTCTTCCAGTTCATCCGGAGATCCAAGGTAGAATGAGTTCTAAGGGTTGCGATGCGCAAGTCCCTAGACCAGGGGATTCCTACCTGGGGTCCACATAATTACTTAATGGTATTGGTTCATAGCATAAAAAAGGTTGGGAACCCTTGCCTTAGACAATAGTGACAAAACTGTACCCAATATCATCCTCGTAGTGATGAGCATGTGGCTGAATCAGTCTATGATCGGAACCAACGCCTGCTGGATACCAGTGTCACTGTATGCACAGGTTCCACCTGTCTCCAGTGTTGTGCAGGATCAGGCTGGCCCCATTGCCATGTCAGCTGGACATTGCCACAATAGCTATTCTGCATGGAAAAAAATATTCCTGACAACAACTAGGGCCACAGGTTCATCAGGCAGCAAACTGCATGGAACCAAGAACTTGATGGATACCCCGGGCGGAAAGTCCTACTCATCTGGCAGAATGGCCCATTGCTAGAACACACTAACAGAGGACAGCCACAGCAGTCGGGTCTCTGGCACCGAGCCAGCCTCTGTGACTCAGAAGGGAAGGGGGAAGAAGAGGCACACAGTGGTGATAGGGTATTTGTTAGTTAAGGGGAAGGACAGGTGGTTCTGCGGGCGAGAACAAGATTCCCAGATGGTATGTTGCCTCTCGGATGCAGTCCTCAGCATTCTTGAGTGGGAGGGTGAACAGCTAGAGGCCGTGGTCCATGTAGGTATCCATGACAAGAGGTAGGACGTGTTCTGCATAGGAAGTTCATGGAGCTGGGTGCTAAGTTAAAGGCATTGACCTCCAGGGTTGTGATCTCAGGGTCGTTACCCATCATGCCACATGCGAGTGAGGCCAGAACTAGGAAGATTATACAGTTTTATACGTGGCTAAGGAGTTGGTGTAGGAGGAAGGGCATAACATTTTTGGATCATTGGGCTCTCTTCCAGGGAAGGTGGGACCTATACAGAAGGAACAGTTTGCACCTGAACAGAAGGAGGACTAATATCCTAGCAGAAAGGTTTGATAATGCTGCACGATGAGGTTTAAATTAGAGTTGCAGTGCAACAGGAATCACAGTGCCAGAACAGATAGTGGAGACAGGTGTTAAGACGTCAGACGAAGTCAGGGATCAAAAGATTAAGCATGGTGCAACTAGTGTCCTGAGCAGCATATATTTCTATGCAAGAAGTATCGTAGGAAAGATGGATGAGCTCAGGCATGGATCAACCCCTGGAATTATGACTTTGGAGCCATTAGTGAGACTTAGTTGCAGCATTCTGGGGCTTCGTTGTTTTAGACATGACAGAGGGGAAAATTAAAGGAGGAAGGGTGGCACTAGTCAGGTAAAATGTCACTGCAGTGCTCCATCAAGACAGACTGGAGAATTTGACTGTCATAGTCACAGTCATAGTCATACTTTATTGATCCCGGGGGAAATTGGTTTTCATTACAGTTGCACCATAAATAATTAAATAGTAATAAAGCTATAAATAATTAAATAGTAATATGTAAATTATGCCAGGAAATGTCCAGGACCAGCCTATCGGCTCAGGGTGTCTGACCCTCCAAGGGAGGAGTTATAAAGTTTGATGGCCACAGGCAGGAATGACTTCCTATGACGCTCTGTGCTGCATCTCGGTGGAATGAGTCTCTGGCTGAATGTACTCCTGTGCCCAACCAGTACGTTATGTAGTGGATGGGAGACATTGTCCAAGATGGCATGAAACTTGGACAGCACCCTCTTTTCAGACACCACCGTCAGAAAGTCCAGTTCCATCCCCACAACATCACTGGCCTTACGAATGAGTTTGTTGATTCTGTTGGTGTCTGCTACCCTCAGCCTGCTGCCCCAGCACACAACAGAAACATGATCGCACTGGCCACCACAGACTCGTAGAACATCCTCAGCATCGTCCAGCAGATGTTAAAAGACCTCAGTCCTCAGGAAATAGAGACAGCTCTGACCCTTCTTGTAGACAGCCTCAGTGTTCTTTGACCAGTCCAGTTTATTGTCAATTTGTATCCCCAGGTATTTATAATCCTCCACCATGTCCACATTGACCCCCTGGATGGAAACAGGGGTCACCAGTACCTTAGCTCTCCTCAGGTCTACCACCAGCTCCTTAGTCTTTTTCACATTAAGCTGCAGATAATTCTGCTCACACCATGTGACTGTTGAGACGCTACGGGTGAAACTGAGAAATAAGAAAGGTATGACCACGTTAATGGGGCTGTACTACAGACCACCCAACAGTCCAAGGGATTTAGAGGAACAAATTTGTAAAGAGATCAGACTGTTGCAAGAAACATAAGGATGTATAGCAGGTGATTTTAACTTTCCACATATTAACTGACAATCCCATATTGTAAAGGCACTAGATGGGGTAGAGTTTGTGAAATGTGTTTAGGAAAGTTTCCTTCATGAGTATGTAGAAGTCCCAATGAGAGAACGTGAAATACTGGATCGGCTATTAGGGAATGACACAGCAGGTGACATAAGTTTGTGTAGGGGATCACTTTACATCCAGTGACCACAATGCCATTAATTACAAATTAAATATGCAAAGAGATAGGTCTGGTCCATAGGTTGAGATTCTAAATTGGTGAAGGGCCAATTTTGATGGTATCAGAAATGATCTGGCAAGTATGGATTGAGACAGGCTGTTTTCTGTGAAAAGGTGTACTTGCTAAGTGTGAGGCCTTCAAAAACAAAACTTTGAGTGCAAAGCTTGTATGTGCCTGTCAGAATAAAAGGTAAAGATAACAAGTGTGGGGAACCTTGGTTTTCAAGAGATATTGAGGCCCTGGTAAAGAGAAAAAAGGAGTATAGCAACTATAGGCAGGTAGGACAAAATGAGGTGCTTATGGAGTATAAGAAATGCAAGAGAACACTTAAAAAAGAAATCAGGAAGGCTAAAGAAGAACTGAAGTTGCTCTAGCAAACAAGGTGAAGGAGAATCCTAAGGGATTCTACAGATCTGTTAAAAACAAAAGCCTGCAAGGGACAAAAATGGTCCTCTGGAACACACATCAAAGTTGCTGGTGAACGCAGCAGGCCAGGCAGCATCTCTAGGAAGAGGTGCAGTCGACGTTTCCGGCCGAGACCCTTCGTCAGGACATCAGAACATCAGAATGGTAATCCATGTGTGGTGTCGAAACAGATGGAGAAGATCATAAATAAATTTTTGTATCTGTATTTACTCGGTGAACAGACGGAGTCTACAGAAGTGAGGCAAAGCGGCATCAACTTCATGGACCCAGTACAGATTACAGAGGAGGAGGTGTTTGCTACCCTGTGGCAATCAGGGTGGATAAATCCCCAGGGCCTGACAAGGCGTTCCCTCACACCCCATGGGAAGCATGTGCAGAAATTGCCAGAGCCTCAGCAAAGATATTTAAATTGTCCTTTACAACAATGGAGGTACAGGGGAATGGAGGATAGTCAATGTTGTTCTGCTGTTTAAAAAAAGGCTCTAAACATAAACCAGGAAATTGTAGGCCAGTGAGTCTGACATCAGTTGTGAGAAAGTTATTGGAAGGTATTCTAAGGGACAGGATATACAAGTATTTGGATAGATATGGACTGATTAAGGATAGTCAGCATAGCTTTGATCATAGTAAGTCATGCCTAACTAATCTTATAGAATTTTTCAATAACATTAGAAGGAAAGTTGATGAAGGCAAGGCAGTGGATGTTGTCTCCATAGACTTTAGTAAGGCATTTGACAAGGTCCCACATGGGAGGCTGGTCAAGAAGGTTCAGTTGCTCGGCATTCAGGATGAGGTAGTAAATAGGATTAGACATCATATGTGGGAGAAGCCAGAGAGTGGCAGACAGAGAGTTGCCTCTCTGACTGGAGGCCAGTGACTAGTGGTGTACCACAGGGATCAGTGCTTAGTCCTTTATTGATCTGGATGATAATGTGGTTAACTGGATCAGCAAATTTGTGGATGACACCAAGACTGGGGGTGTACTGGACAGTGAGGAAGGCAATCACAGTTTGCAGAGTGATCTGCATCAGTTGGAAAAATAGGCTGAAAAGTGGCAGATGGAATTTAACACAGACAAGTGGGAGGTTTTGCACTTCTGTAGGACCAACCAGGTAGGTCTTACACAGTGAACGGTAAGGCACTGAGGTGTGTGGCAGAACAAAGGGATCTTGGAATATAGATCCATAATTCGTTGAAAGTGGCATCAAAGATGGATAGGATCGTAAAGAAAGCTTTTGGGACATTGGCCTTCATAAAACAATGCATTGAGTACTGGAAATGGAAAGTTAACGAATTTCATGACCTATGTCAGTGAAGTTAAACCTGATCCTGATTCTGATGTTACGTTGAAGTTGTATAAGAGATTGATGAGGCCTAATTTGGAGTACTGTGTGCAGTTTTGGTCACCTATCTACAAGAAAGATGTAAACAAGGCTGAAAGAGTACAGAGAAAATTTACAAGGATGTTGCCGGGTCTGGAGGGCCTGAGTTATAAGGAAATATTGAATAGGTTAGGACTGTATTCTTTAGAACGCAGAAGATTAAGAGGAGATTTGATAGAAGTATAAAAAAATTATGGGCGGTATAGAAAGTGTAAATGCAAGAAGGCTTTTTTTTCACTGAAGTTGGGTGGAACTATAACTAGAGGTCATGGGTTAAGGGTGAAAGGTGAGAAGTTTAAGGGGAACATGAGGGGAAACATCTTCACTCAGAGGGTCATGAGAGTGTGGAATGAGCTGCCAGCACAAGAGGTGCATGCGAGCTCAATTTCAATGTTTAAGAGAAGTTTGGATAGTAGGGGTGTGGGGTCTATGGTCCCAGTGCAGGTCGATGTGGGTAGGCAATTTAAATGGTTTCAGCATGGACTAGATGGGCTGAAGGGCTTGCTTCTGTGCTGTACTTGTCTACACTGTACACTGCTGTGACTGTGATCAAAGTCACTGAAGCTGGTGATATCGAAGTCTTCACTCAGTACAGTAAGCAGGCATTATTCTGGAGACACTACCAGGTAGAGGCTCACAAATACAAAGATACATCACATTTTAATGCTGCAGGAACTCAGCAGGCCAGGCAGCATCAATGGAAAAAAGTACAGTCCACGTTTTAGACCGAAACCCTTCGGCAGGACTGGAGAATAAAAAGCTGTGGAGTGGATTTTAAAGGTGGGAGGAGGGGACAGAGAAACACCAGGTAATAGGTGAAACCTGGAGGGGGAAGGGATGAAGTAAAGAGCTGGGAAGAGATATATGGCCACGGATGAAAGAAAAAGGGGGGAGGAGCACCATAGGGAGGTGATGGGCAGGCAAGGATGGATAAGAGGATGAAAAATGGTGAAGGGGGGGGGTGAGGAGCATTACTGAAAGTTTGAGAAATTCATATTCATGCCATCAGGTTGGAGGCTACCCAAAAGGAATACAAGGTGTTATTCCTCCAACCTAAGTGTGGCCTCATAACGATAGCGGAGGAGGCCATAGATGGACATATTGGAATGGGAATGGGAAGTGGAATTAAAATGGGTGGCCACTGGGAGATCCTGCTTGTTCTGGTGGATGCTGCCTGGCCTGCTGAGTTCCTCCAGCATTTTGTGTGTGTTGCTTGGATTTCCGGCATCTGCGGATTTTCTCTTATTTACACATCTCATTTTTATATCTTAAGATCAACGGTAACAGCAGGTGATTCAATACAATTTCAATCGTTACAATGACATTATTTACTTCAATACTTTTGGTTGACAAATGGTTCCTTTGAGATACATAGTGGAAGCACATTGTAATGGTAAGACACCTCTGAAAATCCAAACAACTTTGGGAGAAACTAATTAACACAAATATTCTAAAACCTTTTGATGACAGACAGCCAGGCACCTAAAATGACTGTTGTCAAGGCTGTCACTAAGTACACAAATATCCTGAGTACACAAAAATTACTGATTGCCTATAACTGTAACCATGTTTGATATGCTGAGTGAGAACATCAGTCTGGTCTGCCAGCTTGTATCCAAGTCACAATGGTGTAAATAACTTAGCCCATGTTGCCTGGTTTGATGCAAGCCAATTAAGACAACCCCATTATCTTAATGCTTGGCTTTTCTATATGCAATCTCTTAGTGGGGCAGCCTGAACTTACTTACATTTACAAACTGAAGCCTGGTTCTTGTTTGAATTAATATCTGCTATATTCACATAACTCCAGCATACACCCTAACACCCACCAACAATCACCAAAAGCTCATTTAATTAGCAGCGATAGGAACCCTCCCAGTCAGATCTATCACTTCCAACACACAATTCCCTCAGGATGACTGTGATGGGGACGAGATGGCTGCCTACCTCTTTGCAGACTGTGAATTTGCCAAGAGAGAATGGAGAATTATCCTCATAATAGTTCATCGCAAGTAGCTGTGTGAGAGAGAGATCTCTGATTTATGGGCTGTACCCAGAGACACATGCAGGGACAGGTATCAAACACTACTGGAAGATCTTCAACTTAATGAAAGACTCTCGTTGGTCTGCTCAAAACCTGTTGGTGTTCCAGGAGAGCAAGGTGACTGTAAGGGAACGCTGCTGACCAACACATTGCAGACAGCATGTGTATACGCTGAGGAACGCATTGAAATATCAGCATAGGCCAAATGTCGTGTTTCTATGCTACAAAACTTCTTGTAAATCCCAGCGGAGGTCACTGTAATTACACAGTTTCTGTAACAGTAAACCAAGTTACTTTTGCAACCTTTATAGTATGTGACATATCATTCAAATGGTATACTCCAACAAATCTAGGTCATACACGGTTGATTCTGATGCACTCAAAAGCACATGTTGTGCAGATCTGGGAGATGAGGAACGTACTGGATGGAAGGGTAAGGGTCTGGTGGGGGGGAAGTGGATGGAGAATAAAACACCATCTCACATCTAACTATCTCTCTCTCTCTCTCACACACACACACACACAATAGGTGGTATTTCATTTCCATTTTGTAACCACCATCAATATGCACAAAGTTAACACTTATTAAAGGTCACATTACACAAGTATAACCAATCCTATGTTTTAGCTTCAATTCTGGGAGCCTCACAGTTTTCTCTTTTATTTTCTTATGCCTCCAACTTTTAATTTTGTAATGGGTTTACTGCTGGTATGGGGAAGTTGTATTCCTATTGTGCAGGTCTCAACATAGGTACCCATTTGTGAAAACCAGGCAAATGACTCAAATCAGATTAAAAACAAATAAATCTTAGATGTCTGAAATATAACACAAACTATGCCTCAGTTGATTTTTAGAAAATTTGACAAATGATAATTCAATAGATTTACTTTGTTACTGAAACTTATGCCCAGAAGCAATTCCAAATTCTTCAATATAAAAACAATACCGTTATCAGTTCAGATGTTCTACAGTGTTCCCGTATCTTGGTAACTTTTCTAATTCTCCTCTAGCACTCCTACAGGTTTTACAAGCAAAATATCTAGCCTGCAAATTCTCTTCACAATCTGTATTGTTCTTTTCATTTTGCCAGTACTACTGTGCTTGGCACTTTATACACTACAGAGTAATTGATTCATTCCTAGATTTACCATCTTACCATTCTTACTACAACTAATATCCACATTGATTACACTTTCACCTACTGTAACCATTTCTTAGTTCAAATGTTGCTTCCCAAAGCCTTTTTGTGCACTGTCTACAGCTTTCATATTCAAGCTTATTATCCTGCTCTTTATTTCAAACATATTCCATGACTCCCAAAGTGAGTATCCAGAAGTGCTTTGCTGTCAGTTAAGTACCTTTAGAAAAAGACACAGGAACTAATGCACACACAGCAGTAATGCGAATGTAACCGGTTAATCACTATTTATGGTGATGTTCGTTCAGTACTTAATCCGTCTTTCTTCCTTTTTCCTTGTCAAATCATATTAGTAATATCTAGACATCATAGCAAATAAGCAATGAGGTCATTAACAACAGGAAGCCATGCCTCGGGAAGTGAAATCCAGGATCAGGTCTGCTTTTGTTAACCTGCATGGTTCTGATTATGGCTACACTGTTCCTTATGATTGAAAAGAAGAGTTAGTTCAATAACAGTTCAGTTTGTTTTCAAAGAGAATAATGTTGAGAGAATTCAGAAATTTTAGAAAATTTGACTATACATACTCAGAACAGTCAGCACAACACTCTGATGCCACTGGTTACTTTGGATAAAAGTTGCTCCACATATTACCACTTCAGAAAGAATCTCAAATGTAGTCACTTAGCAGATCAAAAAATGTTCCAAATTAATTGTTCGAAAGCTATTTCACAGAGTTTCAATATTAAGGTTATCCATACCCTGTTATACAACGCAGGAGGCATGTGCTAACTAATGGTATGTTTATGTGAACTGTCACAGGTATATGAACCTGAAACATCAGCTAATTTATTGGGATTAATTGAATGGAAGTGATCTAAGCAAGTAAAATGTCTTCACAGCATCAGGGAAATGTGGCTGCTATCTCCACTCAAAACAAAATCTGCAGCCGTCTTCCATTTGTCTCTTTCCATGATGATGACAAAGCAAAATATCAAGGATTTTGGAAATCGTAATCCTACTTAAAAGGCCTTAGATCGAATAATTTCACTGTCAAGAAATATGTCATGGTTCCAAATAACTTACTTTCAGAAAAGCAATATGATTTTTTTTAAATATGATGTAACAAAATTGAAAACCAGAACATGCCAGAAATACATATCCAGGTCACCCAACAGCTGAAGCAGATTATTAATTTCAATTTTTGATGTAAGAAGAGAGGTTCCATTAAAAAAAAGCTTAACTTACCTTTCCATTCTTCCCAGATCCTGCCAGCCTTATTGTGAATTTGTGCCTTCCCTCATTTTAGTTTTCTGGCATTTATAGTTGATCCTCACTGACACACTGTTCTGCCAGCTGTGTTCAACAGCGCACACATGCAGTTCAGGTTTAATTTATAATTCTGTAAATTATTTGAAGAAACTTGTCTCCAATAAGCAACCAAAACTGACCTGCTTGCAACCTTTCCTAACAAAGTATGACTAAGCTGGCACCAAGAAAAACAGTGTAAGAGCTGTCTAGAAAGTAAAATGCCCTTCAAAACACTAATGAAAAGCTGGTGCAGCTTGCTAAATTATCCCACACTGGCCTCTCTTGGAAACATCAATGCATCTAAAGATACACAACCCAAATTTAGGATGTTGAAACACTTGCGTTGGACTTCTTGTTCTGCTGTTTCAGAGGATATAGGCAATCAGATTCAGAAGTTATTAAAAACAGCATTTCAAACAGTATTCAGATGTTACAATTGAGATGTAATGATGAACTTATGAAAGGCTGCAAGATCATGTGGAGTTTGGGGCTTTGTATAATTGGAAGGATATTGGACATCAAAGGAGCTGCCCGGATTCACTGGCATGCTGCTTGAATGAAGGCACATACGGAAAGAATGATTCACTTTAAAACAGAATGGTAGCTGTTTTCTTTCGGGCAAGGAAGATTACAGGAGGATTTGAAGGAAGTGCTCATTAAGTTTTGACTGCAGTAGATCAAAGTAGACTCTGTCCAATAATTTTGACAGCCTTGAGATGATGAAATATTAAATGCAGGACATTTGGACCAGACAAGAGAAAAATAAAATTACAAACAAATTTTAAAGCCAGAGTTAGTCTCAGAAGCAATATTTACTAATATGTTAGATATGAAGTTAAAAGTAAAGAGAAGTTTTATGAGTTCTGGATGTTCATGTGTAATTCGGCCATTACTATTTCGAGAGAAAGTTGGGCCGAATTGCCAGCATTCGGTAATTGGGCATAAATTCTCTCCCAATCCACAGGTTGGTCTCCCTTCCATTCCAATCACACTGAAAGATATGGTAACCTCTGCTAACTTTTATTTAACCTCTCTTATTAAAACCTAATTTGTTCAATTACAGAAATTTGTGACTTGAGAGTTAATTGGTATCCTGAGAGTTCTTTGATTTTCGTTGACCTAAATTAATATATTGAATATATATCCTAATTGGCATCAGATGCTATGCATTAAATAAATTAGGGTTTGTTCATTTTACCACCTAACAGCTGTGGTACTGAACTACACAGAAAAAAAAAATCACAGATTCAATTTCAGTCTCCTCTGTGTTTATTTATCTCAGTGGAGAATATGCTAATATTGATTTCTTGGTTTCTAGCTCAGATAAGGAGAGGAGGAAGGGTGGAAGGGAAGGAAACAAAACAAAGAAAATCAGGCAGGGCCTTGTTTCTGATTCCTATCTAGCCAGAAACCCAGCAGGCTAGGCAGCATCTATGGAGTGAAATGGACCGTGGTTGTTTCGAATTGCGACTCTTCATTTGGTCCAGATGAAAGGTTGAATGTCCATTTGTCTTCGTAGATACTGCCTGACCCACTGAGTTCCTCTGGTGTTCTTGGGTGTTGTACCACAGTCCATGTTTCTTATGGCTCCCATCCAGTCAGTTTGGCTGGAGTTAATCACATGTGAACTCTGCACAAAAAACAAGATTGCTGATGGCTCTAATAGGGGTGGGTGGATGAGTGTGGGAGTGTGGGAGGTGTGTGTGTGTGTCTTTGCGTGATTGAGAGAGTGAGAAACTGAAATTCAAGAACATATTTAATTTTTGCAAGACTTAGAAAGTTCATTTAAAAATAACTCACCAAGTGCTCCATGATCTTTGCACTTCTTGGATTCATGGCAAGAGCTTCATCATAAAAGTGCTTGGCTGCATTCAAGTTGCCGCTCACCTCTGCCAACCACCCACGCATAAACATTACATCATGTGATACGGAAAAAAGGCTTGCTGCTTCTTGGATGCAAAATGAAGCTTCTTTGGTTCTTTGTAGTTCAATAAAAAGTTCAGCTAATTAAAAAAACACAAACAAACATTGTTCAAATCCTGTGAAAGAGAAATGCACTAAAATAGGAAAAGATTTGGACCAGTTATCTGAAATGTTTTTGTCTTAGGGTTTCTCTACTCACATATTGTACTGCTGATTCCCATTCAGCAAATTTATATCTCACATGAATTTACCCATGGTCTCTGGAGAATACAGGAAAGCTGGAGATGGGTTAGTAGCCTTATTTTTGAAGTGTTAATTAATCTGACTTCGATAGGGAGGAGGGCAGTGTGGGAGAAGGGAACAGCAACTTGTCAGTAAGAAAAGTTATGTGATCAATGATTTCTGAAGTGGGATTTAAGCCCCTTGACATAGAGAGGAGAATGCCAATGATCTAAAGATCAATATTAGTAATTCTTTTCTACTATTTCCTTTCTTTTCAGAACACTAACATTTTCTGGGTAGATAAAGAATCTGAAGCCAAGAAATTGTGGCGTATATCACCCAACTTTTGAGAGCATAAAAACTACTTTGTAAATGTTTTACATTTTCTGTGGAAGCTCTAGCATCAGGACATTATACATTATATCATGACTGTTCCAGCTTCATTTAGCACGTGATGATGGGTACCAATTTGTACAGCAACCTTCCCTACCTAATTGGTAAATACTGGAGCAATAAAGCAACCCATAATCTTTCTCTTTTAACTTTCAGTAAAATAAGGAACAAATTCCAAACCATCAGCCATGAGATGAGAATTAAAGATCCCAACCAAGACAAAGTCCTGATGAAGGGTCTCAGCCCAAAGTGTCAAATGGTTAGTCCTCTCCATTGATGCTGCCTGACCTGCTGAGCTCTTCCAGCATTTTGTGTGTGGTACCAAATCAATGTGCTGTTTCAGAATGTGATTACCAGGTCTCATTGTATTTATTGCAGACTTTCGAATTTGTGAACAACATGGAGATGTTGTGGTATCTGCCTTAATATTGAGCCTGTGCCTAACACGAGGTCACAGACACCATAGGACAATCATAAAAGTTAGCTGGGGGAAAGTTAGGTAAAATATGTACTGGTTTGTCAGACACGCTGAAGACATATGTTCCCCACTTTTCATGCACTCTCTTATGTGCAGGGTTAACTTTTCTATGGCTTCTCATTTTAAGCAAGGAGACCTATCCTTCAAATCCTATCTCAATTCCCTTGTGCAATAATCTCAATGACAGTACAGGCAGCTACCACAAAGAAATGTACAAGTTCCATTTTATCACAGTAATTGGGGTACAAAATACATGATCTATCTACTTAAAAAGTGACATGAGGACAACTCTTTTTATGTGCTTGAAATGAGGATTGCATTACATGAATATGTGGTGGAGGCAGATGCCTTTCTGGTCTTCAAGAGGGAATTGGATAAAGATACTGTGAAGGAAAATATGCAGGTTTACAGAGATGAGACAGGAGAATGGAACAAGTCAGTCGATCTTTTAGCGAGCCGGTGTGAGCACAATAGCCTCTTTCTGACCTATAACCTCTCAATAATTCCATAATTGGAGTAATGAACTATGGTAACTGCTGTACTCAATACTTTGATTTTTGAAGGACACCATGCCAAGAGCTCTCTTTGTGACCCTGTCTACCTGTGATGCCACTTTCAAGGAATTATGGACTAGAATTCCCCAAACCCTTTGCTGTACCACATTCCTTAATGTCCTACTGTTCACTGTGCACGTCCTATCCTGGTTTGTCCTCTCAAAGTGCAACATTTCACATCTGTCTGCATTAAATTCCATCTGCCATTTTTCTATTTGGTCCAGATCCCACTGCAAGCTTTGGTAACCTTCCTCACTGTCCACTACACTCCCTATCTTGGAATCATCCACAAATTTGCTGATCCAGTTTACCACTTCATCATACAGATCATTGATTTAGATGACAAAAAGACAAAGAACCCAACACTGCTATCTGTGGCTCACCACTAGCTGATGGTGCGGAATGCTGCAAATCCAATTTATTGATTTATTGGCAAACAGCAGAGGAGCTGCATGGCCTCAGCTGTGGTGAGGTCTAGACCTCAAGCCATGGTGCTGCCTGTCTGCAGCTGCCCAGGAGAGGCATTAGAGTTGGGCACTCCACCGGAGGGCTGGAGGCAGTGTGGTGTAATGCCCAAGCTGGAATCGGTGCTGCCCACACCCAGTGTTCACTTGCAGAAGTCAAGCTGTATTGTGTTTGACGGAAGACTGCTGCAACATTCATGGACTCAGGGACTTGGACAAAATTTTTTTGTGTGTGTGACTATTTTACTGCTATCTTATATGTGCCTTGTGCTGAGTATGACTATTGTTACTGTGTTTTGCACCCCAGGGGATTAACACTTTTTTGTTTGGCTTTATTCATGGGTATTCATGTTTGGTTGAGTAACAAACTTGAAATTAAATGGTGAGAGACCTGGAAAGGTTGGTGTCTGGAAGACTCTGGCTTGCATTGTACACAAATCACATCAGGCGAGAATATCAGATTTAAATGCATCTTAAATATAACTTTTCTGATGAGAAGATACGTTTTTTAATATGTTATAAGAAGATCCTTGCATCCCTGAGCTTCATAGTGGAAGTTCTTTGCCTGGAACATAATTGAGCAAATGATACTTGCAGGGGCTCCTGAGTTAAATGAAAAACTGTACTTGAAGCTGTTCAGAATTCACAAATTATTTTCCATCTGCCCATTTAAGTAAAAATTCACAAGCAGTAACCCAGAGGAATGTGCAAGAGCTAAATTGTAAATCTACTGAAAATTGCTCATTGACTTTTACCACTCTTTTCAATATTTGTCTTAACTTACTGTTGATTTAGTTATTCACTTCCATTTGAAGAGATTAGAATAACAAACTATCAAAGCCTCATCTAAAATGTCAGCTAATAGAATATAGAGTTTCTAGGATGCTCATAAAAATTGAAAAGCACCATTTGAAATTAAATACACTGAAATGTGCAGCTCCTTCAATTTTATCTAAATTGAATTCTGTTATCTCCTTTTATTAAAGGGTATTAAACAATTGAATTACTTCTTGAGATTTGATCTTGTGATGATTGCATTTTATATCTATCTCTCTATCTCTATATATACATACACATACACACAAACATATATACGCATACACACATGTGTACACATATACATATATACACACACACACACACACACACACACACACACACACACACACACACACAGCCTATAAAAAGTATTACTGCCCCCCCAACAGAAGTTTTCATATTTTATTGCTTTACAACATTGAATCACAGTGGTTTTAATTTGGCTTTTTTTTGATACTAATCACCAGAAAAAGACTCTTCCAGGTCAAAGTGAAAACAGATCTCTACAAAGTGATGTGAATTAATTACAAATATAAAAAACAAAACAATTGATTGCATAAGTATTCACCCGTTCAAGTCAGTATTTACTAGATGCACCTTTGGCAGTAATTACAGTTTTGAGTCTGTGTGGATAGTCTCTGTCAGCTTTGCACATCTGGACACTGCAATTTTTCCCCATTCTTTACAAAACTGCACAAGCTCTGTCAGATTGCACAGGGATCATAAGGCTTCTAAGTCCAGCCACAAATGCTCAACTGGTTTGAGGTCTCGACTCTGACTTGGCCACTCCAGGACATCAACTTTGTTGTTTGTAAGCCATTCCATTTAGCTTTATGCTTTGATCATTGTCTTGCTGGAAAACAAATCTTCTCCCAAAGTCACAGTTCTCTTGCAGACTGCATCAGGTTTTATCCCAGGATTTCCCTATATTTTGCTGCATTCATTTTACCCTCTACATTCACAAACCTTTCAGGGCCCTGCTGCAGTAAAGCACCCCCACATCATGATACAGCCACCACCACGCTTCACGGTAGGGATAGTGTGTATCTGATGTGCAGTGCTCGGCTTACGCCAAAAATAATGTTTAGTCTGATGGCCAAAAAACTCAATTTTGGTTTCATCATATCATAGAATCTTTTTTCAGCTGACTTCAGAGTCTCCCATATGCCTTCTGGGAAACTCTAACCGAGATTTCAAATGAGTTTTTTTTCCCAGCAGTAGCTTTTTCTTTGCCATCCTCCCATAAAGCCGAGACTGGCGAAGCACCCGGGCAACAGTTGTATGCACAATCTCTCCCATCTCAGCCACTGAAGCTTGTAACTTCTCCACAGTTGTCATAGGTCTCTTGGTGGCCTCACTCACTAGTCCCCTTCCTACATGGTCACACCAGTTTGAGGATGGCCTGCTCTAGGCAGATTTACGGCTGTGCCATATTCTTTCCATTTCTTGATGATTGATTTAACTGTACTCCAAGGAATATTCAGTGACTTGGAAATTTTCTTGGATCCATCTCCAGACTACTACTTTTCAATAACTTTTTCACAAAGTTGCCTGGAGTGTTCTTTTGTCTTCATGGTGAAGTTTTAGCCAGGATACTGACTCACCAGCAGTTGGACTTTCCAGGTACAGGTGTACATTTACTACAATCAATTGAAACACCTTCACTGCACACAGGTCTCCAAAACAAATCTCCATTTAACTAATTATGTGACTTCTAAAACTAATTGGCTGCACCCGTAATAATTTGGTGTGTCATATTAAGGGGGGGGGCAGTGAATACTTAAGCAGTCAATTATTTTGTGTTTTATATTTGTAATTAATTTAGATCACTTTGTAGAAATCTGTTTTCATTTTGACATGGAAGCGTCTTTTTCTGTTGATCAGTGTCAAAAAAGCCAAGTTAAATCCACTGTGATGCAGTATTGTAAAACAATAAAACATGAAAACTTCCAAGGGGGTTTTTATACTTTTTATGGGATATATATATATATATATATATACACACACACACATACACAGACACACACACACATATACATACACACATACACGTATTACATGTTAAAATCTGTGTTTCACACATTAAGACATATCTAGATGATCCAATGACAGTAACACATCAAGTTTTCAGTAATCTTGATGAGGCTTCAAAATGTAATGATCATTGAGAAATAATGGTTTAGTACCATCAATAACGAGTTTGATTACCAGATTCTGCTGTCCTTCAGAAATATGGAATCATCTGCATTGAAATGATCACAAGCTCTATCGTCACAATGTTCCCTTTGCTTCACTTGTTTTTTAAAAAACACACTACAGCCAAGATTTGACTCCGTCAAAACCAATTACAGTTTGAGCACTTCTGCCTATCAGTAACTCAACGTGCGTCTGTTTATTAATTGAGTGTCTTGTAACAAAAAGTCTGCAACCTCCGTTTCACTTTCAACTGCAGAACCATTTTCAGTTCATCTTTCCCAATTAGAACGGTCTTTCTAACCGGTCAAGCCTGTGCCCAAACACTTGATAACATTCTTCTTCAGGGATTTGGCAAACTCAGCACCACTGCCGCCATTATTCATCAAAAGTAATTAAAAGAGGTTGGGTGTTGTGATGATCAATTTTAACTTTGAAATTAAATGTTTTAGCTTCAAAAATGATCATGGAAACTGTACATATCCACCTGAAATGGATATCTATTACGATCACGGCAATTTTCCACAAATGCAGTTCCAAGGCCCATTTGTATCCTTAACTGCAGCTTTCTCAGTTGGGCTGTGGTAGAGGAGGAGCAGCTGGTAGATTTGTGTGATTATCTTTCATCTTGTCATTTGACTGTTTCAGATAACACTGACTGCTTGATATGATGAGGTACATCTGGGTGTCCTTCATGCAAACATTTCAAAGTAGCTGCTCTTTCTTGTAATGGATCAGCAGCATTCAATCCCCACAGTACCAACAAATGGATCAATCCCCACAATACCAATAAATGGATCAATCCCCACAGTACCAACAAATGGATCAATCCCCACAGTACCAACAAATGGATCAATCCCCGCAGTACCACAGCATTCTATGGGGTCATCCTGATGGAGGGTCTCGGCACAGAACGTTGACTATTTATTCATTCCCACAGATTCCACCTGACCTGCTGAGTTCCACCAGCGTGCAATAGGCTTATCTTGTGACATTTTCTGTATTGCGGTAATAACAAGTCACTGTCACATTTTCTTTTCCATTTACACTGGATGTGGTTATGGAATCACAATAGGGTGGGATTGCATCTACACATGGTAGCAAGCTCTGGGATTATGACCGGAGAAATATCCAAACATTTCCACAATGCCATAATCTGTCCTGATACTGGTGATTCATGTAGAGGCATAGCAAATGGCTCTCAACTTGAATTCATATTCCACTCCGATTGTACTGTCCACCCGTCTATTTCAGAACAGTCCTCCACAGACAGTGCTAATGTCAATCTTTACCCGTTAGCCAAGGAATCACCGAATAGGTTTCTGGTCCGTGAAAAGTTCGGTCCACTGAGATATTTGTGAAACTTCACTTTATGGATAACAGTTAAATCTTCTTTTTTCAAAGTTCAAGGTAAATTTATTACCGAAGTACATATAGGTAACCAGACAACACCGAGATTCATTTTCTTGCAGGCATACTCCATAAATCTACAATGGAATAATAGCCGTAATAGAATCAATGAAAAACCACACCAACTTGGGTGTTCAAACAGAGTGCAAAAGAGAATGAACTCTGCTAATACAAACAGAAAGAAATAATAATCATAAATAAATAAGGAATAAATACAGAGAACATGAGATGAAGAGATTTTGAAAGTGAATCCATAGGTTGTGGGAACAGTTTAGTGACAGGGCAAATGAAGTTCAGTGAAGTTATCCCTTTGGTTCAAGGGCCCGATGGTGAAGGGGTAATAACTATTCCTGAACCTGGTAATGAGAGTCCTGAGGCTCCTGTACCTTCTTCCTGCTGGCAGCATGAAGAAAGCATGACCTAGGTGACGTGGGGGTCACTGATAATGGATGCTCCTTTCCTGCGACAACGCTTCGGGTAGATGTTCTCCGTGGTGGGGAGGGCTTTATCTGTGATCAACTGGGCTGTGTCCACTACATTTTGTTGGATTTTCCATTCAAGGGCACTGGTGTTTCCATACCAGACTGTGATGTAGCCAGTCAATATACTCTCCACTACACATCTATAGAAGTTTGCCGAAGTTATAGATGTCACGCTGAATCTTCACAAACTCCGTAGGAAATAGAGGCGCTGTCCTGTTTCATAATTACTCTTTCATGCTGGGCCCAGGACAGGTCCTCTGACAAGCTGACATGAAGGAATTTAAAGTTGCTAATCTTCTTCACCTCTGATGAGGACTGGCTCATGGACCTCTGATTTCCTTCTCCCGAAGTCAATAATCAGCTCCTTGGTCTTGCTGGCATTGAGTGATAGTTTGTTGTGGTGGAACCACTCAACCACATTTTCAGTCCCCCTCCTACATGCTGATTCATCACCACCTTTGATTCAACCTATGACCATAGTTTTGTTGAACTGAATACAGAAGCTTTGAGACTGGTTGTCAAATCTATCCATACTATCTTTTGGCCAGCAGTCACATACTTACAGATACTGAATGCAACATTTCAATGGTAAACACAACCATCTACGTCAGGCACAAGTTAGCCAAATGACAAGTCACCCTGGAAATACCTCGATTCTTTGATTCAAATCACTCGTTGATTGGAGTACTGCGCAGATGTAGGAGAAGTGTTCCCATGCAAGTCCAGTGAAGAGCCTGAGAAAGCAGGAAGTTTCTTCAGCAGGAGTCATTGATTGGAGTACTGCAGGAGAAGCGTTCCCATGCAAGTCCAGCAAAGAGCTTTAAAAACCCAGTCTCCATAAAATAGGGATACCATCTGGCGAAGCGGTCATCGTCAAGACCGGAAAGGCTTTGGCTCAACAGGTGGAGGCAAGGTAAGTAGATAAGTTCACTCCTTATTTCTTCTTTCTTATTTAACTCTTGAAAGAATAAGGGATAGGTTTATATCCCCGATAGCCATATCTGCACTAGGTACATTAAGATGCAGCTCCTTAGAGACTGTGTTAGGGAACTGGAGCTACAGCTTGTTACGGCAAGTGAAGAGGTGAAAGGCAGGAGTGCTACAAGGAGTTAATCAACCCAAGGCTACAAGGGACAGATAAATGGGTGATTGTCAGAAGAAAGAGAGAACTTCAGATAGTGGAGAGCACCCCTGTGGCTGTACCCCCCAACAATAAGTACTCTAATTTGAGTACTGTTGGGGGGTGGGGGTACCTACCTGGGGGAAGCAGCAGTGGCCATGCCTCTGGCACTGAGTCTGGCTCTGTGGTGCAGAAGGGTGGGGAACTGAAGAGGATGGCAGCAATTATAGGGGACTCTATAGTTGGGCACGTGGCCAAGTGGTTAAGGCGTTCGTCTAGTTATCTCAAGGTCACTAGTTCGAGCCTCAACTGTGGCAGCGTGTTTGTGCCCTTGAGCAAGGCACTTAATCACACATTGCTCTAGTCTGGGCGAGGAGTGGCGCCCCACTCAGCCTTTCAATCTGCACCTTATAAGGCATGAAAATGCCTGACGCAGGCCTCTCATGGTCTGAGTCGACGTTCCCCTCCCCATCCCTATAGTTGGGGGAGGAGGGGGAGAGACAGAGAGGCGATACTGTGTGCGCGAAAAAGAAACGTAGATGGTAGTTTGCCTCCCAGATGCCAGGGTCCACGATGTTTCTGAATGTGTCCACAATATCCTGAAAAGGGAGGATAGGCAGCCAGAAGTCATGGTACGTATTGGCGGCAACTACATAGGTAGAAAAAGGGATGAGGTCCTGAAAACAGAATACAGCGCGTTAGGAAGGAAACTGAGAAACAGGACACCAAGGGCAGTAATCTCGGGACTGCTACCCGTGCCATGCGACAGTGAGGATAGGAATAGAATGAGGTGACCTGTACAAAAGGCCACACTTGAATCCAAGTGGGATCAATATTCTCCTGGGCAGTCTTACTAGAGATGTTGGGAGCGGTTTAAGCTAATATGGGAGGGGGATGGGAACCAGTATGATAGAGCTGAAGATGAGCCAGCAGGTTCACAAGTAGATGATTGATGTAACATGAATGCAAGGAAGGACAAGCCAATTATTGGGTACAAATGCAGACAGAGCAAAGAGTTAAATTGTACCACAGAAGAAATTCAAAAGGGCGAAGAATTTGTTCTTAAATGGAAGGTGCTGTATTTAAATGCATGTAGCATTCGGAATAAGGTGGACTAACTCGTGGTGCAATTGGAGATTGTTCGGTACGATGTTGTGGGCATCACTGAGTCGTGGCTGAAAGAAGGCCGTAGCTGGGAGCTTAACATCAAATGATATACTTTGTGTTGAAAAGACAGAGAGGGAGGGAGGGAGGCAGAGGTGTGGCTCTGTTGGCAAGGAATGAAATTACATCTTTAGAAAGCAGTGACACAGGGTCAGAGAATGTTGAATCTTTGTGGGTGGAATTAAGAAACTGCAAGGGTTAAAAAAAACCATTATGGGAATCATATATAGGCCTCCAAATAGTAGCCAATATGTGGGATTGAGATTGCAAAGGGAGCTAGAAAAGGCATAGTAAGGGTAATGTCACAATTGTAATGGTGACTTCAATATGCAAGGGGACTGGGAAAATCAGGTTGATGTCTGATCACAAGAGTGGGAATTCTGTTGAATGCCGACAAGATGGCTTTTTAGAGCAGGTTGTGCTTGAGCCTACATGGGGAAAGGCTTTCTCAGATTAGGTCATAGTCATAGTCATACTTTATTGATCTTGGGGGAAATTGGTTTTCGTTACAGTTGCACCATAAATAATAAATAGTAATAGAACCATAAATAGTTAAATAGTAATAAGGAAATTATGTCAGTAAATTATGAAATAAGTCCAGGACCAGCCTATTGGCTCAGGGTGTCTGACCCTCCAAGGGAGGAGTTATAAAGTTTGATGGCCACAGGCAGGAATGACTTCCTATGACGCTCTATGTTGCATCTCGGTGGAATGAGTCTCTGGCTGAATGTACTCCTGTGCCCACCCAGTACATTATGTAGTGGATGGGAGACATTGACCAAGATGGTATGCAACTTGGACAGCATCCTCTTTTCAGACACCACCGTCAGAGAGTCCAGTTCCATCCCCACAACATCACTGGCCTTACAAATGAGTTTGTTGATTTTGTTGGTGTCTGCTACCCTCAGCCTGCTGCCCCAGCACACAACAGCAAACATGATAGCACTGGCCACCACAGACTCGTAGAACATCCTCAGCATCATCCAGCAGATGTTAAAGGACCTCAGTCTCCTCAGGAAATAGAGACAGCTCTGACCCTTCTTGTAGACAGCCTCAATGTTCTTTGACCAGTCCAGTTTATTGTCAATTCGTATCCCCAGATATATGTAATCCTCAACCATGTCATATTACACACACCAATAGGTGCTGTGTAATAACCCAGATCTTATTAGGGAGCATAATGTAAAGGAACCTTTAGGAGGCAGTAATCATGATACAATCGAATTCATACTGCAGTTTGAGAGGCAG
Organism: Mobula hypostoma; assembly: GCF_963921235.1. NCBI lineage: Eukaryota > Metazoa > Chordata > Chondrichthyes > Myliobatiformes > Myliobatidae > Mobula > Mobula hypostoma. The sequence continues at coordinate 31,406,179 of NC_086104.1, forward strand.
AAGCACAAGTCAGTGTATCAGTATCACAATGCAATCAAGGGAATTACAGAGGCATGAGAGAGGAGCTTGCCCAGGTGGATTGAAGGGAGATACTGGCGGGGATGACGGCAGAGCGCAGGTGGCTGAAATTTCTATCACAAGGGACAGGATAGATAGGTCCCACTGAAGAACTTGTTCTCAATGGCCAGGGTAAGCAACTGTGACTGACAAGGGAAATTAAAGACTGCATAAAAGCCAAGGAAAGACAAATTGGATGAACGGTCAAAAAAAGTGGTTGGGAAATCTATGATAATGCATTTTGGTAAAAGGAACAATAGTGCGGACTATTATCTAAATGGGAAGAAGGTTCAAACATCAGGAGGTGCAGGGACTTTGGAGTCCTCATGCAAGACTCCCAGGAGGTTAACTTACAGGTTGAGTCTGTAATAAAGAAGGCAGATGCAATGTTGGAATTTATTTCCAAGGGAAAAATATATAAAAGCAAGGAGATAATGCTGAGGCTTTATAAGACACTAGTCAGGCCACATGTGGAGTACTATCAACAGTTTTGGGCCCCATATCTCCGAAAGAATGTGTTGTCATTGGGGAGAGTCCAGAGGAGGTTCACAAGGATGATTCTAGGAATGAAGGGGTTAACATATGAGGAGCGTTTGGCAGCTTTGTACTCACTGGAACTTAGAAGAATGCAGGGAGGTCTCACTGAAACCTACCAAATATTGAAAGGACTAGACAGGGTGGATGTGAAAAGGATGTTTCCTATAGTGGGGACATCCAGAGCTAGAGGACACAGCCTTAAAATTGATAGGCAACCTTTTAGAAGAGGTAGGGAGGAAATTTTTTAGCCACAGTAGTGAATTTGTGGAATGCTCTGCCACAGACTGCAGTGGAGGCCAAGTCCATGCGTATATTTAAAGCAGAAGTTGATTGTTTCCTGATCAGCCAGGGCATCAAAAGATATGGTGAGAAGGCAGGTGTATGGGGTTGAGTGTGATCCGGGATCAGCCATAATGGAAACCTGTAGCAAACACGAGGGGCTGAATGGCCTAATTCTGCTCCTATGTCTTATGGTCTTACATAAACTCTCGGGTGAGCAGGGCATGGGTGGGGCATAAAGCTCAATCCTGATTGGCTAGATCTGAATTGGCTTTTCCTGATTGGTTATTTTGAATTGGCCTTGGTTAATTGAACTGATCAATTTTTCAGGCCAAAGCCTCTTTAGGAATGTGCCATGCTTGAGAGAGGCAATGAACAAAAATGCTTCATGGAAAGAAAAGACATCATTGTATTTAGACAAAATCTTGAAGGTGTCTACATTTTGTGTGACTTGCACAGTTTCCCAGTTTGGTGAAAATTTCTACAAACAAAAGGATGGAATGGGCATGAGATCTCCTGTACTCCGCAATTTACTCATGGACAGCCTTGAAACAAAAGCCTTCGCTACAACTACTAAAAAGTCAGACTTAAAGCTGCGCTATGTGGATAACACCTTTATCCTATGGAAACACGGTCAAGAAGTATTAGAAGCATTTTTAACACATCTAAGCAATCAGAACAAGCCCGTACAGTTTACTATAGAAGTAGAAAGTGAGGTACTTTGCATTTTTAGATGTTATGGTAAAACAGATGGTAGACAAGCTGGAGTTGAGTTTTTACAGGAAAAAGACTCACACAGACCAGCATCTGAATTTCTGGTCAAATCATTCAAAGAAGACAATGCTTGGCATTGTTTTGAGGCATGGCACTAAGAGCAAACACCCTGTGCACAACTAGAACTGCAAAGGAGGAAGAGTACAGGAAGATCAGAGAAGCATTCAAGAAAAACCGCTACCCTATGCACTTAATCAAAAACGGAATGTAGTGCAACACGACAAAGACCAGCTCCCGATAGAACGGTTATTGTGCCATACAGTGGCAGCTAAACTGAAAAGCTAAGACAAATTCATCAAAAATGTGGTGTCCAGTTAATAGCAAAAAGTAAGGACACAATCAGGAAAAGGCTAAGCAAAATGACACCTAGAAGATCTAACGAAATGTGTCAGGGAGTTGTGTACTCCGTACCTCTATCACCATGCAAAGAAGTATATATTGGTGAGACTGGAAAGCCATTGAAGACAAGGATAGCAGAACAAAAGACTGAATTAAAAAAGTTAAGAGCAGAACGAAGTGGGATTGCTGAACACTGCCTATCATGCTCATGTAGACCACGTTTTGATGAGCCCAACATCCTTGACTAGGAAGAGACTGCCTACAAGAGAAAGATTACGGAATCATTAGAGATGGAACATGTGGGGTGACCTAAATGTAGCTTCTAAGAATACAGAGATAGCTCCAGTCTGGGACCACACATTCCTAAAAAGGGTTTGGCCTGAAAAATTGACCAGACAGTTCAACGCCAATTCAAATTAACCAGTCAGAAATAGGTAATTCAGATCCAACCATTCAGGATCGAGCTTTAAGCCCCACCAATGCCCCACTCACTCAAGAGGCCTTGCTGAAGGGTCTCGGCCTGAAATGTCAACTGTACTCTTTTCCACAGGTGCCGTCTGGTCTGCTGAGTTCTTCCAACATTTTGTGTGTATTTGTTGGATTTCCAGCATCTGCAGATTTTCTCTTGTTTGTGGAGTGGCTCTAGGTCGCTTCTCAGGCAGGAGTTGGTATATTTCATCACCAACCTCTCAAAACACTTCATCACTGTGAATGTAAGTGCTACCAGGTGATAGTCATTGAGGCAAGTCACCATGTTCTTCTTAGGCATTGGTATAAGTGAAGCTTGCTTGAAGTATTTGGGTACCTCAGAATGCCAAAGCAAGAGGTTAAAGATCTCAGTGAACACTGCAACCATTTGATCAGCACAGGTCTTTAGTACTCAGCCAGGTACCCCATCTGAGCAGGAGGCTTTCTGTGGGTTTTCCCTCCTAAAGGATGCTCTAATGTTGGCCTCAGAGTCTGGAATCACAGGATCATCCAGATCTGTGGGAGTTTGTGATGGTCCCTCCATGTTTTGATGGTCAAAGTGAGCACAGAAGGCATTAAGCTCATCTGAAAGTGAAGCCCTGTTGTCGTCTATGTCGGCTAATTTTGCCTTATAAGAGGTGGTAATATTCAAGCGGTGACACAAACATTGAGCATCCTTTGTTGATTCAAATTTAGTCCGGAATTTTTTTGGTCACCAGACTTGGTCACCTCTGACCTGGCCCTCAACAGACTGCAGAACTCGCGGTTCTTTCAGGGCTTCAGACTGGGGAAGACTCTGAATGATTTTGTGGGGACACATTCATCTATAACTGTTTTAATAATTTATCTATTGGCAAGGAATTCTGTTTTACCTTGAAAATATAAAACCTTGCCATCTTTATTCTTCATACAGCCTGTCAAAGTTACACCAACTAAAACAGGTGATGCATCACAAGGAAGCAGCATTGGCTTCACTGTGTCATAATAAACAAGTGCCTGGCAAACTCAGCAGCAAATCTATCAACACATGGCACATAGCTTCTTTCTTTCTTCTCTACATCTATTATGTCTTGTGATTCTGTATTGAGGTCTTTTCATATCTACTAAAGATGACATCAGCTTTCCATAGTAAGTGAACAATACTGGACAAGCTTTCAACTCCAAGTTGACAGGACTTGGTTTACCTAATATTGCTTGGACATAGTTCTCCCCCTCCCCCAATGACTAAGGTCTTAGAGCAGCTTTTGTTAAAGTCAAATAGTAACAAAGATACACTTAATTTGTGTGGGCACGTGGCCAAATGGTTAAGGCATTCGACTAGCGACCTGAAGGTTGTGAGTTTCAGCCCCAGATGAGGCAACATGTTGTGTCTTCAAGCAAGGCACTTAATCACACAGTGCTCTGCAACGACACTGGTGCCAAGCTGTATGGGTCCTAATGCCCTTCCCTTGGACAACATCGGTGTTGTGGTGAGGGGAGACTTGCAGCATGGGCAACTGCTGGTCTTTCATACAACCTTGCCCAGACCTGCGACCTGGAGAATGAAGACTTTCCATGGTCTTGCAAGACTAACGGATGCCTTTTTACACTTAACTTATATCAAATATCTCAAATCAAAGGTTGTTGTTTTGGAACAGTGAACTACAATTATTTAATCTGAATATCCCTTTGATCAACTCAAAATGCTGATAAGATATGACCAGTCAAGAATAGTGGAAGTCTGTTTGCAACTAGCTAAGCCAACAAATCAACAGACTTAAAGGTTTTATTTCCAACTTTAATTCTCTAATGATTATTAAGTTATAATCCACAGTTCAATGATACCTGCTTCCTTGAAAGCGAATTGAGAATTCTTTCACAATTTAGTTCTCTTTCCAATCTAGCCAGATCTTTGATAGTCATTTCTAATCGGATCCTTGCCCTGAAACAGTATAAAGGAGTTTTTCTTCACCCCTACCATTTCTTACTGTAATGTCATATTACCTTCTTGATTCTTTCCCTAGTTTATGTACAAAGATGCTGGTATCTGGATTTCAAGGAGTCATCTGGCCAATTTGGTTTGAATTTTTGCTCATGCATCATCAGTATAGCAGACTGTAACAC